>NW_025421432.1:10000000-10600000 GCF_011764305.1 Mustela putorius furo
CAAATGCTATTAAAGACTGTAAAGGAAACCAGTTATCTTAACCTCTGGGCAATATTAACAACTCCACTTTTCAAGAATGGACAATATATTATGTGCTAGGCATGAAATTGGACATTTCATCTTTTGTCTCTCATCAGTGCAAACCACCAAGTTACCTACATAACTATAGTAGCCAGCACTTGATGGCTTACAATTTTGGTTAAATAGATACTGAAACTACAATCTGATTCACAATAGCTAAAATTTCTGCTCTCATAATTTAAAAGTAAATTTCTTAGAGTTTTATTGAATATTCTAAAGAAACCCCCTCTAATTTTTTCCTCCCCGCCCTCTCTCTTTGAGGTAAATTGTGAATTTTTAGAACTTCTTTGAATCACCTTACAATACATGATTTGTGTGGTAGAAAGACCAAAGAAAGGAAGAGATCCCAAGAAAGTAAGCTTTAGTAATTGAACTTGAGATGTTGAGGAAAGAGGGCAGAGGATGCCTCTATTAACAGTGCTTGAACAGTGTGGTTTCTATCATCCCTATTGTGGGATTGACTAACCAACAGTTTATTTTATAATTTGAAAGCCAAACTAAAGGTGAAAGAAAACTCCTCTATCTTGCCAATAATTCCAGGCTTGGAGATGCACATATTCCCACGGGAGGCACACAGCAGGTGTGAGAGCATGGAGCTATTGCTGTTGGCTCTTGATTACTCTCTGTGTAATCTGAAAAGCCTTCTATTCCCACAGTTTTATGTAATATATCAACAGTAATAGATTCATAATCACTATCCAGCCTACTGGAGGTTTGGCCACTGCGACAGATGTCTTCTCAATTTCATGTTGTGAGCTCTCATTTATTACCCCTCCTTCTGAAAAATATCTTACATAAAAATCTAGCATTAAGTATCCGATGTGATGTTTACATTCACCAGGGACATTAGTTATCAATTTCTAATTTCCAATGGATAGTTAATTACCTATAATGAGCCAAAGACACCATACTTTATCCTCACTAGAGTTTATGGTAAAGATTATTAGATGATAAACAATTAAACTGTGAATTATGTTTGTGTTTTTAATATTTGGAATGATCCATATTTTGGCTGAATATTCAAAGGCATTATTTTCTTTTAGACTCTCAGAGATCTGTCCTTATCTTAGATTTTTATCTTAGAGATATTCCATCGCTGTGGAAATGTAGAGAAATCCTCAAACATCTCCACCAGGTCCAGCAGTAACCCCAAGACAGAAAATGTTGTCTGTACCACCAAAATTGGCATCTCTTTGGAAGGGAAACTGCATGCATTCTCACCACATTCTATTTTTTCTTTCTCATCTCTGACCCAGTAGACTTTTACTGAACATATGAGAAAGGAACAAATACATTTCCCTCTATTCACTGCTTAGTTTCTTAACAACCTCTTGAGTTTAAGACACACATATTTACTTTTTTAAGATTTAAGTATTTATCTGAAGGAGAGAGAAAGAGAGAGTTGGAGCAGAAGGGCAAAGGGAGGAAAAAGTCTTAAACAGGCTCCACACAGAACACAGAGCTCAACACAGGACTTGGCTCACTCTGAGGACCCTGATATATCACAACCTGAGCCAAAACCAAGAATGGGGTGTTTAACAGATTATGCCACCCAGGTGCCCCAGGACCTACATATACTTACTTTAAATATTCATAAAACTAATTGGGCTTGAAAAAATACTTTCAGGGTTCTTATATTCCTTTTATTATTGTGATTCCTTTATCTTTGAACAAAAATTATTATTGTTATTGTTTTTAAGTATTTACTGTCTGGTTTATTTCATCTGATTGCTGCCTTTTTTTTACTGAATGTTTAAATATATTTTACTAATTAATTCTTTTAAATAATTTTGAGCATCTTAGAAACAGTCATAGATAATAATAATAATGAGTTATAGCCCTTACAGAGAGAGTAAGAAAGCAAGTGCTAGCTCTACACAGAAAGCAAGTCCGCCGCATATAAAATTCTTTTGGTCTTTTTAGTTTATCATTAGATCACCCAGAAAGCATAGGTTAAAAGCTTTAAAAAAAAAAAAAATCTCTCTCCCTCAGTTGGGTTTGAATGCTTTTTGAAGAGCTTACAACATTTCTTCTCCATTTGCATGTTTTCTTATTGCTCTGACAGTAAGTGGGAGGCCAGCTGGAAAGAACTGTGAAAAATACATGCTTGGTATGGATGAGTCTGAGATTTCCATAAGCAGTTCCATTTTCTAGCATCTGAGATCAATTTCTTATAATGACATTGAATGAAAACCTGTTAATGCATCACTTGTAATCTCTAAAACTGCCTATTCTATAAAGTTTGTCTCCCATTGACTTCCATGTATGCTTTACCTCATCAGGAAGAGTATTTAGTTGTATTAAAATTAATTTCCTAAGTGACATTAAGAAATATGCCTAAATATTAATATTGCCTTTTTGGTTCTTCCAATCCATGAGCATAAAATATATTTCTGTTTGTTTGTGTCATCTTCAATTTCTTTCATCGGCATTTTATAGTTTTCAGAGTACAGGCAGTTCACCTCCTTCATTAAGTTTATTCATAGGTATTTTATTATTTTTGGTGTAATTGTAAATAAGATTGTTTTCTTAGTTTCTCTTTCTGTTACTTCATTCTTAGTGTATATAAATGCAATAGATTTCTGTATATTCATTTTATATCCTGGGAATTTACTGAATTTATTTATCACTTCTTGTAGTTTTTTTGGAGTTTTCAGGTTTTGCTAGGATTTTGCTAAAATGCCCAGAGTACCCGAAACAATCTACAGATTTAATGAAACTTCTATCAAAATACTAACAACATTTTTCACAGAACTAGTACAAATAATACTAAAATATATGGAACCACAAATCACCCTGAATAATCAAAACAATCTTGAGAAAAAAGAACAAAGCTAGAGGTTATCACCACCCCAGATTTCAGATATAGTGAAAAACTATAGTAATCAAAACACTATGGTACTGGCACCAAAAACTTACACATAGATCAGTGAAACAGAATAAAGAGTTCAAAAATAAACTCGTTTTTATATAGTTGATTAATCTATGACAAGGAGGGGAAAAATATACAATAGGGAAAAGACAGTCTCTTCAACAAATGGTGCTGAGAAAACCAAACAGATAATTACAAAAGAATGAAACTGGACCACTTTCTTACACCATACACCAAAATAAACTCAAAATGGATTAAAGACTTAAATGTGAAATGTGAAACCATAAAAATCCTAAAAGAAAAACATAGGAAGTCAATTTCTTTGACATTAGACATAGAAACATTTTTCCACATATATATCCGGAGGAAAATGAAACAAAAGCAAAATTAACTAGGGGATTAATAAAAAGCTTCTGCACAGCAAAGAAAAACATCAACAAAAGAAACACGCAACATACAAAGTGGGAGAAGACATTTGCAAATGACATATCCAATAAGGGGTTGATATCCAAAATATATAAACAACTTAAACAACTCAACACCAAGAAAACCCAAATAATCCAATTTTTTAAAAATGGTAAGAAGACCAGAACAGATATTTATCCAAAGAAGACATACAAACACAAAACAGACACATGAAAAGACACTCAACATCACTCATCATCAGGGAAATGCAAATCAAAACCACAAAGAGATGTTACCTCACACCTGTGAGAATGGCTAAAACCAAAAGCTCAAGAAAAAACAAGTGTAGGCTGGGCGCCTGGGTGGCTCAGTGGGTTAAGCCACTGCCTTCAGGTCATGATCTCAGGGTCCTGGGATCGAGGCCCGCATTGGGCTCTCTGCTCAGCAGGGAGCCTGCTTCCCTCTCTCTCTCTCTCTGCCTGCCTTTCAGTCTACTTGTGATCTCTCTCTGTCAAGTAAATAAATAAAATCTTTAAAAAAAAAAAAAAAACAAGTGTAGGTGAGGATGTGGAGTAAAAAGGAAATTTTGTGACTCTCAGTGAGCATGTAAACTACTGCAGCCACTAAGGAAAACAGTATGGAGGTTCCTCAAAAAATTAAAAACAGAACTACCCTTTAATCCAGTAATCCCTCTATGGGGCCTTTATCCAAAGAATACAAAAATACTAATTTGAAGGGATATATGCACCCCTATGTTTATAGCAGCATTATTACAACAGCCAAATTATAGAAGCAACCCAAGTGCCCATTGGTAGATGGATGGATAAAGATGATGTTGTGCGTGTATATGTATAAACATAGATGTATAAATATATATACCTATGATAAAGGTGTATATGTATGTGTGTGTATATATATACATGTATAAGCATAGATGTATACATATATACATATAATAAAGATGTGTATGTGTGTGTGTGTGTGTGTATTCCATTGTCCAGAATGGAATGTACAATGGAATATTATTCAGCACCAAAAAGAATGAAATCTTGCCATTTGCAACTACATGGATGGATCTAGAGAATCTAATGCTAAGCAAAATAATCCAGACAGAGAAAGACAAGTACCATATGATTTCCCTCATATGTGGAATTTAATAAACAAAACAAATGAACAAAGAAGAAAAGAGACAAACCAAAAAAACAAAACAAAAACAGATTTTAACTATAGAGAACAAATAGATGATTACCAAAGCAGAGGTGAGTGGGGAGATGACTGAAACAGGTGAAGGAAATTAGGAGTCCTTACTTTGGATGAGCACTGAGTAATATATGTAATTGTTGAATCACTATATAGTACCCCTGAAACTAATATGACACTGTATGTTAACTATACTGGAATTAAAATAAAATTTTTAAAAATACACAAAACAAACTGGTAGTGGCCAGTGGTGAAATGGGTGAGGCAGTAAGTTAAAAAGATAAGGGAGATGAAGAGTATACTTATCTTGATGATCACTGAGTTATGGATAGACTTGTAGATCATTATATTGCACATCTAAAATTAGCATAACACTGTATGTTAATTATACATCAATTTAAAATAGAGAGAAAAGATTATCTTTTTGGGTTTTTTTTTGTTTTTTGTTTTTTTAAAGATTTTATTTATTTGACAGAGATCACAGATAGGCAGAGAGAGAGGAGGAAGCAGGCTCCCCGCTGAGTATAGAGCCCAATGCGGGGCTAGATCCCAGGACCCTGGGACCACGACCCAAGCTGAAGGCAGAGGCTTTAACTCACTGAGCCACCAGGCGCCCCAAGATTATCTTTTTGTATGTATCAAAGTTCTTGGGTCTTATTGGAAAGCCAGTGACACTTTTCTATTAGAAGAGCAGAAACATCCAAGGGATAGAGAGGATGCAGAAAAGCATTTTTCATCAGCATATCAAAGTTCATTTGCTAGTGGTTAGGTCATGTGCTCTGGCAATAAAACCCCTTGGCTCCAAAAAATACTCTCCATTGCAAGAGTGAGGATGCAAGCATGGGCAAGAAAGAACCATGTCCTGCCACAATTTGAGAGAGAATTAGGAGAACTTCTCTAAGATCCTGTTGACCCCGACATGTCACAATTCTATAATTACTTTCACCTACACAGAGAAATGGAGACTTGTTTCTGCTAAAGCCAGGCCCAATACAACGAAACATAGTTTGTCCAAAAATCAGTTGTTAAATAAGGGGTCAGTATTCCAGTGAATTTTAAGGACACTTTTGGGTGATCTAAGATTATGAAGGAATAGTGGTAAAAAGTAGAGAGTTGGAAAGGAAAATAAAGACAAAGGAAAGGAAATAAAATAAATATAAAAATAAAATAAAATCTATGGCCTGAATAAACATAACCTACTCAAAAGTGCAAAGAACTCCCTTTGCTATATTTTAATGTAATTTCTGTTTTATATGCTTTAGGTGTGCTGTCTGGCACTACTTGTTTTTCTCTAAATTGTACATCAGTGATTTTAAAAAAGGAAAGAAACCTCTTTAGTTTTTCCATTTTAGATTAAATAATTCGATGTAATGCTTCAAAAGTGAAATCTAATCTCACATGACCTCTAAGGTCTTTTTGATCTCTGCTCTTCAAGATGCTAGGAGTCTATGACATGCTAAACACGCAACCCAAATCTGCCATGACCAAGTCGATTTCAGATTTCCATTGTTACCAAGCTTGTGGACTAGATGGATACGGGCTTCGTAGAGTGGCTTATAATTTATCTGGTTGTCTTTCTGTGCTTAATCCATCTGTGGGAGTGACAGCTTGACATAATCACTAGCTTCAAATAAGTAATTCCATTCACTATCAGTTTTTAATTTTATTTCCTCATTCCTTTATTGATGCAGTAAAATACTGGTTAATCTGCAGAGCCCAGGCAAGCCTGGTGTTGTCAGTATTAATTTCACACTACTGCATCTTCATGTTTGGTCTTATATAGTAATTAAAGGAAATCATTATAAAGTTGAAATTAAGCTGGATGTATAATCTTTGGTTTTCGTTTGCATGAGACTAATAGATGATTTATAGCAATCTTTATGATTTTCTTCACATAGCCAAGATTTTCCTTCTCCAGTAAAATACTGAGTCATATGCATTTCTTTGTCAATGTCTCTTTTATTTTATAGTATGCATCCTTCTCCAAAATACCTATTCTCTAGGCAGACAGGAGTTATTCTTTTAATTCTGCTAGACTTGTTTTCTAAGAGACTTGGTTCTCAAAGTATGGCACCCAGAGGAGCAGCATTAAAATCACATGCAATTCTTAGTCTACTCAGGCTGCTATAACAGCATAGCTTAGGTCGGTGGCTTGAAAACAACAGGAAATTTATTTGTTACAGTTCTGATAGCAGAAGACTGAGCTCAGAGTGCTAGAATAGTCGAAATGATCAGGCGAGGACCCTCTTCCAGCTTGCAGACTAACAACTTCTCATCATATACAGGTTAAGGTAGAAAGAAGGCTAGGGAGCTCTCTGGGGTTTCTTTTATAAGAGCACTAATCCCATTCATGAGGGCTCCACCCTGTCACCTAATTACCTCCCAGTGGTTCCACCTCCTAATACCAACACTTTAGGATTGCAACATCTGAATTCAAGGAGACACAAATTCAGTCCATAGACATGGACATTTGCTAAAATGCAGATTCTACTGAAACTCTGGAGGCTGGCAAAACAGCAAGCTGTTTTCATAAGCCGTCTAAGTGATTCTAATGTATGCTTAAGTTTGAGAACCACTGAGTTAGAGTTTTTATTTTTATTTATTTATTTATTTTAGTTAGAGTTGTTTAAGCATTTCACACACTAGATCTACTTTACCATTATAACAGCTTGTGGAGCAGCCCCATTAACCCTATTTTATAAGTGAAGGAAGATGGGCTTAGAAAACTTAAGGATTTGCTTAAATTCTCAGAATTGGTAAATTGTAAGGCTTGGATTTAAACCTGAAACTTCACCATGTTTTTTCTTCCACATTTCTGGATTTAAAAAATATCTCAAAGGAAATATCATGTGGAGACCCAGTACATAAATTAGATAAATCAGATATTGCTTTTACTGAAATGAAATTTTATTCTTTTTTTTTTTAAAGATTTTATTTATTTATTTGACAGACAGAGATCACAAGTAGGCAGAGAGGCAGGCAGAGAGAGAGGAGGAAGCAGGCTCCCTACTGAGCAGGGAGTCCAATGCGGGGCTCGATCCCTGACCCAAAGACAGAGGCTTTAACCCACTGAGCCATCCAGGCACCCCGGAATTTTATTCTTTTATTGAATATGGGAGTATGACTTCCATGAAATCACATCTGGCTTACTCCATGCCCCTTTTCCCCCATACACACATCATCACCTGTAGTAAATAGTCAGCTATCTATTGATAGATTCTTCCAACCATAATACACAGGCTCCATTTCAGGTTCAACCCATATTGGTAAATTCCTTGAATGTCATGCTAAATAATTTGAACTTCAATGTTACAAATCAGTGAGTCTACCCTTCAGGGCCAACAGATGGATATTTTGTTATGGACAGAGGGCTGGAATTTTGCAAGAGGTCCACCAATCTTGAGTCATAGGGAGCAGTTACTTGAAACAGGATGAATAGCATCTTTAAACATGTAATACAAATATGCAAATGTCTGGTGATTAATAAAATACCTATTTATCTAAGACTATACTAGATTCAGAGTAATATTATGTTATCATGGATTTTCTTAAGCAACAAATGCCAAAGTTGAACTACTAGCACATAGTTATTTGCAGAATTTATTGATGTTAAAAGGTAAATTCAGACTCAAAGTTTGATAATTCTTGCCACTTATGCTTCCTTTTGGTCCATACCTCCTGTCTCCATTCAAATTCAAGGTTTAATCTACCTTGACTATCAAAATAACTTGGGTGACCATGTAATTTATCATCTAAACTAGGATACTTTTGAGAGTGAAAGAGGGCATTATTAATAATTACACTGGGATAATTGCCATAAACCAGGACAAGCCCTAAGCAAACAGAGAAGTACGGTGGCCCCAGCAAAAACCACTTCCTTCCCCACCTCTGGCCTCTATCTTTTGCTACCCAACATGCACATGGCTGGCACAGTTAATATATTATCCTGGTCATGTCACTTCCTTGCTCAAAGCTCTCCTCATTCCCTGAGAGAAGAAAATTTAGGTTATTTATGCTGACCTTGAAGATCCTGCAGAAATTCAGGACTTTTATTTTAATCATTATCTCTAGTCAAGACTGGCTGCACAACTTTTGAGAGCCAGTAAAAAATGAAAACATAGGATCCCCTGTTCAAAATTTTTTACAAATTTCAAAATGGCAACCACAGGGCAATAAACCAAATGTAGGGCCCTGAGAAGCTCCAACCAAACCAGCCCACCCATTAGCCTCCTACATATCGGAAACTCTCCTCCCTTTCTCAGGTCCTCCTTGGAATGCCTATTCCTCATTTCTGTCCTTTGAAACTCAGTTTGTATTTTAAAGTCCAGTTTAGAAACTATTTCTTCACCCATAAGGTTTATCTTAATTCTGCCATAATTTCTTCTTCCTTAGAACTCCCAGTTCTGTTTTGTCTGCATACATCTCTTAGGTCATGTTGTATTACCTTAATCATCTTCTTCTATTACCTTAATCATCTGTATCGCCTAGTTTCCAGTTCAGTTCAGTTAGAGAAACATAATAAGAATTCCAAGAATATTTGCTGAATGAATGCGCTGGTAAATTTTTAAATTTCACTTCCTTCCCCAAAATGCAGAATATTATTATTTGCTAACAATAATCCAAATTTCATTATACATTTTTCAACATTGCCTAAGTAGATGTTGGTTTATCTTCATTTGGAGAAAAATCTTCAATTCATACTTCAATATATACATATACTGCCCAAGATTTCCTTTGTTCTTACACAGTATAGAAAAGAGAAGTGCTCCTAGGCACATATCAAGTGCCAAGCAATGTCACAGAAACATTCATAAAATGTATCTAATTTCCTGCTTGCAAAACCCATGTATTAATATGCCCAAGTTACAAATGGTAAAGTCACCTGCCCAAAATCACACAAGTGAGTCGGAAGTCATAATGGTATCTGTCTCCTGTCTGTGCCTCCCACCGTACAACACTACTTTCAGAAGAAAAGCTCATTAAGTGAAGGTGGTGACAATCTGTCAATTTAACATTCAGTTTATGAAAAGATGACAACAAACTGTTAAGGCCTATGATCGGGCATTTCCACAGTGGTATCAACCTGGTGGAATCTTTTCCCTATGTCTCAGGTAAAGAGATGAGCCATCCTCGGGATGTGGTCAGTTCTGAGGCTCCTCTAAGTGCTAGAGGACCTGGCAGCAGATCCAAGGTAACCACACAAGCCTGATCTCCTCTCCCTTCTAAATATATACCTTACAAATTTATGCCAGCCTTAGTTCTGCAGCCTGTAAATATTTGTTAGCTAGAAATGAGTAAGTAGTGACATTATAAAACTCCTGAATTCCCACAGTGGACTCTAATGAGAAACATCTCAGCTAATAATTCCAGATGGAAATAAACACTCAGGATCCCATAAGGGTCCATAGACCCCCTCCACAATGGAGCGCCAGCTTTCCTTAGGCAAGGATGGTTTCACTTCAGAGTTCCCAAATATTGATTACAACATGCCCTTAGTTCTTGAGTCCTTGGTTATGTTAAAGATCTTGCCTTTGGATCTGAATTTTTTAATTCCGATTTACCCAATAACTGTGCAGCCCCAAAAATTGCCCTCAGAATCAACACATTTCATTTGCATTTGACAGTTATGAAACAGCTGATGCTCCAGAGGGGAGAAAAAAAACCCTCAGAGTTATGAGAAGCTCACTTTAGGACAATTACCCAGGGTGGAAGTGAGGCTCTAAGGTCTAGGAAGTGGGGACAGGTCAGAACAATCAGACAAAGGCTTATGTTTAACTCACTAATTAGAAACCCCAGTCTCTAACATAAGGAGGCCCTTGTAAGCTCAACAGTGCCCTGGGGTGAATGGGGCTTTTAACCCATACTTCAGAGACTGCCTGTCCCCCATTTTCTCTTCAGATCCTGTGTTATCTCTGAGCTTTTCTTTCCATTTCTGAGATAGATCACAGAGACAACACAATAGACAGTGAAACTATTTCCTCTCTAACACTGGCATGGATTCATTCTTTGAGATTCAGCTCCAAAGTCAAATTTCTCTGATGTTTCCCTCAATTCCCAAAGAAGAGGTTATAAAATGTTATAGCAGAAAAGATTATGGAATTTGGATCCAGTTCAAATGCTGATTCTTTGGTCTACTTGCTGGTGACCGTGGGCACATCCTTAACTTCTCTGAGCCGCAGATATCTTAGATGATGATCCTCACCCAATCAGATGTTTCTTTTGTTGTTGTTGTTTTTTAAATTTATTTATTTATTTTCAGAAAAACAGTATTCACTATTTTTTTACCACACCCAGTGCTCCATGCAATCTGTGCCCTCTATAATACCCACCACCTGGTACCCCAACCTCCCACCCCCCCGCCACTTCAAACCCCTCATATTGTTTTTCAGAGTCCATAGTCTCTCATGATTCACCTCCCCTTCCAATTTACCCCAACTCCCTTCTCCTCTCTAACACCCCTTGTCCTCCATGATATTTGTTATGCTCCACAAATAAGTGAAACCATATGATAATTGACTCTCTTTGCTTGACTTATTTCACTCAGCATAATCTCTTCCAGTCCCATCCATGTTGCTACAAAAGTTAGGTATTCATCCTTTCTGATGGAGGCATAATACTCCATAGTGTATATGGACCACATCTTCCTTATCCATTTGCCCATTGAAGGGCATCTTGGTTCTTTCCATAGTTTGGCGACCGTGGCCATTGCTGCTATAAACATTGGGGGTACAGATGGCCCTTCTTTTCACGACATCTGTATCTTTGGGGTAAATACCCAGGAGTGCAATTGCAGGGTCATAGGAAGTTCTATTTTTAATTTCTTGAGGAATCTCAACACTGTTCTCCAAAGAGGCTGCACCAACTTGCATTCCCACCAACAGTGTAAGAGGGTTCCCCTTTCTCCACATCCTCTCCAACACATGTTGTTTCCTGTCTTGTTAATTTTGGCCATTCTAACTGGTGTAAGGTGATATCTCAATGTGGTTTTAATTTGAATCTCCCTGAGGGCTAGTGATGATGAACATTTTTTCATGTGTCTGATAGCCATTTGTATGTCTTGATTGGATAAGTGTTTGTTCATATCTTCTGCCCATTTTTTGATATGTTTGCCTGTTTCATGTGTGTTGAGTTTGAGGAGTACATTATAGATCCTGGATATCAACCTCTTGTCTGTACTGTCATTTGAAAATATCTTCTCCCATTCCGTGGGTTGCCTCTTTGTTTTTTTGACTGTTTCCTTTGCTGTGCAGAAGCTTTTGATTTTGATGAAGTCCCAAAAGTTTATTTTCGCTTTTGTTTCCTTTGCCTTTGGAGACATATCTTGAAAGAAGTTACTGTAGCTGATATCGCAACAGCGTGGCAGGATACAAAGTCAATGTGCAGAAATCAGTGGCTTTCTTATACACTAACAATGAAAATACAGAAAGGGAAATTAGAGAATCGATTCCATTTACTATAGCACCAAGAACCATAAGATACCTGGGAATAAATCTAACCAAAGAGGTAAAGGATCTGTACTCGAGGAATTACAGAACAGTCATGAAAGAAATTGAAGAAGACACAAAAAGATGAAAGACCATTCCATGCTCTTGGATTGGAAGAATAAACATTGTTAAAATGTCTATACTGCCTAGAGCAATCTATACTTTTAATGCCATTCTGATCAAAATTCCACCGGTATTCTTCAAGGAGCTGGAGCAAATAATCCAAAAATTTGTATGGAATCAGAAGAGACCCCAAATTGCTAAGGAAATGTTGAAAAACAAAAATAAAGCTGGGGGCATCACGTTACCTGATTTCAAGCTTTATTACAAAGTTGTGATCACCAAGAGAGCATGGTACTGGCATAAAAACAGACACATAGACCAGTGGAACAGAGTAGAGAGCCCAGATATGGACCCTCAACTCTATGGTCAATTAATCTTCGACAAAACAGGAAAAAATATACAGTGGAAAAAAGACAGTCTCTTCAATAAATGGTGCTGGGAAAACTGGACAGCTCTATGTAGAAGAATGAAACTCGACCATTCTCTTACACTGTACACAAAGATCAACTCAAAATGGATAAAAGTCCTCAACGTGAGGGGTGCCTGGGTGGCTCAGTGGGTTAAGCCTCTGCCTTCGGCTTGGGTCATGATCTCAGGTCCTGGGATCGAGCCCCGCATCGGGCTCTCTGCTCAGTGGGGAGCCTGCTTCCTCCTCTCTCTCTGCCTGCCTCTCTGCCTACCTGTGATCTCTGTCTGTCAAATAAATAAAATCTTTAAAAAAAAAAAAAAAAGTCCTCAACGTGAGACAGGAATCCATCAGACTCCTAGAGGAGAACATAGGCAGTAATCTCTTCGATATCAGCTACAGCCCAATCAGATGTTTATGTGATGGTACCAAGTTAATAAATGTCAGCTCCTGTCTCCTCATCATACTCCCACTGTATCTAGTACCATCATTACACATTTTAGACTCTACCTCTTAGTCAGGTTTGAATATACATGATTCGTTTTTTTCTTCTATGATGCAAACTGCCTTTCAAGAAAGGGAGATGTGCATCCTTGTTGGCTCAGTATGTATTTCACAGCATATGTTCAGTGCATGCTCCTTATATGGAATTAAATTAATTTTATTCATGGAAAAGAAATAAAGTTTGCTTCAAAAGGCAAAGCAAATAATAATTAATACATACATTAATCCAAAGAAGATATACAAATGGCCAACAGTTATATAAAACGATGCTCAACATCACTAACCATCAGGGAAATGCAAATTAAACCATAATGAGGTCACCTGTTAAAAAAGAAAGAAGGGAGTTTGGGGAGGGACGGAGGGACCGCTGGCGTGGCGGGAACGTCAGGGCCGCAGAGGCAGCCCCTCGGCCCAGGCATCCTGGCAGGCGGTGGGCAGCCTGTCCTGGCTGGGACAACGTGGGCCTCCCGAGATCGAAGAGAAGAAGAACAGCAATTCTGGAAACAGAAAAACAACCACTTTCTGAAAGGTAGGACCGGCGGAGAAGTGAATCCAAAGCGACGGGAAGATAGACCCCGGGGGGAGGGGCCGGCTCCCGGCAAGCGGCGGAGCAACCGCGCACAAAATCAGGACTTTTAAAAGTCTGTTCCGCTGAGGGACATCGCTCCAGAGGCTAAACCGGGGCGAAGCCCATGCGGGGTCAGCGTGGCCTCAGGTCCCGCAGGATCACAGAAGGATCGGGGGTGTCTGAGTGTCGCAGAGCTTGCGGGTATTGGAACGGGAAAGCCGGCTGCAGAGACAGAGCTGACAGTAAGCTCGCAGCTCCGTGTTACCTTGAACCGGTCGCAGGCTCGGTGAGCTCGGAGCGCGGCCGGAGGTCAGGCAGACGGGAGTAACTGGGCGCTGTTCTCTGAGCGCGCACTGAGGAGTGGGGCCCTGGGCTCTCGGCTCCTCCGGGCCGGAGACCAGGAGGCCGCCATTTGTATTCCCGTCCTCTGTAACTCTATGGAAAGCGCTCAGGGAACAAAAGCTCCTGAAAGCAAACCCGAGCGGATTACTCACCCCGGCCCCGGGTAAGGGCAGTGCAATTCCGCCTGGGGCAAAGACACTTGAGAATCACTACAACAGGCCCCTCCCCCAGAAGATCAACAAGAAATCCAGCCTAGACCAAGTTCACCTACCAAGGAGTGCGGTTTCAATCCCAAGGAGAGCAGCAGAATTCCAGAGGAGGAGAAAGCCAAGCACGGAACTCATGGCTTTTTTCCTGTGATTTTTTTTTTTAGTCTTGCAGTTAATTTAATTTTTTCTTTTTCATTTTTTTTTTTCTCGCCTTCGGGTAAAATTTTTTTTTAACTGTTACCTTTTTCTTTTTTAACGATTTTTTACTAGTTTATCTAATATATATAAATATATTTTTTACATTTTTCTTAGGTGTTTTCTTTTTTAAAAATTCTTTTCTTTTCTTTTCTTTTTTTTTTCTTTTTCTTTTCTTTTTGTTTTTTTCTTTCTTTCTTCCTTTTTGAACCTCTTTTTATCCCCTTTCTCCCCACTCACGATTTTGGATCTCTTCTAATTTGGTTAAAGCATATTTTCCTGGGGTTGTTGCCACCCTTTTAGTATTTTACTTGCCCCTTCATTTACTCTTATCTGGACAAAATGACAAGACGTAAAAATTCAACACAAAAAAAAGAACAAGAGGCAGTACCGAAGGCTAGGGACCTAATCAATACAGACATCGGTAATATGTCAGATCTAGAGTTCAGAATGACAATTCTCAAGGTTCTAGCCGGGCTCGAAAAAGGCATGGAAGATATTAGAGAAACCCTCTCGAGAGATATAAAAGCCCTTTCTGGAGAAATAAAAGAACTAAAATCTAACCAAGGTGAAATCAAAAAAAGCTATTAATGAGGTGCAATCAAAAATGGAGGCTCTAACTGCTAGGATAAATGAGGCAGAAGAAAGAATTAGTGATATAGAAGACCAAATGACAGAGAATAAAGAAGCTGAGCAAAAGAGGGACAAACAGCTACTGGACCACGAGGGGAGAATTCGAGAGATAAGTGACACCATAAGACGAAACAACGTTAGAATAATTGGGATTCCAGAAGAAGAAGAAAGTGAGAGGGGAGCAGAAGGTATACTGGAGAGAATTATTGGGGAGAATTTCCCCAATATGGCAAAGGGAACGAGCATCAGAATTCAGGAGGTTCAGAGAATGCCCCTCAAAATCAATAAGAATAGGCCCACACCCCGTCACCTAATAGTAAAATTTACAAGTCTCAATGACAAAGAGAAAATCCTGAAAGCAGCCCGGGAAAAGAAGTCTGTAACATACAATGGTAAAAATATTAGATTGGCAGCTGACTTATCCACAGAGACCTGGCAGGCCAGAAAGAGCTGGCATGATATTTTCAGAGCACTAAACGAGAAAAACATGCAGCCAAGAATACTATATCCAGCTAGGCTATCATTGAAAATAAAAGGAGAGATTAAAAGCTTCCAGGACAAACAACAACTGAAAGAATTTGCAAATACCAAACCAGCTCTACAGGAAATATTGAAAGGGGTCCTCTAAGCAAAGAGAGAGCCTACAAGTGGTAGATCAGAAAGGAACAGAGACCATATACAGTAACAGTCACCTTACAGGCAATACAATGGCACTAAATTCATATCTCTCAATAGTTACCCTGAATGTGAATGGGCTAAATGCCCCTGTCAAAAGACACAGGGTATCAGAATGGATAAAAAAACAAAACCCATCTATATGTTGCCTCCAAGAAACACATTTTAAGCCCGAAGACACCTCCAGATTTAAAGTGAGGGGGTGGAAAAGAATTTACCATGCTAATGGACATCAGAAGAAAGCAGGAGTGGCAATCCTTATATCAGATCAATTAGATTTTAAGCCAAAGACTATAATAAGAGATGAGGAAGGACACTATATCATACTCAAAGGGTCTGTCCAACAAGAAGATTTAACAATTTTAAATATCTATGCCCCCAATGTGGGAGCAGCCAACTATATAAACCAATTAATAACAAAATCAAAGAAAAACACATCAACAATAATACAATGATAGTAGGGGACTTTAACACTCCCCTCACTGAAATGGACAGGTCATCCAAGCAAAAGATCAGCAAGGAAATATAAAGGCCTTAAATGACACACTGGACCAGATGGACATCACAGATATATTCAGAACATTTCATCCCAAAGCAACAGAATACACATTCTTCTCTAGTGCATATGGAACATTCTCCAGAATAGATCACATCCTCGGTCCTAAATCAGGACTCAACCGGTATCAAAAGATTGGGATCATTCCCTGCATATTTTCAGACCACAATGCTCTAAAGCTAGAACTCAACCACAAAAGGAAGTTTGGAAAGAACCCAAATACATGGAGACTAAACAGTATCCTTCTAAAGAATGAATGGGTCAACCGGGAAATTAAAGAAGAATTGAAAAAAAAAAATCATGGAAACAAATGATAATGAAAATACAACGGTTCAAAATCTGTGGGACACAACAAAGGCAGTCCTGAGAGGAAAATATATAGCGGTACAAGCCTTTCTCAAGAAACAAGAAAGGTCTCAGGTACACAACCTAACCCTACACCTAAAGGAGCTGGAGAAAGAACAAGAAAGAAACCCTAAGCCCAGCAGGAGAAGAGAAATCATAAAGATCAGAGCAGAAATCAATGAAATAGAAACCAAAAAAACAATAGAACAAATCAATGAAACTAGGAGCTGGTTCTTTGAAAGAATTAATAAAATTGATAAACCCCTGGCCCGACTTATCAAAAAAGAAAAGAGAAAGGACCCAAATAAATAAAAATCATGAATGAAAGAGGAGAGATCACAACTAACACCAAAGAAATACAAACTATTATAAGAACATACTATGAGCAACTCTACGGCAATAAATTTGACAATCTGGAAGAAATGGATGCATTCCTAGAAACATATAAACTACCACAACTGAACCAGGAAGAAATAGAAAGCCTGAACAGACCCATAACCAGTAAGGAGATTGAAACAGTCATTAAAAATCTCCAAACAAACAAAAGCCCAGGGCCAGACAGCTTCCCGGGGGAATTCTACCAAACATTTAAAGAAGAACTAATTCCTATTCTCCTGAAACTGTTCCAAAAAATAGAAATGGAAGGAAAACTTCCAAACTCATTTTATGAGGCCAGCATCACCTTGATCCCAAAACCAGACAAGGATCCCACCAAAAAAGAGAGCTATAGACCGATATCCTTGATGAACACAGATGCGAAAATACTCAACAAAATACTAGCCAATAGGATTCAACAGTACATTAAAAAGATTATTCACCACGACCAAGTGGGATTTATTCCAGGGCTGCAAGGTTGGTTCAACATCCGCAAATCAGTCAATGTGATACAACACATCAATAAAAGAAAGAACAAGAACCATATGATACTCTCAATAGATGCTGAAAAAGCATTTGACAAAGTACAACATCCCTTCCTGATCAAAACTCTTCAAAGTGTAGGGATAGAGGGCACATACCTCAATATCATCAAAGCCATCTATGAAAAACCCACCGCAAATATCATTCTCAATGGGAGAAAAACTGAAAGCTTTTCCGCTAAGGTCAGGAACACGGCAGGGATGTCCATTATCACCACTGCTATTCAACATAGTACTAGAGGGTCCTAGCCTCAGCAATCAGACAACAAAAGGAAATTAAAGGCATCCAAATCGGCAAAGAAGAAGTCAAATTATCACTCTTCGCAGATGATATGATACTATATGTGGAAAACCCAAAAGACTCCACTCCAAAACTGCTAGAACTTATACAGGAATTCAGTAAAGTGTCAGGATATAAAATCAATGCACAGAAATCAGTTGCATTTCTCTACACCAACAGCAACACAGAAGAAAGGGAGATTAAGGAGTCAATCCCATTTACAATTGCACCCAAAACCATAAGATACCTAGGAATAAACCTAACCAAAGAGGCACAGAATCTATACTCAGAAAACTATAAAGTACTCATGAAAGAAATTGAGGAAGACACAAAGAAATGGAAAAATGTTCCATGCTCCTGGATTGGAAGAATAAATATTGTGAAAATGTCTATGCTACCTAAAGCAATCTACACATTTAATGCAATTCCTATCAAAGTACCATCCATCTTTTTCAAAGAAATGGAACAAATAATTCTAAAATTTATATGGAACCAGAAAAGACCTCGAATAGCCAAAGGGATATTGAAAAAGGAAGCCAACGTTGGTGGCATCACAATTCCGGACTTCAAGCTCTATTACAAAGCTGTCATCATCAAGACAACATGGTACTGGCACAAAAACAGACACATAGATCAATGGAACAGAATAGAGAGCCCAGAAATAGACCCTAAAATCTATGGTCAACTAATCTTCGACAAAGCAGGAAAGAATGTCCAATGGAAAAAAGACAGCTTCTTCAATAAATGGTGCTGGGAAAATTGGACAGCCACATGCAGAAAAATGAAATTGGACCATTTCCTTACACCACACACAAAAATAGACTCAAAATGGATGAAGGACCTCAATGTACGAAAGGAATCCATCAAAATCCTTGAGGAGAACACGGGCAGCAACCTCTTCGACCTCTGCCGCAGAAATATCTTCCTAGGAACAACGCAAAAGGCAAGGGAAGCAAGGGAAAAAATGAACTACTGGGATTTCATCAAGATCAAAAGCTTTTGCACAGCAAAGGAAACAGTTAACAAAATCAAAAGACAACTGACAGAATGGGAGAAGATATTTGCAAACGACATATCAGATAAAGGACTAGTGTCCAGAATCTATAAAGAACTTAGCAAACTCAACACCCAAAGAACAAATAATCCAATCAAGAAATGGGCAGAAGACATGAACAGACATTTCTGCAAAGAAGACATCCAGATGGCGAACAGACACATGAAAAAGTGCTCCATATCACTCGGCATCAGGGAAATACAAATCAAAACCACAATGAGATATCACCTCACACCAGTCAGAATGGCTAAAATCAACAAGTCAGGAAATGACAGATGCTGGCGAGGATGCGGAGAAAGGGGAACCCTCCTACACTGTTGGTGGGAATGCAAGCTGGTGCAGCCACTCTGGAAAACAGCATGGAGGTTCCTCAAAATGTTCAAAATAGAACTGCCCTATGACCCAGCAATTGCACTATTGGGTATTTACCCTAAAGATACAAATGTAGTGATCCAAAGGGGCACGTGCACCCGAATGTTTATAGCAGCAATGTCCACAATAGCCAAACTATGGAAAGAACCTAGATGTCCATCAACAGATGAATGGAACAAGAAGATGTGGTATATATACACAATGGAATACTATGCAGCCATCAAAAGAAATGAAATCTTGCCATTTGCAACAACATGGATGGAACTAGAGCGTATCATGCTTAGCGAAATAAGTCAAGCAGAGAAAGACAACTATCATATGATCTCCCTGATATGAGGAAGTGGTGATGCAACATGGGGGCTTAAGTGGGTAGGAGAAGAATAAATGAAACAAGATGGGATTGGGAGGGAGACAAACCATAATTGACTATTAATCTCAAAAAACAAACTGAGGGTTGCTGGGGGGAGGGGGTTAGGGAGAAGGGGGTGGGATTATGGACATTGGGGAGGGTATGTGCTTTGGTGAGTGCTGTGAAGTGTGTAAACCTGGTGATTCACAGACCTGTACCCCTGGGGATAAAAATATATGTTTATAAAAAATAAAAAATTAAAAAAAGAAAAAAAAAAGAAAGAAAGGGCACCTGGGTGGCTCAGTGGGTTAAGCCGCTGCCTTCGGCTCAGGTCATGATCTCAGGGTACTGGGATCGAGTTCCGCATCGGGCTCTCTGCTCAGCAGAGAGCCTGCTTCCTCCTCTCTCTCTCTCTCTGCCTGCCTCTCTGCCTACTTGTGATCTCTCTCTGTCAAATAAATAAATAAAATCTTTAAAAAAAAAAGAAAGAAAGATCAAGAGAAAAGATAAGAGAGAGAAGAGAAGAGAAAACTGGAGAGAGGGTAGGAGGAAGGGAGGGAGGAGGAAGGAAGGAAAAGACAAGAAAAATAAAAGAAACAAAACAATAAGTCTTGGAGAGGATGTGGAAAAATTGGGATCCTTGTGCACCACTTGGGAGAATATATAAGGATGTAACCACTATTGAAAAATGGTATGGAAGGTTACCTAAAAATTCCAAATAGAACTATCATATGATCCAGCAACCCCATTTCTGGGCATTTATCCAAAAGAACTGGAAACAAAATCTCCAAGAGATATTTGCACTTTGTTTTTTTTTTTTTTTAATTTTTTATTTTTTATAAACATATATTTTTATCCCCAGGGGTACAGGTCTGTGAATCACCAGGTTTACACACTTCACAGCACTCACCAAAACACATACCCTCCCCAATGTCCATAATCCCACCCCCTTCTCCCTAACCCCCTCCCCCCAGCAACCCTCAGTTTGTTTTTTGAGATTAATAGTCAATTATGGTTTGTCTCCCTCCCAATCCCATCTTGTTTCATTTATTCTTCTCCTACCCACTTAAGCCCCCATGTTGCATCACCACTTCCTCATATCAGGGAGATCATATGATAGTTGTCTTTCTCTGCTTGACTTATTTCGCTAAGCATGATACGCTCTAGTTCCATCCATGTTGTCGCAAATAGCAAGATTTCATTTCTTTTGATGGCTGCATAGTATTCCATTGTGTATATATACCACATCTTCTTTATCCATTCATCTGTTGATGGACATTTAGGTTCTTTCCATAGTTTGGCTATTGTGGACATTGCTGCTATAAACATTCGGGTGCACGTGCCCCTTTGGATCACTACATTTGTATCTTTAGGGTAAATACCCAATAGTGCAATTGCTGGGTCATAGGGCAGTTCTATTTTCAACATTTTGAGGAACCTCCATGCTGTTTTCCAGAGTGGCTGCACCAGCTTGCATTCCCACCAACAGTGTAGGAGGGTTCCCCTTTCTCCGCATCCTCGCCAGCATCTGTCATTTCCTGACTTGTTGATTTTAGCCATTCTGACTGGTGTGAGGTGATATCTCATTGTGGTTTTGATTTGTATTTCCCTGATGCCGAGTGATATGGAGCACTTTTTCATGTGTCTGTTGGCCATCTGGATGTCTTCTTTGCAGAAATGTCTGTTCATGTCTTCTGCCCATTTCTTGATTGGATTATTTGTTCTTTGGGTGTTGAGTTTGCTAAGTTCTTTATAGATTCTGGACACTAGTCCTTTATCTGATATGTCGTTTGCAAATATCTTCTCCCATTCTGTCAGTTGTCTTTTGATTTTGTTAACTGTTTCCTTTGCTGTGCAAAAGCTTTTGATCTTGATGAAATCCCAGTAGTTCATTTTTTCCCTTGCTTCCCTTGCCTTTTGCGTTGTTCCTAGGAAGATATTTCTGCGGCAGAGGTCGAAGAGGTTGCTGCCTGTGTTCTCCTCAAGGATTTTGATGGATTCCTTTCGCACATTGAGGTCCTTCATCCATTTTGAGTCTATTTTTGTGTGTGGTGTAAGGAAATGGTCCAATTTCATTTTTCTGCATGTGGCTGTCCAATTTTCCCAGCACCATTTATTGAAGAGGCTGTCTTTTTTCCATTGGACATTCTTTCCTGCTTTGTCGAAGATTAGTTGACCATAGAGTTGAGGGTCTATTTCTGGGCTCTCTATTCTGTTCCATTGATCTATGTGTCTGTTTTTGTGCCAGTACCATGCTGTCTTGATGATGACAGCTTTGTAATAGAGCTTGAAATCCGGAATTGTGATGCCACCAACGTTGGCTTTCTTTTTCAATATCCCTTTGGCTATTCGAGGTCTTTTCTGGTTCCATATAAATTTTACCATTATTTCTTCCATTTCTTTGAAAAAGATGGATGGTACTTTGATAGGAATTGCATTAAATGTGTAGATTGCTTTAGGTAGCATAGATATTTGCACTTTGACATTCATTACAGCATTCTACGCACTAGCCAAGAAATGGAAACAATCTCAGAATCCATTGACAGATGAATGGATAAAGAAAATACAGTATGTACATACACTGGAGTATTATTCAGCCTTTAAAAAGAAGGAAATCCTGTCATATGCTACAACATGATGAACCTTGAGAACAGTATATTAAGTGAAGTAAGTCAGTCACAGAAGGACAAATACCACATGGTCCCACTTATTTGAGACCTAAAGTAATGAAACTCATAGATAAAAAAAGTAGATTGATAGCTGCCAGAATCCAGGAAGGGTGAAATGGAGAGTTGTTGTTCCAATGGGTAGAGTATCAGTCATGCAAGATGGAAAAGAGATCTAGAGATCTGCTCTAACACAATGTGCATAACACTACTCTACTGTACACTTAAAAAATTTGGTAAGAAGGTAGATTTCATGATATGTGTTTTTACTACACACAAAAATTATTATTAATAATCTATTGCTCCTATGGATTGCTTTTAAACTTGTATTTCATACTTCATTAAAAAAATTAAAAATTAATTTAAAAAATTAAAAAAATATTGAAAGAATAGAAGTATTTTTAGTGCCTTGCTACTTAATACACTGGAACAAAACAAAGTCAAAATACAGTCTTTTCTCACTAGCACTTGCCTCTAAACAGTGATACTTGATCTGAGTATCACAACAGTCAAACCAAGAGGTATCCCCAAAGTAAACTATCTCAGTCAATATAACTAATATTATTTATTTTTATTCACAATAAGTAAAGAGTTCAGATTGCACATGATGATGAATGAGTGTATGTGCATTTAATTATCTTGTTTTCAACAGGTTAACCCTGTGAAAGCATGACCCTCACATTTCTGTTATGGTTCAAATAACTATTCCATGATGTATTTATTTTGTCAAATTCAAATTTTTTTCAAAGTGGGTCACTTTAATCTTTTCATCTACACATTATGACTCTTTGAAGACAGATTAGGTACACTTTTTTCTCTTCTGCTCTCCTCGCCTCATCTCTACTCCAATATCTAGCAGACTAGTTTGTCTATTGTAGCCTGTCAGTGACATTTTTTTTAATGGAAAAGTATTTATAAATTTATTTTCTTAAAGTACTGCAAGTATTTCATTAGACGAGAACAGAACTTGCTCATTTCTTCTCCAAGCATTTCAAATTCAGAATACTTTAAGGAATAGTTATGTAAACATTTGCTTCTGAGGGAGCTATTGATGGAAGAGTTTCTATTTTACAGAACTGTATAGTCAGGAGGATTATAAGGAGCCTGACACTTCATGTATTGTGATTTCTAGGCTTACAAAATAGGAAATTAAAACCCAAATTAACCTGGAGAATTGACTATCGAGGACTCAACCCAGGCTATACCTGGCTGCATTTAACTAAAATCCCTGGCTTTTGGGGGTGCCTGGGTGGCTCAGCCAGTTGGGCAGCTGCCTTTGGCTCTGGTCATGATCCCAAGGTACGGAGATGGAGCTCCACATCGGTCTCCCTACTCAGCAGAGAACCTGCTTCTCCCTCTGCCTCTGCCTACCCATGCTCTCTGTTTCTCTTTCTCTCAGTCAAATAAATAAGTAAAATTTTAAATAAAAATATAAAAAAATAAAATCCCTGCCTTCGCCACAGCAGAGACAGTAACTAATATAACAGCTTTCAGTGGAACTCAGAGTATTTCTCTGGACAAAGAAATACGCTAGCATTTACTACATTGTACCATCTTAAAGTATCTTCCCTCTTCTCTTTTCAAAATTTCACACAAACATACACACACACACACACACACACACCCCTTTTTTACACACTCAGCCAAGGAACATTTGCCAAGTCTTTCTGACCACCAGGGGGCCACCACGAGAACAGACAAGACTGAAATATCTCTTAAGACAACAGCGATGATCTGTCAAGGAAACAATTGTGTGAATTACTAGAATACGAAAAATATTGCCTTTCAGAAACCAGAAGCTTTCTTTATATGACGGTACTATAACTGTATGAAGTCATTCTGTCAGTAAAATATAGTGTAGCACAAAAATTTAGATTCAATACATTTTCAATCACTCACTGAATTCAAATTATCATTTCCTTTAGAGTGACTGAATCGTTTATAATTTTAAGGAATTATTATTTTTTGTATTTGCATGATTTATAAGGTGCATAACTAATTAATACAATAGTAAATGTATATAATTTATCATTGTATGTTTGCACATACATTGGAATAGAAATTATTAATTTTTGATGAGATAGATGGTATTGTGAATTTTTTTTTAAGTCCTTAGCTTTTAAATATATTTTAACTATTTATGGATGAAAGTGAAACAGTGTCCAGGATTTGTTTCAAAATATTTCAAAAAGGAAGAAGTATATGGGAAAAGATATTAAAGAAATGTGACCACGTGCATTATATAATGATCCAAATAATGCAAAGTATTTTACACACTATATGCATATGTATGTAATATAATTTTTAACTTAATTTTTAAAGATTTATTTCTATTATTATTATATATTTGAGGGTGAGAGAGGGGCACAGGGCAGAGAGAATCCTGAGGCAGACTCCCCACTGAACCCAGAGCTCAATCGCAGGACCCTGAGCTCATGACCTGAGCCAAAATCAAGAGCCAGACATTTAACTGAGTCACCCAGGAGCTCCTACAATTTTATATTTAAATGATATAGGTAGATGGATAGAAAGAAAAAGCTCATGATGAACCCTAAGTGTAAATAAAGGCTAGATTTTTAAGATAGTATTACAGATAATTTTTATCTTCTTTGACTTTTTTCTGTGTTTTTTATATAACAAATATGTATAAGCAATATAATCAGGAAGATACTATAAACACAAAGCGTCCAAAATTATAAGTATTGGGATATACCAAAAATTATATAAAGATGATATTTAAACACACAACTATAACCACATCCCTCTGGTATATTATAGAATGTGGTCATGTCAAATCACTGCTAGGAGGTAGCAATGGATTAGATGTTTTATATGCAAACTACAGGCAGAGTCCTTCTTTCCCTCCAGAGTATTTATACTTTAAGAGTTTCTTAGAATAGTAGTTTTTAATCAAGGACAATCACTTTCACCCAGGAGATATTTGGCCACGTTTGGCAACATATGTAGTTGCCACAACTGACATCTAGTGGGTGGAAACCAGGGAGTCTGCAAAACATCCTACAATGTACAGGATAGCCCCCACAACACAGAATTACCTAGCCCAAATCATCAGTAGCACCAAAGCTGAGAAACCCTGTCTTAGAATCATGTTTTTTCAGTCCTGGAAAAAGTCTTAGTTCTACATAAAACTTCCACATTTGATATCAGAAAACTAAAATAATTCATTTTTTTTTCCCTCAGCAAGTATAAAATAGAATATTATCTGCTAGTGAAGCAGACCTGAATAGATGAAAATCCTGAAGAAAATAGCTCATGGCAAACATTTCTCCTGACATACTAGTGTATCTAGAGCCTTCGACTGAGAAGATTCTTAACTCAAAAATATTAGTGTGGTTAATTTTGGCCTTTCTCTTGCACAAAGTAAGTGCTCATTGAATCTGTTGACTCTAATACAGACTATACCCATTTCAATAAGAAATTTGGGTTTTGCCTCAGAACTCAACTCCAATTTGAATGCCCCAGTTAGACCTGTTGAAAGGGATTTTGTTAGGAAGACTTCTTATGAATGACACTAGCCATTAATAAATATGGGAGGTTAGTTCAGAGACCAGTTTTTCAGCAGTTTTAAGTTGAACTCTTTCAGTATCTTTGAGATAACACAGAGCCTTTATAGAGTTACACAGAGGAGTGGAAATAACAAGGCTAACTAACCTACCATAATTAATGTTAGAGAAATAATGTTTCCTCAGTAATACCAACATAATAGCATAACAAGAACCAACAGTCAATACATTAATGATATATGCATGCATTTTAAAAAGTCCCTCACATACAATATCTGAGCACGGAGTTTCAATGGCTGACCACATCACAAAAGCAGAGATGATAGGCATGGTATGCCTCCAACTGGAGAACTCATCATCACCTGTATTTGCACTTTCCCTTTAAAAAAAAAAGAAAAAAGAGCTTCAGTCTAATCAAATCTCTAATATTTAGGAATGCAAACTGGGGTGAAAAAATGAAAGAAAGTGATTAAAGCACAGGGCAGAGGTTTCTTATGTAGGAAGAAGAGCACACTTGGAGTATCACTTGAGTAACTATCAAATGTCTTTTTCTTAGTCTGAGTGACAGATGCATCATGGGAATCTATGAAGCTCTACATGTGTTTTATTCAGTTTCCTGTATACTTCATAATAAATGTTTTATTAGAATTTTATTTTGCAATGAATAATTATTTTATAAAAGCAAAAGACTTACAGTCGGACATCTCTTACAAATAATTCCATTTATCTCACTCACAGAATTGAGGAATGACATACAAAAGCCATGTGTAGTGGCCATTGTACAGAAGGTAGACATCACCCATTCAGATGATATACAAGCAGAATTTGAGATAAATGTTCTTAAGCCATACTTTCAACACACATTCTTTGCCTCACATTCACAGTCTCTTTCCACTTTAACTGACACAAGCTGGGGAAAAAAATGACTTTTTAATATAAAAGGTAGGTGTTCCCATAATTGTGGTGCTTAATCACTATTCCTATGACACTTTACTACCATTGGAAACTCGTATCTTCAATCCATCATGTGTAATGATAAGTAGGCATGTTTAGCAAAATTACATTAGCATTTCATTAAATATACACAGTACAATGGGTGACATTTCAAAGGCCCTAATGACCTGTCATTTGCTGGAATTGTTTAGGTCAGTAACAGTGATGGCCTATTTGTAGCCAAGTCTCAATTATCCATCAGTAGATGATCCACAAGACACTGCATTAAAATTCACATCAACAGTCATTGCTTCTTGGCTATGGATCTGAATCCATAGGGACACTTTAAAAAGCAATTGCTCCAGTGCTTAATTACATGATAAGGAAAATAAGACTCAAAAAGATTAAATGACTTGTCCAAGGTCAATCATCTGATAGACGGTGAAAAGGTGCAACTAGAATTCAGGCTGGCTTGATGCTGTAACCAGTACTCTTGCCACCAGGACCTTTGGAATAATTCACATACCATGTTCTTTTTCAGGCTTTTCAGGATTTACCTGTGTATAGTGATGTTTACACTGCACATGTTACCTGTGACCTGGAAATACCACCCCAGCTGCTACCATGTAGGGGAAAACTGTACTTCAATGGAAAAGCAAACACTGCCTATAGCACATCCCTCTCTATTTTAAAAATTTTGATTACATGAAAGCTGTTTTATAATTCCATAAGCTTTAGATAACTGAGAGCAAGACCAGAAGATCCTGTCTATAGACATGTTAGCTTTGTCCAATGGGAATTCCCTTATTCTCCCTCCTCCACTGGAAGAGGAAGTGGAAGAGGCCAGTTTTGCTCCCTTTTCATATTCATTTTGATACTCCTAATTAAAAAATGTGGTTATTCTTTGGATTCCCTTTTGAACTGGGTACAGCATATGGTAGGTTCCTTCACTGATTAATAAATTAAAATAAAACTCAAGACATGTTCCTTTTTATATCCATATAAAAGTCATGATTTACCTGTTTTTTGAAAATTATCTTCAAACTGTTACTTATACTGCTATTAGTATTACTACTGTGATTTCTACTACCAGAAATATTAATACTACTGAATTGAGAAGTTTTGTTTGAGCAGAAATCTACCATATTCTTCAAATTAGGCCAATATTTTACTTTCACTTGCTCATTAATCTTCACAAAAATTTTAAGTAGGTAATCCTATTATTAACTCTCTTTACAAAGGAAGAACCTGGGGCACAGAAAAGTCAATTCACTTGCATCTGGTAACACAGCCAGTATCTTGTCTAGACCTTAATACCCAGTTGCACCTAATTCCAGAATTCATGCTCTTAGTTATAATATTATGCTGACTGTTAGCACAACACCACTTAAGCAAAATTACTCCCTCCACTGGAGAATAGAAGTAGAAATATCAACTATCTAGAAACAAGCCAGACAACTCAAGTTGAGGTTTGTATCAGTTTATTATATGACTGTCCTCATATCTAGACTGAAAAATGAATCTGAATCTGGAGAGAGATGTGGGGGAAATCGCCCCAAGGTCAAGACAAGAAAGTTGAATCTATTTGACCATCCTAAGTTTATTGTGTTTTAGTTATTATATTAAAAAAATGTTGGAATACCTAAAATGCACAACTCTAAATAATAAGGTGTAAATATGCAAGAAAAAATATTCTCCACATGATAGTAGAAAAAAAGTTCTAGAATTTTATTATGAGAGGTTATGTATTTCCTAATTTCCTTTATTATTATTAAAAATGATGATTAGGAAAAAAATTATCATTAGACACTATAACCAAGTAACTATACTATCTAGTTATACACAAATGCACTTCTGTTCAACCAACAGAGACACTTTCAAGAGTATCTCTAAATATTTTCATTCAATAAAATAATATGTAACTTTCTGACTGACACTTATACTTATTTTATTTATTTTAGTTATTACCATCACTTTTTATGCAATGTCCATCTTTTGGCCTTTCATCTGTGCATTTCTGAATCTTATCAATTTCTCCATCTTCTAGATTTTCACAGCATTCTTTTTTTTTTTTCTTTTTGGAACTAATCAAATTCCAGTTTTATTCATTATCAGGGTCATTTTACCCTGAATTTCTGCCTGCAGGGGCACTAGCAAGATTACTGTAAAGTTATGTGGTAGCTTCAAGTTCAGTGGATCCTTTCTATGGCCACTGATGGAAATAGTCCACCATTGAGATTTTGGACTTCTAATTTGGCAGTATCTAAGGCTAAGGTGATGAGAAACATAAATCTGCAAATGGGTTAGTCATTAAGAATGATGATGAGAAGTTAGTAGTACTTCCATCCTTTAGTTCCCAGACTCCTGTGTTCTATCTAGCTAATGGGTCAACATGTATCAGTCACACATTCAACCTATATCTACACTCTGTAAGATGCTGTCCCTGAGCACTATTGTAGCATTTTTCCATACCTATCCTCTCAATGCCATGTTCCATTGTTATCAAGTGTGACCCATTTTGTCTCCTAAATTTTCTCACACTTGACCTCAATACCACTGCCTTATTTCAAGTCCTTACTATCCACTTGAATTTTGTAATGCTTTTAAGCGGTCCTTTTCCTTCTTGTCTCTCCTCCATTTTCAACAGTGTGCCAATAAACATGATATAAATGAAATCTGCTCCTCCCCAAACTATTTCTAGATCTGCATTTGGACCTGCTTCCAATTCCTATTGACTTTTTACTACATTACTCATTATCCCACCCACAGCTTCAGCTGGTTCTTCAAACTTCACCACAAGCATTGATTTCTGCTTACTTTGGCTGCATTACCTTACCCTGTTTCAAATCCTCCCTCTGGCTACACTGCCAGAAGCTCTTCTGGTCTGGACTAGACCTGGGAAAGTCCCACAAGGCCTAGAACTACTACTAAGGACAATTCTCCTGCCAAATGTGTCCTGGACTACCAAGAACAATTGGGACACTTCTTACCACTGAACTGGTAAGTTATTTTATACCATAGATGCTTTGTGCATGCCATTCCCTCTGTCTCAATATCCTTTGCTGCTTCCTACCGGCAAATCACTATTCAAAAATAAGCTCATATATTGCTTTCTCTAAAAAGCCTTTTTTGGAAATAATGAAATTATTTAGGCCTTCCTACAATACTTAACACAAATCAGTGATATAATACTTTGTCACATTAATAATAATAACACAGTGCAGTAATAACATGATGGCACAAGATGTATTAAATGCCTGTTTCAAGCTGGTCTCTGTGTCAATCATTGGTCTGTGTGAATCAGTCAACCTCCAAACTGTGGGCTTCTTAAGGAGAGGAATGACATTCGATGTCTAACATACCATCCATTTCAGGTCTTGATGATGCATGTTTGTGAATTATTGCTGAACTGAATTAAACTGAATTGTTTGAGATCCAGTATGTTTTCCATCTTTCCTTCTACATGGTTAACAAAATAGTAATTCTTTTGTATTAACTTATTTAACAATGCAATTTCAAACTAAATTCTTGCCTAAAATTCATTCTTCCCAACAACTGGCTTCAGTCTTGTGTAACAATTGCATTTACTCTGATGGTAGCTTTTTTGTCTCAACAGTAACAGCTTCTGGGGCAACAGGAAGAACTTGAAAAGACTCGTTCTTCCAGTAGGGACTGGTGAAGGTGAGGCCAAGGAGAGTAGGCAAAAGCCCCATCATGTCCGCACATGAGTGTTTGCTGTATTTTGTTATGTAGGCCAGGGCCTCTGCTTAACTGAGTTGAAGATTAAAGTATTGAGGAAGCAAAGAATTGCTCAACTCCCCGGATAGGTGGCTCTCATTCAGTATCTTACAGGTAATTCTGTCATGTGAGTACAATCTGTACTTGGAAAATCTCTGCATGGCCTATGCAGTGTTTGCTGCTTACCAAGGTTGATAGCGTTTTGTAGCGCTGCTCATGGGATACAGAGTTAGCCATGCCTCCAGGCAATGAACCCTGAAACAAATTATGTTTCCATCTCTCCCCTGTGTGGGTCTGAACAATCTCTAAAGCAGTCTAGTAAACAGGCCGACAAGACTCTACTTGAGCTGCAATCCTATTTATAATCTAAAGCTAAGGACTTCTGAACTCACACACCAGGCTGGAGCATGTTAGATCTACAGTAAAGAATCCAAGATTTGCAACTTAGACATAGGGATAGGGGAAGGCAGTGCTGTTAAATTAAAAGGGATGCATTTTTTTTTTTTTTAACATGTCTCAATGTGAGAAGGAGTTTAGAAAAGCTACAGAGTAGTCAGAAAGTGATCTGTGCCACAGCAGAAGGGCAGTGGGCCTATGTAAATTAAAGCTCTAAGCCAATATAGAAAGCATGTTTTTAGGAAGTAAATAATGCCATTTAAGGAGACTGATTGCTAAAGCAGCCTCACTGCCTAATTGGGGGGCAAGTCATACATTCAACAAATATTTACTCCAGACTTTGGAGCTGACATGGCAATATATGCAGTACAATGGTAGGAAATAACCCCACCCCTGGGGTCCCACTAGTTTAATATATTACGCTAACCAAAAAAAAAAAAAAAGACGGAAAGTTTTTTTTTAAACCTTGTAATTTATAAAAAGAGCCTGAAGGAAACAAAAAGTGCTGTTCTGTTTCTAATGACAGAGCTACTTTTTTTTTTTTAAGATTTTATTTATTTATTTGTCTGAGACAGTGAGCACAGGCAGACAGAGTGGCAGGCAGTGGCAGAGGGAGAAGCAGGCTCCCTGCCGAGCAAGGAGCCCGATGCGGGACCCGACCCCAGCTACTTGAGCAAAGTGTGTGTGTAGATATTCTGATCTGTATCTATAAAGTGCTGCTCCCACTTGCACCCCAAAAGTACACACACACACATAGACCAGACCCTAATGTTTGTGACCCTTCACTTGAGGTTTGTTCCAACTCTAAGTTTTGACTGCCCTGGTCTTTCTCACCATTCAAGATGGGATATTAGAGGAGGTGAATTATATTTCAGAAGGACACAACTACCTACTGATATATGGTTTTAAGCCTCAGTTTAGAAGTTTAAGCTGTCTAGATCAAGATGACATAAATTACATAAAGTGAACAACTGCCCAGTTTCATTTAGTTCAGGTAACCACGGATCCTGATTACTTAATATTGGTAATAATTATAATGTCACCTTCACAAAGACTGTGATAGTTCTGTTAACAGGCTGAAAGAAAAATATATGAAAAAGAAAATAATTGTAGTGGAGTGGACATGAAGTTATAAGAAACAAAATCATCGCCAAGAGATACAACCCTAAAACCAATCCTAGTTAAGAGAAAGATCCATACGTTATGTTCATGAAATGTCATCTCTCAGAGGGGACATTCCTATCTTCTCATTCCAAACAAAATCCTCATAAAACCTGGCTTTAGAAAATTCAGGTGCCTAGTTGTATGCCACATACTCTGTGACTGGTTAATACCATTAGTCCATAAATCTTCCAAACACAAATATCCATTCAAATGCCATTTTCATATATTACAAACATATTTAGATGCATTGTACCTCGTTTATTCAGTTGGAAATTTTAAAAAAATCAACAATAAAAATCAACAATAGGTTTTTTGTTTGTTTCCCTTTGTTGTCTTGCTTGGCTTTTAAAATGAACTTGTAATAAAGAGATTTGAATTAATTCATGGTTCAGGATACATGATCAACACTGATCCATGCATGACCCTCTTTTGTTTTATTTGGTTACTCATTCAACTCAATAATTGATAAGCATCTGTGAACCCAACAACCAGGCCAAGAACTAGAACACCAACAAGTATTTACACGTTATCTCTGCGTTCGTCCTATCCTGTCTCCCTGCCTACAGCTTAAACCCAAGTTACCTATCATGTCGTTTGTATTTTATTCCCGTTTTTCAATAATAGTCTTATTACATATAGCATATCCTCAAGCAATGTGTTCTATGCTGTTTTTTTACTTTAAAAAAAAAAAGGCTATTATGTTATATACATAACCTCTAAGATTTTCTTGTTACCCCAAACTAGATATGATTCATCCATGCTGTATATTGTTGTGGTTCATGCATTTTCACTACTGTGTTATGTCATAATTTTAATGATTCTTTTTTTTTAAGATTTTATTTGTTTATTTGTCAGAGATCACAAGTAGGTAGGAAGCAGTCAGAGAGGGGGGGAGAAGTAGGCTCCCCACTGAGCAGAGAGCATGATGTGGGCTCTCGATCCCAGGACCCCAAAATCACACCCACTGAGCCACCTAGGTGTCCCTTAATGGTTCTTTTTATCTACTCTCCACTTGATGGTTATTTACATTTTACAAAGATTTTTTACTTTCTTTTTGCTCTTATGACAGTACTTCTGTAAACATTCTTATACATGTCTCTTGGTGCATGTAAGCAAGTATGTCACTTGAATTTTTGTCAAGGGGAAGAATTTATAGGTCACAGGATATGTGAATGTTCATTTTTGAAAGACAATGCCAAGTTGTTTTCCAAACTGGTTAAAAACAATATAGGAGAATAAAATGGTACAACTACTTTGATCTACATCAGACTTCACTAACTCACATCTCTCCAACAATTAGTATTATCAAACTTTAATGGATGTAAAATGATATTTCCTTGCAGTCATGATTTATAGTAATCTGATTACCAATTAAGTTAGCTAAATCTTCACAAGCTTGTTGTCTAATCACTTTCCAATAAGTTTGTTAGATAATTGTACTAAGCAGCCTAATAGGGAGTAATTGATTCTGGGTAGGGAAGTGTTTCTAGCCAAACATTCTCTAACTTACCTTCCAGAATATTAGCTTCTTAAAAATCAATCAATTTTCAGGCATTCTATCCACATTGTTCAAACTATATTGCTAATCTGTTAGTATCTGCTGTGTACTTAAAGTTTTACTACCTAACAAGGCTAAAAAAAGAAAGCCCTCCGAATGAAAGCTGGCAAATCCCAAAGGCAAAGGATGTTTTCTAAATGTCGCTTATCTTTTTGTTTATTTATGTAAATTAGTTCCAACTTATTGGAGGTTTATGTGAATTATGGAATTCAATCATGTTAGATCTAAGATCTGTTCTTCAGTGAGTGTAGACTTTTCTTTTATGTCTTCAAATATTTCTAGATTTCTTTTGGGACTGAAATATAAACAGCAACACGAAAGATCATAAAAAATAATTTTCATGATCTTTCCTATTACATAGGAATTTATTTAATTCCTAGAAGATATGATTTATAAAATAATGTAAACAGTTCCTCCTTAGGAAGCTATATATCACTGTTCTACTTATATTGCCATATGTAGGAGTATCAGGAAACATCTACAATACATTTCATGTACTCTATTATGGAAATATTATTTCTCACCCTGTCCAAAGGGTTGCAGGGAATGGTCTGATATGTTGTAGTTTTTTTTTCTTCCCTGGATATCCAATATCAACAAACTTTTTCATCCTTGTATTGGAAAAGAAAGAGTAAGAAGTTGAGAAGAGCATTTAAAAGCCAGGATCACAGAATCATGGGAGACAAGCTGTCTTCAGTCCAAAGTCTAGGGATGTTCCCTCACTTGAGGGTTTGTGGCACCTCTCCAGGTAAAATAATGATATATTCATAAGGTGAGTAATGGTATACCCTCACTGGGGGAAAATGTAGAAATTGTGTAGCCAAAACTCAGTTACTAGTCTCTCAAAATAAAGATATTTTCCTTCTCATAATTAGAACTTGCTATTATTATTGGCAAAAATTAAAGATCAGTTTGTTTTTCGAAGTCATTTTGAATGTATTTGTTATGTACTAATCAGCACAAGATGGTCTGGTTGCTTTTCAGAAAAAAAAAATTGTATTCCAGTTATAAATGATATCTCCTAACAAATTTACTGTAAATCAGTTTGAATGATAAACAATTCTTGGATTTCTTACACCTTTCATTATAGGGTTTTGTAACAGCCAAACAAAAGCAAAATAAGTCAATCTGAATCATTTAGTTGAATATCTTAATTTCTCCATTTTAACCAATATAGGCTTTTTGTGATTCTTTCTCATATAAGTGTACTGCCAGTCATAAATAGAAACTAACCCTTTGGTAAATTGAATAATTTCCACAGACTGATTATAGAATATGTTTTTACTTAAAGTATCCACTATTAATGTGCAATTTATTTTAAAGCATCTTTTGTATAAATAACAAGTTGTCTTCAGTAGATGCAAAGAATACCCAAGATGGTGCCAGAGTGACAAATGACTAGAACAGAAGAGAAACAGATTGGAGCTACGTAGTTGGTTATAGCTGCAAATGGAACTTTGCAAAGGAGTATAACCCTGCACTCATTCTTTAAATCACCTATCATAAAATCACATAGGAAGATTCAGAGTCCTGACACATGGAATGTGGGGAGGTCTGAAGCATGTACTCAGTGAATTCTGACTCTAAGAGAATATATCCCTCACTTCCTATCTCCAGGACAAAACAGTGCTCTAGCAGACTTTCACCAATCAAGTAATGAATATTTATTGAGTATCCTACCATGTGCTTCACTTTGAGGGAAACAAATCCTATCCTCGAAAAAACACAATTTACATTTTTTAAAAAACTTGTAAGTATATAATGAATAGTTTTTCTCTTGGGGCACCTGGGTGGCTCAGTGGGTTAAGCCTCTGCCTTCAGTTCAGGTCAGGTCCTGGGATCGAGCCCCACATCGGGCTCTCTGCTCAGCGGGGAGCCTCCTTCCCCCTCTCTCTCTGCCTGCTGCTCTGCCTGTGTCAAATAAATAAATAAAATCTTCAAAAAAAATAGTTTTTCTCTCCCTTTCTTGTTTTGTGCATTATTTTTCACTTAGTCATTCAACAAATGTATTTATTACATACTTAATGCAGAAAGTACCAAGAAGCCCTGCAGAGAATAAAAACATAAATGATATAATTTCCCTCTCTTTTTTTTTGTTTGCTTTTTTTTTTTAAGATTTTATTCATTTATTTGAGAGAGAGACAGTGAGAGAGAGCATGAAAGGGGAGAAGGTCAGAAGGAGAAGCAGACTCCCCATGAAGCTGGGAGCATGATGCGGGATTCGATTCCAGGACTCCGTGATCATGACCTGAGCTGAAGGCAGTTGCTTAACCAACTGAGCCACCCAGGTGCCAAAAAAAAAAAAAAAAAAAAAATTTTAAAGAGTTTAGGGTCTATTAGGAAAGGTAAATATATGTATATACGTAATAGCAACGACAGCCCTGAGTTTGGGGTTGGATAAAATGAATTGATATATTTAACCCAGAACACAGAGGTAGGGATAGAGGGAGGAGAAATTGAATGAAAATGGTCAAAAAATACAAACTTCCAGTTATAAGATAAATAAGTACCAGGGATGTCATATATAACATGAAGACTGTAGTTAAATGATATACTGGAAAGTTGTTAAGAGAGTAGGACCTCAGAATTATCATCATAAGGGAAATTAAACCATTTTTAAAATGTTTTCTTTTGGGGTGCCTGGGTGGCTCAGTGGGTTAAAGCTTCTACCCTCGGCTCAGGTCATGATCTTCAGGTCCTGGGATTGAGCCCCACACTGGGCTCTCTGCTTGGCAGGGAGCCTACTTCCCTCTCTCTCTTTCTGTCTGCCTCTCTGTCTACTTGTGATCTCTATCTGTCAAATAAATAAATAAAATCTTAAAAAAAAAGTTTTCTTTCTTTTATGTATCTGTATAGTATGATGGGTATTAATTAAACTTATTGTGGTAATCCTTTCATAATATACGTAAGTCAAATCATTATACTTTCAATTATATCTTAAAAATTATATAAAAAGAAAAACAGAAAATAAAATAATGCATTTTAATATTAAATAAAAATATAATACTCAGTGTTTGATATATAGAAAAACTCATTATCCATTTATCATCATTTTATTATTATTTTTAGAGCTGGATAAACATGGTCGTGCAGGGGTTTGTCAGGTAGCGTATAGAGAGAAGGACATAGCTTCTACCTATACATTAACATCCTTAAGTCTGTGTGTCCTTATAGCTTCCACCTTTCTCCTAAATTTTAGATCTATATTCTCAACTTTGTATGGCTCCTCACTCTGGATGACAGGCAATAGTTGAGGGAAAGGCAAGAGAGGGATTAGCATAGAAACAAAAGATCAAAGTTCTGTCTTTGGAGACAGAAGAAAACAGATATAATAAAGTATCATTGATGCCAAAGTGAAGACAGGCTTTAGGGCTAAATGGAGACATCTATAGAGTCAGGCTGACTCTTGTGCCTTACAGGAAGAGCTTTTCTCCCCTCCATTAAAGCACACCTACACACAAGCGTTAGTTTCTATTTTCTGAAAGTGCAGCTCAAGGTATGTACAATGTACCTATTTACCCCAACCTCTCCTAAAGTGAGGACATTTCATCATTCAAGGATCTTGTGGGATTATTTTAGACACACTCCTCATCAGCACCAGCGGTGATTTAAATTTTGCAAACAAAATCAACAGCTGGTGAGGGCATTGCTGCTTATATTGCAGAGCTGTGCCATCTGTTTCACAGTGAATTACAAGATTTCTTAGATGACATATTTCACGATCATTTTATATGTGGGGTTTCCCATCAATCCTTCTAGCAGTGTCCTTCTGAAAAAGGCCCTAATGACAAAATATGGCCATCTATTACTGAAATTAAAAGAACAATGTCCTATAAATAACTCTAACACACAGGTGGAATTCTTGATGCTCAGAGCTGCTGGAGAAAAATCACATAATCAGAGATACTTCAAGATTTGTGGTCTCCCATCCTTGCTATCACCAGGCTATATGTCCTTTTGTTTACCACCAGTTCCCTTTCATTTTTCCCTCAGAGGCTATATTATACATCTTTGCTTCTCCTTAAAACCCAGACTTGATGCCTCCTCCCTCATCATTACTCATGGACACTATATTCCACGTGATCAAGAAGGTAAGACCAGAAAACAGCAGGTCTTTCCCACTTTATCCCCTTCTGCCTAGAGTGTATTTCATCTGTCTATACCCCCTCAGAATTTCCTCCTTTCATAGTGAAAGAGGATTTCCTTTTGCTATGTGAAGCACTCTACCCTGTGAATTCTAATGCCAAGGTCCTCATGGACCTGTTTCATCAGTTTCCCTATCTGTTCTTTCCCACATTCCCACTCCACCTCTTCCTTTTCTTCCTCTCTCTTTCCCCTATTGTCTTCCCCCACATTCCCTTTCTTTCCCTCTTTTCCTCTCCCCTGGGCCTTTTCCTAAAATTGATATACATTTTTGTTTTATATAGAGTTAAGTCTCTCCAACCCGGAATAAGAAAAATGCCTCTCCGTGACCCCGTATTCCTCTCTACCTCTACTTTTTTAGTGCCAAACTCATTGATGAATTTCCTGCTATTTACCCTCTCTACCTCCTAATCAGCAATTTATTCCTCACCCTGCTGTGATCTGACTTTTGTTCCCTGACTCCACTGGAACTGCTCCTACAGAGGTCACCAAGGACTTCCGTATTTCCAGACAATGGATAATTCTCAGTTCTTTTCTGACATAACTGTCTTGAAGCATTTGACCTATTTGATTAGTCTCTCCCCATTCTGAAAACTTCTATCCCCTCTGTATCTCTAACAGACCATGTCTCTTGGCACTTTGTACCTTCATAGATGTCATGCTCTTTTGGCTTTTACTTGGCTTTTCTTTTCCTGCCCTGGTTTGACTGGTGCCCTCATTCCAGGATACATAGAACAGATTCATTAATTCTGTTTTGTACTTGTACCAGAGCTGCCAATATATTCAAGGCTCTTCTATCATAAGTGTTATGTTCTTGAACTCCTGCCTTCCACAAAGACATCTAATCAATGCAGGCCAGACCCCTAGCCAAGCAGAAATACAGAAAAGAATGTAGGAATGGATCTGTGATTTTAACTACTAATGCAGAATTAAGTCTTTTCTATAAGATGTGGTACTTGTTGGTTCTCTATTCAAGGTCAGTAGTGGTAAATCAGTAGTGATGATGCCATCAGGGGCCCTCATAACAGGTAGTTTTTATGATCTACATATGGGGTTCAAAACAAGGAGTAGTGGGAGGTGAAAATGGACAGACAGAAAGAATCCTAATCACGAAGATCCTTGTATGTTATGCCAAAGCAGTGATTCCATGAATTATAGACAAAGAAAAAATGTGTGGAAGTTGTAAAAAGACATATGGCAGGCCTCATAGAAATTGTGAATCATTAGGTCTGAGTTAAGGGTCAGGAAAAAGTTTTCATGTAATTTGGAAGAAAACCCCCAGTTAAGTTTGCTAAGGTGTTTGATTTTAGAAGAAAATTTATATAATTAATATCATTACCACCATTTAAAAATGATGATTACCAATTTCAACAGCGCTCTCAGTACCACTTAGCAATCTATCCATATCTCCCCAATTAGCTTGTACCCACATTCTCTACAAGTTGTAGCCTTGAGATACAGACTCTCATTTTCCCTCAAACAAATTCACAAACTATCATGTTTGCATCTGCCCTTTCCTTCTCCTACCCTGCCATCCTGCCCCTTCTCTTTAGAAGACTCATTTCTCCATCTGTCCTGTGAATGCCATTTCCCCTCTCAGTCTTTCAGGGACTACTTTTCTTTGGTAATAACCTCTTAATGCTCAATCTTCAGACCACTTCTCTTTTTCCTACTAGATATTTTCTATTAGCATTCAAAGGTGCTACAACTCTGGTAACCTAAAGAAAGAGGAGGAGAAGGTGGAGAAAGAGAAAGAGGGGAGGAAGAAAGAAGAAGTAGAAGTCCCATGCATGACTTGGTAACTCCCTCCAATTACCATCCTTTCTCTTACCGATCTTTTATACCCACATAACTGTAAAAGTTGTCTTCTTCCTATCCCCCATTCTGACTTCTCTCAGAACACTACTAAAACTTCTCTTGCCAAGGTCACAATGTCAAATCTTTGTCTAAACATAATAGATAATTCTCAGATCATTTAAAGCTCTCCAAAGTATTCAACATAACTGATCATCCTTGCTCCTTGAATCTTTCCTCCAGGCATTTAGGATTCTACCTTCTTACAGTTTTTCTCCCATTTCTTTAGTTCTTCCTTCATAAGATCCTTTTTTGGCTCATTGTTCCCTACTTAACCTCTACTTATTGGAACTCTCCATGGCTCCATCCTGGGGATTCTTTCTTCTCACTATGTATTTGCTTATTTCTTGACCACTTCTACTCTCATAATTTTTAAATAATGTCTCAATATAACAGATCCCAAGTGTATGTCTTTTCTAGACTTCTACTCAAAGTCCAGACCTATGTATCCAACTATAATCTCAAACATAAATGTATTCTTGCTGTTCTTTTTAATATGATTCTCAATTCTCTTTGTTTCATGACCCAAAAGCCTGTATATGTCATCCTTAAAAACACTTCATCTGAGTTTATGTTTATTCTATACACAAATATATCATAAATATATCCACTTCTCTGTGATACTACAGTCATCTTGGTGTCTAAGCCACCGTCTTGCCCTGGTTGGAATACTAAATAATAAAGTCTTCTCCACTTCCAGTTTTGACTATCCAAATTCACTATTTTAGAATGCAGCTAGAATAATTTTCATAAACCACAATGAGATGTCATTTCCCTGCTTATAACTCAATGACAACTTCCTACTACACTGAAGGCAAAATCCAACATGATTCATATGGCCTATTATTCTGTATCATCTAGACCTCCCTCTCTAGTCTCATTGTGTTTCATTTTATCCCTCATTTGCTATGCAACAGTCATACAGGTCTTTTCTCCACTGATAAAACATTAAAAGTTCTTTAACCACTTTAGGATGCTCACATAAGGCCCATTCATTCTATCTGCGAAATTCTTTCTACCTCTCCTGTTTATTGTGCTTTCAAACCCTTTGTTTATATTTTGCATTATTAACTCTACTCCCCTTTTAAGGCAAAATAAATGTCACTACCTCTGAAAAGTTTTTTTCTTGACTCTCCTCCCTATATGAGGGCTTAAGTATAATCTCTCATCACACACTTTTCTTTTCCTTTTTGCTTATTATTACAGCTAATTGCTGAATACTGAATTCTGTAATTACACCTAGATGAGGAATAAAAGAGGGACATTCCTACCAATCTTACAGAAATAAATAGGACTACACGGTAAATTAGATTATCTAGAAGAAATGGACAAAACCTCAGAAACACCCAAGCTAGTAAAACCAAGTTAAAAAGACATAGAGAAATAAGTATATAACAAATATATAATATTATATATATTATAATATTAAGTTATATTATATATACTATATAGTATATATTATATATAGTATATATTATATATATTATAATATTAAGTATATAACAAATACATAACAAATAAAAAAATTAAATTAGTAATTAACTTCTCACAAATAAAAGCTCAGATCTAGATGGCTTCACAGGTAAATTAAATCAAATATTTAAGAATTAACTCTAAAAACTCTTCTCAAAAACAAAAAAAAAAAAAAGAGGGAAAACATCCCAACTCCTTCTTTTTAAGATTTTTTCTAAGATTTATTTATTTATCTTAGAGAACTAGAGAGCACCCACACGTGAGCAGGATGAGAGGCAGAAAGAGGGGGAGAGAGAATCCCAAGCAGATTTCAAACTGAGCACAGAGACCCACGAGAGGCTCAACCCAAGAACCCTGAGATCATGACCTAAGCAGAAATCGAAAATTGGCTGCTTAACTGACAGCCACCCAGGAGCCCTCAACTCATTCTATGAGTATTACACTGATATCAAGACCAGATAAAGATATTACAGAAAACCAGGATCTGTATGAATGCCAAAATCTTCAAGAGGGGTGCCTGGGTAGCTCAGTTGGCTAAGCGTCCAACTCTTGATTTTGGCTCAGGGGATGATCTCAGGTTTGTGAGATTGAGCCCCACATGGGTTCAGTGTGGAGTCTGCTTCTTTCCCTCTCCCTTTGCTCCTCTTCCCACTCATCCTCTCTCTCTCTCTCAAATAAATAAACAAATCTTAAAAAAAAAAAAAACCTGAATAATTATATTCCATAACTAAAAGGAATTCATCCCAGGGTAACAGCTGAAAATCAAGCAATGTAATACACCATGCTAATAGAATAAAGGACAAAAATTATATGATCATCTCAATAAAGGAAGAAAAATACATTTGACAAAATCTAACACCCATTTTTGCTAAAAGCAACAAAAAATTAAGACTAAAAACAGCTTTCTTAACTTCATAAAAGGCACCTATGAAAAACTCACAGCTATTATACTTAAAGGAAAAACACTCAATCATTTCCCCCTAAGATAAGAAATAAGACAAGAATGTCCATTCTTACCATATTCATTCAACATTGTACTAGAATTTATGACAAGAGTAATTAGGCAAGGGAAACAAATCAAAAACATATAGATTGGAAAGGAAAAAGTAAAATTACTCCCACTTGCAGGTGACATTGTCATGTAATAGAAAAATCCAAAGTAATCCATTAATAATTAGAACTAGTGAGTTCAATATTGCTTGGATACAAACGTAAATACAAAAATCAATTCTATTTTGAAATACAACACATGAATAATCTGAAAATTCAATTAAGAAAACAAACCCACTTATAATAATAGCAAAATATATAAAATACCAAGGAATAAAATTTTAAAGTGTTATACTTGTACACTAAAAATATAAACAATTACTGAAAGAAATGAAACATTCAAATAAATAAAACAACATTTATGGATAAAACTTAACACTGTTATGATGTAATACCCTGCAAGTTGATCTACAACTTCAATGCAATCCTTATCAGATTTCAACTGATTTCTTAAAGTAATTGTCAAAATGATTCAAAAATTCATATAGAAACTAAAGGAGTGAGAAACAGCCAAAACTATCTTGGGTGGGGGAGGATAAAATTGGAGGACCAAAAATTCCCATTTTCAAAGCTTATTACAAATTTACAGTAATCAAGAAAATACAATACTGGCATAATATTAGACATATAGACAAAGGAACTGAACTGACAGTCTAGAAAAAAAAAAAATCTTTCCATTTATGCCCAATCAATTTGCAACACCGGTATCAAAACAATTCAAACAACAAGAGATAGTCTTTTCAACAAATGATGTTGGGAAAACTGGACATCCACATGCAAAAGAATAAACTTGGACCTTTTCCTTATATTGTATTAAAAAATTAACACAAAATGGATCACACATCTAAACAGAAGAATTAAAACTATCAAACTAGGGGCGCCTGGGTGGCTCAGTGAGTTAAAGCCTCTGCCTTCGGCTCAGGTCATGATCCCAGGGTCCTGGAATTGAGCTCCAAGTCGGGTTCTCTGCTCCGGAGGGAGCCTGCTTCCTCCCCCTCTCTCTCTCTGCCTGCCTCTCTGCCTACTTGTGATTTCTCTCTCTCTGTCAAATAAATAAAATCTTTTAAAAATGAAAAAAAAAAACTATCAAACTAGAAGAAAACTTGTGTGTAAATCTCAGGGATCTTAGGTAAGGCGATGCCTTCTTAGCTATGACATAAAAAGCACACACAACAAAAGAAATATAGATAAACTGGACTTCATCAAATTTAAAAAGAACATCATCTGTAATGTGAAAAGATAACCCACAAAAGAAAAGAAAATACTTGCAAAGTACATATGATGAAAGGCTTGTAATACAAAATATATAAAGAACTCTTTCTAACTCAGTACATAAAAGACAGTACATAGACTTAATTTTGTGCCACTCCCATCAAATTCATATGTTAAATTCTAATGTCCAATGTGATGGTATTAGGAGGAGGGACTATTTGGAGAGTAACTAGTTCATGGGGTCAGAGTCCTCATGAATGGAATCAGTGCCTTCATAAAAAAAGACCCCACAGAACTCCCTCATCCCTTCCCCCATGTGATACACAGCAAGAAGATAGCTTTCCATGAACAAGCGAGTAGGTTCTCACCAGGCACAGAATCTATAAGCACCTTGATCTTTGACTTTCCAGTTTCCAAAACTGTGAGAAATAAATCTTTTTTGTTTATAAGCCATCCAGTCTATGGTATTTTTGTTAAAGCAGTCTTAACTGAGGCAGAAATTAGTACTGAGGAGCAAAGTGCTGCTGTAACAAATACCAAAAAAAAAAAAAAAAAAAAAGGAAGTGGCTTTGGATCTGGATGATGGGTAGAGGCTGCAAGAGTTTCAAGGTGCATGATAGAAAAAGTCCCATTGCCATGAAAGGACTGTTAAAGAGGATTCCGGTGACAGTTCAGAAAGAAAAGAGGAGAGCTGAAGAAGATTTCAATATTCTTAAAGAATACCTACCTAAGTAATTCTGAATAGATCGTTGGTAGACAAATGGACAGTAAAACTCATTCTGATGAGTTTCAGATGGAAAAGAGGAACATGTAATTGCACAATGGAAGAATGACCCTAAAAGCAATTCAGATATCACCAAGGCTGCTCCTCCCATCACAGTTTCACAGCTGGAGAAATATTTGCCCCGGGATGAATTATACCTGGAGTCTCATTCATATCTGACTTAGATGATATTTATATGAGACCCTGAGCTTAGACTTGAAAGTTGATGCTGAAATGAGTTAAGAGATTTGTGGCTGCTGGGATGTAATAGATGTATTTTGCATGTGACAAAACCATGAATTTGGGGGTCTAAAGACAGAATGTTATAGATTTCAATGTTTTTATATCCTCCCACAAGTCACATGTTAAATCCTAATGTCCAATGTGATGGGATTTGGAGATGGGGGTCTTGGCAGTGTTTGGATCATGAGGGTAGAGCCCTAATGAATGGGATTAGTGCTCTTTATAAAAAGACCTCAGGGGGCACCTGGGTGGCTCAGTGGGTTAAGCCGCTGCCTTCGGCTCAGGTCATGATCTCAGGGTCCTGGGATCGAGCCCTGCGTTGGGCTCTCTCCTCAGCGGGGAGCCTGCTTCCCTTCCTCTCTCTCTGCCTGCTTTTCTGCCTACTTGTGATCTCTGTCTGTCAAATAAATAAAAATTCTTTAAAAAAAAAAAAAAACCTCAGAAGATACCCTCACCCATTCTATCATATGATGCATAGTAAGAAGACAGCTTTCTCTGAACCAGGAGAAGGCCCTCACCAGACATGGAATCTACTAGCAAATTGATCTTTGACTTTCCAGTCTCCAAAACTCTGAGAAATAAACTTCTACTGTGTATAAGTAACCCAATCTATGGTAATTTTGTTAAAGCAGCCTTAACTGAATGAGACATAACCCAGTTTGAAAATGGGCAGTGGATTTGAATAAACATGTCTCTAAATAAGATATATAAATGGCCAAAAATCACATGAAAAGATGTTCTACATCATTAATCACTAGACTAGTACAAATGAAAACTATGAGATACCATTTACATCCGTCAGAATGGCTTAAAAAAGACAGATCATAACAAGTGTTGAGGAGGATGGGAAGAAAATACAACCCTCATACGCTGCTTGTGAAGATGTAAATAGTGCAGACATTTTGGAAAACTCTTTAGACATTGCTCAGATTACCAACCATAGAGTTACTGCATGACCTAGGAAAGCCAGTACTAGATATACACAAGAGAAACGAAAAAATACATCCACACAAAAACTTATTCAAAAATGTTAACAGTAGTGGGCTTCTGGGTGGCTCAGTCATTAGGCAGTTGCCTTCAGCTCAGGTCATGATCCCGGGGTCCTGGGATCGAGGCCTACATCGGGCTCCCTGCTCAGTGGGAAGCGTGCTTCTCCCTCTCCTGCTCCCCCTGCTTGTGTTCCCTCTCTCTCTGTGTCTCTCTCTGTCAAATACATAAACAAAATCTTCTAAAAAATTGATCACAGTAGTATTATTTATAATAGCTAAAAAATGGAAACAACCTAGATGTCCATTGACTAATGAATCAATAAACAAAATTTGGGGTATTCATGCAATGGAATATTATTTAGCAATTTAAGAAACAAAAGTATTGACACATGCTACAAGAATGAGTCTTAAACACATTACACTAAATGGAAAAAAGGTCATAAAAGATGGTGTATTATTTAATGCCTTTCATTTGAAATGTCCTGAATAAGCAAATACAGGGAGACAGAAAATAGAATAGTAGAGGTTACTCAGTTGGTGGACTGAGGAAGAAGAATGAAGAATAATTGTTAATGGATATGGGTTGGGGTTTCTTTTTGGAATTTTGTAAACGTTCTAAAATTAGACTGTAGTGATGGTTGCACAACTCTGAATATATTGAAAACCACTGAAGTGAGACAAGCAGACAAACAAACCCAGTCTGTATAATAAATAGATAATAACTTAATAATTCTGTTTGATAGTAAGAGACAATAACAAAAGCTTTCAAAAGTTCAGGTAAATACCATAATATTTGAAACAGTTGAGAAATAGGCAGAAACTAGATTTCGGGGCATGAAAGGGTAAAGTCATCTAATAACACAGATCTAGGCACTCAGGGAGTGTCTAGTAAATGTATGTTGACGATTCTAAGTTCTGTGATCTGGCAAGGTACTCTGGAGATCACAACATTCATCCTTATGCCCCATAAAATCAAACCCAGATAAATGGGCCATTTTCAGTGCTGCTTTTATAGCCAAACAGCAGCAACAATGACAACAAAAACAAAACACCCCACACCTTCACAACCTCTTCTGGTATGGTTACTTGATCTGGGTCAGATGCTGAGTAGCAGTGGTGAGAATTTCCTCTCTGAGCTTTTATGATCATGATATTGAGCATTCTGGTAAGCACCTCAAGGTAACAGATGGTGGCATGGCAATAGAAGAAAAAGAGAACAGCTAAATACTTCAGAGAAGAGAGTTCAAGACAGTGAGTGAGATTTAGAAGGAGCAGGGAAAAAAGAATAAAGCCAACAGCAGGGAGAAGTACGGAGGCAGGAGACAATGAAGATAGAGTCATAGAAACTTTGATAAGGCTGAAAAGTTTAGAGAAAAGAGAGGAGAGTAAGAAAAATCTAAGGTGAAAAAAGAGAACAGAGTTGTATCCTTTTTTCTTTTTTCTTTTACCAGGCCCACTTCTTCTTTTTCCCAAATATTGATAAATATGGAGCAAAACAAGACATCTGGCCCTGCCATTTACTCTTTGTTCCACCAGCAGAAAGGGTATTTTAAAATCCAGTACTCAAAGTGAGGAAAAAATATTCAGAGGAATTGGGTTAGCAATACAGTAGTCCAATCCTCTATAATAGCTCTCCTAGAACAGCAGAGGTTAATTACTTACTTATAAGAATAACCAGTTATTCTTATTAACTGGCTAAGACATAAATATGAACTGTTGTCTTCTATCCAATTTATAATGAATATTAATGGTAAAAATAATTATACAAAATAATACAAAAACCGCACATAGCTAAGTTTGTTAATTGACTAAAAACTGACAGAAGTAAAACTTTTTGATAATATTTTTACCTGCAAACTTTGATTTAGAATAAATGGACTTGATAGATATAATGTCCATAAAACAAAACTTCTAATTTAGTAGCTATAATTGTTGATACAAATAAAAAACTTGATTAGAAAGACTTCATTTTCATTGAAAATTTCACATGGAAAATTATTTTTTTTTAAAGATTTATTTATTTGACAGAGAGAAATCACAAGTAGACAGAGAGGCAGCCAGAGAGAGAGAGAGAGGGAAGCTGGCTCCCTGCTGAGCAGAGAGCCCGATGCGGGACTCAATCCCAGGACCCTGAGATCATGACCTGAGCGGAAGGCAGCGGCGTAATCCACTGAGCCACCCAGGTGCCCCGGAAAATTATTTTGATGAGAATAATTTCAGCAAAATAAAAATGAATATTAAGAAACTGGGTGTGGTGCACCTGGGTGGCTCAGTGGGTTAAAGCCTCTGCCTTCAGCTCAGGTCATGATCCTAGAGCCCTGGGATTGATCTCCACTCAGCAGGGAGTATGCTTCCTCCTCTCTCTCTCCCTGCCTCTCTGCCTACTTGTGATCTCTCTCTCTGTCAAATAAATAAATAAAATCTTTAAAAAAAAGAAATTGAATATGATTTGAGTGCTAGGTAGGAAATTAATTAAGGAGTTAAATTATCTCAATAGAGAAAAAAAATCACAGTACAGATTTCTTTTGTCTGAGTACATTCGTCTCCATGCGTCCTGGAGGTATTCCTGAGAGTATGCATGCTAGCACATAACAGGCCCCTCTGTATCTATTTCAGAAGAAGCCTGATTTAGTTGCCCTTCCGATAAATATCTTTAATTCAAGAGAATAAGAAGTCCATATTCTCTGCGCTTGGCATGGAGAGGGAACAGATGATCTGATAGGTTTTGTTCCCTCTAATTTTTGTGACTAATCTAGAGGCTCTGTTTGAAAGTATCCAGATCTGGTTCCATTCTGGTTTAGCTAAAAACGTATTGCATGGAGCACTGGGTGTGGTACATAAACAATGAATTGTGGAACACTGAAAAGAAATTCAAAAAAATAAATAAAAACTTTTAAAAAACAAACCAAATTTGGAACAAAATGTACTCTTTTCTCAAGAGCCAAGCCCTCAGAACTATCGTAAGGATAATTGCGAAAAACAAAACAAACCAAGTATATAGTTCAGAGTGGTCATGAAACTTGTCAAAGGTCTAAAGAAAGTCAAAATAGCCTAATTAAATTCAGACAGTGAGTCTAAGAGAAGGCCTTAATTGCTAAGAATTCTTCTATTGCCTGGCTTAAGGTTCCTCTATGGAGGAAACACCTCTAGACAAAGTCCCATCCTGCCCATACCTTCCTATTCCTCTTTATGTGATTGGTAAATTGAAAGAAGGAACAGGGAATATTCTTCTCAGCTCTCTTCTCTGATTCTCTTTAGAAGCCAATTTTCCCTCAAGGAAGATGCAATCTGAGTTTCTTGCTCCAATAAAATTTACAAGTGCACACAAGTACCTGTCATTATTTTTGTATCACGAACACTGATTTGTCTACCTCTGCCTGGTGAACACAATGATGAATCTGTCCCACTCTGGGCTATAGAATTAATAAATTCATTTGCCACATACATAAGCAATGCTTTCTCATGGACCTTTGCCTAAAATAAAGTTGGTATTTTGATGACCATCTTGACTCTCATTTCTTAGATGGTTCCAAACTCAGGCAAAGAGAGGAATGCTGTACATTAACTGCTAAAGTTCCAAAATAAACCCCAATCTGCTTTCTTTTCCCTCTAGCTATTTCCTTCCTCAGAAACTTGTGAAATTTTTGTTTATGGTGTGTGTGTGTGTGTGTGTGTGTGTGCACGCACGCTCTTTATTTTTAGGCAAAGGAAATAGAAGTAAGAATTTGGGATTCAGTTAGTATTCTGACAATCTTGAAGAAACTAAAAACCATAGTCTTCTTTAAGTTTCTAGAACACAAAATTTTAAGGAAAAAGTAAGAGTGGTGATGAGAAGTGGAAGTATATAGGGCAGGGGGACCTATGTTCACCTAGAGCAGGCTTATTTCATGTATGAAGGACATTTGAAACAAATAGACATATTTTAACATGTAGTCTCGAGGTTATGTGAAACAAACAACATTCTCTTGAATAAAGTTCCTCTTAATATCTTAGAAAACACCCATGTATTTTTCATGAAATTGATCTCAGATTTGAAAAATTGGTTTGAATCTCATGAGACTTAACTTTTAAACAATGAGTATTAGTAGTAGTAGGTATTACTTTGCAAACAGATTGGTAAGTTTTCCTGTATTCTCAAACCATATTGGATTTGTTCAATAATGTAATGGAAAATACTCTACAAGAAAATGCATGTACCCCAGTACTAATTAGTACCCCTACTAATGCCTATATTTGCCATCAACATCAAATAAATACCAGAATAGTGTTACTACAATTATATGCAGTAAAAAAATATCAGAAATCTTTGAGCAACAAAGGAGAAAAGCTCTAAAACATGAAAATAAAGAGTGCTTCTCTGGGTACATAGAGTGGCCACAGAGGAAATTATAAGGCAGGTGAAGTTTGTCTTTCAGGTTTTTTTTTCTTTCTTTGATTCTTTTTAGACACTGTATAATCTCATGCCACCTTTACAAGACTTTGAACTTAGCCTATGTTGGCTAAAACAAGAGGAAAAACCATCCTTACTCAGTTTTCCCCAAGCATCTCAGTCCACTTGGCTTACTTCTACACATCCTTCAAGAATTAGCTGAAATACACAATAGAATATTACTTGCTACAAAAAAAAGAACAAAATCTTTCCATTTGCAACAACATGAATGGATCTAGGTGTGATGCTAACTGAAGTAAATCAGTCAGAGAAAGACAAATACCATATTATTTCACAAAGCAAAAGAACAAAGAAAAAAAGAGACAAAAAACCTGACTCAAATACAGAGACCAAACTGAGGGGAGGCAGGTGAGGGGGTGGGTAAAATAAGGTTATGTGGATTAAGAGTACACTTACCATGATGAGCACTGAGTAATGGATAGGAGCGCTGAATCACTATATTGTACACCTGAAACTAATATAACACTATATGTTAATTCTACTTGAATTTTTTTTTTAATGAGAAACAAAAACATTAAAAAAAAGAAGAATTAGCTGGGATGTTCCCTTCTCTGAGTTAGAGACTCTTCTGTTCCTACAGTTTCCTATATATAATCAAACAGGGAAGAATAGAAGGCATGTCTTAAGCCAAAGGATAAATGGTAGCTTTAGCCTTCCTGGGTATAGGAAAAGTCTGAGCAGATAATGCCTATTTATAACCCAACAATCACCACAGGTACATCTGTCTACCTTGCCTTCACTTCAGTCTAGCCCTGCTTTATTATTCGATTTCAAGCTGAGAGAACTTGAGAGAGAAGCCCTCTACCTGGGTATTTCTGTCTATAAGAGGAGTGTCTCTCTTCACAGAAAATTCCCCAATTGTTTTAACCTATATCCAGTGCAAAATTTCACTGAGATTACTAACAGGTGCAGAACCAATTAATTGATTTGAATTTTACCATCATCATCAGCACTGTCAACAGACTCTTACTTAATGAGTATCCCTAGAGCACTACACATTGCACTCAATGCTAACAGTTCATCTTCTTTCCCCCAAAGGACATTTTAGTGAACAGTGAAATAGCTAAAATATAGACATGAAAATGAAAAGGCTACAAAAATAAAAAGAATTAATAATTGCTCCCTAAGTAAAGAGCAGATCTTCATTCCTTCTTAATATCAATGGCTATAAGTCATTCAAATATATAAAGAGATTTATTTACACACAAAGTGAATAGAGAGAAAAAGATGATGTTATAGATTGAATGTTTGTTTACCACCCCCCTCACATCCAGATTCATATGTTAACCTAAAGCCCAAGATGACAATATTAGGAGGTGGAGACTTTAGGAGGTGATTAGTTCCTGAAGGCACCACCCACATGAATTGGATTAGAGTCCTTATAAAAACAGACCCCAGAGAGATCCCTGTGAGAATACAGCAAAAGTGGCTGTCTAGGAAGCCAAAATCAGAACTTCATCAGACCCTGATTCTGCTGGCACCATAATCTTGGATTTCCCATAAAGAAATAAAACTATAAGAAATAAATGTTATTCAAAAGCCACCTAGTATGGTATTTTTATTATAGCAACCTACATGGACTAAGACTGATGATGATGATGGTGATGATGATGTTGATGATACAGGTAGATCTAAACAACATGCAAATGTACATAAAGATCTGTCGTCTAGACAAAGACATATATGATACACCTATGTTCATATATCTTTATCTAGATATCTATCTATAACTCTAGATAGATACAAAGAGAGAGATACAAAGGTCTAAAAAGTCTTATTAGCAGCTCCTAATATATTTAACATAAGTGGATATAATACCTTTGATTTTACTGATTAAAACGAACTGGCTCACATTAAGAACTTTCCTCAAACATCATTTAAAATTCTTAATTCAAATGTGAAATCTATGGTTAGAAAGAGTACAGTAATCCTGGATAAAACCCAAACAAGAGCTGTAACATTGACTGAGGAACTGAGTGAAGAAATTTCAAGGCTGAATAGAAATAGCTAAGGAAGGCTGTAAGCCTAGACCTAATTTAATTTGTGAGCCCCAAAGTAGTAAGGGAATTAGTTAACCTAGTACAAATGAGTTTTCCAAAAGGGATTTATCTTTAGCCTGAATAATGGAAACTAAGTCCAGAACACGTAGAGATCAAAATCACTGGTTACCAAAAAAATATTCTCAAGCAGTTATGTTAACACTGAACACAAAATTAAACACTGACACAGACCTCATTACCGAGATGGAACACAATGTTACCCAGGTAGTGTACTAGATAACTAAAAAAGTTTCATACCTAATGTGTGATATATTTGTCTATACATTTATGTGGCATACTGCTTTGTTTGAAGGTCTATTTAAGAACTGCTCAAAGGATAAGAGTGCTGCTTAACGATGGAAGTAGGTAGGTCGCAGAAGACGTCACAAGACACAAAGGTTTGAGCAGATTCTTAAAGAGCACGAGGTTAAGAAGAGAACCTGGAGGAGAGGTCAGAATTGTTGGAGAGAAAATTACATCAGACAATAGGAATGGAATTAACTAATGCCATGAGGCTGGAGAGAGAATGGTCTGTTCGAAGAATAAAGAAGAGTTTAAGAGTGGTCAGATTGGAGAAAACACGAGAAAGCGTAGATTAAAGTTGAAAAACCATCCGTTCTATCCTAAAGAACTAGAATATCTACAGACTTAAGAATCCCTTCTTTAGTGATTAGAAATCATATGACACTCCTCACCCCCCACAATTGTATAGTATTCAGTGTCTGATATTTTCACCTCTGTTAACAATGGAATTTACATCAAAACATGAATACCAATTGGTAAACAGAACATGGCCTTGGCTGTAAAATTCCCTAAACAATTTAAGTTAAAAGAAAAAAAAAAAAAAACCTTTAAGTAAATAAATATATACTGTTATGCCACAAGAAAGCCATCTTACATTTTTACCAAGTTCTCTTCTCTATCTACTAAGGGACTAACCTCATTATAAAACCCCCTGGAGTATTCTATCTTTTCCACAAAAGAGGGAGGGGGAAAAAAGAACTTTCCAGGGATAGTTTTGCACACAAATGACAGGCATAGGTTTCTAAAGGATGGTTTCCAACCTGTTAATAGTTTTCAATACACAACAGCTGCAATCCATGAAAGAGATAAATATTCATGGCACAAAGCATTTATATGTATCAAATGTATATTCATGAACAAATGGCTTCCCCTGCCTTTAATAGTGTTTGCTGCGCAGTCAGTGAAGAATGGACCAAGCCTCCCCTGGCTGCTACTGCTAAGTCCCCACCGCTCCATCTCCTGAATGTCAGTTCTGCAGTGGTTACCAACAGGATAATAGCCATGAAAAAGAAAAAAAAAAAAAAAAATGTGCCCTGAATCATTCCCCACTCATTCCAGATCAGATAGCAGCACCCCGCTGTGTCATATATTAATGACAGGTTTTCTGTAGCTGCCAACTTATTTTTCAGGATAAGCATTATATATTCAAGACTTGTGTGGCCATATGTACACCGTAATATCCATGGCTGACCCTCCTCTTTCAAATATGCTTTGTCACAGCACCGCCCTCCCAACGGGCTTTACTAAGAACACTGGAAGGCAAATTTGCATACACTGAATAACATTCTCTGGTGATCATCAGCATCCAGTTGTCATGGCCTCCATCAGAGTGTTCTGTGCGGCATGGAGGCAAGAGAATGACAGTGCAAACTATTCAACAAAAGTCTTTGTTATTCATAAGGTTTGGTGGATGGTATGCGCTTTTGAAAATTGGCATATTGTTTGATAAAAGTGTTGTTTGCTCCATTAATTTCTCCAGGAGGAAGGAAAGAATAGAACCAGGTGAGGAAATGTGCCTTTTGTCAAAAAAGAATAGGGAGTCATTATAAGGTTTCAGGGCACTGAACAAAGCCTGCTAAAAATAAAAATAAAAAAAAATAATACTAATAATAAGGAAATGAAATAATTTAAATTGTAACACACAGGCAAAGGAGCTGTCAGCTTTGCAGACAGGGTCTCCTCACTCCCTCTCTATTCTTCTTGGTCATCTCTCCATGCCCTTTTAGGTTTACAGGAAAATAGTTCTAACTCTACAGGAAATGCCAACTTTCCCCTTTATCTCTCATGGCATTTGCTCTTGATCCATTCTAAGAAATGTGTTTTTAGGACCAAGATGAGAAACTGAAAATATGATTTGTTATCATTCTCTCCTACACGTTTTTATAAGGATACCTAGTTGTATCTGAATTTTAGAGTGCAAAGTTAAATTGCACCTATCCTTCTTGGAAGTTTATACCATATATTGCAACTCTAAGTTGTAAACTACTATAAAATATGAAAAGATTTTAGCTCTTTGTGCTATGAGACTGAGATTGCATATAATAACCGGTGAGGAGGAAGCACCTTGCTGGATATGTCAAGTTTCCAGAAATATCATGGGTTGTAGCTGTACATGGCTAGGATGAAGTCATACCTCTCTATAAATGAAATGGTTTCAGTATTTAAGTATAGTTTCAGTGTTTAAAACAAAGCGGATTTTGTCCTGGATTATATTATGAAAATTAATCCTTTGCAAAGGAAATATTTCTGAATTGTTTCATAAATAAATAGAAGAGGTTCTCTAGAGGGTGATGAATCTCTGCAGACCCACAATTAATTCCCTAGGTCCCCCCACTTTTGATTATACAATGTGAGTCATATTGCCATCACCTTTTTTTCCCATCTCAGTGAAGTCTTCGTATGCATCAGATTCTCCTGTGTCATCTTCATACTATTCTTACTAATGAAGAGCAGTCCATATTGCCGTTCAATAGCATCCCACAACTGACACTCTACCAGAAATAAAAATAATATAAAAGGCAAAGAAATTGATCTCAACTAATCTGTTTATTTGAATTATTTCTTCTATGCCTATCATGTTCCAGAGCTATTTGCTCTAGACACAGCCTCCTCTCTCAAGACATTTTCAGTCTTACAGAAACATCAAATGAAGTAGCCAAGCAGTCAGAATGCAGTGTGCTAAGTGGTCTGGTGGAGGAAGTATCCAATGTTTCAGATTAGAGAATTTACGATACTTGCCCAAGATTCTACAAAAAGAAGGCAATAAAGCCTGGATTTGAACCTAAATTTTCAGGCTCCTAACTTTATACATTCTGCTTATAAAATATCGACTTAACTTTGCCCAATCCCTTATATATGGGAGGAGCCACTTGAATGGCCATAGGAAATTCTCTTCTCCTACTCTTAATAGGACTAGTTAGAATTATGTCACAGTTAATCTTAGCCAAAAAGGAGACCAAAGTTGGAAAGTAGAAAACAGAAATCTCATGATTCACTGAGTGAGAGTTCCATTAGAAAAAGGGAATAGTAGAAAGGCTTTAGCTGCTGAGGAAGTCTGTTCCTGTTCCCATTACATTCTTGAATCTCCTTTGGTCCTGGTGTCAGTCTAACTGCACACTACATGAATGCAGGCTGGAACAGAGTAAGCAGTTAGATATACATGAGCAGAAGAGGAGAAAGGAGGGTGGCAGATGTGAAAATTGCCAGGGATCACACCAGACTCCAATGAGAGACCACCCGCTCTCCCTTAGACCAACCCCTTTTGTGGTTTAGCACAGTCTGATAAGCAAAAGATACAGCAGCAAGGAATTTCCCAAGTTTGGAGTGTGTGCACTTAAAGAAAACCTTGTCTGCTAGTAATCCCAAGCCTGTTATAATATTATTATAATATCACTAGCATTGCAGTTTACCCCCCCCATTATTATCATGAGGTGCTCATGAGAAAATGGAGGACATGAACATGCACAAAAAGTTGGAGGGGAGGAAACCAAGATGACCCATTAGGTGGCATGATCATGAAAAGATGGGATGGAAGAGATCAAACAGACCCCCATAAAAAAACATGATGCAGAATTCAGCATGCTGCTACCCACCCTTAGGTCAGCCCATGCCTACATCTCCAGTGTATTTTTGCTTTGCTAAATAAAACCTTTGCTCTTCTCACTCAATCAAGTCTCTAGACTGAATTCTTCCCTTCCAGAAGATAAGAACTGAGGGATTTTACAATCCACTACCCAGTAATACTTTTACCAGCTCACCAACCCATGAGGAAAGTGCTGCCCACTGCTCTTTGTGACTATATAGGAAAGGAAGCTGTTGTGTTGGGGAGGAGGGTTGGTAGCACAAACCTAGCCTCCCAATGGCTTCACTGCTTTGTATTCTCCACCCTAATATCTGCTGGAGTCCACACTGGAATCCCCTAGTGGGTAGCCTAGTACCAACCATGATGTCTAAAGGTAAGGTAATAAACTAATTAGCACACATAAACTAACCATACATACAATGCTTCACTACAATGGTGACCAGCCTTAGAACCATAACTTCTTCCTATTGTCTAACATCTCGGGATTAAGAGGAGGGTCAGGAAGTAATGGAAACTAGGGTGGAGAGACAAAGGGGACTAATTTTTTTTTTAAAGATTTTACTTATTTATTTGACAGAGAGAGATCACAGTAGACAGAGAGGCAGGCAGAGAGAGAGAGAGAGGGAAGCAGGGAGCCCGATGCAGGACTCCATCCCAGGACCCTGAGATCAATGACCTGAGCCAAAGGCAGCGGCTTAACCCACTGAGCCACCCAGGTGCCCCAAAGGGGACTAATTTTAAGCCAACTATCATTTAAAGCATTCTATTTCATTAGCAATTCACAATAACCTGAGTAGACTGATGTTACCAATTGAGAAAAAGAAGTAATGAGGCTAAAATCATTCCTGAGGTCGCACAGCCAGTAAGTGCCAGATCCAAGATTAAAACTCCGTCATGGCCCTCCCCAAGTACTGGTTTGTGTGCTCCTGAAGGCAGATGTGTCCTGGCACTCAAGATGAAAGAGGGGATGAATTCACCTTTCCATAGAAACTGAACAGCATTTAATGCATCTTCTCTGTTCCACATACAGAACAATGAAAGACCAAATATTAAAAAAAAAAAAAAAAAAAAAGAAACACTTCACAAAGTACAGTGATAAACTATTTATGTACCACATAGAGGACAATGCCTCTGAGTCACCAGAACCAATAGCACTCCAAGGGGTCTGGAATTAGGCTTACAGCCCCTGGAGAAACTGCTGCCTACTGCTCCCTGGAGCCACACCTACAAGGGAAGCTATTAATTTGAAGAAGGAAGGTTGGTGGTCCAGACCCAGCTATATAATTGGATTTGCAACATCCCGAATATCACTCTAGCACAGAATCTCTTTATAAGTGCTGCTTTTGGACTGGGAGCCCAGGGAGCTCAGGGAGGCATCGGCTAAGGCCTAGATGGAGAGAGGTAAGCACAGAGAAAAGGAAAGAAAAACACAAAATGTGTGGTTAGTTGCAATGATTAGTTCAGTGTGATTATATTACCATAGGAATCATGGGTTTGTATTAACTAATAGTTAACTGAGAACCTAACCACTAACACATTCTGAGTCCCAAAGATCTACTTCTATATATGACTTTTGGAACTTTACACACACACACATATGCATGTATATTGAGTTCATATATATATATACATATATATAAAGAGAGTGAGCTAGTCTTGGAGAAATTCTAATGAGAATTTTCACTTGAGAAGATGTGAAACCACTTTAGACCATTCATATTGGGGAATTTGCCACTTCTTATTCTCAGCAATCATCCACAGTTACAGATGAATAATACAATCTTCTATTGTTGAGCAAGAAGAAGTTGGCTATTAAATTTAAGACAATTTTAAAACTATTAAGAAGATTGAAACTTCCACACTAAAATCTTGAGCCAATGTTCATTGTCCATGCTCAATTATATCTCCCTTTTGGGTCTGTTACTAGTTTCTTCACAGTATTAGATGCATCTATGTTGGGGTATCTGGGTGGTTCAGTTAGTTAAGTGCCTGCCTTTGGCTCAGGTCATCATACTGGAGTCCTGGGATGTGCCATGGATGGGCTGGGCTCTCTCTTGCATTCTCTCTTTCTCTCAAATAAATAAAATCTTTTTAAAAAAAATAGATGCTTCTATGTTGAGTGCATAAATATTGACAAATGTTATATTCTTTTGTTTGACTGACCCCCTTATCATTATGTAACACTTCTTTGTCTCATTATAGAAACAAAGGATCTCTGTAATAACAACAGATTAATACAAAGACTCATAAAAGACTACTATAAATAATTACATGTCTACAAACTGGACAAACTAGAATGGATACATTCTAAAAACATACAACCTACCAAGACTGAATTATGATGAGAGAGAATCTGAACAGGACATTTGCTGGCAATGACAGTGAACCACTAATCAAAAATCTTCCAACAAACAAAAGTTTAGGGCCAGACAGCTTCACTTATGAATCCTACCAAATATTCTAAGAAAAATTACTACCAATCCTTCTCAAACTCTTCCAAAAATAGAAGAGAGGGGAATTCTTGAAAACACATTTTGCAAGGCTAGCATTATCTTTATAACAAAACATAACAGGAGAGAACAAAGAAAAATTACAGGCCAATATCTCTGATGAGCATAAAAGTAAAAATTCTCAATAAAACGTAAGCAAACTGAATTCAACAATACATTAAAAGTATTTTACACCATGATCTAGTGGGATTTATTCTAGGGATACAAGGATGTTTCAATATCCACAAATCAGTCAGTGTGATACACTACATTAGCAAAATGAAGAATAAAAAACCATGTGATCATCTCAATAGATGCAGAAAAAAGCATTTAACAAAATTCAACATCCATTTAAGAGAAAACTCTCAACAAAGTGGGTATAGAAACATATTTCAACATAATTAATGTCATTTATGACAACGCCACAGCTAACACCATACTCAATGCTGAAAAGCTGAAATCCTTTCTACTAAGATCAGAAAAAATACAAGGATGTCTATTCTCATCTACTCAAAATAGTATCAGAAGTCCTACCCAGAGCAATTAAGGAAGAAAAAGAAATAAAAGACATCCAAATTGAAAGGAAAAAAGTAAAATTAATAACTATTAGCAGATGATATGATAGTATACATAGAAAATCCGAATGACTCTACAAAAAACTGTCAGAACTAATATACAAATTCAGTAAAGTTGCAGGATACAAAATCAACATAGAACTCTGATGTGTCTCTACACATTAAAAACAAACGATTGGGAAGAGAAATTAAGAAAACAATCCTGTCAACAACTGTACCACAAAGAATAAAATACCTAGGAATAAATTTAACCCAAATGGAGAAAGACGAGGATATTGAAAACTATAAGACATTGTAAGAAACTGAAGAAGACAAAAATAAAGGGAAAGACATTCCATGCTTTCAAATTAGAAGAATACCGTGAAATGTGAAAATGTCTCTAGAATCCAAAGCAATCTACAGATTCAATGCAGTCCCTATCAAAACTCTAACAGTATTTTTCACAGAAATAGAGTAAACAACCTTATAATTTGCATAGAACCACAACAGATCCTAAATAGCTGAAGCAATCTTGAGAAAGAAAAACAAAGCTGGAAGCATCATGGTTCCTGATTTCAAATTATACTTCAAAGTTGTAGTTCTTAAAACTATGATATTATGATATTAATTATTATAATGATTAATTATCATAATATCATATCAAATCATTGTGATATGATATGTATGATATTAGCATAAAAACAGATATATAGATCAATGAAACAGAATACATGGCCCAGAAATAAACCTCACACATATGATTAATTAATTAGAATATACAATGGGGAAAGGACAGTTTCTTCAACTGGAAAATTGAAGAACCACAAGCAAAATAAGGAATCTGGACCATCATCTTACACCACATACAAAAAGTAACTCAAAATAGATTAAAGACTTGAATATAAGACCTGAAACCATAAAACTTCTAGAAAAAAAAAAAAAAAAGAAAGAAACATAATCAGTAATACCCTTAAACAGGTCTTGGTGATGAGTCTTCGAATCTGATACCAAAAGCAAAAGCAACAAACTAAAGCTTCTGCATCAAACTTAAAAGCTTCTGAGCTGCAAAGGAAACAATTAACAAAATGAAATGGCAATCTACTGATGCAATAAAAATATGTGAATTGTATATCTGACAGGGGTTAATATTAAAAAATCCCAATAGTAAAGAACATTCTGATTAAAAAATGGACAAAATATCTGAATAGACACTTTCTAAAGAAGACATAAATAGACAACAAACACACCAAAAAATGTTTATTATTAATCATCAGGGAAATGCAAGTCAGAACCACAATGAGATATTAACTCACACCAGTTAGAATGGCTATTATGAAAAACAAACAAACAAAAAACAAGAATAACAAGAGTTGCAAAGGTTGTGAAGGAGAGACAACCTTTGTACACTGTTGGTGAGAATGTAAATTGTTGCAGCCACTAAGGAAAACAGTATGGATGTTTCTCAAAAAATTAAAAATAGAACTACTGTATTATCCAGCAATTCCACTTGTGGGTATTTATCCAAAGAAAATGAAAACACTAATTCAAAAAAATATATGTACCCCCATGTTCATTGCAGCATCATTTACAATAGCCAAGATATGGAAACAACCTAAGTGTCACTGATGGATGAATGGACACACACACACACATATCATACATACAGCAAGATTTTACTCATTTTTATGGCTGAATAATATATAATACACACACATATATACATGTACACACACATATACATACACATAATTATACACACATATATTATTCAGCCAGAAAAATAAATAAAATCGTGCCATTTGCAACAACATGGATAGACCTTGAAGCATTATGCTAAGTGAAATAAGTCAGAAAAAAACAAATAGCACATGATCTCTATTATATCTAGAATTTTTAAAAAAGTACATAGATATAGGGAAGGATTGGTAGTTGCGAAAGGCAGGAATGGGGGGTGGGGGAAATGTGAATTTTTTTTCTTTTCCTAATAAATCAGACAATTTTTTTAAAAAAGTAAAAAGTAAGAAATGGTTTTGAAAGTAATAAAAATAAATCAATTGAGATATAGTCCTTGTTTTAGATCAAAGGCACAATTATTAAGACAACAATTCTTCTTAAATTGATTTAAAGATCCAGAGAAATTCCAGTAAAAATATCAGCAAGCTATTTTGTAGGTACTGGCAAATTTATTTTAAACACTGAGTAGTCTAGACAGTGCTGATGAAGAGCAAGTCAATGAACTCACACTTCCAAATTTATTATAAAGCTACAATAATTAAGAGAGCATTATATTTTATTTTATTTTATTTAAAGATTTTATTTATTTATTTGACAGACAGAGATCACAAGTAGGCAAGGGAGGCAGGCAGCAGAGAGAGAGGAGGAAGCAGGGAGCCCACTGAGCAGGGAGCCCGATGCGGGGCTCCACCCCAGGACCCTGGGATCATGACCTGAGCCGAAGGCAGAGGCTTAACCCACTGAGCCACCCAGGCGCCCTGAGAGCATTATATTTTAAAACAAATAGAAACATAGATAAATGGAACAGAATGGAGAGTCCATGAACAGACCAATGCAAATACAGACAACTTGACCTTGGTCAAAGGAATAAAGGCATATCAATACAAAAAGGATAGTCTGTTAGTCCTCAATAATCATCAACAAATGATAAGGATAAGTACAAGGAAATTAATGAACAGACACACAAACTTTGCACCTTAGGCACAAATTCACTCAAAATCATTAATTTCCTGAAATATGAAATCCAAACTATAAAAATTATACTGGAAAACAGGAGAAAATTCACCAGTTACTTCGATGACTAATTTTTATATACAATAACAAGTACAATCTGTCAAAGGAAACAATTGACAATGGGGACTTCATTAAATTTAGAATGTCCATTCTGTGAAAGACAATGTTGAAAGAATGGAAAGACAAACCAAAGGCAAACCCTTGACTAGGACAATATACTTTCAAATATATATATATATATATATATACATATATATATATGTATGTATATATGTATATATAGAGAGATTTGCATGTAATACATTCAGAGAACCAATAAAAAATCCACAATAAGAAACAAAATCCCTGAATTAAATAAGGCAATATGAATAGATAACTTACCAAATAAAATATATAAACAGGCAAAAGCATGAAAAATGCTCAACACTGGGGGATTACTGGACAATAATATGCATCATGTATTATGGAAAAGCAAATTAAAACACCAGTGAGATACCCTATCCGTCTATTAGAGTGGCTAATTACAAAAAATGATAATACCAATTGATAGTGAGGATGCGGGACAATTGGAATTCTTATTCACGGCTGATGGGAATACAAAGAGTACTACCTCTAGAGAAGGCATTTGTCAGACTCTTCTGAAGCTAAGCCTAGTGTCACCATATGGTGCACTAATTGTTCCCAGTATATTTAGCCAACTGGAGTGAAATCATATATCCACAGAAAAACTACTAAGAACATATATAAAGCCGATTTATTAACAACGGGCAAAACCTGGAAGGAACTAAGATGTCTTTTTTTTTTAATTTTTTATTTTTTTATAAACATGTATTTTTATCCCCAGGGGTACAGGTCTGTGAATCGCCAGGTTTACACACTTCACAGCACTCACCAAAGAGCATCCCCAATGTCCAAAACCCCACCCACCTTCTCCCAACCCCCCTCCTCCCAGCAACCCTCAGTTTGTTTTGTGAGATTAAGAGTCACTTATGGTTTGTCTCCCTCCCAGTCCCATCTTGTTTCATTGATTCTTCTCCTACCCACTTAAGCCCCCATGTTGCATCACCACTTCCTCATATCAGGGAGATCATATGATTGTTGTCTTTCTCTGCTTGACTTATTTCGCTAAGCATGATACGCTCTAGTTCCATCCATGTTGTCGCAAATGGCAAGATTTCATTTCTTTTGATGGCTGCATAGTATTCCTTTGTGTATATATACCACATCTTCTTGATCCATTCATCTGTTGATGGACATCTAGGTTCTTTCCATAGTTTGGCTATTGTGGACATTGCTGCTATAAACATTCGGGTGCACGTGCCCCTTTGGATCACTACGAACTGCCCTATGACCCAGCAATTGCACTACTGGGTATTTACCCTAAGATGTCTTTTAATAGGTGAACAACAACCCAGTGAGCTACACTAGGTACACAGGAGGCACACATGCACCACAGACATAGGTTAAGGAAATACATGAATTCAGACACAGGCTAGAGGAACAATAAGTGAAGTCTAGATGGACTGGAGGCACCCAGAATGTGGACAAACAGGAGGTAGCAGAGCCGGAAGCACAGGAGAGAGATGCACTTGAGCATGGCATGCAGATACAGAGAGCGGGAAGTCCATCTCAGATGCAGGCACAGGAGACAGAGACACTCAAGGAAAGACATGTGCTGCAGGCACAGAGAAGAGGGACACAGGTTGCCTGACAAGGGTTTTAGGAGCAGGAGGAGATGGAGACTCATGTGGGCTGACGCGTGTTGCGAGAACAAAGGGGAAAAAAAAAAAACACAACACTGTACTGCTGCATCCCAGGAGGATGGGCGGATCCGCCCGTGAACACACGCCCCATTTTCCTCCCTGCGCCAGGCTGATGACCAGGAATCTGCTGTGTCTATGGCACAGGAATTCTCTCTGGATCTGCTCTTCTCCCTCTTTGCTGGCTGTAGGGAACCTAGCCTATCTAACAGCACCAGACTGAATTATCGGCACCATGCATTATGTAACACATGGTATATACACTAATCAAGGCCTGAATGAATAAGCCAATTGCATTAAAAGGGCGGGGGAGCTTTCCTAATGAACAGGCATAAGTCTTCATCCACAACAGATGTGACTATGACTTTTTAGAATTAGTGGCTGCAAAGGACTGGGGGAACTGAGGTCAACCTCCACATCCAATCCTACCACTCCCCATTTTGAAAATTCCATTAGAAAGGTTAAGTATCCAAGCAGTTCTTCAGGTAAACTCCAGTCATGGTAGGAAGACCAACTGGGGCAGCTGTACAAGGTAAATCTTAGCTCTGGGGAGGAAGCTCCTCCTTCCCTGCTAGCCCATCAGGCCTGGATGCCCCGCCTCTGAGGCAAGCCAGCAGCAGGCATCTGAGCAAGGGTGTTGATACAACAACACTGATGCAGGAAAACCACTGTTTATTATACACATTACCGCTTCTGTACACTCAGGGTGATGAAAATAAAAGTTAACTGGTCCATGTGATGGCCTTCTAAGAAATAAGAGTAAAAATCCCACTCCATCCGTATGTGATATAGAACCCACAAAACAGACGAGCTCAAGGGAGCTACCAGTTAGGATTCAACACCCCTGCCCCCGGCCTATATTCTCAGGTGAGCCCACACCTCCTTTATGTCTCATTTAGACTTTAGTACCCCCAAACTCTATTTCCATTTCTATAAATGCATGCTTTGCAACAGGATGTTATAGTAGTCTCCAACGTTCTATTCACCATTATCCAAAATAGATTTATTCCCCTTCAATGACTCTGTGAGGAGAGGGGGAAAAAAAGCGAATATGTTATTTTTCCTTCATGAAACAAGAGTAACTTTGGGTGGATGTAGCCAAGTTATTCCCCACTATATAAATTACACATATTTAGTCCTTTTTGAAAGCCCAGAAGGGGAAAGTGTTTGATGTGTCTGTGCAGATCTTTTACTGCCATGGACTCTTTCATATGACTTCATTTATTCTTCACTAAACTCCATCATATGGTCACATGGTTAGATCATCAGTCCTGTTTGAATAATATTTAATAATGAACAAGTGAAAGTACAAAGAACCAAAGTGATATGAGTGCCCAGTAAATGCTGTACCCAAGCTTTAAACCCTCCTGATACAAAAGCCAATTTTTTTTTCATGATGTCATTAGAACACCAGTATTTATTTATTCTTCTCTCATTCCTCAAAGTATCCCACATCAAACATATAGGGGCAAGCGGATGATGGAGGCAGTATTTTAAAAGGGCAAGGAGATAGGACGCCTGGGTGGCTCAGTCAGTTAAGCATCTGCCTTCAGCTCAGTTTATGATCCCAGGATCCTGGGATCAAGTCTGGCACCATCCTCCTTGCTCAGCAGGGAGCCTTCTTCTCCCTCTGCCTGTAGTTCCCCCATGCTTGCGTGCTCTGTCTCTGTCTCTCTCTCCCTGACAAATAAATCTTATTTAAAAAAAAAAAAAAAAAAAAAAAAAAAGGAAGGCGAAGGAGGGCAAGGAGTGCTGAAGAAGAAGCAAGGCTCCCAAGGCACCTGGGCGGCTCAGTGGATTAAGCCTCTGCCTTCAGCTCAGGTCAAGATCTCGGGGTCCTGGGATCAAGCCCCACATCGGACTCTCTGCTCGGCAGGGAGCCTGCCTCCTCCTGACCCCCACCTGCCTGTCTGCCTACTTGTGATCTCTGGCTGTCAAATAAATAAATAAAATTTAAAAGAACAAGAAGAGGAAGAAGAAGAAGGAGGAGGAGGAGGGGGAGGAGCAGCAGCAGCAGCTCCCAAATTTAAGGGAAAAAAATGTAGAGTTAGCTGGGAATCTTGTGACACAGGAACAAGAATGATAGTGGGGAGAGAAAGGATGAAGGGGAAGGAAAGGATGGTGCTAGAAGCACTGAGGGCTGGTACCTATTCATCCTGAAAGGAAGGTCAATGAAAAATAATACCATTTCTCCTCAGAGTTCTTGTAGGTTCCCACTGGTTGTGTTTTGTTGTGGTGGTCGTTCTCATAGTCTTGTAGCTACTTGAAGTATGTGTGGGGAGTGGAGGCAGATATTTTCAAAGACTAAAGAATTCTGCCACGATACTGCAGAGCTGAGGAGCAACCAGAAGTTGAATTAAGTATATAATGTGTTTGGCATCTGGAGGAGGCACCTACATGGAAGAGCAGGTAGTAGCAATGGAAATGGGCAAATGGAAAGATCCTGAGACTTTGGAATAAGAAGAAAGGAGTTAATTTCTCCTTCAATAATGTAATTACCCAGCTGACATTTCTGAGTACTCTCCATGTTCCCAAAACTGTTTTGGGATGAGATCTGTTCATCTATTGGATTCTCACAAAATCTTATGGGACATGTACTATTCTTATCCCATTTTATAGAGGGAGAAACTGAGAGGCAGAGAAATAATTTGCCCACTGTTATATAAGCCACCCCCCTTTTTGTTTCCTTCCCTGTTCCACTTCTTACACCATTTCTTGAAGGAGACACCTCAATTAATTTATCTCCCACTTACTCTTTGACCCAACAAAATTTGGCTTCCATTCTGTCTTCCCACCTCCAACAATACACACCAACAAAAACATCGCCAATGACCTCTTAACTTCCAGTTCCAGTGATTGTCTTTCATTCTTCAACCTACTTCACTTCTCTGAAGTTTTCATAATGCTGACACACCCCTTCCTTCTCAAAGCATAGGAGACTCCTACTCCTGGCTTTGGTCCTTTCACTTGCCTTCAACCCTCACTGGTGTCAGCTACTTCTTACGTTTCTGGAGAGCTCTGGGCTCTATCCTCTACCCTCTTCTCTCCTGATTCTATCACGTGAGTCTCACTAAAATACAGGAGGTGTGGACAGGAGAACACCAAATCACCTAGGAGAATTTTTAAACTATTCATGCCCTTTTCCAAACTCCTGTTTTTTTCTGATATAGGTCCACACCTTGTTGGGGAGTACAGACAGATTATGTTACTCCCTACCTTAATACTTAAGTGAATTTAACCAGATATATTTGAGAAGGAAGAGCTAATCCTTTTTTCTTTTTTTTTTTTTAAGGTTATGTCTCCTTCACTCTCACCTCTAAAAATTCATTTTGCCTGCCTTTCTTTGAATTTTAAAAATCTTTTAAATGGCATATATTGAAATTAGTAAAAAGAGGGAACTTGAGGTGGGAAAGAGAAAGAGAGAAGTGGGTGGCCTGGACATTGTGTGCTTCTGCAGAGCAACAAGGGGGAAGGATATAAAGGAAGATGCAGCCTTGGAATGCATCTTCATCATGGGAGGAAAGGCCTATGATGTGTAGCCAAGTCCAAGAGGTCCAGACACTCAGGGATACTGTGGCAGGAAATCATCAAGGGCAGAGAGAGGCTTGCTTATGTCATTTGTAGAGATGAGAAAGGAGAGTTTGGGACTGTGGCCTTTGTATGCACAAGAGATTCTCCCCATCCTTAAACTCCCTCTATTTAAAGTAAAGTTATAGGTATAATATGAAGAACACATACTCATTGCTTCTGTAATGTTTTGAACAAAAATACACAACTTGGGGCTAGTCCTAAAGAAACATTAGAAAAAACAAAACTGAACAGTATTTTACAAAAAATGACTGGCTTCTGATCTTTAAAATATAGCTATCATGAAAGCCATGGGAAGATTGAGGTACTATTTGGATTCAAATAGACAAGAGAGACATGATCACTAAAAGCATACATGATTCAGACCTTCTGCTATAGAAAATGGTACTGGGACAACCAGCAAATCTTGCATAGAGTCTCTAGATGAAGGATATATGGGAATTCTTTGTACTATATTTGCAACTGTTCTTTAAGTTTAAAATAGTCAAAATTTTTAAAAAAATGTTTTATTAAAATAAATAAAAACAACCTACTTGACAATTTGTGTATCAATAAGTATATCTCATTAAATATTCTTCATGGATAGTAAAATTACTCTTTATTGCACCATGAACTCTGCCTAAGAGCTTTAGATGTATTTCCTCAGTTAATCTCCACAACAACTCCACGATGTACTAGAACTCTATTTCTTTGGCAAAGAAGTCAAGCATTTTGCCTGGCAAGAAGCAGAGCAAGAATCTGAACCAGGGTCAGTCTGACACTAAAACCAATGTTCTTGAGCAATGTTATTCATCAAAACATGATGACCCAATATCATTAGTCATCAGGGAAATACAAATTAAAACCACAATGAGACACTAGCATATACCCATCAAAAGGACTGAAATTAAGGTTGGCAACACCAAGCATTGGAGAGGATATAGAGCAACCATAATTCTCAAACACTGCCGATGGGAGTATAAAAATGCCGTATGCACTTTGGAAGAAAGTTTGCCAGTTTCTAGTAAACTTAAATATGTGCCTGTCTTTGACTTAGCCAGCCCACTCCTATATATTTATCCAAGAAAAATGAAAATATATACCCACATACTATATGACACTATAAGAATGTACATAGCCAGTTAATTTGTAATAGCCCCAAATTGGGAACAGCCCAGATATATGAAAAATGAAAAAAAGAAATGTATTATGTTCTTTAAATGAAATGCTACAAAGGAACAAAAAGTGCTAATACACTCAACAAAAGGGATGCATCTCGCAAACATTATGCTTCAGAAAACAAAAACCAAACAAACCAAAAACAGAGACCCCTGGGTGGCTCAGCATCTAACTCAAGATTTCAGCTCAGGTCATGATCTCAGGGTTCCGAAGCCGAGCCCCAATCTGGGCTCTGTGCTCAGTGGGAAGCCTACCTGAGATTCTCTCCCTCTGCCACTGCCCCTCCCTCCCTCACACTCTCTCTCTCTTTCAAATAAATGATTTTTTAAAAAACAAAAAGAAAAACCAACCAGACACAAAAGCATACATGCTGTATGCTTCCATTTGAATTGATTCTAAAACTGGCCAACCCCATGGGTAAAAAATGGAGCAGCAGCTGTAAGTAAGTGAGAGGGGTTAACGTGGAAGAGGCATGAACTTTCTGAGGTGAAAAAAACATTTCCTATCTTGATAGGGGTGTGAGTTACCTTGATATATCACTGAGTCAAAATTAGTAAGTCTAACCCTAAAAATAAGTCTATAAAAAATAATACACAACTGGAAGAGATGGGAAGAGGGGTGAGATATAAATGAAATAGGCATGGCAAAATGCTGATGCTATCAAAGTTTAATGATAAATACACAGGGATACGTTATATTATTCTATTTACTTTGTATATGCTTGAAACGTCCCTTACTAAAAAACTTCCACAAACGATTGCCAAATTCTCAGTATTTGTTAGAAGCACTAAAATACAAATGAGTGGTTGGTTTGAGGCCAGACTACTGAACATCAGGGCCCAGTACAAAAAAGCAAATCAGATTGTGTGGTTTTTTTGTTTGTTTGTTTTTTCCTTCTGAGAGATTTTGATAAGTTTTCCACTCCCTATCCTAAAGAATAGAGTGTGAGCTCCCCAACATGACTTTCAAGATCCATTATACCAAACACAGAAACCCAGAGCAGTGTGCAGATTTTTCTGTAATATTTAATCCTATTTACTACTTAGACCATCTCTGTGAAGGTTATTATACCATTTTATAGGTAAAATAATGATATTAATGAAATGACCTGAGAAGGATAAATAATAAATGGCAGCACCTAGAGAAAATTCAAGTTTTAGACTCCTCCTTCAGTTTCTCTCTATACGATTCATTCTTCTTACTCTGTGGTGGGAAGAATTGTAAGATGGCTGGCAGTTTTCCAATCCCCTGCATTTTGTCCTGTTATAAAACCCTTCTCTTGAGTATGGGCAGGGCCATGAATATGATGGGATATCTCTGGTTACTAATCACTTGACTTTGAGTTAATCAAGAGGGAGAATGTCCTGAGTGGGTCTGATCTAATGAGGTGAGTGTCTTAAGAGAAGGTGAAATAGAAGCTCTCTTGTTGGCCTCAAATATGAAGTAAACTGACCTGTTGTCTGTCAAAAGGCCTATGGAGGAGCCAACTCAGGGAATCTCAGCCAACTCTACAATATCAGCCTGGTGAGGCCCTGAGCAGAGGACTCAGTTAATCCACAGAAACTTTGAAATAATGAATGTATTGTTTGAAGCAACTAAATGTGTGGTCATGTTATGCATCAGTAGAACATAAATACATCCTCCTTTCTTCTGCACCGATTTCTCTCAATGTTCCAGTCACTCTCAACTTTTCTTAGTTTCCTAATTAAAATATTACTTGCAATGAGTATGGTTTTGCAAGGAATGTTCACTTTGCCCAAAATTCCCTTTTCCTCTTTTCTGCCTACTGAATACTTCCCATCATTTAGGATCCAGATGAACACGTCCTCTCCTAGAAGCCTTGACCTCTCCAAACAGAGTTCATTCCTCCTTGTTCTGCACTCCTACAACATTCTGTTCTCTCTCTCTTTCTCTCTCTATCACTCTCTCTCTCTCTCTCTCTCTCACACACACACACGTGACTTAATCCACAGCAAGAACTTACATTATTCACTTAGAACTAGGATAGTGCTTAGATCCTGGTAGCCATTCAGTAAATAGTTAAAGAGTTAATACACCTATTGTTTTTCATTCAAATGCTTCTGATGTTTAATTAATCTAACAGATATTGCTCTTCAGGTCCTCTTATAGCTTCTGTGAAAAATAAAAAGATTAGTAGGTCATGTTTCCTGTTTCAAACAGGAGGTGTAAGATTTGCACACCAACAATAATTATGAGAGCAGGACATGATGTGTGTCACATACGACACTGGTCTGAGGGAGGACTCAGGGAGGGAGACAGAGGCTCCGAAGAATGGAGAGGAACATACATATGGCTCCAGCCACATCCTTGTATTTTAGGGAACAACAGTTTGCCATCTTTACCAAGGAGACAGGATCAGGAATGGAAGAAAAAATGGCCCCTCTTATCTTTCAGGTGGCTAACCCACAGTCCTCTGTGAGCAGACTGGAGCACGCACGCAGCTGTGAAAACCGCCAGAGGCAAAGTCAGGTCACAGAGCGGAAGAAAGTTGTTGAGCAATGTCAACGTCCCTCTAAGACCCTGTGGACAACCAGGCCATGAGAGATGCTGAGCCACAAAGTCTTGCTTGATGTTGTGTGTGGTGCTACTCCCAGCAGCGGGTTCAACTGCTTGCTGTTGGTGTGAAACCCAAGGAAAATGTCCCCACAGCTGCTGATGTCAACATGTGCAGCATCAGACACCCACATCCTGTTGCCTTACAATTGCACTAGTTGTCCTTTTACATGATATATCAAAGAGGATATGTCTTTTTTTTTTTTTTTCCCAATAGACATCTTTCATTTTTCAGCAGAGAAGACCTAGATGTTTGAGTCCTGCTAACATCCACTAAATGTGGGCCTGCTAATTTCCTCTCTAATGCTTTACAGCTTGTGACACACACCAAATGGTAACTCAACACACTTAATCTTTTGGTTTCAATTAAACACTCTCTTCTCTTCCTTCAGAAATTCTCATCTACTTAGTTTGCATCAAATAAACTTGCAGAGAATTATATAGTATCTATAATATTAAAATCTACTTAAATTATAAACAAGTTAGACATTTGGATCCAGTTGCTTCTCTGAGCTTACAAAATGTTGTCAATATAGAGTTGTGATTATGCTTAACCTGGTTCCATGTTTTTGAGCCTTATCCACCAATTAACCAGGCTGAAATAATCATCAGATCATTATACCAACCTAAGGACTCAGATTGAGCCCGTTATTTTGAAATGAACATTTTTAGCTTTGGAGAGGAGAGAAGGAAGGAAAAAGAGTTCAAGATTTATTGGAAACTGACAGTGGAGAAACTTAGTGTTTTTTTCTAGTTGGAATATTCCCTCTGTTCCTACTTCTTTGAATCATTTATGGGCTAAATTTGATAGTACCCAGGTTACCTTAATAAGGTTCAGAGAGGGGCACCTGGGTGGCTCAGTGGGTTAAGCCACTGTCTTCAGTTCAGGTCACGATCTCAGGGTCCTGGGATCGAGCCCCACATCGGGCTCTCTGCTCAGCAGGAAACCTGCTTCCTCCCTATCTCTTTGCCTGCCTCTCTGCCTACTTGTGATCTCTCTCTGTCAAACAAATAAATAAGATCTTTAAAAAAAATAAAAATAAGGTTCAGAGAGAATCACCTCCCTTGGCAGCTACCTCACTGTGGGACTTTCCAACACTTTTCCTGGTCTCTAATGCACTCATTGTAGTGATGATGACACATGTCTTGGCAAGGTATCTCCATGTTCAGAAGTAGAACAGCTCCAGTGTTCTTGAATCTATTTTAGACTTGTACTAAAGTTATCTGCCGACCACAGTCTGACTTCTTTAAACCTCATCTAATTTTGTCCAGATTTAGTTTGGTCAAGCATATTAATTTGCTAGGATAAAGAGATAACATTGCCTTCTAGAATTGAAGCTAAATATTAGAGATAATATTGTGTTAAGCCATACATTTTCTAATGTGGTGGTCTCCATTTAGGTTGATAAATGCCTATGAGGTACCATTAACTTTCTCACAAAATGTCATGTGGAACATGAATTTCAAAAATATGCTCATAACTTGGAAGGTATCAAGGAGTGCTTACTAAAGGTTTTGCATTTCATTTCTGTTAACTGGTTTTAGCTTTTCTTAGTAGGCTTTTGTATTGAACCATGGACTAGCCAAACTAGATTCTAAAAGTCTGAAGATAATTTGTGATGGGAAGAGGAGAAAAGACATATTAACAAGTTTCAAAAGTTAATCTCTCTCTGAAAAAATGCCAACATACTTGCATTCACCATATATTAACATCCCTTTTGCAAGTATATATACCAACTGATAAATAAGTATTTTGAATTCTTCAACAGTGGTACTTGTTCACTTGTCAACAGTTCAGGTTTAGAAATGCACATTTTTGCCTATATAGCTGAGTTCATCACCTTCCATTCTTACTATTTCATTAAATGAATGAAAGTGAATAAATGAAAGAATAACATTATGAATTATAAATGTTGTAAATCCAATATTATTAAAACAGATAAAAGTATGATGATAAAATAGCACTGAGTAGTTACTGTACTAAATAAGGCCAACTGTTCATTCCACTGTTAAAGTATAAAATTAAAGAATTGCAGAGCATACTAGAGGTAGATCATCAAAGATTATTCTATTAGCAGATATTTACTTAAGAATATCATAACATTTAGTTTAGTCTCTGAAAATAAACTAGTCTGTATTCAGTGCTCATACTTTAGATTGTTTTGCTTATTTTCATGAGTACATAATGTACCAAAGAATGCTACCAACTGTAGTTGTTTGAAAAGTGGTGTTGGAAGTCAGACAGATCTGGGTTGACTTACCTAATGAAAGTTACAAATTATCTAAGACTATGAGTCTTAATTTCCTCATCTGAAAAAGTCTGGTGTTTATTTTGTTATGTTTAGAGTTATTTACAAGAAGTGAAAGATAACACATCTTTCTGGATATGAAAAGGACCTGTCATAGTACCTGGTATGTGATAGGCTTTCATGATATGCTAATTTTATATAAAAAGCTGTATATTACATATGTCCTAACTGTGGGCTGATTTCTGAATATATTCCCCCCCCCAAAATTGGAATGTATCTATTACACACTAAATAGTGTGGCCCATCTTATGCTGGTAGAGGTAGATAATAAAGAGTACAGAAAGGGAGCTTCATCTGCTCTTAGTGCCTGCCAGCACTCTTGAGAAAGCTCGTGAATGTCCTTCATATCCATCTGGGCATGACCTACAGAGCTGTACCAGGCAAAAATGCTCTGGCTCATCACTCAGCCAACTCACCTGAATGAAGAAGAGGAAGCATCCTGTATTCGTCAAGGTTTTCCAGAAAAAACAAGTCAACAGGATGTGTATATATAAAAAGAGAGATGCATTTTAAGGAATTGATTCTCATGATTCTGGAGGCTGGCAAAGTGGCAAAACCGCAGATCTGGCCAGCAAGCTGGAGACACAGGGAAAGGTGAATGCTGAAGCTCAAGTCAGAAGGCCATCTGCTGATAGAAGTGCTTCTCCCAGGATTCCAGTTGTTCTTGTTCTTATTCTTGTTCTTGTTCTTGTTCTTGTTCTTGTTCTTGTTCTGTTAAGGCCATTAACTGATTGGATGGACCCCACTTACATTATGGAGGGTAATCTGCTTTACTCAATGTCCCCTGACTTAAATATTAATCTTGTCAAAAAATACCTTCACAACAACATCTAGAAAAAACTACCAAATATCTGGGTACAGTGTCCTCGGCAAGTTGACACATAAAATTAACCATCATACATTTCATGAACATCATCCTCAACAGATGTTGACAAGTTCAATGGCTAAGATCACAAGTTTCAAACCCCAGCAGAAATTTATTCCAACTCTGACTCCAATTTATCAGCTCTATGAAAATTGTTAATTTTCCAAACCTTATCTGTAAAACAAGAATCAAGATACTTACAGCAGAGGTTTGTTAGTGTTGTATGAAGAAAATGATATGATGAGGTTTACCTATTTGGAATTTTACCTGTCAAATACCATGAATTCAATAACCAATTAGTATCTTTCCCTGGTGAAAACAAAACAAGAAGTCTGGTTAAAAGAAAAGAAGCCCATAAGATTTGTTGATGATTCTGCCTTGGTTAGTACCTGACCCATCTCAAACTATATTTCTTCTAATATAATGCCTTTTTGTTGTTAAAATAAAATAAGTAAAATACTCCATTTACTACTTTGTAAAACAGACTTCCCACCCAGTTTGCCTTCCTGTACCTTTTCTCTCTTGTCTGTCTGCTCATTGCTATTCTCTTCTGGACATTTTTGTCATAGGCAATTTCCAGGTATAGGTCAGTAGATGTTACAGGAATAACAAAGGAAAGGAAAAGCTTCCTGCACATCTATCCTTGTAGGCACAAAATTAATCACACATTCTCAGTAAAGAGGCCAAGTAAGTCAGCCCTGCACTTGAACTTGTTCTCTCCAAATAAATGGTTGAGATAGGAATATTGATTAATGCATTTGAACAGAAATGTATCAGTGCTTTCAAAAGAGGACTACTTTCTCCATTCCCATACAATTAGACCCACAAATAATATACACACACCCACAATCCACACTACTGTAGCAGAACATCCTAGGAGTGGCACATTACTACACAGAGAAAGCCTTGGCTTTTATCTGCAATGCCAATCCTCAAGTTAACTCTGCAACAATCCATTCCCTACCCCAACCTACGGCCTCAGAAAACTATGAGTGACAGAGTAAAATTATGACTTTACTCTGTCATGACAGAGTAAAATTAGACTTTACCCAAGTTTACTGTAATGGACATTGCTCCTAGATTAGGTAATTTAGATAACAGATCATGATTATTCATAGTAACCATGTAGTTTAAAATAACAACAGGGGCACCTGGGGGGCTCAGTGAGTTAGAGCCTCTGCCTTTGGCTCTCTCTGCCTTCTTCTCATCTCTGCCTGTCAAATAAATAAATATTTTTTTAAAAAATTAAAAAATAATAAAATAACAACAGTGATCACATCAATAACAGAGTCTGCTAGAAAATTTTATAAAGATCACAAAATCTGGGTGTGAGCCATTAGAGACTTACTGTGTTGCAAATATATTATTATGTTTGTGTAGCTTAAAGAATCCTGAGCTAAGAGACCGACACTCAGGTTCCAGTTTTGGACCTATTATCAACTGTTGATCTTAAATAAGTCAATTGACCTTTCCGGGCCTCAGTATTCTTCCTCGTATTGGGATCCTTGCTAAGGGTGAGTGAAATATTGTAACTGAAACCATTTTATAAACTTAAATTATAGGCTAGTAGAAGTGGCTAGTAATAGGAGCTAATATTTATTGAGCAGTTGGTATGTGCCAGATTCTTTTTCAGTAGAGAGTGTGTGTATGTGTGTGTGTTTCTCATTTAATTTTCATAACAATACTCAGAAAGAGAAATTGTTATTAAGCCCAAACCATAGATGAGGAAACTGAGACTAATAAACAAAGCAAAGGTCACAGGGACAGTAGGTGCTAGAAACAGACTTCAAATCCAAGGCATTCAGGTTATAGGGGCTTGGGCACTAATTTCTCCCATCTCCAAGGTTAGGAGATGAAGAATTGTTAACATGGAAGAACTAACACTGATTCATTTTGCAGAAGATGACACTGAGGCAAACTGAATGTGAAGTTCACACATAAAATACTAGACACATACAAGACTTTCTCTTGCTATTGATGTCAGTGATTTTTCTCTGAAGGGAGATGATAGCAAGGAGAATACTCAGGAAACTGTTAACCTGAATGGGATGTCAGACATAGATAGGAAGATTAAAAGCCTCGAAACTGGAATGTTACAGAGACAGATTGTGGGGCTGATGGAGAAAAAAACATGAGAGATATTGATAGAGGATACAGATAAGAAAAGGATACAGAACCTTACAGAGGTAAAGACTTCATTTCTTGGTTTGCTTTTTTCCTTGTATTATTATAGAAGGAAATAGCCAAAGCTGGAAAGTTCAGTGTAAGCTTTGGAATCAGTGCTGAGCTTAAATCATTGCTTTATGTGGACCATGAAGCAAGACATAATCAACTTGAAGAATTTCCATTCTATGCTGAGATTAATAAATGGGTCTTTTTCATTTAATGCATATATTGTTTTGAAGCCTTTTTATACTTATCTGCCACCACAGATACAATGAGAAATAATAGGAAAATTAATGAGACAATGCTTTTAAGATTTCCCTGACAAGTTTCAAAAGCATATCTAACTGTAGATGCTTATCTGTGATGAACTATTGAACCCTGCCAAGTGTGACTAGTTGAACCTTGTATATTGTGAACAACAGCTATAATAACCCAACAGTTGATGACTTCCAAGGAAGTATTAGCCTTCATCTCAAATAATCTTTTATATTTTGGCCAATTCATTTTGGAAATTTCTGTATTTTACATGTAGGACAACAAAACCATAGCTCTCAAAAATTTACTGAAATAAAGACTGGTTTCACTTTAAAACCAGGGGATAGGGATTTGACTAATGCAATGTATTAAGCACAGAGAAAAAATAGGAGAAATAATCTAATCACTTGTAATATTAAAAATCTACCTTTTCAATTTTGTTCTAAATATCACAATCCAGGGAAAAATGAGTCATTTGTGTTGGGTTATTTATTGCTTCAAATTTTTAAAACAATGCCTTTCTCAATACTATTCCCAGACATAAGTACCCCCAAAAAAGGAAGAAAACATTAATTAAATTGCATAATAGTCAATACTCCTATAAATTTATGACTTAAAATAGTACATGAAAATAGTTTATTGAAAGTTCCCTTCTTTTGCAGAATTCTAATTTTTAAAAGGTAGTTAGCACAGGGCTCAGATGACCAGAAACTGGATTTAAGTCAAACTGACCCAGGGCTATAATCTTAACTTCTTCTGACAGAGAAAAATAAGAGCGTGGTAATCATCGGGGCTATTTCACCAAGAACAGCAGAGTTGTATTTATTACCATCCTAATGGAGAGTCATTCCATGAATGGTTTTGTTTATTTCTTTGAAGGCCTGACTCCCTGGGGAAAGAAAGAGTCCTACTTGATCATATCTGTACCTTCCTTGAAGTAACAAATATCCTATGCAATGTAAAGGCATAACTGAGAAGAATAACTACTGTTCATTGAACACCTACTACAGACCTGTAATTACATGAATTTTCTCATTAATCATCACAACAATATTTAGGAGAGCATTATTATCTTCATTATACAGATGGGAAAACAGACTTCAAGAACACACATAACTTGTTTAATGGTGGCATGCATCCCATAACTATTACAATAATTATGCCCATAGTCCTTATTATTAAAAAGAAATGGCTTGACCCTGGAATTGTGTTGTAGCATGAAAGCTAGAAACTCATTATTTTACACAATGGAACATCTCATTCGCTGAAACATTTACACCTGTGTGATTTTGCAGAAGGTGAGAAACAGTTGTGGCAGACCAAGCAGGAATCTTGACATTTAGCCTTCAAACATATACTTTGATATGTTTCCTGACAATAGTAAACCCCGAAATTGTGCTTTAAAGAAAAAAGTTTATCCATGAGCTCTGCATTCATTCAAAAACAGTGATCACTGCTCACTGTTTTTTTAAAAAGGAAATCTCTTGGGCGCCTGGGTGGCTCAGTGGGTTAAGCCACTGCCTTTGGCTCAGGTCATGATCTCGGGATCCTGGGATTGAGTCCCGTGTCGGGCTCTCTGCTCAGCAGGGAGCCTGCTTCCCTTCCTCTCTCTCTCTGCCTGCCTCTCCGTCTACTTGTGATTTCTCTCTGTCAAATAAATAAATAAAATCTTTAAAAAAAAAAAAAGGAAATCTCTTTTCTGAACATGTTTTTCAGTCAGAACTGAACAAGTGAGCAGGCAGTACGGTGGTAAAGGCTGACTTTCCACAGAAAGCTTGATGAAGAGTTGCCACTGAATAATGGAATCTGTGCCTATGACATAATTTGGCTGTTTAGGGTTCTCTTGCCTCAAACCTCCATGCCTTTCCCTGGAGGTCTGTAAAGAGATGGTATACCTTCCCCTTTGAGAAGACTAAAAGAAAAATTAACCTAATTTGAGCATAAGTATAGAAGTAAAATGATTCCCAATGAAAGAGACACCATTTTAAAATAATGGTTCTGGGCGCTTGGGTGGCTCAGTGGGTTAAGCCGCTGCCTTCGGCTCAGGTCATGATCTAAGGGTCCTGGGATCGAGTTCCGCATTGGGCTCTCTGCTCAGCAGGGAGCCTGCTTCCTCCTCTCTCTGCCTGCCTCTCTGCCTACTTGTGATCTCTCTTTGTCAAATAAATAAATAAAATCTTTAAAATAATGGTTCTGACCAGCCTGACATGAAATACATGGCATGTCCTATAAGCTTCTTTCCTAATGACAAGTACAGCACCATCCACCATGTCCCTAGACCCATTCCTTTCTTTTTTTTCCCCAGCATATATTTCTCTGTGTCAAACCTCTCACTATATGCACTGTTAGTCTCACTAAAGTCATTGGGCACTTGTTGTCTTTTATCATTTTAAAAAAAACTTTATCAAGGGGAAAGATATTTTTAAAAACTAAGATCATTGCTATTCACACACGCACACATACATATACAAACCAAATTAAAGAATGTAATTAAAGCCTTGCTGTTTGCTGCTAAGTGTTAGATTAGCTGACAAGATTGTTTTGTAACTTTATCTAATGCTTTTACAGATTTTTGAAAGCCCATTCTTTTCTAAATCTTAAGAATGAGCAATCATACTTTTTTTAGAAGAGCATAACTTACATGAATTTGTTCAAAAGGAGAAACTATAGAAACATTTAAATCCTACTTCTAAAAAAAAATTCTGCTTCTAGAATATATTTAAAACTTAATTAAGAGTGTACTGTTTAGGAACATATTTGAATGGATGTTTTAATATCTCAATTTCTGAAAAGGGACTATGATGTTTAAATCTTGGCCAATAGCTAATAAATTATTTAGAAACACACTAAGTCCTAGAAGTTCCCGCAATATTATACTCATTCCCAACAAATTGTATCATGGAGGTTAGCAAGATATTTACATGAACAAGGCCTTGTCTCATTGAGCCTCTCCAAATTCTAAGATTCCCATGCTAATTCATTCTAATAGTTCTGAAATTTACCCTGGTACAACAGAGACCTCAGGCACCACTCCACTGTTCCATGGAGCGGATGTTTTGGAACTCACATAATGACAGACAGACTTCTGTTATGAAAATTTCTAGAATGAGGGCTTTGGTCTAACTGGTCATGCATGTATTAAAACCTTTCACTCATCAGGACAATATTTGCACTTCTGCATTTATCTCATGGCAATCTCATCTTGGTAGAAAGTCAAGTTTCTTTTAACTTAATTGCATGCCCCCCCCAATTTCCTTTTTCAAATTACATTCCTAACATTTGGAACATTAAGTCATCAAGACTGCACTTAAGGCTTAACTTTTTTTGAGCTATCATCTCAAATAATAGGCAAATGGGGAAGTAATGTCAATAGAAATCCATTACAAAACTAAGAACTTTAAATAACTGACACCCCAGCCTCTAAACAAGCAAGAGATACAAAGGGGTAACCTTTCCTAGGTTAAACTCTAGAAGACCCCCAGACGGCATCCATGGCATAAAAGGAATATCTGCCTATCATGTGCCCTTAAGAAAATAAGACAAGTCATTCCCTTAGTGTCTAGGACTGATATCCATGTAATTCCTCGAGAACCAGGCAGACCAATGAGCCACTCCCTCCCAGAATTCTTGGCCAGTATTGTTGATAAGATTGTTGGGGATTTGAATATTTTTTTTAATCATCTGATATTGTTAATGTTTACTTAGCTTGGCCCATCCTCTCCCAGGGTGTGAAATACTCAGGAGCACAGTAAGGAGATGCTAACACAAAAGTACCATTCAAATCCACTAAATGCCACGTAGGTCTGTGCTTTCAAAGTAAACATCCCCTGTTCCCATCTTTGATTTCATTGACCCTAGCGAGGGGCAACCCATGGCCTTTACAATAAAAAGGTCTGTATTCAGTCTTCTCTGAGAGTTGGAATTCAAAGTTTTCCAAATATTTCTACCTAACTTTAATTCTCATTACCTTGGCAGACTCAATAGATATTTCCCTGATTTTACTCAAGTCCAAAGAACACATGTATGGGGCTATGTTCCTAGAGCTGAGTATGTATATAGAAGGAACTAGAAATGCCAAAGTTAATTTGCTCCTTTAACTCTTCTCTGGTTATAAAAAAGATATTTTTAAAACTCGCTTGAACAGGACTGTATCCTCGAAATTTTGCCATTTATCAGTCCAAAGAATGGGCTTTCATTTGACTGCTGGCTTCTAGAGTTTTCTCCTCCCAAATTTCTACAACTATGTATATTGTCACATTTGCATAATATCTGAGTTACAAGAAATTAATGCAAAAAAGACACTGCCTCTGTTTCTTAAGAAGGTGACAAATTAATCAGGAGACAATTTAACCCCACCTGACAGCTATTATCAGGGTGCCACTGGGGTCCAAAGGTTGTATTTTATGCAATCTCAGGGATTTCAAGTGGGAGAGATTTTCAGAGGAATAGTTCCTGGCTGGTAAAATGATGCTTAGGATAACTTTTGCTGTCTACAGCATGACTACAAGAAAAAGATGGGCTTCATATGTAATTTCTAGTTAGGTAAGCAGTCCTTGGCTGCACATTTCCTATCAGAACCAAATTTAACCTTCACAAGAAAAGGGAAATCTTTAAATTATAAAAATTAATCTTGGCTTTCTAATGTATATGCATAAAGTACAGAGTAATAGAAAATACAGTAATAAGTAAAAGATGGGAATACTGGGTTCTAACCTGTCATGAATTATGACCCTGGGCAAGTTAATGGACTTCCCAGTTTTCAAGGGAAAATTACAAAGCTTTGAAAGCAGAAAAAGTCTAAATTTAAATCTCATCTCTGCCCCAGATTACCTGGGCAAACTTAAACTAGTTCAAAGTGTATCTGTTTGCTTTCTAATTTTTACCATGGAAATAACAGGGACTATCTGAAAGAGTTGTTTTGCAAATAAATGAGATAACATATAAGGTTCCTAACACCATTAGCACTCTAAATATATGTTAATATATTTATATTGTTGAGAAAAATCTAGATAAAAACATTTTGAAGAATTTATAAGCTCTATTCAAAAGTAAGAGACTATTATTACTTACAGCCTATCCTTAATAACTACAAATTAATAGCAACAGAGAAGAATGTTCTTAGATGAGAAGTATTAATAATTTAAGGCTGGGGAATATAGTTTCAATATCTATTGCCAGTCTTATTCACCTTTTGCTTTTCAATGAGATGTTCTACTCTGATTAGAACAGCCATGAATAATTTCGTATCGGCCTAAATTTCAGAAAACATCATAATTCCACACCTTGCAATTCTTTACAAGAAATCAGCCTCAGACAACATAAATGGCAGCATTATGTACCCGCACCTGTAATGGAATTTTAATATTTACTTTAATAAGTGATGCATTCAACACAGACATTTGCATATAATTCTAATCATTGGTACATGTCTTGCTCTGGGCCATGGCTGGTGTTTGATCTTCAAGGATGACTTTCATAAGATACTTACTATGCCAAAAAGGCATATGGAAAAATTTTATGGAAAAATTCCATAATTCATTTTATGAAATATGACTATATATATGAATGACTATTATGAAATATGACTATATATATATAGTCATACTATATATATACATACACATACACACACACACAAACACACACAAGACCCTCTTGCTGTTCCATATAAGCAATCCACTCCATGTTATAATATATAAGATATATAAAATTCTGGGTTATAGCCAAGCCTTCAGGATCCAGGAAACCTTCAAAATTCTATATTTTTATATAATTTTGATTCATCCCAGTCCTAATTGCTTCTATTTCTAGTGTTCCAACTCCATTCTTTTCATCTTCAACCATTACAGCCCACAAAAACTCTGAAAAGCTTTCTCTCACAGAAACTACAGGTGTTAAAGATGGTAGTATTTAATAAAGGTTTTCCCTCCTAGATGAATTGAAAGGAAACTCTTAAAGAAGGGAAAACCTCCACAGTGAATGTGGGCAGCATGGCAAAGTTTTGTGAAAGCCACTGAGGCATAATTGTGGAGATCCCCATTATCAACTCTTCAATATACAGGACAGTATCCTAAGTGTGTCATCTGTCTGCAATCTATTTTATTAAAAAGAAAATCACTGGTGAGGTTGGATGTGGTGCAATGAGTGGCTAGAATGGAATTATATTCAAATCTCTGTTGAGTGCCTATAAGCAAGTCTCTTTGCTAGGTGCTATGAGAAAAACAAAGATGAATAAGTCAAGGAAAGGTAGACTTACCACGATTAACTACTGTACCAGATACAAAGTGGCCCATCAATAAATGTACTTTTAATGAATGTATTATTGCCAGTGTCCCAACAGAAATAAAAACAACACACTAAGAACACAGGAAAAATGAGACACAGGTCCTGGGTGATCAGGATGGAGACAGCATTTTGGACTGAGACTTGAAGAACAAGTAGCATTTTAACAAAGACAGAATGGAGGGAAGACATGCCAAGGCAGGAAAGTGAGAGCGTCTGTGCCCACATGCGCCCTTTAAATGGTAGCCTGACACTGTTGCCTTATTTCGCAGATTCCATGTGTCACTTGGGGGAAAATTTAACCACGGCTCGGACTGTTAAAACTAAAGATGATTTGTCTTCTGATTCAACCAAGCCTTTTTGAGTTCCAGCTTCCCCAAGTATCAACTAGGGATAGTAACTCACCTCACAAAAGGGTGTCTGAAGATGGTACTCTCAGGATAGACAGTGCCCAGCACCTACAAGGCCCTGACTGAGCTGTCACAGTATCAAATCAAGGGGCAGCAGCTGCTGCCTGTCTGAAACATTACATTTGCTTCCAAAGAATAATTGTGGGAATGCCTAAACATAATCAAAGCAACTATTTTTTCCTTTGAATTCAGCTTAGTTTACTCTCATGGTAATTTTATTTTTTTAGGCTTTTATTTATTTATTTTTTAAGTTTTTCTAGATGTCCTCTCAAGTTAAAGGGAAGCATAATGTTCGGTTTGTGCTCTCAGAATCTCACAGGCATGTTTGAACTCAGATCAACTGACACACATTTTAGAGATTAAAACTTAAAACTTGTCTTCATGATTCCCGAAACACAAAGATGGCTTCGTCTGATATTAACCTGTATTACAATATTCATCTGTGGTGTTACAGTTCAAAGAACTTCTGAGAAAGCCTTTCAGTTACAAGTATGTGTGGTATATTGTATAGAATGAGATAATATTTTAAAAATATATTTATAAATAAACTCATAAAATATCCAGACTCCAGGCTTGGCTAAAATGTTAAAGTATGAAATACATAATCTCAAAATGGCAGAAACTGGATTGCCAAAGCATTCTCTGATTCATTGCTTAGAACAAAATGGCACTTTCATTATTAAATGCTTACAAACATAAGAAGCCATATGTCAATTATTTCATATGTATTTAAGTATATAAACCAAAATGGATTTTTTTAAAACTCTTGCATTTATTTATTAATCAAAGGAGTACTTAGGATTCAACCTAGAAAGTGGTAAATATAAAGCAAATGTAATAGCTAAGAGTGGGAAAATTTAAATTAAAAAATAACTTTGGTAGGTGACCATTAAAAAAATCTTTTTTTATTAAAAATATCCTTTAGGTTGAATGAAAAAAAATTCACTTAGACATTCTCAAAATATAGAAAATAAAAGGGGATAGTATATATCCCCTTACCCTTTGGAATAATTTGCTATCGTTTGGGGATAACTTGACAGACACATTTATATAGTGGCAGAGGAAAAAAAAATACCAGTAGTTAAGCATCTGAAATTATTACTATACCCATAAGTGAAAACAATAATGCTTACTGTGGGTAAGACATCCTGACATGTGGTGATTTTCTCCATTTTCCCAAGTCTATAACTTCCTCAGATTGGAGATGCCACTTGTCCTGGAAGCTTTGGCCAAAGGACAAGAGATTGTAAGACAGGATACTGAGTGAACCATGAAAAAGAAAGGAAAAAGCTTACAGGGGTTTTTCTGAGATGTCTTATCATTATGAAAACAGGGAAATCTTGAATCTGAAAAGCCTTAGTCAATAAAGAGAAGCGTATACATTAAGATATCGTTTTCAAAACAAGATTGCTTTGTATAACTACAGGGTCTACCAACACACACATATATTTCTGTGAATTAATACAAAAGCAAACTCTACCATGCTTAGTAGTTTATATCTTCCTTTTTCAGAATTACTTCACAATAAAAGGTGTAGACAGAGTGGTTCCTGCCCCTTGCTGTTGATGCTCACACTGAATTATTTTGGAAGCATTACAGATTATATTAATTAAAATCTCAATAGCAACTATCATCTATATGGTGTTTTACAAAGTGTTTCCTTCTATCTTATCTCTTTTTGTCCCAGAAACCCTAGAGATAGTTTTAGTAGATGTTGCTATCATTACTTATGTATAGATGATTCAGAAATTTGGAGAGGTTAAGTGACTTTCCCAAGATCATGTGCTCTGTTGGCACCAGTATGTAGGATTCTGTCCCTGGATCTATCTTCTCCTAAACCTCTAATGAGTTTCCATATAAGAGTTCCACATAAACTCTCTCCCCTAATACATCCAACTTTTAACGGTTTGTGAAAAGTATTCGGAATATATAGATTATACTTGGAATTCCTTTTCTTTTTTCACCAAGTCATTGTCCTCTCTCATAAAGCTTATCAAAATTTCAGGGAACCCAAGAATTCTTGACAAGGTTATTCTCAAATAGAAGACTTACAGAGAGATATTCTGGTAAAACAAAATGAAGTTTATGTCTTCTGCCTATTATCATTCAAACATCAAATAGCCAGAGTGGTATAAACCCCTATATTGAAATAACAATGAGAGCAGATGTTCTAAATCTGCTTTGTCCAAAGTAGGAGCCACCATGTGTGGCTATTAAATTTTAAATTAATTTTAATCAGTTAAATAACATAAAAATGGCAGCTCATCAGTCACATGAAACACATTTCAAGGGCTCTATCGCCACACAGGGCTAGTGACTATTGTATTGGGCACCACAAATAAAGAACATTTCCATCATTGCAGAAAGTACTACTGGACGGTGCTGGTCCAGGTTGTAGCTGTTATTACCCATGTCTACCTGAGTCTTTCTCAAGCAACTCTAGCTCTGTGAAGCTGTCCTTGAGGGTGAGTGGCACCAGGGGTGTGTGTCTGTAATATGAACCATGACTCTATTCTCCCCGCAAAGGCTAGCAAAACCAGCAAATCACAAACAAACACAGACTATTTGTGTGGCTTCTCCTGATGTGGGAAGAGACTCAAATCTCTATGTTAATATCAATCAACCCTCAAGACAGTATCAGCAATAAACTTACATGAATAGAGCTGTGTAATAGGAAAGAAAGAGGGTTGATCACTAGTTGGGTGGGTTTGTGGGTAGGGAGATCAAGTGAGAGGGATTAGCTTTTGGTGGTAGAGTAGTCAGGGCAGTAACAAGGAGAGGAGCTATCCCCATGAGAGAGGCCATGCAAAAAAGCCAGAAGGGTCTAGAAACACCCAGGAATATGTTCCCTCACCTCAACCTGGGGATTTTCTTTAAGGAACCAGATGGCTGCCTTGGCTAAGAGAGTGAAAATAGGGAAAAAGATGGAAAACTAAGTAGAAAGGGCTGAATATTGTTCTTACTGAATTGTCTGGCACAGATGGCCAGGCATTCCTGGACTTTTAAAGTAGGTTAATCTGAAAAGGCAGTGGTTTGGGGAACTGGAAAGCATTCAGGCCAGAATCCTCCATCTGCCACTTCCTAACTCCCTAGTGTTGGTCACATTTAACCTCAATGGGCCTTAGTTTCCAAATATATTTGTTCTACAGAGGGATAACCATATAGAAGGCATGATGCCTGAGAGGGTGACAAAAAGAACTTACACAAATAGATAACTATCATCTAATTCTATGAATGCAGGGACGGACATATACAGATAGCAGGGAGATTTCCAGAGTCTTGAAAGAGTCTGTAGTGGAGAAACTGGTATCTGAGCTAACCTAAACCATTGAGGACAAAGAGCAGTTGGGGAAGAAATAAATAGGTGGGCTTCATAGAGAGAAGAGTGCATGAATAAAAGAAGGGAGGAAAATAGATGATAGATAGATAGATACAGCATTTGTATTGATATTCTGAAAATCAGATCAATCCCATCCCACAGTGAAGGGAAAGAGACACTTACAAAACAAGAAAACACTCTATACCTGAACAGGTTAAGAGTTAAAGGAAGTGATGAAAAATTATTGCTTGAAAAAGAGAAAAAAAAAAAAAAGGAGTGGCTAGAGATACCACATAAATCCTTTCCACTAAGGAAAACCTTTTCTTTCCTTTCCTTCTGCCTCTGCCTTTGTGTTTCATTTGCATCTGCACAAGATAGTGGAGCAACTGCCATCACACAAACTCCCTTTTCTTGTCAGACAGGTTGCACCAATGAATCTCTGATAGCAGACACACTAAGCTGGCCCTTTCAGATCTCACCAGCAACCAGCACTCCTGCACATCCAAGCTTTTCATTCCACCATCACTGGGAATCCCTTTCCCATTACTCTTAAGATTGAGGCTGGAAAATGACTTCTCTCACATGACCTGTTCAAACGATTGAGAGAGAAAACTTCCTTTGATTGCCCTAAATTCTAATCAGAACCTACAGACTCATTACTCACCTCTTTCTGATTCCAGACATCTCTTGAGGTTCCAGTTTTTGGTGTCTAGACATCTCTTACTTGGAATCCGAGGGTCCCTGGGTGATGTTCAGAAAAGAGCAACTCACTATCTACACCCTGAGAGACCAGCAGGTGAGAGTCCTTGATCCATTCCCCTGTGGGACTATTCTTTCTGCATGCAAGGGACTAGATGAGGTACTCTCATAGATGTATTTTGTCATCACTGTTTCAATTTTTTTTTATTAACAACAAAAATAAAAATGGAAAAAATAACTCATTACTGACACTATTTGCTATTGGTTATTTCTGATACTTAAACAACAACACTTCACCTTCCTGAAACTGTTCACAAGTTTGTGGATTAAAAGAAAGATATGCATATTCTCCTGGGACTGTTGGTGGGTAGGGAGGTGTGGAGGGACAAGCTCTGTGATCATCATCACAACTCTACTATCCCCACTATCACTAGCCCAGAAGCAGGAGAGACAGATGAGCATCACATTCACGAACGGGGAGGGAACTTGGGTCTACAGCAACAAATGTCAGCAACCATGGACCCACAGGCCAAATCAAGCCAATCACCTGTTTTTGTAAATGAAGTTTTACTGTGACACCGTCACACTCATTTGGTTGCATATCATCTCTGGCTGCTCTCTTGCTGGGAAAGTTGAACAACTGCAACATAGGCCATGTGATCCACAAAGCCTAAAATATTTACTATCTGGACTTCTACAAAAAAGAAACTTTTGACTTGATCCAAAGTAAAGCAGAGACATGCATAGGAAAGAGTGTCCTCAATAGTTACCATGTTTTAGTTCATTTGACAAATACTCGTGGTTCCAGGGTGCTAGGCTGAGATTATACATGGCACAGAGCCACTGGTCTCTTGCTTCAAAAGCTTACAATTGTCCCAGGTTTTATTGTAATGGTCCTGTTGAACCTTTTTTTTACTTTTTATCCTGTTTGTTAGAGGGCGCAGACAAGTATTATAATGTAGTAACAGGCATAGAATAGGTTATCAGTTACGGTTACCAAATAAATTTAACTCCCAGTTAAATTCAGCAAATACGTACTAAGTTGACATACTAACTATGAACAAAACCAAAGGCTGTAAAATTATTCTCTCCCTGAATGGTGCATCCAGAGAGAGCCAAAGAGACATTTTCAATGAATTTAGTGTTTTTATCTCACCATCAGGGCAACATGAGGTAATGATGGATAGAGGAGATGGACTTTAAACATTAGGACAAAGCCATCTCTAATGTGAGATACATGTGTCATGCTATTTTTAAATGATGCTGGGGTGCCTGTGTGGCTCAGCTGGTTAAGCATGTAACTCCTGATTTCCCCTCTAGCCATGATCTCAGGGTTGTGAGATCAGTCCCCATATGGAGCTCTATACCCAGCATGGAGTCAGCAGGAGATTCTCCCTCTCCATCTCTGTCTCCCTCCATGTCCCTGCCCCCACCCTTCGTGTTCCCTCTTTCTGTCTCTCTCTCCATCTCCTCTCCCTCTCTCTCTCAAAACAAAAGTGATGTTAACAATTGTTCCATTTTTTAAAAAATAATAAAAAGGAGTAATATTTGTAAAAAGGAAGAAGAAGAAAAGAAGATCCTTCTCTCCTTTCTAGTAGAAGGGAGAGAAGGAGAATCTGTACCTAGGGCACAGGAGAAAAAAACAAGTTGAATAATTCATGAGTCTTGAGAAATGTAAGGAGTGCTCATGTGTACAAGTATATATCTCCACTAAAAATTCCTGGCTTAACAAATCTGGGCTCTGAGTCTTGTGATAATAAGAAAAGAGAATGGGATGGGGCACCTGGGTGGCTCAGTGGGTTAAGCCACTGCCTTCGGCTCAGGTCATGATCTCGGGGTCCTGGGATCAAGTCCCGCATGGGGCTCTCTGCTCAGCAGGGGGCCTGCTTCCCTTCCTCTCTGCCTGCTTGTGATCTCTCTCTGTCAAATAAATAAATAAAATCTTTAAAAAAAAAAAAAGAAAAGAAAAGAAAAAAGAAAAGAGAATGGGAGGGAGAAAATCTGGAGGTTGTTGAACTTGTCACGTATCTGTAAAATCTAGACCCAGAGTGTTTGCAGGGGCAGAATGGAAACCTAGCAGCATGACAGACAGAGAGTCCTGCACAACCAGTCCTTAGAGACAGAGACACTTGTGAGAGGAGGCATGGTGTTTGCGGTCTGAACAGATGAGAGCATTAATCCTTCTCATCAGACTTCACGGCAGTAGCAGATACTTAACTCACACACACAGATAATGTATAAAACCAAACAGAGAAGGAGTTTGTTGTGGGCGTTTTAAAAATCAAACCTGGACTATATTAGCGAAGTCTTAAGCAAAGCCTAAATGTAAAACATAAGGGAGAAGTGGCTTGTTTTCAGGTCACCCCTGAAGGGCCTTCATCGGGTCTCAGTTTGTCACAGTAGCAGACTGCAGATTTTTTCTCCCAAGCATTTCCCAAGAAGGATTTTCTGATTTGTCACACATGTTCCCATTCATTGGTCCAGTGCCCTGGCAGAACCAGAGATTCTAAACTTGTCCGGAAACGGGTTTCATAATTCATCATGCATACCACTCTGCTTGGCGCTGAGAGCAGTGGCCTGATCCAAGAGCATGCTCTTGGACATTCACGGTTGACTAAAGGGACCAGATTTTTGATAAACTAATGTAGGACAAAGGGGGAAGAATAGCCTGCTAGCACAGCCGCTGTGGCTGGGACAGAGAAGGGAGTGAGGCTGTGGTGAGTGGGGGGGCTCCCTGGGATGGGCATCCCATGAGACAAAAGTGTGACAGTGCTGGCTGAGGAAGGTTTCTCCCTGCAGCAAGGGGAGGTGGGCTAGAGGACTGGGGAGAAGCAATAGAAGGATGAGAAAGGGGAGGACAGGAAGAAGGGAAAAGGGGAGCCTGGTGAGAGAGCAAATGTTCCAGGACAGATCATTTTGGAAAACACGGTGCCTGCCAGCCAGCCCAGGAAGTTCATGTTGAGGGCCATCCTCAATCTAGGGCATCCATTAACCTTGGCTTTGACAAGGCTGGGGGAGGGGAAGAGATGGAAATGATGCACGGGGGCCCACATCATGCTAATGTTTTCTGAAAGTGCCAATTTGACTACAGAGGTAAGATATTCTGAAAAGTTTCCCATTTCTACTGTGTTCATAATGATTTCAGCAGTGAGCCATCTGAATTCAAAATTAAGATTTACTTTGTTTGAAATGGTTCACCTTAGAAAGATGGAGCAGAATCCTAAGAAAGGAATATGTTTAACTATTGTTGTTAAATCTAAGTATTCAGTCAGCCTTCTTCTCCTGCTGAATATTCAAATTGGAGAGCCACAGAGGACAAAGAGAAAAATAAATGCATTTCTGATTAGAAAATGCAAATGCCTGCATTCTGCCTAAATTCCTCCAATATATCCTTTTAGTTGTTTTCTTTCATTACCACCTAACTGCAAAACTTATGTCATTTTTTTGTCAGTAGGTGAGTGGGAGTCTCTTTGGAAATTTCCTTGTTTAAAAAAATTGTACTGATCATTAAAAAAATGCAAATTAAAGCTACAGAATAACAATTCACCCATAGAAATGGTAAAGATCCAAAACACAGATCATTCCCCAGGTTGGTATGGTTGTGACAAAACAGAAACGCCCAACGGTTTTAATGGCCTTATTAACTGATATCACAGTTTGGAAGGACAAAAATTTTAGAAATTTACCTATACTCTAAATCCTTTTGTCCCAAGAGTTTACATCATTGGATCTACTCCTCAGGGGTAGTTGCCCAACTGGTCAGACAAAGATGTTCAGTACTAAATATTTCTTAGGTGTTAAAGAACTGGAAATGACTAAAATGTCCAATATTAGAGAACTGACTTACTAAGTTATGGCACATCCTTTCAACAAAAATCCCAAATAGTCATTAAAGGAACAAGCTACGTTTACATAGTTTGGCATATTTTATGATATCATACAACCTTTGAATATATTAGATGGGGAGTGAGTCACAGAATAGCATAGTATGATGATACTAATCTTATTTTAAAAAATACATCAATGGATAAGTCTCATGAATCTTTTATAGGATTATTATCCAAAGGAAATACCTGGAAGAATTCACAATAAAGTGTAAGCAATTGCTGCTTCTGGAAAGGGGCAGGTTGTGTTTGATAGAGATGGGGGGATCTGTCCTTTCTCTTCTAACGACACTATCTTTTTCCTCTTATACTTACATACTTATATATTTACATACTTCCTTATATACTATTTTTCCTCTTTCTTTATAGGTTAGTATTCTTTGATAACTCAAAAAATGTCAATGTATTCATTTAGATATTTTAATTAGCTTTTTTTCAGAAAATCCCTGTATTTACAGATTCTTCCAAATAAATATGATATCTAAAAAAGTACGTTTATCATTCAGCTTTGATCTTGCCACTTCCTCAGTGATTTTTTTTTTTACCCCAAGTTCTCAATAGTCCCTATCATCCATAGCATCCTCTCAATTCAGCTCTCCCATCGCCACTTCTTTCCTTTAATATAGGTCCCTCTATCAATATCACACACAAGTTTTAGGTATTTATACAGTAGCAGGGTAAAATTCCTGTCCTCACTTCCAAACTCTCACCTTGGCAAAACTCTGCAAATGTCATCTCCAATAGTAGACTGAAAATCTACCATTCCATGAGAAACACTGCTGAATCTTAAAATAGTAGAACCAGACAGCTAACGTTATGAGTTAGGCCGTTCTCAACGTCTTCTGCACAACAGGATGGCCAGGAGGGTGTTGAAACCTTGGCCTGTCCCCAGACCAAGTGAAACCAAGTCTATTGTGGATGCATAGCAACAACTGAGGCCCTTATCTAACCCTTATCAGAAAGATAAGGACACTGAGTAGCAGAGAGGATAAATGACTTGCCAAAGGTCATCTGTGTACAGGTTAGATGACGTGTTATTGACAAGATTTTAATTGCTTGTCTAGGATGTGTGGAAATGAATAACCCAGAGAGCAAAATTAAGCATAAACTTGTTATTAAAACTAAAAAAATCAGAAGATTTATCTTTTAATTTTAATACATATATTGCTTGAAAAGCAGCCTTATTGATGACACTTGCTCGTCAGTCCAACATTCAAAAAAAAAAATAGATCGCAAAAAAAATAAATAAATAAATTGAAAAATGGATCTCTGCCTTTAGAGTAAGTAATTTCTCAGAACATTGTGTCTACAAGAGTTTAATTGCCTTAATTGCTTGCATCATAACTCATCAGCCCATGAAATGCGTTGATAGGAAGGCTCAACACAGGATTTAAATGTCTTAATAAAACTACATTAGAAAAACCTATCTATGGTTATGCCTTAGCATAAATTAGGTCAGAAAAGGAATTTTTAAAAATCACCCCCTTATGTTTAAATCCAGGAAGCCACCAAAAATGTATTAAATTCCCACAGGTATTAATACATAAGACTTAAGTTTTGAACTGTTCTGCAAACAAATAAGGGACATTCCTAATTATTACAAGTATTTTTAAGAAGCTATTTTCCATTCAGAAATGATATTTGTATATCAACCTTTTAACCAATGAAGAATGAAGAATTCACACTGTTAAGGGTAAAGACTCCCTTCCCTCCCCGCCACCCATATACACATCACTGTTGCACAGCTCAGAATCATAATCATTCAGCCTTCTCTTTAAAGGCGTTTGAGAGCCAGAGGCTGCTATTGACTGTTTTCAGACAAAATTCTAAAATTTCCCCTATGGTAGTGACAGCTTCAAAATCTCAGATACCTGCTCCACGAAGCCTGTGCCATAAGCACACTCCTAGCTAACTAATGGAAAAAAAAAAAAAAAAAGTAGAACTGAAAGACTCTAACCCTCTCTAACTCTTTGGGCTATCTTCCATATCTTCCAAATATGTCCTTGGGGTGCCTGGGTGGCTCAGTGAGTTGGGCATCTGACCCTTGGTTTTGGTTCAGATCATGATCTCCAGATCCTGGGATCAAGCCCTGCACTGGGCTCTGTGCTCAGGGCAAAGTCTGCCTAAGATTCTCTCTCTCCCTCTTCCTCTGCACCCCACCTTGCCCCACTCAGGTGCTCTCTAAATCAATCAATCAATCAATCCATAAAATCTTTAAAAAAAAGTCCTTAATCCAAACATGGCTTAAGCTAGGCCTAAGAGTCATAACACGCAAAAGAATGAAATCTTCACCGCACAAGCATAGCATGCTTAGTCGTACATAGAGATCTGAAAGTTAGTTTCTAGCAACCGCCTTGACGAGTATGTATCTACCATTCTAAAAGTACAGGAAATATTTTTATCGGCTAGTGCTTCTAGCTTTTTCAGAGAAAATATTGATCCTAATAAACTTTTCAAAACCCCCCATAAACAATGTAAACAAAGCTAGATTCCATCTTAAAGCAGTACCTACTTATAATTTCCCCTTCTTTGAATGGAGAGACTTTAATCATCACCCTGGAGAATCCATTATATGGCTGTGGTGTTATTTTCAAAATTCACTATTTTGTTAATCCTATATGAGGAAATAATAGTTCATTTTAAAATGAGCTTCTACTGGTGTATTTGGGGCAGTCTCATTAAGTCTTCCAGAACTTTAAATTCTCTTTTATTTTTCTTTCAATAATAAGATAAATCCTGTGGTCTTTGCCTGAGCTAGACAATGTGATATTTATTTATTCAAAAACATTTCACAAGAACCACTTGAAAAAGTTTTTAAACTATTTAATAATATTATCCTAATCCATCATGTTGCTTGCTATTTGCATAGTCATTTCATTGGATAGTTTATGATAAATGGAAGTTGAAGGATTTTCCTACACTGCCATTTTTCACAAGACTTGCTTTTCACTAGAACAACATTAGCAACAGTTTCCTCCTGAGACCCCTTCAGTTGGTCCCAGCTTTCTGAAGAGATGCGGGGCTGCCTCAGCAGACCTCTGATTTTACACACTGTCTCTGTCTTTCTCTACTCAGCTGCCCTCTCACACTGACTCTCCAAAGACTTTGGTGGGGGAAAAAAAAATGGTCAGAGGCTTCACATTCAAGTCGGTGTATGCAAGAACACAAGTGGGCAGGATTCTGTCGCACCCAAAGCTCCTAGAGTCACTGAATTTGTACTTCTTTTGTTACATTTTCCCAATACCTAATGACTCTAACATGACCTGTCCAAACTTCCCAGAGCATATTCATCAATAGGTCATGATGATTATGGGCTGAATGGTAACCCCTAAAAATTCCTATGTTGAAATCCTAACCCCCAGGACCTCAGAATATGACTGCACTTAGAGATAAGGTCTTAAAATTAAGATAAATGAGCTCATAAGGGTGGGCCCTAATTCAATATGGCTGGTATCCTTTTGAGAAGAGGAGATTAGAACACAGGCATGCACAAAGGGAGGTCCATTTTAAGGCAGAGAGAAGACAGCTAGATACAAGCCAAGGAGACAGGCCTCAGAAGAAACCCGGCCAACACCTCTATCTCAGACTTCTAGCTTTCAGAACTATGAGAAAATAAATCCCTATTGTTTAAACTTCTCAGACTGTGGTACTTTGTTATGGTAGTTCTAACAAACTAATAACAAGCAAATTTCCCTAATTAAAGTCTGAGCCGCTATAAGGGGCTAAAGAGAAGTGTGGCAAAAAGTAAGACTAGAGAGAAAAGCTAGATCAAAGTCATATATAGTCTTAAAGTTGAAAAGAATTAGAATTTTACTCTAATGAGATGGAAGCGAGAGGTATGTGATCCAATAATAAGGAAAAGATATGGACAGTTTTAATAGAGGGGTAACAATGTAAGCCAGATATGCAGTGGATTAAAAACTAAAATGGGTAGTAAGAAATTGGACTCAGGGAGTGTAGGTGATGAAACTACTAATGTCTTCCCTCTAACAACAACCCATGTGATGCTGCTAGCTGATATTTAATAGAAGGACTTAAATGCAAATTTAATCCCCTGAACTAGTACAGTTTTGCTTCCTCAGGGGAAAGAGAATTACAGTAGCCTGACAAATAACTTACATCTACTACCTAAATATACACAATTCTTTTCCCTTGTAAAGTTGACTACTCATAGAACAAATTATAATTTCTCCGTATCTTACATTTAGGATAATCTGAAACTATGTTTTCCCTGAAGACTGCTTTATGGACACTTACCATTTCAGTAGACAAACACAGAAAGTTAGGAAAGAGTAGGTTTGGTTTTGTTTTTGCTTTTGTACTTTTTTTTTTCCAATCAGGCATTAGGTACCCTTAGCCTTATATCCTAGACAATGATATTTTACAAGTGAAAGCTAAAAAATAGATTTGTGCTATTTTTTCCACATCAAAATTCTCCAGTGATTTTATGATTATAGGTCATAATAGTGGCCAGAAAGTATCATCCGCTAGCCCCTGCAGTCTTAGAAGACAGCACTACATTTTATAAATAGGAGCTTTTGTTTCTAGCTAAGAGTAGTCATATTATGATTGGGATTTCACTTCAAAATTTACAATGATAGCCAAAATCAAGTCTCCAAGTTTTCCCAATATATTACCAGAGTATATATTGCTCACCATTGTTTTGCTATTTGGTTGGTTGTGGTTTTGACTATAATTAAAATTCAGTGAGAGAGTATGCAAATGTTTAGCATAAAGTTGGTTGGATATTCAAGAAATGTATAGCGTATGAGTTTCCAAATGAGTAAACAAATGTGTATCATAGAGCAGAAATGCAGCTGATTTTCAAGGAGACTGTAATCATTTACTAGAAACTTGACAGGAATTCAAACTATACCTTTCTCTGCCTTTATTTCTACTTTATTTTTCTCCTCCACTTACTGGCTTTTCTCTGCTGCTCTATTCTCTTGGGTGTCCCAGAGTTCCTGGGTTTAAATCTTTTAACATGTCAGTATGTTATAATTTATACTGTCTCTTGTTCCCAGTTCCAAATCTCTGGGATGGTCTGATGGGTTCAGCTTAAATCAAGTGTCCACCCAAGATTCAATTGGCCTTGGCCAGGAGGACAGGCTTACACATGAAAAGCATGGCTCCTCGGTAAATTTCCAAGATAAATGGAAGGCCATTTTCCACAGAAAAAGGAATTGTGAATTGCGTAGATAACTAAAAGTATCTTCTGATAACTGGATCAGAGGGCAGGGGATGAGTAGGGAATAAAATCTTACTGAAAGATGCATAAATGAAAAGACTTCAAGATGCAAAGGAAAGATGAGAAATGATGACTTTGAATCAAAATGGAAAAAAGATTTGGAGCCAATATCACAAAAGAATAATTCATAATTCAGTGGGTCACCTTTCTGCTCATGGTCCCAAATAGATTTAGATTAAGTTCTGCCAAATACATGTTTCAAATTAATTATATTTTGGAAATCTTATTATATTGATCTTATTAAGTTTTATAAGTGGTTTGTTTTCAAGATATTCATACATATAATATACACTTATATGAAGATTAAGAAATATGTGAATTCAACCTATGAATATTTTCACATTTTGTTACTTCTATACATTTATAAATCAAGAGTAGCACAAAAACTCACTTCAGAATACATTTTTGACATTCTTTCATCATTGAATGGACAACAGCTTTTTTTTTTTTTTTTAAATTAGCTAAATTTGGGTTTCTGCTGAAGCAGCTGAGGATCCAAGATGCTCTAGGCTACAAGCTGAAGTTTGGAAAAAATTCAACCTGCTGACTTTTATCCTCTCTTTTGGACAAAATGGTTGTGGGTAATTTGGGCCTCTGGCTATGAAACATGAACCTGTCTATCTGCATTATTAATGGATGCTTGATGAGGTAAGCTAACAGTGACTCTGGTTTCTTTGCAAAAAGACCAACAAGAAATTTCTTGAGATGCAAAAAGTCAAACAGACATAAAGATGTTGATAATAACTAACATTTCTAGATTGCTTATAATGTGCTATGATGCACTGTGTTGAATATTTTAAATGGTTTATTTGATTTAATACTTATACTGGCCCATAGCACTAATACTATCATTACCCATTTTAAAAATTAGAAAATCAAGGCTTGAAGAAGTAAACTACTCAAGGTCACAGCAGCTAAGAATAGGGTGGAACTGAAATTTCATCCCAGGTACCATGACTCTAATCATTATTCTCCTATAGACCTTAATTTATACTTAACTGCATCCTTCATGATGAGCATTAAATTCCAGGTGGAGTGAACGAGTCATAAGAGTAATAATGGCTTTGAAAATCCTCTCCCTGGACCAAATCATTCCTCGATTCTTTTAGGCATGAGATGCAGAGAGGGACATAGGAGAAAAGCTGCAGGATACAGACAGAATTAAAACCAGTTTATAAAATCCCCAAAACAAAACTGCTGAAAGGTTTTATGTCTGTCTACTTCCTTGTTAATATAATTCACAAACAGTATTTAGATAATACTTGCACTTCAACTTTGTCAGTTTTTCTAAGCTCTAAAGCTAGAATTTCTCATTCATGGATAAAGAGAAAAGCAGCAGAGAGAAGCTGATAGAGAGAGACTTATGCCAAGACTATAATTAATTCTTTACAGGAAACACCAAGGAACTACTCCAAAGGAAGGGAAGACACTTCTGACTTTTCTTCCTCTCTTACTCTATAAGAAGGGAAGAGAGTTCTTGGTAGCTTTTAAGTCTACATGGAAATATGCTTACAACCTCCAACCACTTACAGTAAAATCTAGCTATGACTTCCAACCACAGTGAGATATTACAATTTCCTTTTGCTTTATTTTGAATAGAAATGGGCATACTGCTCCTTAATCTGTGTATATAAGTACGGGCATATAGAGATATATAAAAAAATCCTAAAGAAAAAAGGAATTTGGATATTTTGCATACTTTCATCATTCCTAAATGAAATAGGCAGATATCTTCAGGTGAGATCTCAGTGATGTTGATTATCATACTTTGAAAAGAATGATTATAATTTATTTTTCATCTATTTCTATAAAAAGAAATTAATAAATAGCTATTCCAAAATTTCAGGCCATTTGTTTGCCCTCCCAGTGATACACTTCCTTCACACAAGCTTTCAATTTGCTCCTGATATGTGAATGGGCATGAATGAGAGACACTCAATATGGGGAAAGGGAAAAAGGGCTAAAGAGATTTTCATGGGAAAGAGCAAATGGTTTAAAACCAAAATCCTGGACCACAAATTCTTTTAACCCTACCACAGAAGTCTTCATCAGGAATACTCTGGTCTTAACCCTCATCCTCAGCCTTCTCAAGTGCATATCTCTTTCTAGACTGATGTACATACACCTCCAGAAATGGAAAACATAATTAAATTGTACTACATCAAGTACTTTCAAGTATTTGAGAACACAAATTTGACAAAAACAAAAAACTTGAGTGTATTTATTGGCTTTTTAGCTGTGCTTCTTTGCAATATATTTTGGGGACTCCTTCTGAATTAGAATATACAACTTAAACTTTTCACAGTCTCCCTAAAGTTAATATGTATTGTGCTATTCCACATAAAATACGATCGTTTTCAACCCAAATAGGCCCATTCATTGTTTTCCCCTGCCCTTTATATTACAATTGTGTTTGTTACATTATCATACAGTACAATATCATACCTTTTCCTTTAAACAGTCACATGCTTTTCAAGAAATTAAGAATAAAAAAAATAGTCTGTTTATGCACACCTTTTCTTTTTTTTTTTTTTTTTTTTTTTTTTTTTTTAATTTTTTATTTTTTTAAACATATATTTTTATCCCCAGGGGTACAGGTCTGTGAATCACCAGGTTTACACACTTCACAGCACTCACCAAAGCACATACCCTCCCCAATGTCCATAATCCCACCCCCTTCTCCCAAACCCCCTCCCCCCGGCAACCCTCAGTTTGTTTTGTGAGATTAAGAGTCACTTATGGTTTGTCTCCCTCCCAATCCCATCTTGTTTCATTTATTCTTCTTCTACCCACCTTTTCTAAAGTTCTTAATTCCTGCCAGAGAACCTGAGTCTGAAGGATTTCTTTCAGCATTGTTTGTTTTGGTTTGTTTTGTTTTGTTTGTAGCACAGGTCTGTTGGTAATTGGTTTTCTTCATTTTCTTTCAACTGCAAATGTCTTTAATATTTGGATGGGGGAGGGGAGTGCAGAATTCTGGGTTGAAATTTCATTCTTACAGCACTGTAAGCAAATTGTTACACTGTCTTCTGGATTTCACAGTTCTTGTTTAGAAATAAGTAGAATTTGATCATTGTTCCACTATACATAATGTGTTCTCTAGCCTCCTTCAGGACTTTCTTCCCAACCTGGAATTTCTGGCAGTTTGCCTATGATGTGCATGGGTGTGGTTTTCTTTGCATTTGCCTTTTTTGGATTCACTGAGCTCCTTACATCTGAATTTTTTTTTTTTTTTTACCAAGTTGGTGAAATGTTTTCATTAGCTCTTAGGACATGTTCACTGCCTAATTCTTTCTTCCTTCTCCTTCTATATCATCAATTACACATATGCTACAACTTTTTATATTGTTCCACAGGCCCTCAGGATACTATTTTTTTTAATTGTTCCTCAGATCAGATAACATAAATTACAGTTTACTAATTTATTTCTCTGTCTTCTCTATTCTCCTGTTAGCCTATCCAACGTATTAAATTTCAGAATTGAAGTTTTTAGTTATAGAATTTACATATGATTCTTTGATATAGTTTCAATTTCTCTCCTGAGTTTTCTGTTTTCTCTTCTTATGAATAAATTTTCCTTTATTTTATTGTGCTTAGTTGCATTAGCTGCTTTAAATTCCTTAGTCTGCTAGTTATTCCTTGGGTTGATCTTGGTTGATTATCTTTCCTCTTAAGACCAGCTCATAATTTCCCAGATCCATAAACATCAAGTAATTTTTAATTGTGTACTGAACATAGTGGATGATCCCAGAATAATTTCTGTTCTCATTTTAGCAAGCAATTAATTTTGTTGCTCTCAAGCTGAAAAATCTATCTTTTGAGTGGCAACTAAAATATAAGTTGTTTTATTTTATCTGCACTTGGACTACTTTAAGTCTGATCCACAAATGTATGGTCCAGGAGTCAGTCTAAGACTTGGGCAGAATTTATATACCGAATTTGGAGCTTCTCATCTCTGACTCTCTCCTCTTCTGGATTCCTTCTTTACTTCCCCAGCAGTTGTGATCTCTCTCACCTTTGTCCTCTCATTTCTCAGGCCAGAAGGAGTGGTGCCACCTGTTAAAATAAGATACTCATATGTGCCATTCCATCCAGCCAAGTATCAACTTCTACCTAGAATGGGTAGAATTTTCTTCATTCTTTGTCTCTCATCAATGCTGTATCTTTTTTTAAAAAAATTTTGTTTGAAGTTATAATTATTATCTATAAGAATAAGAGGTTACTTGGCCATACCAGAAAGTCAATCTTGAGGTTATTGAAATGTAGACACTGATTCATTTTATTTCTTCCTTCTTTTTTCTCTTTCCATTGCTTTGGTTATAGAAATAAGCTTTGAAGAACATATGTGTTTGATTTTTATTATTATTTTAGTTTTTTTCATTTCTTTTTTACTAAGTGGATAGCTTCTCTCCTCAAAAATATGGGGCAAATTTCTAAGAGAACTGAGGTGTCTGGAGAGATTTTAATCAAAAAGAAAAAATTTTCACTCAGTAAAGTAAGAGATAATTCCAAATACATCAAAGACATACCAGCTAATAGAGAGGTGATTGATATAGGAAAAGAGGGCCAAGAAGAATTTGGCCAGAACTCACCCAGGTTTGAACTACTCTGTCGATCCTCTTGACTTTCCACATTATATTGAGGGAGAATAATAAAACAAAAATTGGCAAACACTATTTAACATGGAGGACAGAGGGAGAACCAATGCAGAATTTTTTTAAGAACATGAAGAAATCAGCAAAAAATGTTATTTTAGGAAATGGTACCGTGTCATCTACTAACAAAAGCCAAGTTACAAAGGGGTTTCTGAATTCTAAACTTGAAATGGCAGTCTCTTAATGTAGAATCAGGCAAGGATCTTGAGTATTGTAGAGAAGGAACAATGAGATACATTAAATATATTTAAAGAATAATTATTTCTCTTGGATGTCATCTTTATTATCCCTTATTATGATCTGCTATTATTGTGAAAAATAAGGTTAAGTGTTCTAACCATTTACAGGAGCCTCAAGAATGAGTCCCAAGGGTAAGTGCAGCAACTTCTTTAAGAATACCTATTAGTTTATCAATAGAAAAACACTTTCTGACCACTTGTTTACACACACACTCTGCTGTTAAGTCACTGACACATTAAAGACCACATTGATATAGGCTGACAGAAACAACTTACTGATCAACCTGAACAAGTGTTTGCATTAAATAATAATTTATACTATGCATAAGCAAAGGAAGGTGCATTCTCTGTGGGGTGGCAGATACACAGCCTAGCAATTTCTTGTTTAGACAGAAAGACCTGACAAAGAAGAGCTCATTAGGGTCTCTGGAGAGTGGCTGACAGCTGAGGGGCTGTCGGCTCTGTCAAAAGACCTTTGAAAATAATTCTTGTTTTTGAATCAGAATTTTCTGAATCACCAGCAGGATGCCAGAAGTACATTGTTTGCTTCCTTGACTATTTCCTCGTCTTTCGGTGTTATCAGAATTTGCCCAGAGCCTTAGCTGCCTTCGAAAACTTTTGTGCTTTGGCATGCATGCCCACAAACTAGAATTTGTTTTCTCAAAAACCCTTTTGTATGTCCTTACTTACATTCTTCCTAATTAATGTCAGGACTTGCTTTAAATATATGGTTACTGAGAATATGTCAGCCTCTGTGTGTGTGGGTCTGTGTACGTATCTGTGTTCATGTATAAGAAAGACATATACGCAAAGCGACAGAGAGAGACTAGGAGACTGGTGGACTTTGACTTCATATCTCTAAGATGGACATGAAGACATAAGAAATAGAGTGCTGGACTTGCAAAAAAGAGAACTTACACAAATAACTGTTGTTCAAAAACAAAAGAATAAAACAAAAAACCCCTTCAGATTGATTTACTACAGTTAACAAACTTTAATATTCTGCCTCTCAGATCTTCTGCTTGCATAGCAGATTCTAATTTTCATCCCAAAGTCAGAATCTAATTCAAAATGCACATCCTCAGAACCAGCATTCCCAGACTTCATGTGTCTTTGACTTTGGTGCCTTATCTTCCCAGGCATCTCACTCCCTGCCTTCAACTTACCCACTCTTAGTATTACCCTCACAGCAGTGTTAACCAGTAGCACCCACTTTGTTTTCCAACTTTGAATTTCCTGATAGATTATACCAGCATTTAGCTGGGATATGAGTGACTATATTTACTTGTGGGGGAGAAGAATACATTAATAACAGTAACCATAATAGGTATAAGAATGATTATCCCCATTTTACAGTGGACAGAACGAAGACATTTTAATCTCTAGATCAAAGGGATACAGTCAATAAGGGATAAAATCTAAATTCCTACTCAGAACTGATTCCCAAGCATTTGCCTTGTCTTAACCACTCTTCTAGAGTGCCACCCGTGAAGCAAGCCTCGCTATCCTTAGTTGATTGCAGTAGCCTCCCTGAAGTTACAGAATATATAGGACTTTGCTTCCAAGATTCCAAGAAGGTAAGGAATTCCTCCTAGGTAACCCCACCACTGCTAGATGAATTCCTTTAATCATATCATAAAACTTCTATTTCATCTTTACTGTGTGATTAGCTTGATTTTCCTCCACTATCTGACTTCAGAGGTGTAGTTTGGTTGAACTACTGGTCAACCTAAAACAGATAAAATCATTATTTATACATTATAGTTGGGAAAAAAATGAAGTTTAGTAGAGTCATGTGCAGTCAGGATCAAAGTTAAGGTCTACTTGTCAATAAAACTACTTGAGGATAGGAAACTTATCTTTATTTTGTTCTGAGTTCCAGTCTACACCCAGTATATCTATTGACATGAGTTGCCCTGAACAACTTTCAATACAATCTCTTTCCTGTGTCAATTCTTTCATGTTAAGCCAAAACCCCTATGTGTTCCAACGCATTCTGATTTCTCTCAACATGTCCTTTATTTCTTCCTCTATCAGTCAAAATCCCTATGGCAAAAGGCAACATACCCAAAAGTTTAAGATTTTTTTTTAAAGATTTTATTTATTTATTTGGCAGACAGATCACAAGCAGGCAGAGAGTCACGCAGAGAAAGGAAGGGAAGCAGGCTCCCTGCTGAGCAGAGAGCCCGATGACCCAGGGATCATGACCTGAGCCGAAGGCAGAGGCTTTAAACCACTGAGCCACCCTGAGGCCCCCAAAAGTTTTAGATTTTTATAGAATAATTACTTTTTCAGGGATGTGAATAGGGCTAATGGAACCATATTAGATGGAGAAGTGCCCATGACCTAGCAACAACAGGTATCTGTAATCACCTGTTGAGCCTAAAGAGGAGGGGGAGAAGGATGATATCCATGGAACCAGTGAGAGTTGGTGCTTTGTAAGAGGGGGTGTCCAATTCTCTCTCCCACTCCCCTATCTCTAATCAGCTGCTGGGCCCTCCATTGGCTGAATCCAACCATGAGCCACAGTATAAGGAAACTTGGAACTGAGATGATTCAGAGCACAGAGTAGGACAGAGAATAACAGAAAATGGATACAGAGAGGCAGAAAACTGCCAGTGCACCTCCTATCAAAAGTACCCTCCCCTTTGGTGAGTGCTGTGAAGTGTGTAAACCTCGTGATTCACAGACCTGTACCCCTGGGGATAAAAATATATGTTTATAAAAAATAAAAAATTAATTTAAAAATAAATAAATAAATAAATAAAGTGCCCTCCTAGTAAACAATTTGGACATCTTCTATTAAAGCTAAACATATGCATACCCTATGGTGCAGCAGTTCTACTCCTTAGTACATGTCTAAGAGAAAGAAGTGTGTAAGTCCACCAAGTTACATGTACAGAAGTGTTCACAGCAGCTTTATTTATAATAATCAAAAACTAGAAGCAACCTAAATGTCTACCAACAGTAGAACAGATACACTGTGGTATATCCACAGAAGACTATAAGCAATGAAGAAGAACAAGCTCCTGATAAATACGACAGCATGAATGAATCCCATCAATATAATGTGAAACTGAAAAAGCCAGACACCAAAGAGTACATACTGAATGATTCTATTTATAAAAAGTTCTAAAACAGAACCAAGCTGTGGTGATAAGTCAGAATAGTGTTTAGCCTTTCGGTGTGTGTGGGAGGGAAGACAGTGCTGGGTATTGACTGAGAAGGGACAGGAAGGAGCCCCTGGGTGGTGGTTATGTGGGCATACACACATGTAAAAAGTACTGAGTTGAACACTGAACACTGTTTCAGTTTACACAGTTTGTATCTCAATTCAAGTAACAATAACAACTACCACTGCTGCTATGATTACTCTTCCATGCAGCGAAGTCCTTCAGAATTAGATTGTCTACCACATGTTAACAGCAAGTGATACTCAATCAGAAAACACTCCCTTCTGGTTTTAAACTCCACATTCCTCATTGATACCAAAAAAGAACAGATTACTGAAAAGCAAACAACAAAGACAAATAACGCTTTCAATTCCAGAAGATATTTGGGTGGTGAATCCAACTTTCAGAGATAACAGGAAGACAGTAGGTAATGTTTAATATTTTGATGTGGGTAGCCCTTGGGGCCCCTCACTTCATGCCTGACTGGCTAATGCCTCACAGCACTGTCCTAAAATGTTACTATGTCACACGGGGTTAAAGCTTCAGAGAACTGTGACAGATAATCCATTCTTGTGAAAAGTGGCCAGAAACCTTGCATGACTGATTTTCAAACATAATTTTTTTTTTTTTTTTTTGCCTGGTAAATTGGGTAGAACACAGAATTGAGTGAAATTATACAAACCCTCCTGGCTTGCTGTTTTCTCATTTACTACTAGGTTGGTTTTCAATGCAATACTTATTAATATTTCTAAACAGGAGCTGCAATTACATGGCACTTTAATATCCTGACCCATAGATAAGAATTTTACAGATATCTTTGCTATGCTGCTATCTCAATGGGTCTGATCCTATGGTGAAAAAAAAACACACCCTGGGAATAAATTGTTCCCCACAAGAGTGGAATTAGTGTTTCTAAGTACCATGCTCCATTTTGTAAATTGCTTCTCCATGGTATGTTACTGGGCAACCAAAGAGAAGTATATAAAATTGAAACACAAGAGAAAAGACAACTGAAGTTGACACTATATGAAAGCAAAGATTTTAAGATTGCTCTCAAGACCAGAGGGGAATCAGAACTATTATTCACATGCAATTTGCATAACCCATGAACCCAAGGCCAAGGTGTACTGTAGATTCACAATACACAGTCTTTCTCTGACCTATTCCCACTCTATCTGTGATAACTTCACCCCAACTTCCTCTCAAATTCATATGAGAGTCTGCAGGAGTCATGGAGAAGTACTCCATGAACAAACCCGCAGGGCTACCATATGTCAGTTTACCATTTCTCTCCTTTCTACCCAGCTCAATCTGGGCATATCTCCTGTTGGGCCAGTAATGTTCTCTCAGCACTATGTCTCTGCTGAAGGGCACTATTTTCAGTTGGTAGACATGTGCACAATTTTGCTGCTGATTTGTCAGTTCTCTTAAAATGTCACAGAGAGACATTAGTGGAACTGCTGTTTGTTTTTTAACTTCTCATAAAATAAATGATACATATAAAAATATATACATATTCTTAAATAATAATACTAATAAGCTAAGTAAATAAAGTGAGCCTCCTGTACCCACCACTCAGCTTAAGAAATAACGCTTAACCATAGGTTTGAGCCTTCTCTCCATCCATAAGTCCTTTTCTCTGCTCCCCACATTCACAACTAAACTTCATTCAGTACATATTATGTCAGATTATTGATTTTCAATGTGAAGAGAGATCTTTGTGACTTGCTTCAAAACCGGTTTGCTAGGACAGAACTAGGGGGAAGCTCAGACTGAACAGCTGGGAGGCGAGTGAGGCAGCTTGCCCTAAGCATGGATCCTCTAACACCACAAATGGGAGACTAAGCCTGAGGCCAGCACACTGGTGATGAAGCCAAGTCTGATACTCTTAACGCTGAGCATAAAACCTTCAGTCAGAAATCGTCCCAAGTCAGCAGTGTTTCCTAGCTACTTGTAAAAGCAGAAGTAGAAATGATGAAAGCAGATCCTCTGTGGACAAAGATACTTTAATTTAGGTACATGAGCATCACACCTATTAAAATCAAACAAGTTCAAAACCGAAGGACACCAACTACCCAATAAATAATAGTTATGGACATCTGCCCCTTTAAGGACTGTTGATACCAGAATTACAGGTAAAAAATATAAAACAGGAATGTATTAAATGTTTACAGAGATAAAAAAAAAAAAAACACAAAAATCAAAACAAGCGAACAACAAGGATTTTCTTTTTTTTTTTTTTTAACGGTTTGAACCTAGAGTTTTTAAGTCATTTTTGTGTACAGAATGTTTTTAATTACTGTGTCAATTTCATTGATTTCTTAGGACCATTCCTGTTTCTATGTATTTATGTGTCAGTTTTAATCATTATATTTTTCCATTAGATACCTATTAAAAGTTTCTCAACTTACTGAGATAGAGTTGCACATATTTTTATTACATTTGTTATTTTTGCTACATCTTTAGTTACATGGTTTTCACTTATAGCACTGTTTCTTCTTCTTCTTTTTTTTTTTTTTAAGATTTCGTCTATTTATTTATTTGACAGACAGAGGTCATAAGTAGGCAGAAAGGCAGGCAGAGAGAGAGGAGGAAGCAGGCTCCCCACTGAGCAGAGAGCCCGATGTGGGGCTCCATCGCAGGACCCCGAGACCATGTCCGAGCCGAAGGCAGAGGCTTAACCCACTGAGGCACCAAGGCGCCCCCTTTCTCTCTTCTCTTACTCAAACTTTAGATAGAATTTTTCATTTTTCTAAAGAATTAAAATTTTGTTTTGTTGGTCTTCCTCATCAAATGTCTGTGGTTTTGCTCTTCCCTTTATTATATCTGCCCTATACTTTCTTTTAGCTTACTCTGTTACCATTTTCCAAAATTTTCCCGTTGTACAATGTGCCAGGTATTAGATAAACTGACTGGCATTTGTTTTGCTTTGTCTCTACTCATTGACTTATTAACAGTGAAGGGATTTCTAAATGGCTACTGACCAGAAGAAAGGCTACTGAATATCTGAACTGTTTTTGAGCATTCAGGATTCATACTAAAGAAAAATTATAAGCTGGCTCTTAAAGATTACACATACAAATTAAAATACAAAAGTAGACTCCTTATATATTAACTTTTTTTTTTTTTAAAGATTTTATTTATTTGTCAGAGAGAGAGAGGGAGCGAGAGCGAGCACAAGCAGACAGAATGGCAGGCAGAGACAGAGGGAGAAGCAGGCTCCCTGTCGAGCAAGGAGCCCGATGTGGGACTCGATCCCAGGACGCTGGGATCATGACCTGAGCCGAAGGCAGCTGCTTAACCAACTGAGCCACCCAGGCGTCCCATATATTAACTTTTTTAAGCAGTGGCTATAAAATGAGGCTGATCATCAGAATAACCACAGGGTATTTTTAATACACACATTCCTGAGTCTCACTCCTAGATATTCTGCCTGAAGTTGGATAGAGGTATCTATATATATTTAGACTTCTTTAAGTGAATATATATATTTAGACTTCTTTAGGTGAATGATCAGCCTTGTTTTGGAACCACTGCTTTGTAATACCTTTTAAATAATCTTGCGATCTTATACTCTTAAAATAAATCCCATGTTTTTCTCCCTTAGTTTTTTTCCTCCTTCATTAGCCTCAATATTGAAGTATATTTCACAAAGTCACTCTAAGCTAGTGCTTTAAGAGACAGGAGTTTAAAAACTTCTGCCTGACATCATCCTCCAAAACAAGGATCCTTCATTTTGTACATAATGTCCCTGACTATGCTTATTTCAGAATGAATGATAATGATAAGCTTGTGAAATCAACATGTTGGACCATGTATTTCTATTTTATAAATGCAGAATAAGTCAGGAATGCCAAATGGCAATGTCACAATACTTCTGTTCTCTGCCAACCTATTGCTTATGGACTCAAATATGTTGCTCTTGAAACAGATGGCTCTCCCTACTCTGCAGGTTATTACATAAGAAGGTAAGGTGCTGTGGATTTGGTATGATTTCCAGGAAGACCAGAAGAATGCCTCTGACAAGGTCTTAGGTGTAGGGGAAAGAACAGAACTTTAAAACCAAACATGTCTGGATTGAAATCCTGATTCTGCCTGTTTCTGATTATAAGAACCTAAGAAACTCTGCTCACTTGGGCTCAATTTTCTCTTCTTTAAAAATGGAGATGATAATACCTCCTTCGTGTGCTTGTGGGAAACGTGAGTACTATGTATATAAGGTAACTGGCAAATGGAAGGTGCACAATGAAAGATTTCCTTTTTTAGAATTTCACTTCCATCCCTAAAGAAGATTTAGTAAAATTCTGACAATAATAATTTTAAAAATGCTTCCATTAAAATATGTCTCTTTTCATATTCTGCTTGGTATTTTGTGTCTCCTGCATCCCTGTTTTATATGCAGGATGGTGTTTCCTTGACCTAAAGCTTCTGTATTGTTTTAAAATTTTTCATCTTTGTTAAAGCAAATTTTTAAGATGCTATTTGTATCGAGTGCTTTTTGAACTGCATCTCAAATATTTTATTCTCTCCATGGCTACCACAATCAACTTTGGGCAGATAAAACCTGTAAGCACCCTGCCTTAGCTATATCTAATTCTCTTATTTCCTGCCCTATGACTTCCCTGACACCTGATATTCGATGTCTATGGAAACCTGATTGGTTAACCAATGCATGCATAAACCTGTAAGACTGGCATCCTAGGCGATAATCCTTAGATCAAGGCAGAGTTGAAAATATTGGCTAAATGCCTGCTTTTCTGCCCCTCCTACTGACCACTCAGGCATGTATTCTATAGGACCCTAAGAGTGCCTCATTGAGACCAAGCCTCAGTTGCCCACAGTTATGACCAACTCAAAGATGCATCCTTATTCTAGCAATCCCTTCTTCCCCATTCCACTTGTCCCAGTCTTCAGTCATGACCCCCAGAGATGACATCTTTAAGTAAACTATCTTAATAAAAGATGAGTCTTGGACTCCGCTTTCTCAGGTTAAGGTAGAATCACCAAGGCCAAACAATTTGTTAAGCAAAATTGCGGAGTGCACGAGCTTACAAATTACAGCAAGAATGGCTGGGCTCTGTGAGATTGTGTATTGTATCTCTCTAAGAAGTATGTTCTATTTTTTCTCCCTATACTTTCTGCTCCTCTGAAGTGAGAAAAGCTGATCTACCACTCTGGTGGGATAGGGCTGATATTCCACTTCTACTGGGATCTGAAACAGATTAGCCTTTGGGCCAAATGTGGGGTCATGACCCTTCCTATGGCATACTCCACCTCTATTCTAGTAGACTTTGTTCTGAGACTCCTGTTTAACTACTTTAACCATGACATCACATAGCTTAAACATTTACTCTCAAACCTAAGATCCCTAAATCTATCTCCTACCACATCATCTTTTGCCACCCCTTGTAAAAGAAGAATATGTCCTCCTTAAAATTTTACTCAGTGTGGCTTTTATGTCAGGGGACAGTATTACCAATACTGTCAGAAATAGAAAAGGATCGCACCAAGTGATACATTCTTGGCAAAATGCTCCTTTATCTTTTCACACTCTCCTGCTAGAGGACTTTCCAAAACCTGCACTCCTCTCTCTCTGCCCTGATTCAGGGAGGGTTGTTTCAGGGTGTTCATCTGTTTACATGTTAATGGATGTTGTGCTTTTTTCCCCTGGTGTATCCCTTTGGGGTAGGTGAGGAGAATTAATCTGCAAAAAAGTAGAACCACCCATATTCTGCATATTTAGATCTGGCCTTGAAGAGAGGACTACAGATGGGGCTTCCTTCGCTCTAAGCTCTATTATACCCCAAATATCTTCTGTTCTCAAGCAAGGCCAGCTTTCTCCTTTAATCAGCCATATGTCTTTGCTGCATTTTGTTTTGATTTCACCACAGGCAATTTCTAACCCCTTCTCCCCTCTTCCAAAAGAGTGAAGCATTTTCCCCTGATAGATAGAGTTCTTTCTTTTTTTTTTTAAATCTGACTTCATCTCCCCATATGACCCCCCACCCCGGTTCAATATTCCTTTTCTTTATTCCAGCACGCAGAGGCACAGAAGAAAGAGAACCCTGGAATCAGACTGGCTGAGGTTCTAAGGTGAACTCTACTCTAGTAATCATCATCTACTTATTTATTTTTTATTTGAAAGAAAGAGAGAATGAGAGAGAGCTCACGAGAGCGGCGAGGGTCCGAGGGAGACGCCGACTCCCCGCTGAGCAGGGAGCCCGATGCAGGGACTCCATCCCCTGACTCCAGGATCAGGACCTGAGCCCGAAGGCAGCCGCTTAACCCACTGAGCCACCCAGACACCCTCCGTGTGTGATTTTGAGCAGGTCTTTCTCCTTTTCACCCTGAGGGTCTTCCCCTATAAAATAAAGCTGACAATGCTTTGAATAAATGGCGGGGCAGAGAACCCACAGAATTCGTGCTAAGGATAAATAATACACAAATGCTCAGGAAATAACAGCTCCTTTCTCCCTGTTAATAGCTGTATTTTACTTAAGCGTATCCTCAGAGCGAGGCCTTACTCTAGCTTCCGTGCCAGCTAAGTCCCTGCTACCCAGCCGCCTCTGCTTCCTTTCTCCTAGGTTTCACATTCCTCCCGTTTAAGACGACCCCTTGCTCGGTTTTCAGTGAATGTCCCCGGCCTTCCACAAAACGTATTTCGTGGTAGGACTGGTTCATTGCTGAGTAACAACAATCATCATTACCTCAGGCAGTTTCTGAGGGACAGGAAGCCGAGAGGATCTTAACGGTTCTCACACAGAGTCTCAAACAACTGGGTGGGGCTGCGGGGTATTTTCAAGGCTGCGGGTTGGGGGGGGGGGGGGCGGGGAGTGGAGGTCGTAAAACAGCACAGGCGAGTCCTGCGCTCCCAAGGCCGAGCGCTCCTCAGAAACCTTCCGGAAATGGAACAGTCGTAAAGCGAAGGGCGTTTCCCCGCCCCTGCCTTCCCGCTTTCTGGAAGTTGGCCTCGCGCCTCAGCGCTTTTAAGACCGAGCTGCGTGGGTCCCTGTTTTCAATGACTGAAAGCAATCTGAAGGGGATTTTTACTTTTGAGGGAAAAAAAGCTGTTGCTGTACGACAGCTGGTCTTTCGTTAAGACGAGGTGGCTAAGCTAGGTGCGTGACCCCCGCCAAATTGTGGTTATTGGTTGTTTACTGATTTGCTCACGGTGGGTCTACGGTCGGGCTTCTCCGACCCGAACAGGAAATCCCTAGCTTTGGGTCACATTGTTCTAATTTGAGAACTAAATGGTTTGGAGTTCACAGAACCTAAAGGTATTTTTGCTTGGCGGAAGTCTACCGGGTCTGCGGTGAAGCTAAGATTGTCCTCGTGGAGCCACTTTGCGCGCATTCCAGCGGCTGAAAATGTGCCTAGCAGGTGCAGGACTCTGCCCTCTAGTCGGACAGGGACAGCCTGGGCCTGCACCATATTCGAAGTTGATTTTAACAGGTCCTTCATCCGCTATGGGAAGACTAAGCAGCCGTGATGCCGGCCGCTTTGTTTGCTTTTCCAAGTCCACTCATCAGTGTAGAAGACTGACCTGCTTGCACTGGATCAGCAGGCTCCCTTGACCACAGGCTTCTCACGTAAGCTCTGGCTGATTGGAAGTGCTGGGAGGGGGTTGGAAAGACCAGAAGATCGTGAGGTTGAGGTATTTATCCAGATCAGATCACAGCATTAGCTACCTCGAATGCCTGAGGTCCTCTCAGCTCTCCGCCTCAGGTTCCTGAAGCCACGCTTAGGAGAAGGGACTTCCATGTTTATTAACTCCAGGTACCTGATTATCACTTTTTCCCCCCAAACCCTGCCCACAACTTTTTAAGCAGTCCTCTATTAAAGTCTTCTCCATACCCAGTTTAAATGTGTCACCTAACTACCATGAAGTGGCTGGTTTTAAACAGCTTAGCCTCCCAGGCTTCCTGCAGGTGTACATTAACTGTATAGTCATGAGTAATTAAAAATAATTGACTATTGAATTACCTAGTTGTTAGCTGAATGAAACTTAGTGACTGGCAGCAGTTTTCATTTTTAGATCTATGTGAATAATCATTCATTGCCAAAAGCTTCAAGACCTGAATATTAACTAATTGAGGGTCATCAATATTAAACCCCAGTAAAATGCTTCATGATGTAAAATAATGTTAAAAAATTAAGTATTAAATATTGTATTAAGTGCTGTGTGACAAGCATTGCATCAACTGACTTACATTTTTTTATAATTCCTACAAATTTATTTTTACAAAATTTTTATTATTTTAGTCTTCACAACTGTTGTGTGAGATATGTTATTTTTGCCATATGTCAGGTATGGAGACAGGCTTAAGGAGAACAAGTACCTTGCCCCCAGTTCCATGTAGACAGCTACTGATGGAGCTGGTATTCAAACCCAAGCCATCACAATCCAGAGTCTACATGCTACTCAATTTCCTCCTTAATTGATGAGAAGGTAACTAAGAAAAAACGACAAAGGTATGTCTTAATTTAAATGAAAACTATTTGCTAATTTTTGTATGGTCTAAATGGGCTCTTTTGAATTATAAGTTTCAACTGCTTGTAAAACTTCTGTTCGTTCCAAGCTTGTTAGTTGGTTTTGTGCAATAAAGGGAGCCAGAGCAGTTGTGAATTTCAAGTGTGGGTCGTAAGTACAAATAATTCTGAATTCACCAAATACACACACACACACACACACACACCCTTACACACAGGAATCTAACTAACTCCTACAACTACTCAGCAATTCTTCAACTAGGAAGCAGTTGTCTTGGGTCTTTTTATAAATCTCCTTATAAATAATGGTTGTGTTTACACAACCTGGAATACTGGATTTTACCCTGAATGAGTCATTGCTTTGGAATAATGTAAACAGAGCCAGTGTTAAGGAAGAAGATTTCTTTGTTAGTGAAGCTCTGAGCATTTAAGCAGCTGTTTGATTTCACTCCAGAGGTGTTTGCATTTCATTGACAGATGGAGTAATTTCCAAATGGTTTTCAATCAATATATACTAGACAAGTGGTTGAGAATTCTCTCATTTGGGAAGAAAAAAAAGAAAAAAGAAAAAAGTACAGTTTAACCATGGTGTCTTATTTATTTTTTTAGCATCTGTTATTAAATAACTACCACAAAACCACATGCTGAGATGTGAAATTGTATGGAATGGTCCATATTTAAAGATGTTTATTTTCACGTTATTTGGTAGTTCTGTACTCTTTGTTTTTATTTTTGTTTTCTTGAAGAGGAAGCACTATATGTGTCTAAAGCGTGATTTTTGCCTAAATTTATGCCCATGTTACTCTTGGCTTCTCTAAGAACTGTCAAATTATATTTATAAGTGTTACATATCATTCATATATTAGCAATAATTCTATGGGTTTTCAATAAAACCCACAAAACATTATTATTTTTATTTTATATAGCAAATATTCACTTGGATTTACCCACATATTAATCATATTCTTTCTTCTTCATTTCTTTTTGCATTCATCTCAGACCATTTTCCTTTTGCCAGAAATACATTTTTTAGAGTTAATTGTCTCAGTTGCTGGGGGAAAATTCTCTTCTTTCTTTTTCTGTTTTTGCTTGAAAACATTTTTATTTCACATGCATTCATGAAACATAATGGATGGCTATAGAATAGTTTGGCAATTTTTTTTCCAGCACTTTTGGGGTATTATCCCACTGTTTATGACTTTCATTCTGGCTATTGATAAGTTAGCTATTAGCCTCATTGATCTGAATGATAGTGGACTCTGTTCTCTGCTGCCAAAATCCCTTTTGGGGATAGAAAGGATTTTACTCTCAGATGTTGAGGGTGCTACCAGCTGACAGCTTGTGGCTCTCAGCCTTACTGGAAATTGCTCTCAACTGAGCAGACCCACCACAATTAAGTTCATGTCCCACTTTTAGAAGCCACCCACATCTGAAAATCCCTCTGACCCCTAAACCAGGTGATATGAGACACCGCCAGAGTTAAGTGAGGGCCACAGCAGGAAATGGCTGTGGGACAGGGGGTCTTGCCATTTGGGCCATTTGACTTAGCAGACCCCAAGTTAGTAGATGCATTAAAAAAAAAAAAAAAAAAAAAGGGCACAATGTGAAGTTTAAGGTAAGCCAAAATAGAGGAAGCACCTTTAGAGTTCTGAAACAAGGCAATATCATCAGTAGCAGAAAATCATACATCTTTCCAAACCCACTTAAATGTGCTACTTTGCCCTGGCAAAAACTAAGTTTGTGACTACAGGGCACAAAGTGACCATGAATCCAAAAGTTCCCAGTGGAAGCAGGGTTCTGCCCAACACACTAAACTGGGCAGAGCAAGAAGTGATCAATCATAGCTAAAAATGAAATACTGGGATCAAAGCCAAAGCATGGCCAGAGGTGCAAATGTGAGGCACAAAGAGGTGGGCATTTCACCCATTGTGATCTTATTAGTAACAAGCTGATGGAGAAGGAAGAAAGTTGAGTTTGGTTCACAGAAGGGCTATCTCATGACCTTGAATGTGGGTCACTACATGGGCAGAGCCAAAAATGGACTTTGGCCACAATGCATCCTTATTCGGGGATGGTCCTAAAGATGAAATCTATTAGGTGAAATTCCCCCAGTGGGCAGATATTTCGGCAAGGTACCTGATCTTGTTTATGTGGAAAAAGAAGTGTCCTAATGTTAAATGTGAATGGACTCAACAAATAGTTTAGCTGATTAATCAAACATGTAGAAGAAAAAATATTAGAAAATCAGGGACAACAGTCTGGAGCTGAACTATGTGGATAGGCTTTCAGGCTTAAAGAGAGATCTTTGTACCTGAATTACATCTTTTCACCGCCATACAGTATCTTCCAAGGAGGAGGCACTAAACAACAAATAGAGAAAATAATTTGGCCAGCTGACATTGGTCAGCCTCTGTCATCAGCTATCCCAGTGCTGGCATAATGGGTTTGTAAATGTAGAAAATGGTGGGAGGAAAAGAAGTTATACATGGGCCCACAGTCATGGGTTTCTACTCATCAAGGCTGCTGCTAAATATCCAACCTACCAGCAACATTGACTAATGTGTCCCCTTATAAAGGAATATACCTCAAGGATACCAACAATTCATTAGTGGTATAAGTGACCTCCATTGCACCCCCTCTATCCTGAAAGGAACAAAGATTTATTTTGACTTCATAACACATTCGAGGAGTGAGTTTGACTTATCCACAGGGCTTCAATCAACACCATTGTTTAAGGTCTTAGAGAGTTCCAGTGACCCATATGGATTTCTCATATAACACTGCATCAGAACAAGGAACACACCTTGTGAAAAATACTATGGTATGATGGACAAGTATAGGATCCACATCACCCACAGGCCTAAGAGAGTGATTAAATGCTGAGTAATACAGGGGCTTGAGGGAGGGCTAGGGGCTTGAGGGAGGGCTAGGATCTGAGAAAAGAATGTTCAGTGGGTCCATATTTTGTACCACAGGGCATGGGTAAGGCTGTGGATATCAGTAGAAAATTCTGGTACATACCTAAGGCCTTGCCAGTGTAGTTTCGACAGATCAAGAACAAAGTTCATGCCAAAAAACCAAGCAGAGGTAGTGGGAAACTGAAAAGGATATGTGGACCAACCACATCTCCCCCAATGTCATGATGTTTCTCACTTCCTGAGATGGAGGGAAACAGTGAGGAGATCCAGGCCCAGAACAGCCCTAGTAGGCAGTTTGACCTTTAAATTGATGAATTTAAATCCTGGATGGAATTAATAAGTTTTAATTACTTGTCACTGTTTAAACCAGAAGAGACCATACTGCTTTTCAGTGGCAAGATTAGGAGGCTTTTCACATCTGCAGAAGTGGGGACAGCAGAGCTAAGTTGAGCTCACGAGCAGAATAGGTAAATTTGCACTTCTGCATGGCTAAGCTGTGATGATTTCAAAACATTCCATGTGTAATCTTACATGTGGGAGCCCCGACAAGCAGCTTTCAGAACTTCCTGAGACCCAGCTCAGGATTAGCCACCATAGTCCGATCTCATCCCTAGGCGAGGGAGAATTTAAACAAGAAAAAAGAGAGAAATCCGTCTCATTTTAAAAATATGAATCCAGGGGCACCTGGGTGGCTCAGTGGGTTAAAGCCTCTGCCTTCAGCTCAGGTCAAGATCCCAGGGTCCTGGGATGGAGCCCCGCGTCAGGCTCTCTGCTTAGCAGGGAGCCTGCTTCCTCCTCTCTCTCTGCCTACCTCTCTGCCTACTTGTGTTGTCTGTCAAATAAATAAATAAATAAATCTTTAAAAAAAAACACATGAATCCGGTTTTGGGTTTTTTGTTTTTTTTTTTTTTTTTTTTTGGTTTTTTTGTCACCACCCAAATGCAATTTAATGATTCACTTACAGGCAGAGACACCTTTACAAAACACTCCAAAAATTCTCCAGAACTCATCCTCATAAGTTACTAGTGGGAATGCAAAATTGTTTAGCCACTGTGGAAGATGGTTTGGCAGTTCCTCAATAAGGTAAACATAGAATTACCCTATAATCTAGCAGTTCCACTCCTAGGTATACCCAAAAGAGTTAAAAACAAATACTTGTACACAAGTATCGTAGCAACACCACTCACAATAGCCTAAAGCTGGAAACAACCCAAATGTCCATCAACAGAAGAGTGGGTGCATTGAATGAGCTATACCCATACAACAGGATATTATTCAGCCACAAAAAGGAGTGAAGTTCTAAAATACACACTACAGGGGCACCTGGGTGGCTCAGTGGGTTAAAGCCTCTGCCTTCTGCTCAGGTCATGATTTCAGGGTCCTGGGATCAAGCCCCGCATTGGGCTCTCTGTTCAGCAGGGAGCCTGCTTCCCCTTCCCCCTCTCTCTGCCTGCCTCTCTGCCTACTTGTGGTCTCTGTCTTGTCTGTCTAATAAGTAAAAGCTTTAAAATACACACTACAATATAGATAAAGCTTAAAAACATGCTAAATGGACAAAAACAGAAACAAAAGGCTACAGATTGTATGATTTCCCTTATTTGAAATATGTCTAGAATAGACAAATCCTTGGATACAGAAACAGATTTGTGGTTTCCAGAGGCTGCAGGAGGGTATAAATAAGGGGTGACTCCTGATGGGTATGGGGAGGAGAGAATATTCTGGAATTAGATAGTGGTGATGGTTACAAAACACCATGGATGTACTCCATGCCCCTGAATTACACACTTTAAAATGATTTAAATTAGAAATTTTGTATGTATACTTTACCACATTAAAAAAAAAAAAAAAAAAAAAAAAAAAAAAAAAAAAAAAACCACTCCAGAACTCAATCAGTAGGTATTTTTCTTGTTCTCGCCAAACCATTTTAGGTCTCAAGGAAAGATTTCTGCAGTACTGGCTGAAATGGGTCACCAGTTTCTCCTTGTGGGAGGCAACCCAAGACTGTGACTACACTAAATGAAGCTGGTCAGCTGTTTTACAAGGAAAACACCTGGCACCAAATCCTGGGCTCTCTAAAGAACTGCTAGCTAAGCCTCTTCCCCAGGGTAAATTCAGGGAGAAGCGCTATGAGTCTGAGCTTGCCAGGTTCATGTGGGCCACACCCAGCAGTTAATAAGTTGTTCGGAACTCTACTTGCCCCATCTTAATAACTAGTTCTTTTCCCAGCTTGTAGGTTCCCATAATCATGTGGCCACTCAAATGAGAACAGCGAAAACCACTAACAATTTGGAGACGAGACAGAGTCCAGAAAAGGAAGCAAAGTCATGAAAATATAAATTTAGCTTGAGGTGTTCCACGAACACCAAGCAGAGGCCTAGAATTAGGACTTGTTCTAAATTTCAAAATTGACAAAGTAGTGGCTTCTCTGAAAGCAAAGTCATTTGGGTAAGGAAATCTCTCAAGTTGGCATCTGGATGAGCACAAGGGAATTGACTAAAGATTGCAAAACTTTCAGAATTCCAAACAAAAGGTGTTGGTCCATCTGGTGACAACTGGTCAGGACAGTTTGCCATAACATAAACCTGCAAAAACCAACCTGCGGGTAGCAGAGGAAACTGTAGCATCCTCTACCCCAAAATGGTGGTTAAGAGCACTTGTTTTTAAGTTAGGACCAGGCCAAAAAAAAAAAAAAAAAAAGACAAACAAATATTGGAGGAAACAAACAAACATACAAATACTGGAGAAGTAGGCAGGAGCCAGATGATGTCAACCTTGAAGTCTGGGATTTATTCTAAGCCCAATTAAAAGTTATTGCAGAATTTTAAGCAGAAAAGTTGACATAATATAATTTATGTTAATAAAAGGTCACTCTCTCTGGTTGTGGTGCAGAGGATAGGCAGGTTGCAGGAATTTGAGGCAAGAATCATTGCCAGGACAGAAGACCAGAGGTTGATAGCTTGGACAAGGGAGTAATAGTAGAGCTCTAGACAGGTGGATGGATTGGGAATGTCTTTAGGGGAAAAATCTATAAAGCATGCTGATAGAATGTGTGGAACGGGAATAGAAAGAGGGGAGTCAAGAGTGACTTCTACATCAAGAGGAAGGCTGTAACACCTGGACATTTTGTTGCACTAGGCAAAGCCAGTGTCCACCCTCTGGGAAATCTAGTATGCATTTGCCCCTTCATTTCTACAAGGTTGTGCTACCAATACAAGGTTAAGTCAATGTGATTTTTTTTTTCTAAATCTTTGCTAATACGAGAAATGAAAATGGTTTCTCTATTATACTTTTTAAATTAATAAGGAGGTAAAACATGTGTTCATATAATTGTTGACAATTGGTGTCTCTTACATTTGTTAATCATCTGTTTTCTTTCTTACTGGTTTGTGAGATTTGACCACCAATCCCTTGGATGCCCTTTGTCTCCCTTAGACCTCCTAAGATTGCCCTCCTCTTATTTCCCTGACAACTCTGGCTCTGTTGCCTCTATTTCTCTATATTCTGCCCTGGCCCCACTTCCACCTCACCAAGCTTCTACTCTCAGTCCTCTTCTTTCTATGATGTTTCTCAATGATCTCTTCTATTTACGTAATTCAGTGATTTCCTCTAAATTAATCGTCCTATAATCTCTATATCCAACCATGATCTCTTTCCAGATGTTCAAGCTGATGGTTCCCACTGTCTACTCTGCATTTTCATCTCTATGTCCAGCAGACAACTTCATTAAAACATGTCTAACAAATATCACAGGCCCTCATTTCCTCCAGCCAACTTCTTATTTCCTATTTCTATTCATAGTACCAAACTCATCTGAATTTCTCAGACTATCACTTCCCTTATTCATTTCTTCTTCTTCTTTTTTTTTCTAAACAAATATGTATAGAGCGTCTGCTATTTGCCTGGCACTGTGCTGGCCCTAAAGATTTGCCCCTTAATTTCTTTTCCTGTATTAATTCTGTTATTATATCTTGTGAATTTTCTCTTTGTGATAATATTTCAAAGTTATTGCCTCCTTTCTTGTTTTTGTTCCTCTTGCTGCCCTCATAATGCCTAGTCTCCCCATCATATGTTTATATCTCATCCATAACAACACCATATTCCTTCCTCCTCTCACCTGAGCAAGATGAATCACCCTAAAACAGAACGCTAATCATCTTACTTCCTCCCTCAAAAACCATCTTCGGTAACACAATTACAAGTAAAGAAATATCCCAACCCTTCAGCCAACATTGATGACCTTAGACCATATCTCTTATTCATCCCTGCTCTCCATCCAGCTATGAAAGCACAAGCATATTTGGCTTTCCTCCAGCTTTTTGTGTCTTACTGCTTTATTAAATATATCTTTTTTATTAAGATATAATTTATATACATTAAAATGAAAAGTATAAAATGAAAACTTGCTCATGCAGTTTGATCAATTTTGACAAATGTCTACACTCATGAAACCCATACCACACAAATCAAGATACAAAATATTTCCAGTACCCAAAAAGTTCCCTTTGCTCATTTCCAACCAACTCCCACCCCAGCCACAGGCAAATGCTGTTCTGATTTCTATCAACATAGATTAGTTTTGCCTTTTCTTGAATTCTCTATAAATAGAATCATATATAATATACTTTTTTGGGGTCTAGTTTCTTTAGCTAAACATAATGCCTATAGAATTCATCCCTATTTTTTTATGTGTCAATGATTGATTCCTTTTTTATTGCTGAGTAGAATACCACGCTGTGAATATACCACAGTTTGTTTATTCACACTGCTGTTTATGAACATTTGGGCTGTTTTCAGTTTGAGACTCTTATGAATAAAGCTGCTATGAATATTCACTTACAAGTCTCTTTGTGGAAACATGATTTCATTTCTTTTGAATAAAAATCCAGGAAAAGAATTTGGGGTTCTATGATATGCATATGCTTTCTTTAGAAGAGATTTTTACACAGTGTTTCCAAATGGTTTTGTCACTTTACTCTCCCACCATCATGTCTGGGAGTTCTATTTTCTCCACATTCTCTCAGACCTGTTATTGTAAGTCTTTTTAATTTCATCCATTAATTTCATCTAATTATTGTGAAGTGGTAACTCAGTGTGATTTAATGTGCAATTCCCTGACAGCTCATGATGTTTACCACCTTTTACAATTTGTAGATTTAATTTTGTAAAATACCCTTCAAGTTTTTTTTCCAACTTCATTGGGTTTATGTCATTTTATTGATTTGTAGTTGCTCTTTATATATTCTAGATACACATCTTTTATCAATGTATGTATTTAGAAATATTTTCTTCAATCTGAATTTTACCTTTTTATTTTCTTAGCACACATTATGATTAGCAGAAATTCTTTATTAGACAAAGTCCAATTTTTCATATTTTTCCTTTTAATGGTAATGCTTTGTGGAGTCTCTTTTGTTTTTGTGGCATCTCTTTAAGAAATCTTTGCCTACCTAAGTAAGTATAAATTCTGATGCTTTTTATAGATATTAATGGGATGACTTTAAAAGTTACATAAAAATAGAAAGGATTTAGAATATCAAAAGCTATCTAAAACATGCAAAGCAAAATAATAGGACAAAAACTACCTGATTTCAAAATCTCCTACCAAACAATAGTAATCAACATAGTAAAATGGTATTTATGTAAGGATTGACCAATAGATCAGTGGAAGAGCATGAGATTGTGAAATAGAACCACATGTACAAGATCAGTTGATTTTTGATAAGGAAGCCAAGACAATATAAAGTATATGAGAAACTCTATTCAGCAAGTTGTTCTAAATGACTAGATAAATATATTGAAAAAATAAACATTGCGCCACACACAAAAATTTATTTGCAATGGATCATATGGCTGACGATGAAAACTGAAATTATAAAGCTAGAAAAAAAAAATCTCACTAAACCTAAAGGTTTCTCCCTCATAATTTTGTTTTGACAGATTACCCATATTTCAAGGCTGAACTCAGATATAACCTTCTTCATGAAGCCTTTTCTTACCACCCCTATAAAAATAAATGCTACCTCATCTAACTTTTAGAGCACTTTCCTTATACCATTTTAAACATTGTATTATGGTCAAGTGTGTACATCTGTGCATATCATAATGATCCTTCATAACCAACCTTCTATAACCATCCTTCATAGCCAGCCTCCCATAATGTGTTCCTTGACCATATCTTGTTCTTCACTGAATGCCCTGGACCATGCAGCAGAGTATTCACCTATAGTAAAACATAAAATGATCTTGAAAATGTAATTCCATACCAAAGTATTAAAGAGAAAAAGGAAAGGAAGAAAAAAAAAAAACCCTGCTGATTTCTTGTAGGCTAGGGAGAGGGGCAGTAAGATATAGGTAAAGTAAATTAAATGCAAATGAATTTTAATAAGTGTATAATATATATCTACACAATTAGCAATCACTCTCCAGTGAGGTCATGACTACAAAATTGGATAGGGCCTTGCCATGAGCAACTACAAAGCCCTTATAAAAAAATAATGTAAGCTTTACAAGCTTTTCTTTTGATATAAACTAAGAACTAAGTAACTCTCTGGAGAAATCAATTGGCAATAAATGTGATATTCCCCAAAAGATATCCTGTATACTTCTGTTTATAGAAAAAGCTATGAGCTCAGTATTGTAAATAATTTCATTATCATTCCCATTGTTGCATATTTTCTCTGAAAGATTATTTATATATTTATGTAACTACCAGTTTCATTAAAAATGTTTATTATTTATTAAGTACATATTTATTATTTTATATCTATTACATACATATGTATATGTATTTCTTTAGTAACTCTTCTTGTATTTTCTCAAACAAAAGTCAGACACTAATGTATACACCTTCATGTATCAGTCTCACTTGGAAGGGAGTATGGCTTAGCAAAAGAACAGTTCTGAAGAGCATGACAGGACAGAGAGAGATGATAAAGAATCGAAAGAACTGCTCAGATTTTTAATTTCAGTTGAACAATAAGGGAGCCAATTAAAATCTCAACTTATTTGTGAGACTCAATTAATAGCTGTCTCAATATATTCTCTGAAATCATACCTCTGTTTCAAAGACTGTGGATCATTCCAGTTATGTTGGTATCTTTCTTTTTATATAAAAATATATTTGTGTTTGTAGGTAAAATATTTTTGAATGACTAAGAAAAATAATCTAAGAATGGCTGCAGCCTTATTGTCATGGTACATTTATTTTAAAATACACATGGTCTGTAAAGTACTTAAAAGAATGAAGTGATTACCATCCTGTTATTATTACCATCACTGCTGTTAATAAGATTCTGCAGAAACAATGAAATAGAGGGCTAGGCCATCATTCATACTCCTGATGTGATTTCACAGCCCTCAGCCACCTTCCTGGTCACTCCCTCATCCTCCCCCAGACTTGGTTTCTCCTGGATTTGCAGTGTGTCCTCAAGTCAGCAGGGATAATGAGGAACCAGTATGAGTACTCTTGGTCCTTTTCCTGAGAAGCCTTTGAATATTTGAAGCTTTTCTTTCTCTCTTTAGAGTTCATTTTCTCAGAACAAAATTCCTAATCCCTTTAAGTGGTCTTTATCTGATAGGTTTTTTAGAAATAACACCTCCTGGTTTCCATTTACACATAGTGTAATTTAACTTTTAAAGCAAAATTTTCCTTGCCGTTTATTTACTTTCCATGTTATACATTAATGTATATTCTTCCCATAAAAATTAGTTTAATTTACATAGTTGTCATTTCAGAAACCAAACCAAAGAGATTAAGCATTCCCCTTCAAAAACTCATTGTTTATCCTTGTTATTTTTGATATAAGATTTTCATCTATGTTTTGGTCCTAATACCAGTAAGTAAGGAAGAAAATTTAATTGCACTTTCATATGAGAAAATTCAGAAAAATTAGGATAGAAAATACTTCTAAGAGCATCATTTTATAAACATTCTTGTACATATAATGGATTACCATGTAATTCCTTATATATACCCTGGTTGTGTTATCTGAAATACTTCTACTATTTATACTTTTTTTTAATTGAGATAAATAGACATGTAACATTATATTAGTTTCAGATATAAAGGATGATTTGATATTTGTATATGTTGTGAAATGAAAGCCATAATTAATTAATGTCCATCACCACACCATTACAAATTTTTTTTCTTGTGATAAGAACCTTTAAGATCTACTGTCTTACCAACTTCAAAAAAAGCCAATACAATAGTGTTAACTATAGTTACCATGCCACACTGTACATTACATCCCCAGGACTTACTTATTTTATAACTGGAAGTTTGTCTCTTTTGACCCCTTTAACTCATTTTGCCCACCTCCCACCCCTCTGCCTTTGGCAACCACCAATCTGTTCTCTGTATCTGTGAGTTTCTGATTCTTATGGATTTGTTTTGTTTTGTTTTTTTGTTGGTTAGATTCCCCATATAAGTGAGATCATACATTATTTGTCTTACTCTCACAATTTATACCTTTATTCAAAAAAGTAAACTATGGGACGTCTGGGTGGCTCAGTTGGTTAAGCGTCTGCCTTCAGCTGAGGATATGATCCCAGAGTGCCGGAATGGCAAGCCCTGCTTTGGGCTTCCTGTTAGGTGGGGAGCCTGTTTCTCCCTCTGCCTTCTGCTCCCCTTGCTTGTATTCTCTCTGTCAAATAAATAAATAAAATCTTTAAAACAAAACACAAAACCCACATATTTAAAAAATTTAAAAAATAAAATAAAACATAAGGAAACTATCCTTTTGCTACTGTTAAAAAACAAATTTTTTTCTGAAAGAAATTCTGAATTTTGAATAGTGCATCTTTGCTAATACATTTCTGTGTCTTTAAATATTTATTTATTCAAAGTAACTTTAAGTGACTGAAGATGTATACTCTGAATATGTATACATATTCCTCCCATGGAATTAAATATACCTTCTATATTGATTCATGTCTGCTGTGGCATGTGACTTGTGAAGTCTGGGAGATGGAATGGGGAGAAGGTTTGAAGGCATATATGAAAACTGTGGAAGAATTTCTTAATAACATGAATATGGAAAAAAAGTTTTAAAATTGTTATCTGTCAAGGCACAAACCTTGATTGGATGTCAGTTTCAATGCTCATTTAAATATTTCATACATTTCACATCTCAAGTTACAACAGAGTATGTTTTTAAAACATCACTCAGAGCATGAAGTCATATGACTGAGAAAGCTAATGATTTTATTATTAGTCTCATTGCTCATATATATAATGTTCAATTATTATTTTCTCTTAATGATAAAGAAAAAGAACTTCCTAGGAGCTGAATGAATCTGGCTAAAACTGGGGACATGATGATTTACTCACTTATTCCTAATTCAACGTTCAGTTCATTATTTCAGTTAAGCTATAATGAGAATCTTAGTCCAGGCTGAACACTTCATAGGACCAGATACTAATATGCATTCAATCATAAGACATTATTTTTTAGTCTATTCAGTATATCCCCACCCCAATTTAATGTACAGTTCCCAAGACCTCAGCGTGTCCTATTTCTGCATGCTGAAAATATCTTTAGCCTAATCTTGTATTTTTGCCTGAGTCAGATAATTTATTCTTAAGTATGGCATGCTTCCCTCAAGTTACAAAGGAAAACATTTTTAAAAATAGGTGTAGCAAAAAGGAAAAAAAAAATTCCACATGTCTACAAGTAAGTCAAGGCTATGAATCTCCCAAATGATAAACTAGTTACCTGCTGGGGCATGCTAGGATCTCATTTTTATAATTCATCATATAATTAGCCATGTTCAGTGTCTTTCAGCACTATGTCAGACTATATGTCATGACAAGGATAGTTTAAATTTTATTAAAGTTTGCTTTAGAAAACAGTGTACCTTATAAGTAAAAGAGAATGACTTTATACAATATTAATGAGAGCCAGAAATGGAAAGGGCACTCTGCTAGGCCAACAGTAACCAAAAACATGGCCTTTTTTTTTTTTTCCAGGAAAGTTACAGTCCAGTGGAAGAATGGGGATGAATATAAATCATTGTGATACAGAGCATGGTCTACGTGGCAAAAGCAATGTCTAAAGAGTGATTAATTTTGACAGGGGTGGGGGTTGAGAAAAGCTTCCCAGAAGGAAGTAACATTGAATTTGGCCTCAGAGGATCAATTAAGCAGAGAGAAGGGAAAGAACCCTGAAGACTGGGATTGGTAATTTCAATAGAGATGCAGAGTCAGGAAAAAGTAAGGCATATTTAGGGGGCAAAATTGTGTATTATGGGTAAAACACATGGAGACTCAGAGCATGAGGGTATTTGAGAAGTTGAAGGGCCTTGAGGAATGAGGGGAGGAATGTAAACTATAATCGATACTTTAAGCAGGGAAATAGCACAGTTACTGACCTATCAGTTTGGGGTCTGGCAAAGACAGTTTTAGTGGCAGTGTTTAGGAACAGTTAGAATTTAGACTGACCTGAAGCAGACAAACCAGTGAGAAGTTGGTTGCAGTGATTTGTTAAAGAGAAAAACTGGATAACCATGGGCTGCAGCTGAGGAAGTTGCACTGAGAACAGAAGAGGGTAGATGTTTAAGAGACTTTAAAAGTGTTATCAATAGGATTTGGTGACAAATGTCAAAAAAGCGAGAGGGAGGAGGAGCCAAAGACAATCCCCAAGGGTTCTGGCCCCATGGGTTGGATGAAGAACAGACACAGTCAAAAAGCGAGAGAGAGAGAGAAAGAGAGAGAGAGAGAAAGAAAGAGAGAGAGAGAGAGTGTGTGTGTGTGTGTGTGTGTGCGCGCGCACGTGCGCTCGGAGGGGAGGGAGGGGCAGAGGAAGAGGAACAGAAAGAATTTAATCAGGCTCCACGCCCAGCACAGAGCCCAGCACGGTTCTCAATCTCATGACCCTGAGATCATGACCTGATCCAAAATCAAGAGTCCTACCCTCAACTGACTGAGCCACCCAGGTGCCCCAGCCTAGCCTTCTTTCAAAGCTTAGGTCACATCCGACTACCTATTCCCAGATTTCCTGCACTATACTCCATGCTCGGCCAGAATTCATCACTTCTGTGCTTGCACAAAATGGTTTCTTTACTTCTGCGTTTTGTCATCACTTAAAAGTGATTACTTACATGTTGGTTTCCCCATGGTAGGCAAGTGCCTTGAGACACCATGTTCCACTAGTCTCTGTATTTTCCTTAAAACTCAATATGGTTACTAGCAACAAATAACCTTTACTGTTATTTCCATGTGTGACATTTCTGGATATTGTCCAGAATATCTGGTCCAAAGAGAGGCAGTATAACAATGATCCTCAAAGTGTGCTGCATATGTTACTGGGGAAATATGGAAAGCAATTTTAAGTATGGAAAGATTTTCCATGGTTTCTGTTTTATATTTATAAAATAGAGTAATAACCCAGAAATAAAAATAGGATGAGTATGAGTTAGTGATATTTGTAAACTATGTAAATTAATCTCAAACATATTATGTTGAAGAAAGAAGCCAAACATGAAAAAAAAAGAAGCCAAACATATAACTTCATTTCTATGAAATTCACAAACAGTAAAAATTAATCTATGTTGCTAGAAATCAGAACAGTGGTTGCCTGTAGAAACAATATTTTACTAGACGGGTGTGCAATTTCTAGAGTCATGGAAATATTTTATATTTTTATTAGGTTATTGATTTTATAGGTTTATATCATTTTTCAAAAGTCATTGTATTGTATCCTTAAGTTTCATATGTTTCATTCCAAGTAAACTTTATCTTGATTAAGGAAACAAAATTCAGGAAAATTCAAATATCATCTTGGTTTAATTGATACCAAGGAGTTTTTCTTATCAATTTTATTAGAGTATGATGATAGAATTATGTAAGAACATGTTCATAATATTTAGAGATATATGCCAAAGTATATATGGGTGACATGATATGATATAGCTATCATAGATTACTTTGAAATAATTCATCAGATATGAAAATGATACAAAAAGAGATAATTAAAGCAAATGTGTCATAATATTGATAAGTGTGGAATCTGGGTGAGGAGTATGTAGGAGTTCATTTTATTATACTCTCTAATTATGTATATATTTAAATTTTTAAAATAAAAATAGATTTTATAAGAACAACTTACCAAAAATCAAATTACCATGTGGATAATATTAAATTAAACCCTATACTCAATCCAACAGCAAATTCTGTTGCCTCTAACTTGAAAATGTATCCATAATACATCATTTTTCCTCCCTCCCTCACCACAACACACATAATGTTACCTCCCAGGGTCCAACCACCTTCATCTCTCAGCTGTACTGGGTCAATAATCTCCTGACCATTCTTCCTATGTCCAGTTATTCCATGGAGTCTATGGTCCACATTAAATTCAGAAATATTCTTTTTTTAAAGATTATTATTATTATTTATTTTAGAGAGACAGAGTAAGTGGGGCAAGGGGCAGAGGGAGAGAATCTCAAGCAGACTCCCCACTGAATGTGGAGTCCAATGCAGGACTTCATCCCATGACACATGAGGTCCTGAGCTGAGCTGAAACCAAGAGTTGGATCCTTAACTGACAGAGCCACCCAGGCACCCCAGAACTATGTCTTTTAATACCCAAGTTCTCCGTAATTCTCTATGCTCCATTCACACTGGTTTCCTGGTATCTCCAAAAAAAAAAAAAAAAGAAACCCAGAAAGTAAAAACAAACAGACAAGATAAGCCAAGACTCAGCCTACTTCAAGGTCTTTGAACTTGTTTTTTTTTTTTCCCTCTGCATAGAAGCTATTTCCCCAAAGAAACTACAGGTTTCACTTCCTCATCCTCTGCTCAAATGTCACAGGATCAGAGAGGCTTTCTTTGACCTCTCCATACGAACTAGCACCATCTTGCCTATGCTATGTACCTTCCATTCCCCTTTATTTGCTTTATTTTTCTTCTAGTCCTTCATCACTACTTGGCATATTATATACTTTTTCATCTGCCCTCTCTGACTAGAATGCAATCTTCCTGGGGGCAGTTTTATTCACTGGGGCGTCCCTACCACCTTAACTAGTGTAAGGCTCAGAGCAGATACACAATAAATAGTCATTGTTGAAAGAAGAACCAAATGGGCCCCAGTGCCACCTTTGACTTCAAATTTATAAATTTAGCTTAGAACTTTGAACAAAAGGAAGTCCATTCCTCTCCCGTAAAACAATGTCACCTGCCCAGGGGCAGGATGGAGAAGCCATGGCAAATTAATTCACCTATGACGTGGCCACAAGATTAGAAGAATAGACAAGATCTCAAACTAAAGAATGGCAGGTCTCATGGGACTCCATTGGGCCCACTCATCTTCTAGGAATGATTCACTCCTCTCTGGCAAGAATTGGGTGGTTGTGGAGGGGAACGCCTATTCTTTCCTCCTAATCCCAAGAAGGCCAAATTCCCATTTGTGGACCAAAGGAGAAATACTGGGAAAAGAATAGAACATTTCCTACCACAATGAAGATAATGATGATGACTATAATAAAGAAGATAATGATGGGCCTTTTCCCAACCTCAATTTCCTTCTAGGCCTATCAGAAATAAATTAGATTCCAGGAAAATGGGCAGAGCACTGCTTTTTGCTTCTCCATGTTTATTCTAAGCCCAAGGGCTCTACCCACCCACCCACAGATATGCACACAAAGACAACTGGGTGTATTGTGTTGAAGGAGATGATGATCCTTTCAAGGAAGAATATGACTAAATGTTAGAGAGGACAGTGATGATTCAGATTTGTGGCAACAAGTATATACTTGAGAATTTTCTAGAACCAAACCAGATTAGCCTTACAATTTACTAACTGTATAACCCTACACTTTGTTTAACTGATTCTGCATCTTATCTGTAGAACACATAAATAATGCCTCCTGGATAGAGGAATAAATATATATATATATATAATATATATATATATATTATATATATATATATATATCACACCTAGAAAAGTACCTGACACATGCAGGAACTCCATATTATCTATATTTTGTTTTCTACAATCAATATTAAAATCATGTTTTGTGAGAGTCCAAATGTTTCAGGATTCCTTTTCCTTTAATGCCTGTAGCTCTTGGTCACACTGCTTTCAAAGAATGGAGATGTAGACCAGATGAAGAGTGGTAGGCAGCAAAGCAAAGTTTATTGGACAGTAGTACAAAGTTCCTAAAGAGGGAGGGGACCTGAGAGGGTTGCCACCAGAATTTCCAGGTTTAGGGGGTTTTATGAGATTGTTGGTGGACTGTTTCAATCTGATTAACCTTCCATGCCTTTTACCCAGTCAGGTTTTTTCCCACACGTTCATCTATCTATCAGGTAGTTGTTCACATGGAAAAGGGCGGGGAACTCCTTCCAGGATGATGTAAAATCTTTTTAAGGGGGGTTTCTTCTTAGACTTTATGGAGGGGAGGGGATCCCTTATCCCTGCCTGTCTTTCTTCTGACTATCCTTCATTATAAATGTTCTGATTATATTTTTCCTCACTATAAACCATGGATTAATTTTACTTGTAGTAATGATAAACAGGAATTTTGCTTTGTAATTATTAATACAGGGACTCTGGTGTATCCAATGGAAAGTGGCGATGTTCTTAAATTCCTTATTAAAAAATAAAGTGCGTTCCACAGCTTAACCCCTCCTCCTGATAATTTTTTGCTAGATGTTCAATAAGGAAAGAATGACAGTGATACTGTAACACTAAAGATTTACTTCCCATTGTCTTTTCATGAAGACATCAGGTAAAACATTTGTGAAGGAGGAGCTTTAAGACAGTAGCTGGAATCCAATATCTAAGTTCCATCTGCAACTGAGCTATTGGCGAAGATAACTTTATTTTGGCAACTCATGAGAAAAAGGAAGAATCAGGCATAAGGTGCTAGGATACCATTCAGCAGCTCTAAATGCTAGCATAGGATCTATCCAACATCTCCTGTTAATGATTTGGATAGAGAGTAAGGTGGCATGCATATCTAATCTGCCAGGACCACAAAGAATGGCAAGGTAATGAATGGCACTGTGGTCAACTGGAGAGTTAAAAAGACCAGGACAGGTGGAATGCTGGACTATCTCTTATGAGCTGTCATAAGAGATAAATATTGAATGATGTCTATAAAAGTGTAGAATGATGTAAATAGCAAAAGTACCATACAATAATTAATCATTCATCCAGCTCCTTTGGTAAGAGATGCAGATATGTTCCTCACAATATGTATTTGGTCTAATTGAGGAAACAGAACCGCAAAAATCAAAGTGCAGTGATGGGCATATTCATTTAAGTACAGAGAAGTAACATCAAACTCATCCAGTGGACAGCAAAGGGATAAAGGCCAGTGAAATAGGTTCTCAAGCTGAGTAGGTTTTTATTCCAGCTGGAGATGAAATAGAGGGAGACACACAGATGAAAGTTAGTTTGGCGTATGCAGAAAATTTTGAGCACTACACACAGAGTAGGAAATTGTGAGAGGTGATACCAGAGAAACAGAGTAAGCCATAGAGACACTAAGTCATGCAGAGGAGCGGGACTTACATCATAGGCATGAAGAGCTAAAGCAGAGATACAACCAGGAGTTGACCGGTTCAGACTGTGTTTCATGTGGATCATGCAGGAAGTAAGTGGAAGATGAGTATGATGGGAAGGAAAAAGGGACAGAGGAAAGAGAGAAGACTGGGGGCACAGACCCAGGTCAGAGGCATCAGAGACTTAAATTAATACAGTGCTGTTACTGTGGGTGCTCTAGACTCTAAGATCTAGAAAGAAGACCCAAAGTTCATTAAAAAACAAAACAAAAAAAAGGGAAAAGATGGTCCAAGGAATACAGAGAAAGCTTCAAGAGTCCTGGGTCATGGAAACCACAGAAATAGAGAATTTTAAAGAGGAAGAAACGACTTACAGTATTACATGCCACACATAAGAGGACTGTAAAAATGACCTTCAGATTTCAGTCAGATTGTTAGACTTAATAGGAACAATTTCAGTAAAGCGGTTGACATGGAAGACACATTAAAGTGTATTTTTAAAAAAAATAAATGGAAGATGAGTAAGTGCAGCATGCACTTTCTTTTAAGAATCTTGGTAATAAAAGAAAGAGGTAAGGTAGTAGCTACAAGAGAGATTCTGTTTCATCTGTAATGGAAGAGATTTGAAACAATTTCAAAGCAAGGGTGGTGAAACCAATGAAAGAGAAGAGAATGAAAAAAAAAGATAAAGCAAGGTCCTAGGGGGAAAAAAAAAGAATAAATTACATGGGTGGAGAGGTTAGTTTTGATAAAAAGAGGGTCTTCATACCCTGTAAAAGAAGGGGAGAAGGGAGGAAGGTAAGTTGGGGCCAAGCCAATGGCTAGGGCTCCATGGGAAGTTAAAGATGACCAATTTTCTCAATGATATATTACTGCTGTGGTGGTAATTCTTAAGTCCCACATTTCTTTGGGGTTTTTAACATGTGTTTTGGGGGGTTTTGTTTGGCTTTTGTGTGGTGGTGTTTTTGTTGTGTTTTTTTGTTTGTTTGTTTTTGTTAATTAAACCATATTAATGCAAGATTCAGGAGTCCTGACTTGACAATATGACTTCTAAAAAAAGATCCTAGGAGCCAAAAAGATAACAGTAGTGTAAAAAACAAAAAACAAAAACAAAAAACAAACAGGGGCCCAATATACTTCCATATAAATAGACATTCAGGTCATATTCCAATTATGTTCTGTTTTGGAGGATCACATTAAAGAAAGACATTAGGAAATAAGGTCATGTTTAGAGGGATATTTAATGACTGTAATTCCATAAACCTACTTAACAAAAAACAGATAAAGGAGATTGGTATTTACCCCAGAAAAGGAAAATTTAGAGATGAAACTATCATTAAGCACAGGAAGTATATTTGCTCTAAAGTGCTGCAAGGAGCAGAAGCTAGATAGGACAGAAAGATAGGTTTTATTTTAAGAGACGGAAACACTCATTAACGAAGTCACCCAATTCTTCATCACTGAAAGTTGTAAGAGGTTAGATGACCAAAAAGCAGGAAGCTTGTAGCAGGAAACCTGCATTTGGAAAAATGTGGTTATCTTCCAATGTTAGGTTTCTATAATATTGTTTTTAAACATCATTTACCCATTTTTGAGAGGTTATGAAATGAGATATAGAGCATATCATTCTTAGTATCCAGTGGGATGTTGAATGCATTGGAACAGGAGAGAAGATAAAACTGGAATATTTAAGGTTTACAGTAAGTATATGGATTTGGCATTGAATTTTACATTTGGTTTAAATACATGAGCCACAGAAAAGGTAATTTACTGCTTCAGAGCAATGAATACCAGTCTGTAGCAAGGGGGATTGAGGAGGATGACTGGAAATTTGTTAGGACCTGGAACTACAGGTCTATTTCTGAAAATACATTAATTGTTTTCTGAAGGGGTGGGAATGGGTAAGAAGAAGAGCTGACAGAGGGGTCTTTGGACTTTAATTTCTAGAGTGTTTAAGGAGATGCCTGGGTGCCTCAGCTGGTTAAGTGTCAGACTCTTGGTTTTGGCTCAGGTCATGATTTCAGGTTTGTAGGATCAAGTCCCACATCCAGGCTCTGTGCTCAAGGAAGAGTCTGCCCTGCCCCCAGCTCGCACACATACTTGCACTCTCTCTCCTCTCTCTCTTTCAAATAAATAAATAAATAAATCTTTCTTAAAAAATAAAAAATACTTAAGGAGATTAGAAAAAGGCAATGCAAAATAAGGTTTGAAATAATTTAAAAGAAAGCATAGGCAGCTTTTTAAAAGAATCAAATAGAAATTCTAGAAATAAAAATTAGATTAGGCACAGCTAGAAAGAGAATACTTGAAAATAGATCTGAGAAATCCCACAGAATGCAGGTGAAATAGTTCACCAGAAAATGACGTGATGAAAAAATATTATTGAGAAATTAAGAGACATGAAATACAGAACATAAGGTTTTAACACATACTTAATAGTTCCAGACGATAATAGAGAAAAAAAATGGGAAGGGATATTTTCAGTACTATTAATCTCTCTCTCTCTCTCTATATATATATATATATATATATAAAACTTGGAATTTAATATATATATGTATTCCAAGTGGTTACCTAATATCAAATAAATATCAAATAATAAATATAGGTAAGTCCCTGTATCGTTGCATAATAGTGAAAATATAGAGCAGCATGGATAAAGAGAGAATTATTGTTCTATTCCTAAAAGATACCCAATAGAGAAGACGGATGACCAATTAAGGAATGACAATCAGGTAGGCATTAGTTTTCTTGCTGGCAGCAACCAGAGTCTCCCCCACCTAAACCATCATTTAGGAACACAGACAAAAATAGAGTTTCTCAGATGCACAAAAGATGAGCAGCTCAACAAGCCACAGATCTCCATGAAAGAATGACTGAAGAACACACAATGACAAGAAAGAAAATGAATTCCATGAGCAAAGGAAACAGGAAAAAATTATAAATGAATCAGTCTAAAGAAAATACATTGATATTTAATATTATGCAAGTGTTTGTGATACTTAGATTTATAGCACTTTCAATACTTTTCTGTACTGTAATTACTAGGGTTTTGTTTTTTTTCAAAAGCAATACAAATTGGAACAAGTAATATTTAATATTTATAGACACTTGCCAGGCACTTTACTGATTTTTTTGTGGATTTCTCATTTATTTCTTACAACAGTCTTGTAAGATATATCTACTTATAATACCCATTTAACAGATGTTGAACCTGAGGCATAGAGTAGTAATTTTTCCAACATCACATAGATAGCAAACAATGGAAATGGATTTGTGTGATCTAGGGAAAGTCGTTTAGTTGAAAGAGTCAAAGCCCAATTTTCTCATCTATGCAATGAAGATACAGATGTTTGCTGTGACCATATTACAAGGTTATGTGAAAATGAAATAAGACCAATTAGTGTTAAAGTGCTTGAGAAATTGGCAAACATTCTGCAATTTGAAATGAAAATAAAAATAAAATGGAATATGTGTGCCAGATTTTAAAAAGGAAATTTGGCCACATAGCTAATAGATGATAGGAATTCATCTATTCAAAATACATTTTAATATGGCTTAAGTAAGTAATTATAATTTGAAATTATATATAAAGTATCAATATTTCACTTATTTTTTTTATTTGATTGCTTGCTTATTTCTAACCCATCTTGTTCCAAAAAGATTTTCAGGCAGCTAATGAGGATATACTAAAAAAAGAAAAAAATAATAATATAAAGGATTCATTTTATTTATTTTAAAAATATATCTTAGATCTGATTTCTAAATATACACGACTTTGCAAAAGCAACTTGTTATTAATTTAAAATAAAACTCCATTCCACATATCCTCTATTGCCACCCCCACTGCAGTATACACACATAAAACAAATTTAAGCAGCAGGAAAAGTTCATATTGTCTATTCTAAAAAATGAAAATTGCTCATTTTCATACTGCTTTGGCATGGTTCAAGTTAATGATGTGCTAATGCAATATTAAAGTAGTAACTCCTGCAGTTATAACAGCCCTAATCGGGTAGCTGACATCACAACAGTATTTGTTGTGATGGAAGTGTTGGATTTTACTCGATTTCCATAAGTAAATGGAACCTGAAACTCATTGCCTGTTAATCACTGCAGTTTAGTAGGTCCTTTATTTATTTTGGATAAGCACTTCATTCTCAAGTAAAGAATTAAGTGAGAAAATGAGCCAGAATTCAATAGAGACTCCAGTGAGTAGCCATTTTTTTTGGCTCCCATAATAAATAGAGAATTTTTAAGCCTATAGAAAATGAGAACAGATGTGGATAACACAATTTGTTATTTAAGAATGCAAGCTTTTTCTGGAGATTTAGGAATTATCCTGAGTACTATTCATTGAACCTCAAAAAAAATCAATAAATATTAAAATCAGAAAACAATGTTTGCACTATAGTTTGAAACATGAAGAATATTTACCCATCATGCCTTTTAAAAATCCAGGATGTTCTGAATACTTATGAACTGTGTGTCATCAGATGATTCAGAGAGCTTCTCTGAACTACTTAGAATTCTCAAGCAGAATAGTAAGAACACATTCTCAATAAGGAAAAGCTTGTGCATTATTCTGTCTGAATTTTCACTGCTTCTATAGCTTAGTAAAAGAAGTACTGAATATGGAATTGAGAAACTGGACTCACGTATTAGCCTTGCCACTTAATAGCCAATGTGACTTCAGATAAGTTCCTTAAGGATGAGGTACACGTTCTACAGATAAAACATGACAATAAAGACACCTCCTCCAAATGGTTATTTGAAGAAAAAATGAGAGCAGAACCTAGTATACAGTTAATTAAATCTGATTTAGAATTGAGGCTATTCCACAAAATCTTAGCTTTGATTGACCTTATTCACGTTGGGGACTTGATATTGATGTGTATGAAGCTGATGATAACTTTTGGATGGAAATTAAATGACAGGTTTTTTTAAAAAAGCATGTTTTTCCACATTAGTAGTTATGATAACCATGGCTGTGTAGGACCTGACTAGAAGGTCCATAGAGAGAGAACGGTTATGGCATATTGGTTCAATCTTTAATATAGTAAGTTCTGAGCAATGGACTGGGTCACTACATTTATTTAATCATTAAAACAATTAGTGTCCATCAATTGCTTTTATTATAAAGATTACATTTGGATCCATTCTGAGAAAGATGCAGTAAACAACTGATTTCATAAAAATCATCTAGCTGATACATTGTATCAACATCAATAGAATGGAAAGTCTTATTCCAAAGCATCTTGGTAGTCATCTGTCCCTATGATCTACTGAGTCTGAGTCTGGGACATCCCACGAGGTGCCTCCAGCAGTCCTGGGTGGTGGTGAGGGGAACATTGAGGGGTTGGCTTCTGCTCATCTCCCCTTAGTTCAACCTCAGCAGCTCCACTTTTACCACCTGCAAGGTTTGGTTGCTATAAAAATGTTTAAATAGTTGACCTATTCCAACTCCCTCATTTTAGAGTTGAGGAAATTAAAAGCCAGAAATGTAGCACAAATCACTTAAGATCTCTCAGAAGTCGTGACCAGAAAAAATATATCCAGACTTCCAACCAGGTTATTTTCATCACTTTATTCTCTTGATGAGATTAATCCCTATCATGTACTAATGTTGAATGTGATGCTAGTTATTCTACTTGTATTTACTAATGACTCCAGCAAAATCTCTAAATTGCTTCCCCAATTGAAAATGAGGTTCAGTGGTACTATATTGAAAAAAAAACTTCTGCATAACAAAGGAAACAATCAACTAAACTAAAAGTCTGCTTAATGGGAGAAGATGTTTGCAAGTGACATATTTGATGAAAGGTTAGTATCCAAAATATACAAAGTTTATTTGACTCAACAGCAAAAAAAAAAAAAAAAAAAAAAAAAAAAGGAATCCAATTAAAAAAATGGACAGAAGACATTCTCCAGACATTCCTCCAAAGAAGACACCCAGATGGCCAACAGACACATGAAAAGATGCTCAACATCACTAATCATCAGGGAAATGCAAATCAAAATCACAATGAGATATCACTTCACACCTCTCAGAACAGCTAAAGTCAAAAACACAAGAAACAACAAGTATTGGTGAGGATGTGGAGAAAAAGAAAGCTTCATCACTGTTTTTGAGAATGCTAGCTGATGCAACCATTGTGGAAAACAGTATTCAGGTTCCTCAAAAAATTAAAAATAGGGGTGCCTATGTGGCTCAGTCAGTTAAGTGTCAGCTCAGGTCATGATCCAGGAGTCCCAGGATCAATCTTGCATAGGGCTCCCTGCTCAGCAGGAAGTCGGCTTCTCCTTCTGTCCCTCACCCTGCTCTTGCTTTCTCTCTCTCTCTCCCTCTCTCTCTCTCTCAAATAAATAAAATAAGTCTTAAAAAATTAAAAATAGAATTACCATATAACCCAGTAATTCCCCAGCTGGTTATTTACCAAAAGAATACAAAAGCACTACTTCAAAAATATATATGCACCTCTATATTTATTGTAGTGTTATTTTACAAAAGCCAAATCATAGAAGCAGCCCAAATGTTCATTGGTAGATGAATGGATAAAGGAGATATGACATATATACATGGTGGAATATTATTCGGCCATAAAAAAGAATTAAATCTTGCCATTTGCAACATGGGTGGATCTAGAAAGTATAATGCTAAGTAAATAAGTCAGTTAGAGAAAGACAGATAATATATGATTTCTCTCACATGTGCAATTTAAGAAAGGAAACAAATGAACAAAGAGAAAAAGACAAAGCAAAAAACAGACTCTTAACTATAGAGAACAAACTGATAGTTACCAGAGGAGAAGAGGGTAGGGAATGGGTGAAATAGGTGAAGGAAATTAAGAGTAATTTATCTTGATGAACACTGAGTGATGTATGCAAGTATTGTATCACTGTATTGTACACCTGCTAATATAATGCTGAAAGTTAGCTCTACTGGAATTAAAAGAAAACCGTGTGCAAGAGAATGATATAAAGAAGGTAATTCTTTACAAGAGTATATCAGGTGGCTTGAGACAGACTGAAGGTAAGAGACCAGAAACAAGGAAATGAAATATTAAATTATTATAACAGTCAAGGAGTAAGGGGGCAAAGGACTACATGAGGATGCTAGCAATGCAAATGGAGAAAAGCCAGGAACAATTGGGAGACAATGTGGAGAAAAGATTTCTAAGACTAGTTGGCTGATTTGATAAGAGTGTTGAAAGGAAAGAAGAAATCAGATATGCAAGGCTTCACGCAGGGATAATAGTGGTGCAATTTTCTCACCAGTATCTTCAGTCCCCACCCCCAACCTTTCCAAGAGCTTTCTCCTCTCTGCTTTTAAACTCACCCATGCTTCAATTAGCATAAATGTTTGGAAAAGGTAAAAACATTTATCCTCAAAATGTTCTTGAGGTAAACCATTTCTGAAATATGAACCTGTTCGCCAGCCAAAACTCAATTTGTATTCAAACTGTGGTTTAAACACTCTGTCCAAACATGACAGATGTTGGAATCAATTGGTTTGCGAGTCTTATTTTTTTTTTGTCAACTTCAATAAACAAAATCTTCTTAAATTATCTTCTGTCAAATACATTTACCAAATCCTTGCAATGCATATAGACCTCAGTAAAGTTAATTGAAAAACAAACTCTTGGCCTTTAGGAAATAAAAAGAAAAGTAATTTTTTAAAAAGAATTGGGGAAGGCTTTAAAAAATGCAAGAAAGTATACCCCCCCCAAAAAAAGGAAAAAATAGCACACTCTCACATACCTAAGAAAAGAATTTTCTCTTGTTTCAACCTCTCAAATTATTTCCTAACATTTTTGCTTGAAGTTTAAGATTTTGGTTCTAAGATTTTGTAGGATATTTTTATCAGATCCTATACATGACAGAAAAGCTTGATATTTTTATAATAATTATATTCTAATTTGGTTATTTGAAATATCTTTTTAGTTGTTCATATTATCTCTAATATGCTAGAGTCTACCAAAGGTAATAATACTGTGTAAGTGAAATGAGTCTGAAACTGTTCTTATAAATCATAAACAATAAATATTTATTGACTCTTGCCTTGGTAATGAGATATAACAACAGGCTAAGTTCAATGAATATAAAAAGCATTAAGACATAAAATTCAGACCCAAGGCCACCTGATCTCTCTCTGCCTATTCGCTTATCTATAAACTAAGGCTATTAATAGTTTATGGGATTGTGGAGACTAAGTAAAATAGTAGGTCCACAGTACATAGCTTGCTGTCTAGTAAATGTTTCAGTAAATATTATATTATCACATCCCTTTAATTTATTATCCATTTATGTTCATTTTTATAAAATCTTTTCATGTTTAATGCCTATTAGAATCTTAATGTTTTAATTCAGATTTCGTATGTTCTTTGTGTATTAAAATTTTAACTTTGTTTATTAAAATATTAACTTTGTGTATTAAAATATTAACTTACATTAATTAATATAACTTGGCTCTAACTACTGCAAATACACTCCCAATATTTTTATTTTTTTGCTTTCAACACAAGAACTTTTTTTCCTTTGATGGAATTACTTCTTTTAATCTTTTCTTCTTGATATTTACCATAGCTTTTATATGTAGAAAATCTTCCCTGTTCCAGAAACACATGGTAACATGTTTATTCGAGGTTTTTCTTTTTCCTTTTTCCTTTTTCTTTTTTGTGGATGGTAATAGTTGGACATTTTACATTTACCTCTTTAGTACAGCTGAAGTTGAAGGAAGGGGATGAAGTGGGGGCTGATATTTTAATTTTTTATCAAATATTGCTTACAATACAAGTTCTACATATTAAATACTCTTTTCCTTTATGATTGATTCATAGTATGTGTTGAGCTTCACTCACTGGCCTTGAAAGATTCAGTTGCCCAAACCCAAAACCTAAAAAATCTGGGTTCTGCTTCCCTCTCTCCATTCTGAACCTGCTTCCTCTGGTCTGGGTACCTGGTCTAATCCTACTGCTTCACCCTTTGATTTCCTTTCTCCTTGAAACCAGCACTTTGATACTCAATTTAGGTCTCTGACTTCACTTGGCTTCTACTAACCCGTCTGCCCAACATTGTGGAATGGAGGGGGTGGTGTAGGTGACCAGATCTAGTGCCCTAGGAAAGGGGCCAGACACTACTACCACATTTACAAGGATTTAGCAAATTTGGGCTAGCTCTGAACTTCCACTTCCATTTCCCTTTGTACTGAGCTCTTCAAACCCCCAGCTGTGTTTGGTATCTTAATTTAAGCTAGATTGGCAAATGTCTTCAGGGCAAAACAGTGATTTGCTCACCTCTCTAAATCCTAGCTCTTAAATAATTCCTTATTTTACCATGTTAGATCTTCAATGCTTTTATGAAAAATTTTTTATTTTATCTAGTAATTTTAGTATTTATTCTTTTCTCACTGGAAATAGACTTGCTGTACACTACAATTTAACTTTTCAATTAAATGTGTATGTTGATTCCCTATCTAAATTATGTGTCTTCAATGCAAACTCATTCTAGGTACCTAATGCAGTGCTTAACCCACGGTAGACACTCAAGTAATGATAATGATTATAAAGAAAGTCCTGACAATATCAGGCACTCAGTTTCAGATCACAAAAATGGCCAAATAACTGTAAAAACTGAAACATCAACACTCAAAAGTGCTATTTCTTACCATAGCATACTTTGAAACAATTGTGATTGTAACATGATTGGGGGGGAAAAAAGAGAAAATCCAGAGTCTGTCTATAATATGCCTCTATTTATTCAATTCCAAAATATTTATGAGGCAATTGCAAAAGAAGTACAAATACGAAGATCAGTGAGCAAGAGGAGGCATCATTATAGATACTTTTTTCTCTATTCTCTAGCAAGATTTTAGGAATGAATTGCTTTGAATCCTTGATTTTATTAATAGTATGGAGATCTCCTTGATGTTCCAAATGTTTGTGAAAACATGTAATTATGCTTTTATTTACTATATGTCACATTCTTTGCTAGATCAGAAGTCCACAAGGAAAGGGATGGTTTGTTTGCTTGACTCTATTCACAATACTGAGTATATTGCTCAGTACATACTAAGGTGCTAAGTAAATTTTTATTAAATGATTGAGTGGATGCAATATATTCAAAGGCATAAGACAAGGCTCAGCCTCAGGGAATCTAAAATCTGTGTAGGGTGTAGATAGATGAGGGAGTACCATTTGTTTAGCATGTAGCACATGCTCATATTCACACACTATATCACTTACTGTTTGCAAAGGACCACACGAGACAGCTATTATTACCATAATTTGTGAGCACAACTATCTTCTTTTTAAGATAAGGAAATTGAGTCCTACAGAAGATGTAAAACTTGCCCAGTTACATCGTTTTTAGGTGGTAAAGCCAGTATTTACTGAATTCAGTATTCATACTCTTTTCTTGTATGCCACAATGTCTCTCTACGAGTGAAACACAAGTGATAATATATAATTTAATTTATAATTAAATTTTAAAATTTCCAGGGGTGTCTGTAAAGGATCTAGAAATTCAAAGAATGAGAAGAGTAAAAAAGTAGTCAGAATAGGCTCACGGGGGTGGTGGGATTGGAGTTAATTCCTCAAGTCTCTAGAGGTAGAGTAGAACAGAGGTCATTTCAGGAAAAGCAATTTCAAAACTCCCATCAGAATTATTTAAGGTCAATAATTTTTTAATAGTATTGTTTGATTAGCACTATAAATAATGTGAAGGCAAGAAATGGTTTACTCACAAGCCACATAACATGGCATAAATGTTACACCGGCACAGGAAGTACAATACTGTGATAGGCTTGTCTCTCGCCTCATGAGACTATACTGAAAAATAATTGAATGGGAAATGCTTAGGATATTCACACAATACTTTACTAATCTAAATGATAATACTCAATATCTGAGTCCTGTTAGGCCTAATGATGACTGCATAGTAAAGCATGAAGAGCCAATAATATGTTCTGATTCATGCAAAGAGCTAACATGGTAATTTTACCACTTGATGAGAAAGGAGATGCTAATTGTCCAGTGCAAAATTGGCAATGACCTCTAAGATGTTTTGAAATGACTGGGCTCTCTAGATTCAGATAAAATGTAGGCAAGATACCTTAATAGTTAACCATTTCTTTTTTCAAAGCAATGCTTACTGGCATTATGCTGATTCAAGGAATCCCATTCTAACTGTTAATGAAAACTTAATGGAGCTGACATAAGTAAGATGATCTTAAGCCTGCCTCACTCTCTAAATTGCTTTTTTTGTTGCTTCTGGAAAGTTGCTGGGTCATTGAACACTGATGACATGCCAGAGTGTGCAAGAAAAAACTGGTAAACAATGCTGAGAAGGTGAAGGAGGTCCAGAATACAGCCAGGCAGACAGGAAGGTCAGATAAAAGATGGAGAAGCAGAAACCAGAAAATCAAAGTAAGCACTAAGAAATTAGTAATTTAGAAGTGATCAGACCCAGGGACACCTGGGTGGCTCAGTGGGTTAAGCCTCTGCCTTCAGCTTAGGTCATGATCTCAGGGTCCTGGGATCAAGCCCCGCATTGGGCTCTCTGCTCAGCGGGGAGCCTATTTCCCCCCTCTCTCTGCCTGCTGCTCTGCCTACTTGTGATTTCTCTCTCCCTCTGTCAAATACATAAATAAAATCTTAAAAAAAGCAAAATAGAAGTGATCAGGTCCAGCTTTACTTCCCAGCTCTACCACTTAGTAGCTTTGTTAACTTGGGGGAAGTTATGTTCCCTGAGCTTCAGTTTCTTCATCACAAAAAGTGATTATAAAAATACTATCTATGGCAAATGCTTGTTGTGAGGATTAAGTGAGAAAATTCAAGTTAAACACTGACACACATTGTGCCTAACACCTATAATTTCTCAAAAAATGATAACTTGCTCCCATCATCATCGTCATCATCATCACTTACAGGAACATGGTAAATGTACAGAAATTAAGATATATGAAAGAAAAAGGGGATTAAGAAAGCCTTGTACCTCAAGACAGGCAAAGGTCAGAAATCTTGTCAAGTAGGTACCTAGAGTCAAAAAACATTGGAAAGGAATTTAGAGATCATTGAGTCAAACACCTTTGTTTTACAAATGAACAACCCAATACTAAGAAATGTCTCAGTTGGTATAATTACTTTTGAAAATATTTTGACAGTTTTTTATAAAGTTTAGCATGGGCAACCTAGTAATTCCATCCTTAAGTGTTTACCCAAGAGAAATAAGGACTGATGTCTACACCAAGACTTGTACGTCAGTGTCCACAGCTTTATTCATAACAGCCCCAACCAGAAACAAGCAATTATCCATCAACAGGAGGATGAATAAATAAATTTCATGCAATAGAATACATTCAGTACTAAAAAAGGCATGAACTCCTAGGGCACACAACAATATGGATGAATCTAAAAACATCATACTGAGCAGAAAAAGCAATAAGAATACATACTGTCTGATTCCATTTATCTGAAGTTCTAGAAAATACAAACTAATCTGTAGAGGCTTACATTGGGGGCTTACATTGGGACAGGTATGCAAAGGTTTGACTAGGAAGACACACAAGGGAATTTGGGGGGCCGTGGAAATATTTTATATCTTTTTATAAAATAATTTATGTTTGGTTGTGCTGGTAGCCACATAGAATATACATTTGTCAAAAGTCATTAAAACTGTACATTTAAAGTGGGTATATTTTGTTGTATATTAATTATACCTAAGTAAAGTCGATTTTAAAAAGAAAGAGCTAAACTTAATCCTTATTCTTTTCAGGGTCAGAGCTAGAATTCAAAGCCAAGTCTTTGCTAACTAATTAGCTAGGTAGCTAAGCTAGCATTTAGCTAGTGCTCATCCAGCAGAGCTTTGCTCAGTAATTAATGCAACATCTAGCCATGCTTACTCTCATTCTAAGACCTAGTCTGGTAAAATGGAACATGCCATGGCTTTGGAGTCACAGGATGTGGTTTGGTGTCATGACGTCCGCTCCTAGTATCTGTGTGGTCTTGGCCAGGTTGTTAGACCTTTCTGAGCTGCCTCTTACTCATCTGTCAAATGGGGACAAAATTCCGATCATAGGATTCCTATAAAGATAAAATGATATGATATTTTATAAAACAACCAGAAAGCGGAATGCCCTCAATGGATTGTAGCTACGGCTACTATTAATTTCTTTAAAAGAACATGGCAGACCTGGAATTGTGCCATAGATAAGTCTTGTTTTGTGAGGTTGTGAGATAATGCCTCCAGACTGCATTTGTTTCTTCGTTCAACAAATATTACTTAGTGTCTATGATATGCCAGGAACTGTCCTAGACTCTTAGAATTTAGCAAACAACAAGAGTTGCACTCTAGTAGGGGGAGACCACAACCTGATAAGCCAATACATGTATAATATGCGAGACGGCAATCTGTGCCAAGAAGAAAAATAGAGTAAGAAGCAAAGAGAATGGTTAGGGATGATAGGAAGGTGTCATTGTATATAGGGAAGCAGCTGATCCACTAACATACCAAGTGAACTGAAACCTAAAAACAGAAGAGAGAGATAAAAGGAGTTGGATAGAAAAATAGCTGGATGGAAAGTACTGCCAGTCAAGGAAAGAGCAGGGAAGAGTCCCCAGTGCAAGAGTGTCCTTGGCCCATCTTGGAATTAGTGAGACCTATGGGGCTGTATGTATTGTTTCAAGATTCAGAGCAATGCCAGTTATTTGTGTAGTATGTAGTATGCAACTTATCAGCTGTTCAGAATGTTGAACTCTACTTCTCCATTATTTGTACTCAGATTTCCCACATAAACACAAACTTTTTGCCAAATTCCTATTGTTGTTGCTATGTTTAGTTGATGGCTTTGGTGTCAGGATAAAGTTATTATCTATGTATATTTTGTGAATAGTAAACACTATAAAAGTAAGTAGATACTGGTCAAACCAGTTGCCTCTTTGACTAAGAATGATGTAAATCCACACAGTTAGTGTGAGGAGGAGCTGCCAAACTTGAAGGTGCCATTTTTGGTCAACATGGGAAATAATGTTTTCTATATTCCCATCATGACCTTGGGAACAGGGAAGAAGCTGAATGTGGAGATGGAAGACTGAAGTGCACAGTTCCACAGCTTTTCCTCATTCTGATTTTCTCTTGTGTCTTAAAGATGAAAAACACAAATCCAAAAGCATGCTATAACATAGTACTTATATTATCTTGGGCAACCTCTGTCAAGTTAGGTCCACAGAGCAGGGTGCAATGAGGAGCCCAGTGTCAGCACTGGAAGAGCAGAAGGTGAACATCAAGGCTAAGGTCAGCCATGGACAGTGGCCCTCTCTAATTAGTGACACTAAGCCTTGAATTCAATTCTGATTGCAATCAGTGACTTCTCTCACACCAGCTATTTCTAATGGTCCAAGGTTCCTTTCCAGGAGAAATCTTCAGAGGAAAACAAAGACTGGAAGTGCTTCCTTTGCTTCTGGTGTGAGCACGAGTCACATGCATGCTGTAACGCTCTCTGGCCACATTCTAGGGCAGTGTAGAATGCAACCCCAAGAAACTTCAGGGCTCGTTCCTGGGGAGCACAGTCTAAAGCAAGTCAGATTAACCAGTGGTGGTTAAGAAGTGATGGCAGGGTGTTAACAGGCAAACCACAAAAAATCACAAGAAAGAAATGTTGGCATCAATGATACAGATGGATCCATCAGGGGGGAAAAACAGATACAGGTGGAGATTTAAGAGAGCAGTCCTGCTCAGTTCTCGGTGAAAGAATATTTTGGTGAGGATCCTTTTAAAGGGCTGAGAAAGCTCCTTTTCAAATCTAATGCTTTGTACCTGAAAGTTACTTTTCACAGCTGATCTCATTCACTTTGGTAAGCTGCACCTAAGCCCTGTTTTCATTAGTACAGACAGTGAAACCTAGTTATGTTAACAAATCTTCTAAAGGAAAAAATAATCAAGAAAGAGCACAGTGAGGGGCTCAGTTTTTCTGTAGGAGGATCTTGACTATTTAGTCAGTTCAGATCACTACCATAGACTGAACAGTAAAGTAACTGATTGCAGGGGTGCCTGGGTGGCTCAGCAGGTTAAAGCCTCTGCCTTCGGCTTAGATCATGATCCCAGGGTCCTGGGATCGAGCCCTGAATTGTGCTCTGTTCAGCATGGAGTTTGCTTCCCTTCCTCTCTCTCTACCTGCCTCTTTGCCTGCTTGCGATCTCTGTCTGTTAAATAAATAAATAAATAAAATCTAAAAAAAAAAAAAAGAAACTGATTGCAGTTTATTTGGCTATTGCTAAACCACAAAGACACTGAGTCGAAATCCAAATTTAATTTGAGACAAATATGAAGACATGATACTGCTTAATTTTCTGAAATACATTGAGTGTCTGCCTGCACGCGGGCAGGCCAGTGGTCACCGTGGGGCTTCTCATGCCTGTGAGTAAAAGTCTAATAGAAGCTGCTGTGAATCTACACTGATTCATATGTAAAGTTATCAAAACCCAGGAAATTAAAAGGAAATAGAAATACTATAAAGCATTACCTAAGTTCAATGATATTGCTTCTATAAGAAACACATTACATAGAAAGCTCTGTATTTTAAAACTTTAATTCAAAGTTTAAAATGGTCATAATGCTGATGTATAGCAATAGATATTATGTGTTTTATGTTTTAATAAGTATTCCACGTACCATTCATCAAAAAGAACCCATATGAGCACATTAAAATCAAAGTGTTGCTAGAGAAGTTCATCTCATTTAATCCTCATTTAAAAATTGGAGGATAAATATTATTACCATGCCAGCCATTTCCAAAAGAAACCAACTTTGATATGGTAAAGAAGTCTCCCAGATTTCTACAGGCAAACATCAATGGCACACCAAGATTCACACAAAAACCCTTTGACTCCTACATACAGCCTTTCAACTTTCCCATTTTGACTTTTTCAGTAAAACTTCAAAACAATTTGACACAAATGAAACATATGAATGAAAACTCTCCCCATATGCAAGGCATATGTTATGGTCATAAATGCTAAAGAGGATTATGTGTGTATGCATGTGTGCATGTGTATATAAAGAAGTGGCATTTCTCTACATTTTCCAAACACACACACACACATCATTCTTTTCTGTCTTTTTTTTTTTTTTTTAACACTTTTCTATCTTAGAGCTTTCCATTGCCCTCGCCAAACTCCAATGCTGGTTAGTGAACACTTCTGAAGCTTATAAAAGGGTAGACCTCAACATTAAACAGGTTTTCCTGATGTTCTGGTATAAATTAAATGGTGCATTTTAATGCTGTTCATTCAAGCAATGATAACTATGCGGTCTTATTTAATCATGCAGACTTAAGGTGTTTATTAATTTTAAATATATTATCTATTGAGGCATATGATAGGATGACATGTGAGGATCCTACATATAAATATATATCTGTAAGTAAAACAGAACGCCATGTAGAACAAAGATGACAAGGTGGTTTCCGTTGCAATCTTATCCTGATCAGGTGATAGTTGCTCCCTGGAGAACTATTTTGTAAGTTATTCTGTGGCCAAGACAAGGACCAAAGAAAGCGAGTGTAGAGATTGATTAACAATGTTGGTCATGGCTTCAGGAGTTGGGAGTGACACTTCTTATCCTGAAGGTACTATATCTTGCCAGACTAAGAAATAAAATATTAAAATGTCTTTCATTAAAAGGCAAATTCATAATTTACACGTCAGTCTATAAAGAGAATCACATACTTATTTCTAACTCCCTGAGGTAGACTTCTGGATGAGCTCTGAGTGGTCTTAATCAATGGCATGTTGGGTAATTTTAGAGCATGAGACAGCCCCCATCTGGCATCTGACTGGGTGAACTTCAGTATGTGGGGCAGTAAAACAGAGATGTTGGAAAGAGAAAATGGGAGAAGATTGTACTCCAGGACTAATCAGGATACTTAGAGTGTGCTTGGTAAATGTTGGCAATTTCTGTCATGGATGCTGCCACATCAAAATTTAACACATCTGACCAGTCCAAGTGTTTAGCCTGTCACTCTTCCATTCCTACCTCACCCCTGTCTTTGGTCCCTGGTCTCTCTCCCTCTCTCTCTCTCTCATTCTCTTGTGACCTTGTTTGAATCTGCAGAGACTCAGCATGAAGTTCATACATTAATAGGGAAATCTGAACGGGTTAATTAAATGAAAATTTCAAATAACTCTCTTACTTATCCCCTACACTCATTTCATGAGGTCTGTCCAATTTTGATTTATTTTTTCAGAAACGGCTTCCATTTGCAGAGTTAGCCTCTAGCTTTCTTATTGGTTTGAACAGAATTGGTTACTGGTTTATACTATCTTAACACCTAGGAAGAGACAAAGATATGAATGAAAAGCTGAATGACTCTCCAAGCCCTCTCTACCCTCCCAATTACCAAGAAACTTCAAGGGCTTCTGTTTCCCCGTTATTTGGCATGCATGAAGAAAGCAAATTCCTTCTAGGAGTTGGTGTGAGATGATGAAATCATTAAGGTGTACCTGACTAAAGTATCAAATGTGCTACCTTGACAAGTATAGTTTCAGAACTCAATCCGCTTTGATCATTTCAGCTTTCAAGAACTTTGGTGCTGTAGGTAGCTATAGGAATATAGCTATATGACAGAATCATTCCTGTTTTTAAAGTTCCATAAGGAAAAAAAAAAAAAAATAAGGCAAGCTGACCAAGTCTCCCTACTGTGGATTGTGAGTTGAAAATATTTTTGACCAATGAAAATGCCAGCCACAGAAAACACTGGGGAGAAGGGATAGCGTGTATTTCTTGGCCAGGAAGTTATAGTGGGTCTTGAAATGTGAGGAATTAAGATGAACATTTGCTCACTTCATTCTCCTCCAATTAAACCCCTAGGAAAATGCTCTCAAAAATCATTTGCTATTTCAGACATGACTTTCTAGCCCATTGTTTGGCATTCATCACCATATTCTTCATTTCATTATACAGTCATTTTTGGGTACTATAAAGCTGGAAGCATGTTGGAGAGACATAAATAAACCACACCCTGCCTTTAAAAGAGATCACCTTTTTAGTGGTGTGGGAAATAGTGCCATTTAGTCAGGTTTTTGCCAATACATACCCTCCTCAGAACAGCCTTCCATCACTCTGCTACTTAAAAAAGCAACTCCCTGGTGTTGTCTATTCTTGTCTCCTGTGTTATTTTTTTTCTTCACTGTACTTACAGCTTCCTGGGATTACATTACATATGTACACATCTGTTTACTGTCAGCCTCCCCAGTGAAATGCGAACTCCACGAAGGTAGAAATTCTATCCGTTTTGCTCACTGTTGTATTCCCAGGGCCAAGAGTTTCCTTGTATATAGGAAGCCCTCAACGAATATTTGCAAGATGGATGAATGAAGGCACGTGTGGCCTGCAGATGGCTTTCACGGTGGTTAAAACTTGGGTTCTGCAGTAAGGCATCTGGGTTTGAATTTTGTTGAGATAGATTACCTTGGGAGAATTAGGAACTTCCCTAAAGTAAGTTTTTATCTGTTATATGAAGATAATGGTAACACTTGGTTCATAAATTGGTTGTGTGTGATGCATAGTGTACAATAAATATTAAGTATTATTACAACAGAAGCATGCACCAACGCTAGGAAGCACCAAATCAGAGAATCTTTCAGCTGCGTCAGAAAGAGAGGAAGGGGTACAACCAGTAGAAGGGATGGCACAGACAAAAGTACATGGACATGAAACAATCCAATGCTTTTGAAGGGCGATTGCAGAGCTTGAGGCAGCAATACGGTGCCCAATCATCTAAAGCTGCCCAAGAGCGATATCAAAATCTTGACAGTATCAGAGCCTCATAACATACTTTCATCAGTTACAAAAAGAAAATTCTACCTTCTCTCTCCAACAATAGGACTCAGCAATATTTAACAGATTGGAAACTCTTGAAGAGTCTTTTCTTATAGCTAAACACCATACCTGCTGTTAAGACTCAAGATGATGAGGTGGCAGAAAAGAATCTGAGAGAAAGTATCTGAGCCTGTCTCACTAATCACAGGCCCCTTCAGTTCCTTGGAATGTCCACACCCCATGCGCACACATCTGAAAGATGTGTGTTACAAGAGCAACAATAATTGAGAGTCATCTGGAACTTCCTCTTGCTCATTCTTGACCTGCTTGTCCTCTGAACTGTCTTCAGCTAACACGGAGTTCTTTCTACATGATTCAGTCTCAAACCTTACCTCTTAATTCTCTGACCATGCAGCTTCCAATGGGGTTTGGGCCTCCTCTGTTTTAAGAGGATTTTGGTTTAGTCTTTTATCTCCCTTTTACTACATTGGTAAAAGCATCTTGCTGGAGCCTTGGGTCTCAGACTCTAGGCCCTACTCCCATCCATGTAGTCTACCCTGAAACAACCAACTCCAGCCAGCATTTTTCAACCTCACCTGCAATGACAAATGTAGAGTCAGAAGACAAGGTTCAATTGCAATTACTCCTTTTATAATTATATCTTAAGACCAGTACGGACTTCCTGGTTAAGAACTACCCATCAGGCAATACAAAGGACTCCAAGACCTATGACCATCCCCCACTTGGAGTAAGGCAGGGCAGGCAATGAGGCCTAAGAGGGTGGGCCTTAATTGCCTGTATTTGAAGGAAGTGCAGTTGGACTGGTAGAATATGTTACCCTGAGGAAGTACATCAGGGAGCAGGTGAAGATTTACATAGCAGTTGCTATTGGAAGACTTCAGCACAGAGTCAGAAGAGCCCTAGCAGTTTGGGTAGCCTGGGATAAGGGGAACTTGGGACACAGTACTGCTTAGATGGGGGGACAAGCAAACTGGAGAAACAGGGATATGAAACAGTAGGTAATAGAACTCCAGCTTCCTGGTGACATGAAAGAACTAGTTCTTGTCATTCTGTGATTAGAAAAAAGCACTGTAGGACACAAGTTTGAAGCACAATGTTACCAAGGAAAGGAACCCAGCACAGATGGCAATGTTCAAGTTCATTTACAGGAATGGAACATGTAAGTGACACATAGAGATGATAATCTTGATTCCCTAGATTGCCAGCTCTGCCTCTTGTCTATGGTTTCTAACCTCCCTGTCATCATTTCCTTACCAATAAAATAGACTGAACATATTTTCCAATCTGCTGAGTTTTGGAGGATTTAACTGATATTCAGGTAAAAGTCTTATAACACTGCCTGGATTATAGTAGCACTCAGTACATATTCTCTCTATTAGTTTGTAAGCAACAGTCTGTAAGATATATATTAGTTAAGATTCATTAGGCATTAGTTTTTTCCAGCCACTCTTCCAAGTGTTTTAAACCAATTGCTTTATTAAATCTTTAAACAACCCTATAAAGTCTGTACTACTATAACCTCCATTGTGTGGATAAAGGAACTGAGTCATATCAAATGAAAACAACTAGTCCCAGGTCACACTGTTAGCAAAAGGCAAGCTGATGTAAGCCCAGGAAATCTAATTTCAGAGCATGGGCTCTAAACACTCTGCTTACTCTGCTGTCTCTCTAAATAAAGAGCATAACATTGCCCTCTGAGAGGTAAGCTATGAAGTCAGCACAGATATGTGCAAAATCTCTCTAAGGATGCAGAATGGCAATCTGGCTAGAGTAGGCCTTCCCTATAAACTCATTAGAGTTATTAATGTGATGGTCTCAAAAGGCAAGTTGGTCAACCATGGAACACAATAAAATGAGGGTCCCAGAGACAAAGACCCACAGTGCATGTACAACCCTAACCAGAGTTGTGAGGCCTCCAATCTCCAGACAAAAGCATTAAGGCAGGCTGGCCAGCACTCCTCTACAAGAGAAAAGGGGCTCCCAGCATCTTAGTTGAGATATATTTCTTAAGACCCATCAACTCCATTTGCTCTGTTATGTTCACCAAGCAAATGTTTGATTAGTTTGTCTGCAGAGAAAAAAAAATTGTATTGCTCTAGGGATTCAAATATATTGGATAATTTTAAAAAACAGGTCTCCCAGTCTACTTTAAGAAGATTTAAACACCAGCCTTTTCTGTATTTATTTAATATACTCTTCCCATGAAAATCTTCTCTACTCTCAGACAACACAAAATCAGGTCTTTGAAGGGGCAGGCCAGACATATCAAACAACACAGAGAACCCATTAAGGTAAAGGGTACTTCACAAGGGCTCTAATAGCCAACTGGTCAACCTTCCCTGGTGAAATGCCTGCATCCCCATCAGCCATCTTTGTGACTTCAGCATGGCTCAAGGGAGGGCCGAGCCAAACACAAGACCATGAGGGCTGAATCCTAGTGTTGGACTAGAGCATTATAAATCCTTAAAACCATCTGTCCTTAGATTAGGGCTGGTGAGACTGAGCCTGCACGTGGGTACTTGTGGTGTCCCAAATTAGATATGGTTACATATCAAGAGGAAGAAATTAGAAATAGAGAGGACAAAGTCCCTACCTCCTGAGTGGCATTGACAAGTCATTTAACTGCTCTGAGACTTAGTTTCCTCACAGAAAGCATTTTAGTTGAGATATCTAGTAGTTCACTCACCTCCAGGGCCTCTATAAGAATCAAAATCCATGTGAAATTATTTTATACACTGTATTTAACTACATAAAGCTCCCACTTGCTCATGTGGATCTTGAGTACAGGATGGTTCTCATGTATGCAGTGTTACTCACACACCAGCTACTGCTCCAAGCATATTTCACATAGTAACTTGTTTCATGTTCACAATCACCCTGTAGTAAATGCTGTGAGGTATCACCTGGAAACTTTCCTGCCTGCCTGGAAACTTGATAGACAGCCAAAGCACGCATTCCCCAGCTATCAAGACAGTGTTGGTGACTGACTGCTCAGAGCTGTGTTGCTCTCAAAGAATTGCTTTCAGCTAAAGGGAACTGCCTTGCCAAAGGTTATGAACCCTCACAGGGTGTAGCCCACTTCCAAGGACTAGTTGTTGTAAGTGAGATTGGGCAGAGGCATGCCCCCCTTGCCTTGATATGAGACCACTCTGATGGCAGAGCTCCCCATGGGAAAAGCTGAGGACCTAGTTGTACCTGCATCCCAAGTCAATCCTCTCTCTCTTGCTTTTTATTCCTTTACAGTAGTGTTACTGAGAGCCTTGCCCAGTGCACCATCTGTACACAAATTTCTCCTTCAGAGTCTCTTTTGGGGGTAGGAGGCATCAAACCTGAGGCAGACACTATGCAGTTGTATTACTATTGGTATTATTTTCCTTATTTCAGAGAGGTAAAGTAACTTACTCAGGTTCACATAGCTGATAAGTAGCCGAGTCAAGATTTGAAACCAGGACATCTAAAAAATGTTCTTACTGTAACATCTGACATAGGAGTTTCTCTAGGTGAATGAACTGTTTGTGTTTGACATGTACTTTGATGAATGGTTAGGCTAGCAGCTGAGCCCCAAGACCTAGATGTTGGTTGTAGCCTCAACTTCAAAAGAAGGGAAAATACTTTAAAAAAGAGAGAGAGAGACTTGAAACTGGATATTTAGAGATTAAACTAGGATGGCGGAGATGAGCAGGAGCGAGTGGGGGGAGAGATGGGGCCATTTAACTGGGCGGTGGGGGCGGGATGCTTTGGGCTGTGTGATATGACCTCTCCCTACAATGTGCCTCCCCCTTCCGCAAGTATCTTCAGTAAAATCTTTTCATCTGTGGAAATGTTTGGTGGTTTCTTCATTTACTAGGGGGCCATAACAAAGTATCACAAATGAAGTGGCTAAGAAATAGAAATTTATCATCACAGTTCTGGAGGCTACATGTCTGAGATCCAGGTGTCAGCAGCATTGGTTGCTTCTGAGTCAGGTACTTCTGAGGATCCTTTCATCCCATGACTTTTTGCTAGCTTCTGGTGGCTTTGCTGTAATCTTTGTTATTTCCTGACATATAGAAGCATCACCCTGATCTTTGCATCTGTATTTATGTTCAAATTTCCTCTATAAGTTAGGGGCCCACCCCATCCCTGTATGAACTCATCTTAATTTAATTGCATTTGCAATAATTCTGTCTCCAAATAAGAAGACATTCTGAGGTATCAGGGGTTAAAATTTCAACATACTAATTTTTGCAGTACACAGTTCAATCCATAACTGGTATGGATTGGCTTTCCTGTGGATTCTTGTGAAGGGTTTGACATCTATGTCTGGGTTGACATGGAAGTAAGTAGAAACCACAAGATGTGGACAAAAGAACTGCGAGAAGAAATTCTGGAGCAGCCTAGTGCTTTCTTAGTTTGAAGAATTAAGGTTAGAAGTGAGCCTGCCCATGTTTCAAGGACTAACAGACCCAAGTGAAATCTGGACATCAGTGCCTTGAAATAAAGTGATTTCATGAGCTACTATCAATTGCCTTCACACTATAACCTTCAGAATTTATGACACCAGCTCTACCCTCCACACCCTCCAGAAGGATCTTCTCCACCATAAACATTCAGGTTCATTAGGAGGGAGCATTTCTTTTAGTTGTTCGACATCTTCAACATGTTTACATCTTCAACACAGGGGAATATCCTCCTGGGAATTGACTGCCAGATTTCTGCGGCGGAGTTTTTATACTGCTTGTGAACACATATCATTTTTCTTGGTGTCTGACTTAAAGAAAAGCTTATAGTACAAAAGATAGAGAGGTGTTTAGTATAGGAATTTTCTACTCCCATGGCCTAAGCTAAAAATCCAATCCTGTAACTTATCAGCTGTGTGACTTCGGGCAATTTACTCAATCTGTCTGTGCTTCAGTTCCCTTGTCTATAAAATGGGAGTAATAACAGATCTCCTCCAATGGGCTCTTGTGAGAACGAAATGAGTGCTGACACAGTCAGCTCTTACAAATGGCTGCTATTATAATGTCACAATAGCAACTGTCTGTCACTCTATCAAAATACTGTACAACTAGAATAATTAAAAGATATGGTCAAAATAAGTATAGGATTATCATTAGGCCATTGTACATATTTCAGATAGAGATCACCTGAGACCAGTGCCCACATTATCAGCCAAAACAACTACATAATCAAAAATTAAAATTCATGGCTTGAGCTGTGAGGATAATAATTTAATTGTATGTTTAGTCCATTAACATCATCAAATAGATAATCTAATGACTTAAGAATATAAATACTAGGCCAGGATGCAATTTCAGAGGAACCATTATCTTTTTGTCATTTTAAAAATGTCTTGGGGAAAAAAAGAATGACACCTCATAGACCATAGCTTTTATGAAAAAATTGTAATGCTAGATAAGGCTTCTGCCAGGTAATAGATGCCAAAGATCTGATTTATTCACCAGGTTTGACTCTAAAAAAAAGAAAACCTCTGTGAGGCACTTGGTGGCTCAGTCAGTTAAGTATCCGACTCTTGGTTTCAGCTCAGGTCCTGATCTCAGGGTCATGACATCAAGCCCTGCGCAGGGATGGGCTCCATGCTCAGTGTGCAGTCTGTTTCAGATTCTCTCTCTCCCTCTACCCCTCCCCTCGCTCACACGCACTCTCTCATTCTTTCCCTACCTCAAATAAATAAATAAATCTAAAAAAAAAAACCCTGAAAAATGGAGGGGTTCTTTTCTTAGCAAAACTGTCTATGGTCTTAGCTTTAGAAATACCATCGTTCAGAAAACAGCAGAGTCTTCGCATCTGCAAATTGAGAAAATAACAATATATATTTTCAGGCATCATTGGAGAATCAAAATGTGATAGATTAAATAAAAGAAATTTGAAAACCATAAGGTAGTTGTTATTATGGGAGTAATGACTTCTCAGTAATTACTAGATACTATTTTGTGAAAATAAATTGAGTATAATTTTCAGAATAAGTAACATTTGTATATTACTGTTTGACAGAACATTTTTTATTATTAAACATAAGTTTATGTACTTGTGTCTTATTATAGAGAAACTAAGGATAAATTTGGGTCTGTTAGTAAACATATTTTATGCTTTTTTAAAAGATTGTACTACAAAAAAAGCAAATTTCTAAAAATTTAGTTTTTACTAGAAATCAAGGTTTCTAAGCATTAAGAATTCTGATAAATATAATTAAAACTTCTTTAAATCCTAAGGGAAATAACTCTGTATGCAAGGAAATTAAGAGATGTGTTTTCATAGGAAAGGTATGAGAAATGGGAATACAATTTTGTGGAGGGAAAAGAAAGTAATTTTGCCCTAAAATGAGACTGGTTGTTTTTTGTCTGTTTGTGTTTGCTTGCTTCAAGTTTTTATTTAAATTCTAGTTATTTAACATATAGTGTAATATTAGTTTCAGGAGTAGAATTTAGTGATTCATCACTTACATACAACACCCAGAGCTCACCACAACAAGAGCCCTCCTTAATCCCTGTCACCCATATAGCCCATTTCCCACCCAACCTCCCCTCCAGCAACCCTCAGTTTGTTCTCTATAGTCAGAAGTGTTTTATGGTTTGCCTCTCTATTCTTTTTTTCCCTGTATTCATCTGTTTTGTTTCTTAAATTCCACATATGAGTAAAATCATATGGTATTTGTCTTTCTCTGTTTCACTTAGCATAGATGGAACTCTAGTTCCATCTGCCTCATTGCAAATAGCAAGATTTCATTCTTGTTGATGGCTGAGTAATATTCCAGTGTGTGTGCGCGCACACACACACACACACACACACACACACAACTTCTTTATCTAGTTATCAGTCATTTGGGCTCTTTCCATAATTTGGCTATTGTTGATAATGCTCTATAAACATCAGGGTGCATGTGTCCTTTCAAATCAGTATTTTTGTATACTTTGGGTAAATACCTAGTAGTGCAACTGCTAGATCATAAGGTAGTTCTATTTTTAACTTTTTGAGGAAGCTCTATACTATTTTCCAGAGTGGCTACACAGGTTGCATTCCCACCAAAAGGCCAAGGGGGTCCCCTTCTCTGCATCCTCATCACCTGTTGTTTCTTGTGTTGCTAATTTTAGCCATCCTGACAGTTGTGAGGTAATATCTCATCATAGTTTTGATTTTTATTTCCCTGATGGTGAGTGACATTGAGCATCTTTTCATATGTCTGCTAGCCACCTGGATGTCTTCTATGGAGAAAGTCTGTTCATGTCTTCTGCCCATTTCTTAACTGGATTATTTGTTTTGGGGGGTATTGAGTTTGATAAGTTCTTTATAGATTTTGCATACTAACCCTTTATCAGATATGTCATTTGCAAATATCTTTGACAGAGCATTTTGGTAATTACTACATCTGTCCGTACTCATGACAACATTTGAAGGAAGATGGGCAGATATAGTTATACCTGATTACTAAGAAGAAAACCAAAGCTCAAGATAACATACCTTCATGGCAAAACCAGGACTCAAACATTTATTTCTTTTTGTAATTTCAGATCTTGGCTCTGTTTTATGCTTCCTTTGGAATAGGAATATGCATGCATATTACCTTCAGCTTTAATCTCTAAACAGTTCTTTTTGCCATCCTTGAGCACACCTTTCTGTTATCAGTAAAATGAAATACAGTACAAGCTCCCCCTTTTATAAGAAGAAGCAGCTGAAAAATATGGAAGAGTTAATAAAGCCCATGCCTCCCCCATAAATTCTCACCTGTTATCTTCTAGGGAGAAACCAAACTAAAACTGTTCATCTAAATGAATGCTTCATTTTCGGAAAGCCATCATACCCATTTAACTATGCTACATACCAGAGCACCCCAAAACTGATTGGCTTTATTTTTTAAAAGATTTTATTTATTGATTTGAGAAAGAGAGAGCATGAGAGAAAGCGAGCATGAGAGGAGAAAGGTCAGAGAGAGAAGCAGACCCCCTGCTGAGCAGGGAGCCTGATGAGGGACTCTATCCTAGGACTCTAGGATCATGATGTGAGCTGAAGGTAGTTGCCCAACCAGCTGAGCCACCCAGGGGCCCACTAATTGGCTTTAATAAGCATTTATTATTGTTCAGAAGTTTATGGATGGGCATAAAATGGCAATTCTTCAGGTTTCAGCTGAGCTCACTCATGCATATGTGGTCCAGAGTGGACTGGGTAGGCAACTCTGTTGCTCTTGCTTGGGCTTTCACAAATATCTGTGATAGAGCTTGCTAAGACTGGTCTGGATTGTCCTCAGCTGGGACAGTCGGTCACTCCTTGTGATTCTTTATCCTCCAGGAGTCTGTTCCAGGCTTGTCTAATGCTAGTGGCAGTAGTCCAAAAGAGGAAACATAAATGCACAAGAGCTCTTGCAGCCAGGACGTAGAACTGGCATTTTATTCTTTCCACTGCATTCTATTATTCAAATCAAGTTCCAAGCCAGCCCAAAATCAGGAAGTGGGGGAAAAAATATCTCACCTCTTGATATGATAAACTAGAAAATTACATAGCAAAGGAAATGGATAGGAGAGAGTTAGAGAATTGGGGCCATCTTTGCTAACATTCTATTGTAATCATTAGTATTTTCTATCACTGAGCAGAAAAGACTAGCATATTAACTCACATATTAGACATTTGCATTGATTAATTGGTTGTCACCTTGAAGCATGGAAAATTCTCAATTAATCAGGCAAGAGATTTGAAAATAAAATATGATAATTTACTCATCTTTGTATTCCCAACACTTAGCATTGCATCAGGCAAAGTGTACGCAACCCACAAAAATAATTAATAATGATAAAAGAAATGATAGTGGAAAAATTACTCTATTAGAAATCAGAAATCAACTGAATCACAATTCAGCTATGCCAAATTACTTGTGCAACTTTGGAAAGGAGTAATTCAGCTTCCCTAGGATTTCTAGAGACAAACTGGGCATTCTCTAAATTTTTCCTTCCTTCCCTCCTCCTCCTCCTTCATCCTCCTCCTCTTCTTCCTTCTTCTTCTCCCGCTCCTTCTTCTCCTTCTCCTCTTTCTCTCTCTCTCTCTCTCTCTCTCTCTTTCTTTCTTTCTTTCTCTTTCATCTTAGAATGTTAAGGCTGTAAGAGCCCTCGGAATTATGTAGACCTACTCATACAGATGGGGAGACTGGAGCTAAGAAAACAAATCACCTGGCTTGAAAACCACACGGTTAATGTCAGAGATGAGAACTCAGAGCTCATGACTGCTAGCCCAGCACCCCATATCTTAATTGTAGCACATTGCTACTTAAGAGTATATTCTACGGACCAGTAGCATCAGCATCCCATAGGAGCTTGGTAGAAATGCAGAATCTCAGATCCTTATCCCAGGTCTACTGAATTAGAATCAGGATTTTAACAAGATCCCCAGATAATTCAGATATGTTTTAAAGTTGGAGAAGCTCTAGGCTTCATAATAAATGCTTAACAGCAGGAAAAAAAAAACTTTAAAAAAGCTTATTTAGTTATGAGAATATTCCTTTGGGTGTATTAAAACTAAAACCATGTTTTCTACACATCTTGCATTAATTCATTTAACAAATACCTCCTGAGTACTTACTGTGTTCAAGGTGTTGTAGAAACATCAAGAACAGATCTTACCGCCCAGAGCCCACACTCCAAAAGGAAATCAAAGTCCTTTCCTCTTGTCCCATGTTCTCCTTTCTTTCTCTGTGCCCTCTCTTTGCTCCTTACCTTTCCAACCTCCTCCTATTCCTCATTTTTATGATTTCATGATTGAAATCTAATTTCAGAAGTTGTTGGTTTACAAGCAAAGTATTTTATTCATCTGAAATTCCAATTTCAGAATAGTGATTTAAGATGTTGGAAAATTTTATTTGGCTCCCTTCCAAGTAGCTTATATTATAATATCAGCATGACTCTAAAACTGTGTGTCTGAAGAAGACTAAAGAGCTCCTGGATAGTTTGGGAAGAAATTCTATATAAATATAGTACAAATTAATCATATGCTTCAGTTTTTGCTTTCGTTTTATTTCCTAAGGCAGGCTTTTCTCTAGGAAGAGAAAAGGTTGAGATGCTACGATACTGGAATAAAAATAAAGTAAGATTGTATTTTTTTTCCCTCAAATATTTAGAGCCAGCACCACATCTACACCTGTAATAAAACATTTATTTTTTTCATTGAGAAACAGAGGAATACTTTTCAGTATCAACAGATTACTTTAATTCAAGAACTTAATATGAACCAGAGACAAACAGAAATTCAGCAAATTAACTATTTTCTGATGAGTAATAGGTAGAATGGAGTCTTTATATTAAACAATCAGATCACAAGTTATGATTATGCAATGATACTCAGTTTGTTCAAAGTTTAGGTACCTGGCATTCTAAGTTCCAGTGATTGAAAGTATTATACCTCTCTCACTCTCTCTCTCCCTCTTTGTGTACCCCCTCATAGTCCTGAAAAGCTCTGAGCTCATTTCATTCTTCTTTCCCTGCCTTGTCTTCTCCCTCTTCAAAGCTACTGCATGATGATTCTGCTTTTCAAAATCAAGACTGCTTGAACTTTAGCTGAGAGTAATGAAATTTCAATCTTTCACACAATGGCAATGACATCCTCTTTCTGCTCTCTTGGTGTAGTCAGAATAGCAACTGCCCAGCGTGAACAATAGGACTACTTTTCAGTTCTAAGGGATTGGCTGTTGCTGAACAGCAGTGCATGGAAATAATCTTTGGCAATCCCATGGGTGACATTTCTCATTCCTTATCACCCATGCTGCACACAGCCGGAACTTGATAAGACACCCAGAAAGAAGATAATGGCTGCTATCAAGCTGTCTAGGTAGAAATAATAATAATAATCTGTTTATAGAAAAGCAGCTGTCCTATTGTTTTGGATTTCATGAAATCCCAGAGTCAGATCCTCTCTCCCATGCCAGCCCCATCCCCATTCCTGATGCCAATCCAATCACTTTGAGTCTTTAATGATGGGCATTTTTTTTCATGATCTTTTGAATAGACAAGGATGCATGCAATATCCCATAATCATTTTCAGTCACAGAATGTATTTAAAGATGAGACAGAGGCCTTTTATAGGAAGATTTGGAGGCTGAGAGGACTTTGTAATGAATATAGGAAAACCCAGTATCCCTTTCTTAAAATATGCACAAAACTCAGAATTATTGCAAGTGAACATTCCAACAATCATTCCTTTCTGAAGTCTAAACCTTCCAAATTTCAAAAATAAGTCTCAGTTTCTCAAAGTGAAACCCCAGAGTTGTGATTGGCAGCTACCAGCAATGCCGGTTGCATCTATGTTGACTGCCTTTCATTTGTTCCAAACAGAACAGCCTAAGGTTCAGAAACATCCTGGCTATCCTATTATTGTTCTCCTTCATTTAGAGCAGGATTGCTCCCCTTGCTGACTGAATAGGCGATAGCTTTCTCCCCAAATGTTCAGACAGGGAATGCCCTTTAACACAGTCATCCTCACATAGGGTTGTCTTCCTTTCTTTATCTGGATGCTACCTTCCTTTCGTTTTTTTTTTGTTTTTTTTTTTTTTTAATTTTCAGCATAACAGTATTCATTATTTTTGCACCACACCCAGTGCTCCATGCAATCCGTGCCCTCTATAATACCCATTACCTGGTACCCCGACCTCCCACCCCCCACCCCTTCAAAACCCTCAGATTGTTTTTCAGAGTCCATAGTCTCTCCTTCTAATTTCCCCCAACTCCCTTCTCCTATCTCCCCATGTCCTCCATGCTATTTGTTATGCTCCACAAATAAGTGAAACCATATGATAATTGACTCTTTCTGCTTGACTTATTTCACTCAGCATAATCTCTTCCAGTCCCATCCATGTTGCTACAAAAGTTGGGTATTCATCCTTTTTGATGGAGGCATAATACTCCATAGTGTATATGGACCACATATTCCTTATCCATTCGTCTGTTGAAGGGCATCTTGGTTCTTTCCACAGTTTGGCAACCGTGGCCATTGCTGCTATAAACATTGGGGTACAGATGGCCCTTCTTTTCACTACATCTGTATCTTTGGGGTAAATACCCAGTAGGGTGAAGACATACAAATGGCTATCAGACACACGAAAAAATGTTCATAATCACTAGCCATCAGGGAGATCCAAATTAAAACTACATTGAGATATCACCTTACACCAGTTAGAATGGCCAAAATTAGCAAGACAGGAAACAACATGTGTTGGAGGGGATGTGGAGAAAGGGGAATCCTCTTTTACTGTTGGTGTGAATGCAAGTTGGTGCAGCCTCTTTGGAGAACAGTGTGGAGATTCCTCAAGAAATTAAAAATAGAACTTCCCTATGACCCTGCCATTGCTACCTTCCTTTCTTTATCTGTCCTCCATCTCTGGTGAAAGAATTAGGAATCCATGCTCTTTAGGGTGAAACAGTACATCTAAAGAGAACTAAGCCACCTGGGTGCCTCAGTCTGTTCAGTGTCTGCCTTGGGCTCAGATCATGACCCAGGGTCCTGGAATCACTGGGCTCGCTGATCAGACGTGAGTCTGTTTCTCTCTCTCCCTCTGCCTCTCCCTCTGTTTGTGTGCACGCTCTCTCTCTCTCTGTCTCTCTCTGTCTTTCTCCCCCACCCATCTCTTTCCCTCTCAAATAAATAAAATCTTTAAAGAAAATTTAAAAATAAAGAGAATCAAGTGTATTGGTTCCTTTTTCCCTCCATGTGGTACACTAAAACAAGGCCAAGGCCTGCATCTTTACTTCCAAGGCTAGATAACTTCATCCTGAAAATAGTTGTCCTGTAAGTGTCCCACCATTGCAGCAAGCAAGGGACAGGGTTACCTTTGTCTCTTTCCTGTGGTTTCCATAACAGTCATCATCATCTCTAATTTACTCAGGCTGAACTCACTTTCTCCCTGTGTCCCCTTCTAGGAAGGCATGGCATTGCCATGGAGAATAAAGAAGAAAAAAGTATGGACATAGTAAGTGGAAGAGCAACCTTTAAAGAATTTCCCACTGCCAAGTCCTCTGTCTTGTATCATAGAATCTCTGTGTAAGCCAGAGGTCTCTGTGCCTCTAAATAAGTCCAGGTTTCTTCCTACACAAAGTACACCCAACTGAATCTCTCTCTCTCTCTCTCTCTGACCCCCCACCCCCACCCCATGAATATCCCATTCCACAGAGGCATAGATTAAGTATTGCTTTCTCTGTAGGGCCTTCCTCTACCCTCTACCACATCCAACTCCAACAGAATTAGTCAGTCATGGTATTCTGTACATAGCTGTGGTCCAGCCTTTCTCATTCTACACCACATGCCTCTCTCGCCACATGCCTCTCTCACCAACCAGATTGTGAATTCCAAGAAACTGAGTAAATGCTTTCTATTTATTTATTTATTTATTTATATTATTTATTTATTTATTTATTTATTCGAAGGGTTTTTTTCTTTTTTTTTTTAATTTTTTATTTTTTTATAAACATGTATTTTTATCCCCAGGGGTACAGGTCTGTGGATCACAGACCTATTTTTTATTTTTTAAATTCATCTTTAGGGAAAGCAATTCAGCAAAATGCATAAGGGAACGGATTTTGTATCAGACAGATCTGGATGTAAAGCCTAGCTCTGACACTCACTGGCCCTGTGTCCTTGAATTTTCTGGAACTCAATTTACTAGGATATAAAATGGGACTGTTTCATAAAATTTTTTTAAGGATAAAGTGAATTAAAGTATGCAGGTGTAAAATGTTTAACTTAATACTGATGCACAAAAAAAAATGGTAGAAATTATTATGATTGTAATTAACTTGGTATCCCCAGCCATCCCACAGTAGACTAGCAATAAATATATATTAAGGAATAGAGTGAGGGGCACCTGGGTGGCTCAGTTGGTTAAGCATCTGCCTTCAGCTCAGGTCATGATCCCACAGTCCTGAGATTGAGCCCTGCATCAGGCATCCTGCATCCAGTTTCCTGCTCAGCAGGAAGTCTGCTTCTTCCTCTCCCTTTGCCCCTCCTCCCCTCATGTGTAGGCTCGCTCTCTCAAATAAATAAATAAATAACATATTTTTAAAAAATAAAAAGTAAAGTGAAAGAAAAAATGAAACACAAACACACACACACACGCGCGCGCGTACACAACACATGCTGTTACCCTCGCACTATAAATTGCATTGCATTCTGCTTCCCATAGCTCTCAATATGGGATTCAGTCTGCCCTACAGGATGGGTCCTGAGAGGAAAAAACTGATCCTAAAAGAGTTTGCAGGAATTCTTTCTGGCAGCTTTGCCATAGGTGGTGGCCTCAAGGAACCAAGGAACCCTCTGGTTTGCCTCCAGTGAGTGCTGAACTTGACCCTGTCCTGGGGACAGCCAGCTTCAGAGTCAGGTAGGGCCAGCAGCAAGAGCAGTGTGTTTCTCACCCACAACCAGCAAGCCTGCAAAGGGAGAAAGAGAGGTAACCAGGTCTATGTCCACTGGCCAGCATGAGTCACGGCAGAATCCATGAAATAAAGAGATGTGACCTTGAACTTGTACTTCCTCCTTAGGACAGGTCTTTTTTTGTGCAAATCATTATAAATTGCCTGGACTCACACCATGAGTGACTGCAAAATCCTGGAAGTGCCTAGGTTCAGACTTGGCATTCCCCCCATAAGACACCAAAGGGGTTAATGTCTGGCCAGTAATCAAAGTCTGGCAGCTCCTACCCCACACATAATGGGCATTGTTGTTCTTGAGAGTTTGTCTGTTTTTTCTGGCAGGAGTTGCTGTTTGGAACTGATTCTAAAACAGAAAAGGAAAGAGTCAGTCTGCTTTTTTTAAGCGCACATGCAACAAAACATAAGGCTGGTCATAGAACTGTTGTTTTGCTAGATTTCCAGGAAAGTTGTTGGCTTACTATTCAGAGAAGATGAATTATCAACTTAAAATATACTTAAGGAATTCATTTATATATGTATATCAGAAGTGGCCGCCATCTCTTAGATATGAAGCAACACATTACAACTGTATTTGCTGATAAGTGAGCTGTGGCTGACCCATCCATCTGCATATAAAATCCATTTGCATGATGTTATTAATGGGCTCAACGTCAACCTTCCCAGGTCACTTGCCATCTCGGGACCTGCCTGTCACTCCCACCTGATGAGTCCCCAGATGTTCCAATCTGAAAACACACCAAGTTTATCTTACTAAGTTACTAAGACAGCAAAATCCCATTACAAAAGACCAGATTTTTTTTCCAATGGGAGGGACCAGAGGTTTTTTTCTTTTTTTTTTTTTTCCATCTGCCCCAACCAACACTTTTGTATAAACCAAAATCATGTACCTGAATGTTAACAGCACATCAAAATTTTATAAACATTTCTAAACACTGAACTCTTGCTTTCTGCACTTCCTGTGTCATGGGTCAGGAACAGTTCATGGATCATGCTGGCCCATGGACCACACTTGGCTGGACCATGGGCTGCTTTCCTACTGATACACTATATTCTAGATCAGGATACACAAACTTTTTCAGCAAAGGGGCAGAGGGTAAAATTTTAGGCATTGCAGGAAATGGTCTCCTGTGACTACTGAATTCTGCTGTTGTCTTGAGAGAGAGAGCAACCATGGACAATAAGAAAATGAATGAACATGGCCGTGTTCCAGTAAAATTATGTTTACAAAAGTAGGCTGTGGGCTAGATTTGTCCCACAAACTATAGGCTGTCAGTCCCAGGATGAGGAGGAAGATGATAATGATGATGATGATGATGAAGATAGCTAACATTTCCTGACCAGCTCTGATGTCAAGCCCTTTCTATCCTCCACTGCCCCATAGATTAGGTGACTTTTTTTTTTTTTTAATTTTACAGACAAGGAAAATATGACATCAAGAAAGCAAGAAGTGATTTATTCTGAAAATAGATAGATGGTCCAGGATCCAAACCAGTCTCCAGGCTCATATTATACAACATATATAAGAGAAATGGATCCACTTTTTCACTATGAATTGAAAACTTATAAAATTAGGGTCATCCTGGTCATCTTTCTCCCTTTCACATCTCTCTACCCATCATCCACCTCAGCAGCACCTAGGTCCTCACATTTGATTGTGCTGTGGAATCCATAGGAATCAGGACCAGGTAGGGTTAGTCTATGACAAACACATTCATCCAAACATTTACTTACTCAACAAATATGTGTGGAGTACTTAGCCTGTGCCAGACACTATGCTAAGGAAGGGGGCTATAACAGTGAGCAAATAGGTAAGTTCCTGCCTTAGAAAGCTAAAGTCTAATGAGAGGAGGTAGAAAATAAGCAAAGAAATCTGTATCTTGTTGGAAGGCAGTAGGGTAGGGGAATCAGGGTTTAAAGAAAATTAGAGTAGTGTATGAGGTAGGGTACCAAGGGGGTTTTTCTTTCTTATCCAACTCTTGTATCTTTTCTTTGCCAGCTAAGATATGTAAACTCCAAATAGAGCTATACTCTCAAATATATCTACCTGGTATAAACATATTTATAGGACATTGGGATCCTGTTTTTACCAGTTTTCTTCCCCATAATTGTATGGGGAATGACACATATGAAAACTAGTCCATTCATTCATGCTGCAAATGTTTATTGAGTACCTACTTTGTGCCAGGCACTGGTTTTAGAACAGAGAAACAAACAGTGAGCAAAATAGACAAAGATGATTGCTGTCTTGGTTTCCATGATGGCCAGGGGAGTCCGAGAATAAACCAAAAGACATAATAAGCACAAGCTAGAAGGCAGGCAATAAGTACAGGCGGTGGAGCGGGGGGAGGAGCAGCAAGATAAGAAGACCTGGAGCGTGTAGAAGGGGTGAGGTTGTAATTTTAAATAGTCCAACAACTTTCCTTCGAAAGGATAGTCTGTGACCAATATAATGCCTGTTTGAAAAGCAAGTCCTGGTTTAGGTCACCCATCCCTACAGTTGGAGTGCCATCAATTAAAAGAAACAAAAAAAAAAGAAAGAAAACGCAGGATGTTTTGTGTTGAGTGCTCTATTTAAGTCCATAGAAAGAACTGTTATTCTTTCAAAGTCCTTTTTGCCCTTCCCTTTCCCTTGCTTTAGAGAGAGTATTAGGGGTTGGCAGCCAAAACAATGTAGGGATGGGAGAGGGGAAAGGAAGGAAAACTGAGGGCCAGCATTCATGCCAGGTGACTGTTTTAACAAGGATGTCACTGTGACCCAGCCCTTCTGGGTCCTAAGAGGAACCCACAAAACAGATTTGGCAGACACTGAGCATTTTCCATTAAGTGTGGCATTCACTTTTTCTGAAAGTAATGAGATGTTGATATAGATTTGAATTCTAATTAGATCCAAATTCAGAACAGGGTGTTTTTCTGCAAAATGTGAAATACTTCTAGGCTTTTAGGAAAATGTCATCCATATAAAGGCTAACTACTGTTTTACATATAAAACTGCCATTCTTCATTGGTTTTCCAGGAAAGAGAAAATATAATAATAAAATGAAACATTGTTGCAAAGACTCCTTTCTTATGAACATTCATTTTTTCTCAGGTTTTTTTAAAAATAAATCTTATGAACTAGGAAGAATGCTTATTATAAGCTTGAGGGAAGAATTAGGGAATTTCAGTTCATAAGTCAGGAAAAGAGATATAACTGAAATCTCTTTTTTGATAATAACAGTATTAATTTACAAGATCTCAACAAATTCTTTTAAATGCTAGTTAGCCGTAATGCTGGGAATGCCAATATCAGTAATTCTGCCTAAAATCAAAAGGGACTCAAAGTCTGCTTGCCTGGCAAGCATGTGCTAGTAACCAGCACACTCTGCTACCAGCAGAAATAGTATTGTTAGCACATATGCACTCTGTTAAAAAATTCCTCTATTCCCAGAATTTCATGAAGTCTTTTACAGAACATGCTTTAGCAAATCCCTCTGACAATCACGTGAGAGAGGTATTATTCCCACAGAATGTATGAGAATTAGTCTGTGGAATGTACAAGAAGACTGGAGCAGAGGCATGAAGTAACTCCATGAAGGACACAGGACAGTAAAGGTAGATTCTGATCCAAATCTGTGATTAAAATTAGCACTCTAGCTCAAACTTTCTCCTTTCATTTTCCCATGTTCCTCTTCCACCCCCCCCCCATAATATCTTCCATGGACTTCCCTCACAATTAAAAACAAGTTTTATTTTTGATAAATAGTTGTTATATATTCACTCATACAGCTGGTCACCAGTCAGTTTACTCTGTAAACATTAGAATAAAGTCCTCTGGGGTGTTATGGAGCAGGCTAGGTCCCAAGAGTCACTATTACCACCCTTGGATAAATCGAGCTCTTTCCCACATGACAAGTCTGTCCCACAATCCACTAGTCAAACAAGGGATGGGAAGCCCCTCCCCAATCCACCTCCCACCCACCCTCCATAGACTTCTTATAAGGCCACTAAAAATCAAAACGATAATGTCAGAACCAGTGGCTGGTAGAAACTAGGAGGCTTGAGACAAGAATTCCCTAAACCTCCCACACTCAAGTCTGACATAGAGAAAACAGAGGCCACTTCCCCTGAGTGTCATGTTTGGAGGATGACCCTTTCCTGCAAGCTTGATATTCTCCATCTGTGCATGTACTTAGATGTCTAAACATGTATTTATAACACAGAATCCTATTATTAAACATCCAAAATAATAGGACAAATGCATTGGAGTGAGGGGCATTTATTTACTCTAATAAAGGACTTTCCACATTAAAATATAAATTCCTATTGTACTTGTGTGCAAAGAAATTGCCTAACACTATAAAATGCCATTTTCTCTTCTAACCCAAACAAGACAGAAACAGACTGAAAAACTAAACATGAGGGACTTTAGTAGAGGGTGTTATGATAAGCCCCTCTAAAAACCACTGGCCCAAAATATCTTAAGTGGATTTCCATTTATATAATTAAATTATCCATTTAAAAAAATCGTACATATCACCTATAGAAAGATCCACCTAAGTAGTAAACTTGAATGGTGTTTTTTTTTTTTTTTAATTTTTGTTTATTTGAGAAAGAGAGAGAATGAGAGAGAGGGAGCATTAGAGGTCAGAAGAAGAAACAGACTCCCTGTGAAGAGGGAGCCCGACGTGGACTTGATCCCGGGACTCCAGGATCATGACCTGAGCCGAAAGCAGTTGCTTAACCAACTGAGCCACCCAGGTGCCCCTAAACTTAAATATGTGTATCAGGGAAAAAGAATACTAGTCTCTGGGTGTGAAGTTTAGTAAAAAAACCACTGGAGTGGTTTTCAACTTACACAATTTGGGCACCACAATTCTGGCAATTCTGACTCAGTGGATTTGGGGGATCTAAGCATCAGGATACTGCCCCCCCCCGCCACATATATATACATGATTCTGAAGCTCACCTAATTCTGAAAATTTGCTAGCTAATAGAAAATAATAGGTAATCCCTCCAGATTGGGGAAGCAAGGAAGACACTCCATGGAGAACCTGGAGGCAAGAAATCCTTACTACTAATTTTTCCAAGATATTGATTGGAAAGGTGTGTCCAGACTTTATAAAGGAAACCTAAAGTATACAAAGCTCTTTACTGTAATGTATTTGGTTTATAAAGTGTATTAGGTTGAAAATTAAAAGGAGCACAGGTATACATCTCTGGAAATCTTCTGTCATTCACAAAACTTGGCCTTGTTTTTATACTGTATTATCCATTCTCCGTATTTCCATTAATGAAATTTCTGACACAGAAGTTCAGATGAAGATCCATATGTGCTTCTAAGAAAAACAAAAAAATGGAAAACATTTTCCCACCTCACTCTTCATTAACCCAATGGGCCTCTATGCACTGTGAGTCAGCTCAGTCTGCCATAACAAAATACCACAGCCTGGGTGCTTAGAGGACAGTAATTTATTTGTCCCAGTTCTAGAGGCTGGGAAGTCCAAGGTCAAGGTGCTGGTTCATTCAGTTCTTGGTAAGTGCTCTCTTCCTGGCTTGCAAATGGCAACCTTCTTGCTCTGTCCTTACATGGAAGAGAGAAAGTTAGTGCCTGCTCTTTATGTCTCCTTCTTATGTGGACACTAATCCCCTCATGGGACCTCAACATCATGATCTCCGCTAATCACCTTCCAAAGACTCCACTTCCAAATACCATGACATTCGGGGCTAGGGGTTCAACATATACATTCTGGGGGAACACAAATATGTACAAGGATACACTTTGTATTCTTCATGAGCACCAGCCTACACATGGATATGTCAGGTCATTATTCCCCTAAAATGAAAATCCCCTAAAATTCTTACCTTTGAGGTAAGAATGCCAAGATACCTAAAAGAATGTAAGGCAATCTTATTTCCCCCCTCCAAAAAAAGATGCTGATGTAGGCTTCCACCATATCTATTATCAGGTGTTTCTAGTAACATAACAATAGCAAGAAATGAAATTCAAGAATCTAGTACCCAGGTTGTTTACTTGGTGTTAATTGCTTGGGTAATGACACTGGCTCTTTACAGTGAAGCAGTAAAGAATAAATGAAGTCCTCCAACCACCTTTTCATTCTGTAGCTCTATCCATGAATTATCCACTCTACTTCATATAGCTGTCTTTTGGAAGATAACACCATCTTTCCTATTTCATTTTTTCTCCTACTTCAGACATGCTCTTCTACATATTTTTTGAAAATCCATACAGCCTGGTAAACTTGAAGGATATTTCTATTTACACATGCCAGATAGGACAGTGTTCTTCTCCTCCTATATTTCCATAGTTGGTATGTTAAAAGGGCTGATGAAACAGTGTCTATTCTGTCACTGTGTCATCGGCTCGCTCCCCTCCAGCCATCACTGGGAAGATTTTGCGCACAGACAGGCTATCAGATCTGTACTCCTGGAAATGAGGAGTTTGTGCAGTGAATAGCAGTTACATTCTAATTATATTAATTCAGACTGCAATTTCTTTGAAATAAAAAGGACCTGCTGTCGGGGTGGTGTGGACAATGGAGGCTGAACATGTCAGTGACATGACAAATTCCTCGAGCCGAGTGCCAGATGTATTGTTGCCCAGGATTCTTTTCTGAGAGCAAATCTAGCAAGCACTATCAGTGTCAACTCTGGAGTAAGGAATCAGTTCATTTGTTATCTTTCCAAGTTGCAGGTACATCTGCCAGAAGAGTCTGCCAACAGATGAATTGGTAATTAAAATCATTTCCGTGGTTGGAGGAGTGATTCGAAAATTATTCTTCTTTTCTTTCTTTCTTTTCCTGTGTAGGGACAAAACTTCGGTGAATACTGATACTGATTCGCCATGGGCAATACCAGAATTGTGCGGTTCACTAGTGCCTCACTGCCCACTTCAGTGCTTGAACACGTTTACTGGGATTTGCCCGTGACGCTCTCAGAATATTAAAATTCTGCTCCTTGCTAACACCGTAACCTCGTTGGTCTTATAAAAGTTCTCAGCGGGTGTTAGCATAACGTCACAGGATTGCCCAGTTCACAAAAAGGGTAGAGTAGATGCCTTCCTCATGCCTGTTACTGTGCTTGAATAAATAATAAATAATGATGATAGATTTTAAAATGTATTAAAGTTGATAACATATCTTAGATACTATATGTAATTGTTATATATTAGATATAATACAAATACTAGTTCAGCACCTGCCCCTGGTAGTCACTCAGCAAATCTGTTTTGCTCTTCTCTTCTCACACACTACTTTGCCACACACATATTTAAATACCATTATCGTCATCAGCACCATCCTCATCATCATCATTGTAAGGAGGACAAAATCAACTAGCATTTTTTGAGCATTTACTAGGAGCAATCTAAGCACTCTCCTTGTACCTGTTTATCTTATCCTTATAAACCTCTGCTGATTTGGCCCTGATGCATGGATAAGAGAGCTGAGGCACAACTAGAAGGTATCCAAACTGGAGATTTGACCCAACTAGAAGGTATCCAGACTGGAGAGTTGACCCAAGCAGCACAAATCGCAAGGCCTCTTGCTTAACTATTTCACAATAACATCACATGCCACTATATAAATAAATTTGCTACGATCATTTTCAGAGACTACGCAATAGCCCGTGAATTACTTGGCTTATCTTTTATGCTCATTTGTTTGCTCTGTTTTTCTTTCCTTCCTCTTTTTTTTTTTTTTTTAAGATTTTATGCATTCATTTGACAGAGAGAGGGCACAAAGAGGGGGAGCAGCAGGCAGTGGGGAAGGGAGAAGCAGGCTCCCTGTTGAGCAGGAGCTGGATGCGGGGCTTGATCCCAGGACCCCAGCTTCATGACCTGAGCCTAAAGCAGATGCTTAACCAACTGACCCATCTGGGCACCCCTCTTCCTCCTTTTCTTCTCCCTCCACTCTTCTTTCCTGCTTTTATGTCTCTATAAATAGCTGCATATGTTTTTCTAGCAACAAAGCAAGGTTTTCTACCATCCTCGGAGACTCAGGGGAATCCTTATAACAGCCAATAAATGGATCAGAGTCTTTTAAGATAAAATTTTAAACTACTTTAAGAACTACTTTTTTTAACTCGAGGCAGCAAAATAAGGTAGATTTATAGACATCGGTGACATAGAACTTTACCATTAAGTTATTAGCATATGCATGTGTATCCATACACATATACATACACGCGTATACCTACATAATAGTAGAACACTGAAACACATCAAGTGTGTTTAAATACATGAGCTCTTAGTGATACTAACAGTAAAAACTGTACAGAAATTTATGTTCACCTCAGAGGACACCAGAGAGAACCAGCTCATTATTCTGCAAACTGGTAGATAAAGGGAAAGATAAAGCACTTGTCCTTGGTTTCTCAAATGAGCTTCACTTCATATAACCAGCTATGTAATGAGGGGGAAGTCTCTCCTTAGAGAAGTATTCTGGTTAGTAAATGAAAAAGAAATAATCTGTATTTGTTGAAAGCCACGGAATGGTCAACACCACGTGTGAGCCCTGATGTAAACTATGGACTGTGGGTGAGAAGGTTGAGTCAGTGTAGGTTCGTTCATCACGACAAAGCAACTCTATGATGCTAGATGTCGGTAGTGCACGAGGCTAAAGGTGGAAGGGTGGGTAGATTTGGGAACTCTGTGTCCTTTCCCTTGTTTTTGCAGTGAATTTAAAACTGTTCTAAAAAATGATTTCTGTTTTTTTAAACTGCAAAATTAGAATATCGCAAGTTTGCAATAGCTAACAAAATACTGAATCTAAGCAAAAAAAAAAAAAAAACTCAGTAGTTGATAACTATTGCACACACGTAGATTCCACTTTTGGAAATTATGCCACTCCTTATGCACGAGTCCGGCTAAAAATATGGAACCAGAATCGGATAAAAATGTCTAGCTCTGTCAATTTATAGGAAGTACAAAATACAAGATGATAAATATATTTGAGATCACCTCAGAGAATGGACTCGAGAACATTCAGACTGTTAGAAAATCTTCAGGAGAAACAACCCTTTTGCTTTAACCAAGAATTGCAAGAAAAAAAATGAGAGAAGAGGGAAACTACAGATTTAAAGAGGCATGAGAGATTCATCAAGCAATCACAGTGGAGGGATGGTGTTTGGATCTGGATTCAAATAAACTTAAAAAAAAAAAAAATTAGGGGTGCCTGTGTGGCTCAGTCATTAAGTGGCTGCCTTCTGCTCAGGTCATGATCCCAGGGTCCTGGAATCCAGCTCGGCATCAGGCTCCTTGCTCGGTGGGAAGGCTGCTTCTACCTCTCCCACTCCCCCTGCTTGTGTTCCCTCTCTCACTGTGTCTCTGTCAAATAAATACATAAATACATTTTTTTTTAAATCCTTAAAAAATTGAATGTCAAGGCAGCTGAGGATCAGTGAACATCGTGTATTGCTTGCTGTTGGGAATTCTTGTTAATGTTTTCAGGGTGTGAGTGATAAAGGTATTGTGGTTATTTTGTTTTAAACAATCCCTACCTCTTAGAGACACATACTGAAAGATACACAGGGGAGAGGACATGATGTCTGGGATTTGCTTCAAGGCAATGGGGTGCAGTAGATGTTGACAAAAAAGACTGACCCTGAGTGGGTGAAATGAAATAAGCCTAGAGGCTCTTGTGCTTATATTTGAAATGTTTTATGGTAAAAGTGTGTGTAGCTTATGAATTTGCTGGACCTGCTCAAGCTTCGGTTGTCGGGTGCGAAACAAATAACAATATCTATAGTACAGATAATATCTCCTTATAGGGTTTTTGTTTGTTTGTTTGTTTGTTTGTTTGTTAAAATTCAAATAGTGTTGGGTGCCTGGGTGGCTCAGTTGGTTAAGCAACTGCCTTGGGCTCAGGTCATGATCCCGGAGTTCTGGAGTCTAACATTGGGCTGCCAGTTCCACGGGGATTCTGCTTCTCTCTCTGAACTTCTCCCCCTCATGCTCTCTCTTACTGTCTCTTTCACAAATAAATAAAAATCTTAAAAATAAATAAATTAAATTAAATTAAAAAAATATAAACAAATTTAAGAAAATTCAAATAGTGTTTTTAAAGTACCTGGCACAGAGTAGATATTAGATCATTTTTAGGAATTTGGTTTGATCCATTTATGACTGAATTGATAGGTCTAAGCTTAATGGCGTTTCCAGACCATCCCTGGAGCAGAGGGAGGTTAAGGAGGGTGGGGAAGGGACTCAGAGAGCTTCTGTACTCAGGCGCCACCCTTTGGAGCACCACAAACATGCTGGTTAGAGCTGTGTTTTTTGTTGTTTGGTTTTGTTTTGTTTTTTTTTTTTTCACTCTTGTACCAGGTTACTATTTTTAAATTTGCTGATCCTGGAACACAAGTAGGTACCCTGGGTTTGCTAAATATTTATTCAATTCGAGGCAACTCCAGGTGCAAGGAGAGAGGGTGCAAATCTATCACCTCTCCCTAAGCTGTTGACTCTGGTCCCACCCTTATTTCCTCAGGCTGTTTTCTTTTACGAAATACCCAAAGTATCAGATTAACTTCAAAACGAAATCGTCCTAACCCACCAATATCCCCAACTCATTCCAGCTCTCCGTGATGATCATTCTCTTTTTGCTTTGCATCCTCGTTCTACTGATCCTCGCAAACCCCTATGAGACCAAAGTGTAAAGGAAAAAAACCAAAGTGAAGCAGAAGGGCCCCGTGGCTGGAAAAGATTAGGTCGCATGGAGGTCCGGTCTGCTCCCAGAGACAGTAAGACCCGGGGAGGAATTCTTCTGGTTAGTTTTCCAATGGCTTGAGTTTTTTTTGGCTCTCTGGGTCCTGCTGGAGACTTGAGTTTGTCAAGAGCTGACTGGACTTTCTCCAGCTCCTGGCTGTGTGTCAATTCATCCGATTTCTAATAAAGCCAATTCTTATTTTTCTAACTTGCTTCCAATTCTTAAATGTAGCTCCAAAGAAAACAGAAAGTAATTAAAATGTCAACACTTCCCTGAAAAGGAACATAAACTCTCTTTGGATTTTCTTCCCATTGGAAATGCTTCTTGTCTCCAAGGCCCCTGAGCAGCAACAGCAGACACCCACCACGGAGCTGGTCAGTGGGCAAGGCACATAAATCCCCCTCTGTCCATTACCTTGTTTGCATTTCTTCTTTCTTGCCATTTTCCAAATGGAGAGATCCTATAAATGAACTACTTAAGGCTGTCTCTTATAATGGACTAATATCTACTCCATTGTAATATATCCAAATTTTATGCGATATGAAATAAGCTCCAGCAGCAATAAGCTATTCGATCTAATGTGAAGAAAGTAATGTGGAGCCTAACAGCTTATTATTCAGTTCAGTGCAATAAATTAACTGAGCACCATTTTGCATAATGGGAGCCTGATTATTCCTTTTACCTTCATTTGGATTGGTTTAGATGGATTATGACTCTCTTCAGAGTTAATCAGGTTTATGGGGAAACAACTCTTTTTTAAATGTATTACATTAGAAGATGAAATAAGGGGGATGAAAACATGTGCCACCACTTTATGATTTCGTGTTTTGAAAGGTGAGTCCTTCTAAAAGATTTCCTTACTAAGAGGAAAATTCTGTGACCCTTGGTTCAAGAAGGGTCTTCTTGGAGACTTTCGGTGTGGGAGAAACAAATGTTTGTCCCCATCCCTACCTTCTCCACTTTCCTCCCATATATCTCTGCTGTTTCCTTGACTTGACTTTGAAAGTACTTTTAGCAAAACCCTTGTTTTCCTCTTTCCAGGATCTCCCTGACCCTAGCATCTCCCCAATACTTAGCACTCTGATGCACATATCAGGCTGACCAACACTGTTGGAGGACGTCCAGAGGCTCTGTCTGGGGCCATGGCCCCACCTACCACCAAAGAACTCCAGAATGCATCAAAATGTATCATAACACAAGCCAGAGGTGCCTGAGCAGCTCAGTCGATTAAGTATCTGCCTTTGGCTCAGCTTATGATCGCAGGGTCCTGGGGTGTAGCCCTGTGATGGGCTCCCTGATCAGCAAGGAACCTGCTTCTCCCTCTGTCCCTCCCCCTCTTTTCTGCATCTCCCCCCCCTCACCTCCCCCCACCTTACCACCCTCCCCACTTGTGCTCTCCTGCTCTCTCATATAAAGCAAAACACAAGCCAATAATATTGGCTGCCGCAAATCATCACAACCACCATTTTTGAGAACTACGCATGAATCAAACATCTCTTTGATATTTACAGCAACTCTATAAAATAGGTATCACCTTCTAAATTAAAAAGTGGAAACTGAGTCTGGTTGAGATTAAATAACTTAACAAATTTGCATAGCAAGTGAAGGCATGAAATCTGAAGAACTTCAAAATCTGTGTGGTATGTTACATCATCTGCTAAAAAAAAAGTGCCTGCAAATAGTATCTCTATGCTTCTACATTAGTGTTAAGGAAAAAAACAACTCAAAAGTAGGTGCTCTATTAGTAAGGAGGCTGAAACTTCATAATCATGTAGATGGCATTATTTTTACAGTACTTAAAATAGGACACATGTATGGTCTATCAATTCTGCTTCTTACAGAGATGTTTGCATTTCTTTTCTGGATTATAAACTGCTTGAGGCCAGGACATTTATTTTCTACATACTAGGGCATCACTGTGATGTGATGTTAAGTTAGAAAAACCTAGGTTTTGGGGTGCCTGGGTGGCTCAGTCAGTTAAGTGGCTACCTTCAGCCCAGGTCATGATCCCAGGGTTCTGGGATTAAGCCCTGCATTGGGCTTCTTGCTCAGCAGGGTGCCTGCTGCTCCCCCTGCTTGGCTTGTTCACTCTCTCTCATTCTGTGTCAAATAAATAAATAATAATCTAAAAAAAAAGAAAAGAAAACCCTAGGTTTCAATTTTGACTTTACTTACTGCTAACTGTATAGTATTAAACTCAAAAGTAGTTTATACTACTACTAATATATATTTACTACTAAAGTAGTAAATATACTACACAGAGTTGTTGGGGAGCTTAAGTGAAATAAATTATATAAATACAGAGCAGGGATTATGATCAATAAATTTTGTTCTCTCTCTCTCCATATTCACTCCATCAGTTTAATATCTAAACATCAGTTTTCCATGCATAGAGATATTCCATGGAAATGTCAATGGGACACACAAGTGTTGAGAGAGAAAGATACCCTGACTGAAATCTTTCTCTTGCATTATTTCTCTTACAATTATTCATTGACTCACATTTACCCATTTCACTGAGATCATTTTTTCAAAGATGATTTTAATTCTAAAACTTGGAGTAATGAAGTAAATAAAGGTAACTGGCATTCATATCTACATCTCTTTTCCTCTTACCCCGCCTTCTTCAATGCTTCACTTCTCCCCTGGTAGGGACAGTAAGTGCTGTTGATGGCATGGAAAAAGTTTGGATCATGATCAAGGACTTATCATTGTAAAATTTTATCTCTTCACTTCTCTGACATGAAACTTTCCTTTCACTGCGGGGAGAAGAAGCCCTATAAAAAGCAAGGATGAATCTTAGATTTTTCAAAAATGCAAGGAGAAATGAAGGCAGGAAGAAATGATGGTGTGCATAAGAAAAAATTACATGATAAAGCTTTGTTATATTGCGGGTGTTGTTATGCTTTAAAGATATACAAGGAGGGATTATTTTTCTTCAGAGATAGTTTCACCTTGTTGAAGTTCGAATACAATGATAACAAAAATACTGTTTTAATGAATGACAGTTTATCTCCTCATTGGTTTATGACATCTTTTCTCCTGGAGAGCTCAGAGAATTTTATAATTTCTTTGAGTTATAATGATAACATTATTTGACAGAATTTAAGTTGATAAAATGACAAATCAGAGGGGTTGAGTGAAATACACAGGATCACCGAGCAAATTAGTGACAGAAATTCAGTAATGTGTAATGGAGATAGTAGGGAAACTTTACAATGAGCTTTCAGTAGATAATAAGTAGAACAGCTTGGTTGAGGACAGGAACTTTGCTGTTGAGTTTTCTTCTCCTGACCCTAAAGGAATACACAGTCTAAGTGGTGGGAACTGAGACAAATATAAGACAGTACTCTGCCCAGAAATCTGTGAAGCAGTGCTTAAGGTGAGCCTTGCAGAATGAGTAGGATTTCTAAAGGTCAACACTGTGGAGTCAGAGTAGAGAGAGGGCACTCCAGGCCAATGAGATGGCTGTGCAGCAGCTCAAAAACATGCCTGGAGATTAATTATTTTGTGAAGATGAAGGGGTGGTGAAGACTGGATGTTTCTGTCTCCAGATTCATATGTTGGAACTTCATCTCCATTATGATGATATCTGGATGTGGGAAATTTGGGGGTGATTAGGTCCTTAATGCCCTAATAAAAAAGACCCCAGAGAGCTTCCTCACCTCTTCCACCATGTGAGGATCCAGCAAAAAGACAACCAGCTATCTATGAACCAGGAAAAGGACCTCACCGAATCATGCTGGTGCTTTGATCTTAGACTTCCCAGCCTCCAGGACTGGGGGAAGTAAATTTATGTTGTTTATAAGCCAGCCAGCCTGAGTTATTTTGTCACTGTAGCCCAAATGGACTGATACAAGGGGGTAGACACTAGATCCTGATCAAGTTTGTCTTGAAAGGATGAATATGGTGAGAGCAAAGGATGGAGCTGAAGCTGAGACTAGAGAGACCAGTTAGGGAGCTCTTATAGTCATCAGGGGTTGTGGGGGAAGGAAGTCCATATTGTAAAACTCACTCAGTTGAGTGCAGCAATGTGGATTCTGGGTGGCTGGCCAGGCTCACTGAGCAGAGATGTCCCTCACACTTGCACATCACACTGTCACTGCATTCCAATCACATTCTCATCTCAGCATATTGCAGAGTTTGTTATAAACCTTGGGAATTACTCTACATGATAAATCCATAGAAACCATGGTTAAAAGGAAAATAAAACTGAGGTCAAGATCTTGAAGGACACAAATCCTTCAAGGACTTGTGAAGTCCCAGACCCATGAAAGCTACTTAGAAGTCAAAGAAGAAGAAGGAAATCTAAGAGATGGAAGTCCAGAGAAGTATGGCAGACACAGGAAAAGGAAGGTCATGGTCACTAAATGTTGGGAGGGTGTTAAGTAAGAAAGGGCAAGGAGAAAGAGTCTATAAAAACAAACTAGAGAGTCATTGGTGGACCTGGAAAACCAGTTTGTGCAGAGTGAGAGTGGAAAGGCCCTATTACCAGTAAATTGGGGGAGCATGGAGAAAGCATGAGTGGCACCCCTTTTTGAGGAGAGATTAACTATGAAAGGAGGAGAGGGAGAGGCTATGGTGAAGAGGCATGTAGAATAAAGGAAGGGACTTTTTATCACCTTATTTCTCAAACAGGACAGCTTGCTTTGAATGTGTTTAAGTGATGAGGATAATGAGTCTGGGAAAAGGATATAATCAGTGAATAGTCTAACAAAAATACAGATACTAAGAGGGAATGGTTTGAACAGGGTAAGCAGTGGTTGTCAGCAAGTTAGAGAAAGAGAGTTCCATCAAAATGCAGCCAGGACAACCCTAGTTTCTGATGATAATAGATAGCATAGCACAAGTGGAAATTTCTCCTTAAGCACCAGACAGCTCCAACATCAAATCCCAGCTCTGTCTCTTTGGACCAGTGTCCCCCTTGAACAGTACTCCCCCTCTCTAGACTCAGTTTCCCCATCCATAATCATGACAAACATACCCACCTCCACGAGCAAGGCAAGGGTTCAGTCTTGCTCTCCCTACTGACATTGCCTATCCTCTCCCCGACTTAATTTTCCTCCTTCCTATTTGTAACTTTCTATGTCTCTCATTTATGACCCAGCCCTCCTATGAAAACGCAAACTAGAGAAGTGTAGGGATTTTTCCTATTTTGTTCAATATCACATCCTCAACAGTGTGGTGACTGACACACAGTAGGTGCTCAATAATTAAGTGTTGAGTGAGGAAATGAATGAGTGAAGAGGATGTTGCTGAGCAATTCCTCATCTTTGACACTATTGGTATTTGGAGGCAGGTCATTGATTTGTTTGAGGAGGGAGGCTGTCCTGTGATGTTTAACAGCATCTCCATTTCTCCCCATGAGATGCCAATGGCACCCCTCCCCCAGCTGCAACCAGCAAAAATATGTCCAAACGCTACCACATACCCCTGAGAGGCAAAATCTCTCTAGGTCGAGAAATTCTGCTTAGGGAGCAAGAGCTTAAAAATGGTGCTTTTAGTATCATTTATTATAAGGGAGGAAGAAATTGAAAATGAAAGTAACACGTGGTCACCAAACTCTACCACAACCTGCTTAGTTTGAGGTGAAGAAAATTACGGCAGCTGAGGTGCTGTCGGCTTCACAGCACACTGACATTTTCCTTATGATTTTGCCAAGAGACGTGTTTACAAGAAAACAGTTGTAAATCAAGACGAGCCTCCTGAGTCTCTCCCGTCTGTTAGTCATACGTGAGATATTTTCTTCCTTGTCACCTCTCTGGACAAACAATAATAACTCAGATACTGACCCCTACCCATCGAGTCTGGTAGCATCAAAGCTGATAATGTAGGACATACAGACTTGGGAGGGCTGCCACTTTAAAGGAAATGATGTTTCCACCTCCACATTCTAATTAAGAAAAGATTATAAAAAAGCAGAAAGTACAGCTGCAGTTTTTCCTCTTCAGGATTATCTTCTCTTCAGTTTCCCATTTTTTTTGTTACCACCCCATTTCTTTGCTTGGACTAGAAATCAATGGTCTTTGTATTAAAATGGCTAATACGACCTTTCAGAAACATGAGGATTTCAGAAAGTGGGAAGTGTTTCGAAAATTGCTTTTGGGAACGTGAAATGTAATGCTGTGACAAGACCCAGAAACGACTGGGCCGCAGGTTCTCCACCAAAGCCCCGACACCGTGATCTAGGGGGGAAACTGTCAGAGGAACAGAGAGAGCTCATGGTTAGGGCAACCCTACGTCTGGCTTTGCTGGGACATCCCAGCTTATGCCTGCTGTCCATGGACAGCAGTTACAGGCAGCCTCTTTCATTTTCCAAAACGTCCAGGATTGGACAATGAAATACGTGGTTGTCTTACTCAGAGAGAACATCTGACCGGTCCCACAAGGGAAAGGCGAAGACTGAAAACTGACTGCCTGCTAGTCTATTGTGTACCCTGAGTATCCCTCAGACTTCTCTCTGCCCTCTGGCGGGCCTGGTTGCCGGGATCGTAGAAAGATAAACAATCTGTGAGTCAATAAATGAACTGGTCATCCACCTAGCTCACTGATCTACATTTCGTTTATCTCTCAGTTCCCAGGAAAAGTGAAATGGTAATTAGGTGATCACGTCACAGAGTCTGGCTTGCTCAGGTATTCCAGAAGGCAAATTTAGATTCAGAGAGACCCAGTGGAAAGTGAGTTGATGACTCTCTGTCAGCCAGGCCTCAGATTCCCAGGCCTGCGAAAAGGGCCTCGGACTGCCAAATGCTGGCCAGAAAGAGACCCTTGCCCCATAGCCCAGCACCCCTCAGATGAGGGTAGCCGTGGTAGCTAGACATAGCCAACTGGCCAAGAATGTCCTACCTTGCTGCTAGTAAGATAAGCCTTTCTTTCTCAGGACCAAGAACTCAGCTTCAGTGACTCAGTGTCCAGCAACTTAAGCACCTGCCCGTCAGATCCAGAGTCCCAGGAGTCAGCCGTACAGCAGGCCCTGGTTCCAGAGCCAAGCTGAGGAGGAGGGGAATGAGAAGCCAGCAACAGCTGACAGCCTGAGAGATCAGACAGTTTCTGCGGGATGGGCACTGAGCCCTTCCGTGACTAACAGCCTTGCTCACCCCAGCCTCCTCTCCCGGTGATCCCTTCACATTCCAGAACAAACTGCTCTGTTTCCAGAAGGCGTCAGAGTTCCCCTCAATGCCTTTTCATCTACTCCAAGCTCTAATCCGGTCTCAGCACAGACATGCTTTCCTCCAAGGAACCCTCCCTGAACCCCCAAATTGAAATTCAGGGGTCCTTCTTAAACATCCACTCTGTGTTTCCCACTGTCAGAGAGCTCATCCCACCTGGTTATAACTATCTGTTTACTTATCTATAACCTCTACTAATTATAACCCATTTGATGTTAAGAACTGTCTTGTTCTTTGCTTCCATTCCCCCCTGCCCGCGACTATAGCAGAAACTCAAAGAGCCTAACTTGAATGAATGAATGACTAGTTTCACTTTGGTGGCAGGGCCATGGGGGATAATGACATGAATAATAGCACCTGGGAATTAAATAAGTAAGCACTTACTCCAAAAGTGCTTTTGGAGTTACGGAGAGCATCTAATACTTCCATCAGGTCATGATTTCTAAGTCACCCACCAGGGACCAGCCATTTTGCTTGCAGCATTATTGTGAAGATTAAATTGGATAAAGCACATATTTGATGTTTAATAAATAGTAGCTGATGGTATTATATAACTTAAGCCTCTGTACAATCTCGTGCTGTGAGTAAGAACACCTGAGGGAACGGAGAGGTTAAAGTGACTTGACAGAAAATGGTAAAATCGAGAGGCCAAGTAGTATGTCTTTTCATCTTTTTGCTATAACCTGTCACCTCTCTGAAATGGAAAGAAGGAAGGAAAGGGAGGAGGGGGGAAAGGAAAGAAGGTATGGAAGGAGGTAAGGAGAAATTAAAAAGGAAAAAAGGAAGAGGGCTTAAGATATTTTTCTTTTACCCCTCCACAATCTTAATCTTTGTACGTCTTCAAATGAGTATTATTGCATTGCTTTTTGTAGAATATCCCAGCTCCAACTGTTATAGGTATGACTGAAGAAGGAAAATTACAAAAATGACCCGTATCTCTGATCTAACTGAGCCGGGACATTGCTAGGACATAACAAGCATGTGGAGACTGAAGCCCTGCCCACTGGCCCCTCTTGCCAGTGTGTTCGGTAGGAGATCCAGCAGCTGTTGGCTTCCTCCTGACTCTGGCCTTGCTCGGGCTTGCTGGAGTGAGTCACACCGCCCCTGCAGAAGACGATGAGACAGAATGCTTATCCAAGTATTTTAGCAAATGGAAGTTACGGACCTATATAAAGAGTCCTGGAAGTTTGCATGGAGGTAGGGAAGGAGGCATCGTCAATGAGCTGCTTAACCTTGGTTTACGAACAGCCTTTCTTTACAGACAGCAAGCAGAAAAAAGTAGATAGCATCCACACACTCTCTAACACCAGAAATTGTAGTGGAAAACACTGGAAATTATAATGGAAAATTTATCAAGCCATATCAACACCATCTCTACTCTCCAAAAAAAGGAAACCAATAACTAAGAAAATGCTTCTCCATCAGTGATATAATCCAGAGAACTCAAAAAGACTACGTTGAGTCTCATGTTTTCTTTATGGAAGTTTCCTCGGATGAGTCTAAGAGGATATATGGCATCTGATACAGAACCATCCTGGTCAGACTACTGAAATACTATTTCTTCCCTCAGAGAATAGATACTAAGTGCCAGGCACTACACAAAATATTAGGATTAAATTGTGAACCAAACGTTTGGTAATTACCTCTCTGTCATGGACTGTATAGTTTGGGGTGAGAACAGATCATCAAATAATCACAGAAAATATAGGTGAGTATAGAGGTGCCTAGGTTGGTCAGTCGGTTAAGCCTCTGCCCTCTGCTCAGGTCATGACCCCAGGATCCTGGGATTGAGTCCCTCATCCGGCTCCCTGCCTAGTGGGGAATCTGCTTCTTCCTCTCTCTCTGCCACTCCTCCTGCTTGCGGTGTCTCTCTCTGTCTAATAAATAAAATCTTAAAAAAAAAAAAAAGAAAAGAAAGAAAAAGAAAATACAGGTAAGCATAAATTCTAACATTCTTATCAGAGAAAATAATTTTTTATTATATAATGAACACATTTTTAAGAACAAGATCTAATTGAAATGTTGTCTATAATAAACACAAAGTTGCCAATAAGTTCCAAAAAAAAAAAAAAAGCCTGCTAGGTTAATGAAGAAAAAAAAAATATTTGTAAATGTAGACAGTGCCCTCTAAGGCAGTGAACTTTCTCATGCAATTCTTTCCAAGAAGTAAATCATTCGGACACTTACGGCTACTACATATTATTTACTTTGTGAGGACGGGTGAAGTAAGACTACACTCACTACTCATTTTATTTCAGAGAATTGCGAAACTTTTGAGTTGGGTAGGGTTTGAAATTAAATTTTATTCTCCGTTATTTCACAGATGAAGAAATCAAGACCAAGGAAAGCAAGTGACTTGCTCAACATCACACAAGTAGACACATCAAAGCTGGAAGTGAAATTCAGGTTTCCTCATTTCAGTGTTCTTGACCCCAAACCAAGTTGCAATAAGCCCTTTACTCTTTGTGTAAGGGTGCCAATTACTAAAGAGGGGTCATAGTTTGCTTCTAAACATTTTCTCAGTCTCTCTCATTCTCTCCCTCTCCTCCTTCCCTGTCTCACTCACTCACTCTCTCTCCCTTTCCCTGATTCCTCTGTCTCTCTCTCTCTTTCACACACACACACACACACACACACCCCAATAAAATGATAAGCTTAAGGCAAAAGCTATCAAATAAATAGTAACTTGGCTTTCCACTACTAATGTTACATAGCAAACAGACAAAATACGCATTCTTTGTTAACTCAGCCCCTAAAAGAGGCTTTTAGACAAAGCCCAGTCTATGATCCAGATGCTTTGCTGTCTACTTGTGGGTTTGTTTGATTTTATACAGAAAACCCTTTAGTGTTTAAACATAAAAGCCTAAATTGAACAGACCGGAACTCTTTCAAGGACTCAAAATAAATATTATATTATTATACTTGGGCTTTGGCAAAAAAACACTTTTTTCCAAGGTGACATTCATGTCACATTCCATAGTGTGGTTATTTGGAATTTACCTTAGCAACTTAACTGTATTTCATTTACTCAAACAGCATAACCTCAGGTGATTAAGAAAAAAAGCTAATGCAAAAACACAAATTTTCAGTATAAATTTCTTCAAAAGCAAGGTACAAATTTGATATGTATTATCTACATTCTAGAGCTAGAGACATTTTTAGATCTGAAATTTGGCATCATCATAACTCGAATCATCTGGCTTGAAGCAAGGACAGGGATGAGACGCCAGAAAACCTACTCCACCTACCACTGTACATGTCTTCTCGTTAGCACTAGCCAGTTGTGAAAATTCAACCAGGCACTTGTTTTTCTAGGTCTAAATTTTCTCATGTAAACAATGAAAAATCTGGAAGAAATTACCCTGTTAGTCCCTTGCAGCAGCAAAATACCCTGTTCCTTTGGGTTCTCATTTTTATTATTTGCCCCCAAATCTAAACAAGACAACACACGTCCCAGAGACAAAGAGATCTGGCAAAAAGAGAATACACATAGCAAAGGAGGCTCCAGGTAAAATCAAAAAGTGCAATGAATCACACACGGGCCCTAGTATACAGATCATATACATTATGAGAAAAACGGTCCAAGTGAGAGCCCAGATGTCTGATGTCTCTTGAGAGGTTGGTACAACCATACTCTCAAAATATAGACCTTGAGTTGTGAAAAGCATTAAATAGATCTTTCTGTTTTCTTGTCTTTTTAAACAAACTACTGTTGTTTATATACTGATCAGTTTTCCTGAATTTACATGAATGATCATTTTGGAATTGTGAGTGTGTTAGAGATGAGTTGGAAGAGCATTACGTTTAAGTCTGCCACACTTTGTAACATGCCTATATGACATATAACACAAGAACATTAACCCCAACCTTAACTCTGATGCTGAAAATGCCTAAAATGAAATTTTATGAATTAACTTTTATTCCAAGATTTTGCACTATAAGTTCAAAGATGGAATGCCATGGCAAAAGCAATAATTGACCCCAATAAATGAGAACAATTTACCTTAAAGCACACAGACATACATGTTTAGAAATCACATTTTTTTAATAAAAAATAACTTCCTTGTAGAATACTAATTATTTCTTGCATTGATTCAAATATGAAACAAAAATTGATAATGCAGTTCTAGAAAACGGGGTGATCGCCAATTTGAAGTGTGTTAAAGGAAAGCATCCATTTCCCTGAAGGAACATACAGAATCCTTTCAAGACAAGTACACTTACAGAAAACTGTTTTGGACAACACTGTTTCCATTGTAAGCTTCTGGCTCTTTCATATTAATGTCTTTACAGATGCCCTTAGTACCAGTGGGATGTCGATACTGGAAATGCATTCTTTGCCACTCGGCAGAGTATACATAGTAAATAAATATCAGAGTTAAGATTTCAGTGTTAGTTTTTATCTGTAGGGGACTAAAAAGATAGACGTCTACCTTCAAGTTGGATTATACTAAACAACAACAAAAAAGGATAAACAGATCTAAAACAAACGAACAAAAAAGGACAAAAACCAAGGGGAGGAAGACCAAATCAAAAGTTATTTTTGAAACAGCATAGCAATGGTAGATGAGCTGGTTAGCTGTGATAGTAAGTTAAACAAGTAAATAAGTATATGTAATAATACATACATAGATAAAACCAGTCATACAGATGCACACACACACATATATATGTAACAGCACTGGAAAACAAGAGTGATGTCAATACCAAAGATGTGAGATAATCATAAAAGATATACTGTATTTCTCCAAAGAAGACACACAAACAGCCAATAAAACCATGAAGAGCAGTAACTGATACCATAATGCAAATCAAAACCACAAGATGCCACGTCATCCCCCAAAACAAAAGCAAAACAAAAATCAGTGGTAATGAGGATGTGGAAAAACTGGAACTTCTGTGCTTTGCTGGTGGGAATGTAAAATGGTACAGCTGCTATAGAAAACTGGAGAGTGGGTCCCTAAAAAAAAAAATTAAAGAATTTTTTTAGAAAAGGTATAACACAGATGGGATAAATTCTTGGTGAAACAAAGCCAGAGAACACCATACTGGATGGAAGCAGAGCAGAGATAAGAGTGATTATGGGGAACTTCAGATGGAGGAGGTTAAGAAACAATTGTCATCTTGATTAAGGGGAAAATGCATGTTAGAGAGAGTAGGTGTGCCACCTCCTGATATACTGAGACAGAGAGGTCAGCCAGTGCTGACAGGCTCAGACAGGTGAGTGTGGGCTCGGAGACCAAAGAGTTGGGGCCATTCATTGTCACAGGTAGCGAGGGACACCTCTGAGACAGCTAGAGTTTCAGACCTCTTTAAAGGATGTCTTCTTCTGCCCTCATAATCACTGGAGAGAAACTCCTGCAATCTGAACCAACTTCACCAAAAAAACTAAGAAGCCAAGATAATGAAAAAATTGTGGTGTAAGAAGGGGGTTCAGGGAGGAAGATAGATGATAGATAAATCATGTATTAAGTTTTAATCACTTTGATGTATCAAATATCAATAATATAAAAAAGTTATTTTTTTATTGATTGTAATTTAGACCAAAAATTACAGATGATCCCGTGTGGGAAAGTGGTGAGGCACAAGGAAATGAAAAAAACACGAAGATTCTCATTTTTTTTTTCCAGGAGTTCATAAATGCTGATGAGCTCTAGTTATCGTCAGAAACTAATTGTGCTTAAAGATTCATCTTAATAAATATAAAACTTCTGGCTAAACATAGTGGATGAAATACACATATTTATTTTATTTTCATTTGAAAGGCTACTAAAATTTGCAAGGAAATTAAGCACACATACACAAACACTTTAAACCAATCACAGCAAAGAGAATTAGAGAAGAAAATGATAGCAAATGAGGTGTATAAAAATGAGAGGAAAGAAAACAATTGGGTACATAGTAACTGACTCAACAGATCAAAGAAAACTGAATTTTATGCCTGAAGAGAGGGAATATTGACAGAAAACAAGCCAATGTGTGCAGAAGAAACCCAGCCTGGAGTTAGGAATTTGAGGTTCCTAGTATCCCTGAAAGTAAGAATGGAGGGTGGAACTGAGGAAGGGAATCACAGAAAAGTCTGGATCAGTGGAGTTCAGACCGGCAAGTGTCCTATTGTGATCGCTAGGTGAGTACTTCTAGCCCACCCAAAGAAGGTAAGGAAGTAACAGATTTTGAAGAAATTAAATCTGAGAAACTCTGTATTCCCAGGCCATGAAGCCCAACTGCTAGATTAAAAGCCCAAAAAGAATTCTGGGACCCCTCCAACTCTAGAGGGAGGGTTACCATTCCCATCTCACTCCAGATAAGACACTGGAGAAGTCCTCTCTGAGGAAACCACCCCATCCAAGAGAAAGACCCACTCATGCGGTTGAATCCAGCTGGTATACACAGTATTCGTGGCCAGTGCATTTTGAGTGTCTAGGAACCTTCTCTGGTTGAATGATGCCCATGCCACATCAATTGTCGAATACTTTTAATATTAACCTTGGAAACCCCCAGTAAATAACTGGTTCTACTCCAAGTGATCAGGAAGTCTGACAGACAGTAAGACCCAGCCTCTTGCACAGAATGTTCACTCAACTAGTTAGAGCCTCTTTCTTAAATGGGAACAGCCAGCCATGGGTCATCAGGTATTGAAAGGAAAACCCCAACATGAAGAGCAAAGACAAAAAGATAATAATAAATAAAAAGAACTTGGAGGAAGCAAAGGGAATTCAGGGAGCAGAAGAAAACTTCAAAAAAGTTACACTTTCAGAGAAATACGAAAAGATTTTTGTAGCTATGAGTGAAACAAGAAGAGGATGCTATTTTATTTTTAAAGGAAACAGCAGAAATATAAGAATGGATTCTTTCTTGATGAAGAGAAAAATTGTGAGTAGAAAGATTAAGAACATAAAGTCGAAATTAGATCAAAATAATAGAGATGGAAAATAGAACAGAATTTGGGGTGAGGAGCAATTACAGAATCAATCCAGAAGGTCAGAGATCTGAATTAATGTTTCAGGAGAAAAAAAAAAATACTGAAATGAAAAATATCAATAAATTAAATCAAGAAAATGTGTCAAAATTGAAAAATTATACAAGCGAAAACCCTCAGAACAATAACAAAGGCCCCCGAGTAACACGGCAGTGTGTTTAAGCGTGGGTTTTGGGTTTAAAGAACTAGTGATCCTTACTGAACAGAAATAGTCATGAGCTCAGGTGCTTTACAATAAAGTAATTAACCATGAGTCTTCCTGCATTGAAGATTTCATCAAGAGACCCCATCATGTCAATTTTTCATGAGCAATTGAGTTGGAAAAACTGTTTTCTTGTGGTTCAGGGAAATATTGCTTCTAGAAAACAGGGCCGATTATCTTTTACTTTAAGACCGAATCAATTTTAAAACTCCAACATCAAACATTTAAGTCTGAAAACTCATCACTGCCCCAAAACAATTACCCATGAACCAGCCTGAATAATGCCTAGAATCTGTTTCTCTAACTATCCCATTTTCATCCAGAATGAAAATCTTGAACAAGGCTAGAGGGACACCTTCACCAAGAACAGCATGATTCTTACCAAACTTCCCTTGAGTGCTCACATGAAACTACATCATAAGCAGAATTACCGAGTTACAGAAAAAGAGAGGTGTGCAAAGTAGTTGATTTTGTTTAAAATTTTTATGTCGAAAATTTCAAATGTGTGCAGAAGCAAAAAGAATAATATAATAATCCCTCACATACACAGCTTCAACAACTTTCAACTCATGATCAATCTTATTTATACCCCCATTCAATTCTTCCCGCCCTCAGACTCAGTGGATTATTTCAAAACAAAACTGAGACATCACAATATGTCATCTATAAATATATATTATATATGAATACATAATATGTAGTTAGATATGCATAAATGTCAAATATACATACATATGTATTTTAGAAAGAAAATCTTTGTCATAAGCATAATGACAATTCTTTATCACGACTGCATATAATTAACAGTAATCCATAATGCTAACCAAATCATTACTCACATTTCCCCAATTGTTTAATTAGTTTCATTTTCATTTTCTCCCTTTGAATCAGAAACTATTTTCCCTTTGGTTACCCCATGGTATGTTATGTACAGAAAAGACAGGATAAATGTTTGAGTCTTTCTCTTCAATGTATTGGCTTTCAAATTTTTGAGTTTGTTACCTAGTATCCTCCAAAGAGAACCAATGGTTTTGGGGTTTGAGCGGATTTTCTTTTGGCCATGTGTGTGTTTTGGAATCATTGTAGGTTTAAGCATAATGGATGTGTTTTAAGTCATTGCAGTTATTATTTTATTGATGCTCAAATTGTCCTATCTTTGGTGACAAAAAGGCTTGCCGAGTTGGCTCCAGAGTGTTTTAGACAACCCCAAAAGTAATTGACAGTGTCCCTTGCTCTTTGGTAGTATAAATTATTCTAGGCTCACTGTTATACATTTCTGCCCCAGATCTAGAATCAGTTCTTTCCCAAGGAACTTTGTTCTTTTTAGAGGAGGGAATAGTACTGAAAGACCACAGTCTGGGGTTTGAGCCTGGTTAATGAACGTGTTCATTTTTATTGAGCTTGTCACTGTTTGCAGGTCTTTGCAGTGAGTAGAGCTAGGAAATCTGTATTTTTTAAATATTAAAACACTTCACAATTTCGGTTGACAATTATAAATTCCAGACTACAGAGTTTTTACTTAACATCCCTGATCTTACATTTGAATTGCCTTCTTCCATTCCCCAAATCCTAATTCCTAACACAAACATAATTTTTCACTTGTTTTATCCATTGTATGTACAACAGTCTCAAAAAAAATGAGTAGAAGGAGGGAAGGAGTTAAGGAAGGAAGGAAGGAAGGAAGGGAGGAAAATAAGTCCAAACAGTAAAATACTATCACCAACAATAAACTTAGGAAAAGACTTGACAATTTTTTTGACAATTTCTTAGCATATATCTATAGATAAATTCCTTTGTCACAGGAAATAATTCCTCTCTATAATTAGGCCTCTAATCTGAGGTCAGGTTCACTTGCATCACTTTGCTCTCAATTTTTAGAGATTGCTTTGTCTCGAGATTAATTTTGTTTTATAATCACTTTAAATATTCACGTTTTTTAATCTAAAACAAAAGCAGAATATATTCAAAGATATCTAACTTGGAATTCTGTCCCCTTTAGTGCATTTCCCCCTTCCCCATAAATAACTTTTTCCTGAAAGGTTTTTATTTTTTTTCATATAACCAAATTTGTATTCAGATGACCTTCTTAGATATATAGCAGGATGCCATAAACACTTTTTTCCTTCACAATCTCTTTTTAACTTAACAAATTCTGGAGAGGATTCCTTAAACTTATTAATATTTTTTTGAAAAATGTGTTTTTGTAGTCCAGGTGAGAAATTTGGCTATAAAATGAGAGTTTTAGTAAGCAGCTGGTGGCAAAAGAAAGATTTAATCCTAATGTATTATAAAAAAAAATGCAGATTGGCGCTTTGTAGTAAACCTTTATAAAATGACTCACCAAATTCACAGCATCGTGCTGAGAAAAATTAGAGTAGGTGGCTTTGCTTCTGAGAGGCATACACAGTGTACAATTTTACCCTGCAAAATGCTTTAGCTACTACAATTTTCTTTTGCTTTGCCTTTTTGAAAAGTAATGTTCCTTCCTATTTTAGCAGCACCATTTGCATTCCTATTATTCACTCTGAACTGGGATTTGCATTTTTATCTTTCCTTTGTTACTTGTTTTCATTCCAGCACTTCTCTTCGTGCTCTTTGCCTTTGGTCTATCTTGCCCTTAAATGGAGGCCTCATGCGTTGGGAACCAAGCCATGAATTTCCTTGCCGTCATGCCAGGCCTTGTCCCAATTTAATGATATAAATTCCCTTGAACTATCGCCAGCGAAGCTAGGACATCCCACACGCATTTGCTATGGAAACACCTTCATGACTAATGGTCTCTCAAATTAAGGCATTTTAAAATTGAAGCTAGAAGTGGTTTTCATTAAAAAAAAAAAAAAAAAAAAAAATCTGCAGCTGTGGAAAAAAAAAATAGAGCAATTCTCGAAAAGTTGTGAGTCGCCATGTCACTATATCCAGCTTACCTGAGAGGTAGATTCCTACAACCCCAATCCCAAGGTAGTAGATAAGAGAGCAAGAATTTATGCAGACTTATCCACGTATTCCAGTGAGCAGCCTCTGTTCTCTTCTGCAGAATACTTCTAAATTGAGGTGTTAGGCTTGTGCCAGGTTCTTTTCCTTAGAACACATGTAGAGACATTTAAGAGCCTGTATGATTTGGAAGCTGCCGACACCGCATCATGTTCCCTTTCCCCTCTCATGTCTTAATAGCAAATTACGTAGACTTTGAAGGACCCACCAGGCCATTTTACCTTTGTTCAACTTATTGCCTTTGCTCAGCAAATGATGCTTAATTAAATGATGGAAGGAGTAAATGAGCATGGGATGTACGCTCCTAGGTGGGCAAGGGACCTTGCCTTACCACCACCTATATGAGTGTTACCTTGATGTGTCTGTGTTTAGATTTCCTCTTTCATGTCTCTGTTGGAAAGGAATGGGGTTTCTCTGATTTTGACGTTGGTGGACACTAGAGACAGGGGCAAGAATTTTGTTTTCACTTGGAAGAGGCCAAGGGAGCTTTGCCACTCTCTGTTCAAACAAGTCTTCAAAAGCACTAGGAGAATCGAGAATCCCCTGAGCCCACGTGGGGTCTTCCTGTAGGAAGCCTCCTTGCCGTCCTGGTCTTGCCTCTGCCACATCCTGCTAATCTCTACCCTTTGTCCCTGTTCTCTGCCCCTAATCGAAGGCTGACCTGTCCTGCCAGTCATGTCTACAGATCTCACATGGTGAGTTACTAATCTGATGAATTTGTCCCAGTGAAGGAAGACTAGAGGGGTGGTTCCTGGTTGACGATAAGAATCACCTAGATAAAATTATAGATGGTCAGGGCTTGTTCTTCTGTGTTTCTAGTTAGTAGGTTTGGCTTTGACTAAGGATCTGCCTGGCCTTTTTAAAACACCTTGGTGATTGCAGTGGCCAGGCACGTTGTAAAACGGCCCAATGAGAAGCACAATCCAGGAGGCACATTACTCTCTCTAAGGAAAACCATTCAAAACACAACCCCCACTGCTGTGGTTCATCTCCTGGATGGCAGATCTGAGACTGCAGCTCAGTGGAGAAGACAGAAGGGAAACATCTTTCTTTGCAGGTTGCCTGCAAAGAATTTTAGTTGAGCTTTCAGAATCTCCAAGTGCAATGAACGAATTTGAGGTGAGCTCCCTGACCACAGACATGACTTTTTTTTTTTTTTTTTAATTCCATGTGGGTCTTTGCAGTAGGTGCTATCTTTAGACACAAAGTCACTGGAAGCTGATAAACACATACAAAAAAGTCATCTCTCTGCCCGCCAGCCCACTATGGAAGAGGTGGAGGAGAAGTCCTAAACCCCAGCCCCTGGTACCGTGAATGACTTCACTGACACTGCTTTTTCTCAGTATCAGGTTATCATCACACCTTCCTCCAGCAGCTACCCTGCCTTCCCTAACCGTTGCTGCAAGGTTCAACAAAGCTGAATGCTCCTTTGCGAAACAAATGACTTTTTTTGTGTGTGAGACTTTTTTATTCCCCACTCACTAATACCCTCTGGGCTTCCAGTAAATTTAAGTTTGCCAAATCTCCCAAAGGAATTAAAGATCTAATTTTAGAGTCGGGGGAAAGTGCATTCTCAGAGCAACTGGGAGTACCCATCCTTACCCGTAAGACTGACGAAGTGGGAGCAGGAGTGGCCCATTTCCTCAGTCTCATGGGGCAGCATCTTTACGAAAAATGAACTCAGCTGTTAACAGCCTGTGGAGGGACCGCTATCTACCACATCACAGGCGGCAGAGAAGAACAGGATGTTATGAGTACAGCATGAACCTCAGAGCTAGAGTCCAAACCAGGCTCGGGGCTTCCCAGGCCTGTGTTTACCTTGTTTCCAAAAACTTTAAGAAAGAACTCTCCTGAGAACGGAGCAGCACAGAACTGATAAATCTTGTTTTTATTTTATTCATGAGAAGAGAGCCCACTCTAGTTTATAACACATATCACCAAAGTGCTATGGCTCCTCCTTGGTTCTTTCTTTCTTTCTTTCTTTCTTTTTAAAGATTTTATTTATTTATTTGTTGAGAGAGAGAGAGAGAGAGAGAGAGGGAGGGAGCATGAGCAGCAGACTCTCCCCGCTGAGCAAGGAGCCTAAAGCGGGATTCTATCCCAGGACTCCTGGATCATGACCTGAGCGTTAGACAGATGCTTAACCGCTTAACTGACTGAGCCACCGAGATGTCCCTCCTCCTTGATTCTTTAAAGGACCCGTGGTTTTTCTCCAGATCTGCTCATTTGCTGCTGAAGCAAGCCCCCAGAGAAGCTGTAGTATACGCACCTGGTCGGCTTGTCTTCCCCAGTCTCTTCGACTATAAAGTGAACACGGTTGAGTTTCTTCTGTTAAACACTGCTGGGTCGTCAGAAAACAAAACAAAATAATAACAGGGCTCACTGACAAAGAAACTGAAGGTGAAGAAAGCTTAACCCCTGAATTTGGCCACACTTCCTAAATACTCATTTATTTGTAAGTTGTGATTAAAAATAAACCATCCACCAGCTGTCAGTTGGTAGTGTGCTAATTAAGAGCATAGGGTTTTAGATAATCTGGGTTTGAATATAGATTTATTATCCTTGCTGAGGGATCTGAGGCAGATTACTTACCCTTTCTGGGTTTCAGTTTCCTTTCTTAAAAAGAGCGAATGTAAGAATTATTATTTTTAAATTTTTTAAAAGATTTTATTTTTATTTTATTCATGAGAGAGAGAGAGAAAGCCAGGGGCAGAGGGAGAAACAGGCTCCCAGGGGAGCTGGGAGCCCAAGGTGGGTCTAGATCCCAGGACCCTCGGATCACGACCTGAGCGGAAGGCAGACACTTAACTGACTGAGTCACCCAGGTGTCCAAAAATCTAATGTAGGAATTAAATAAGAGAATACACATACAGGATTTATACAGGGTTTGTGACTTCACAAGGGCTCAGTAAGTTTATTCTTAAACCAGTATATTAATTAGGACCCAATTGGTTGTAAGTGAAACAAACCCAGCACAAACTGGCTTAAACAAAAAAGGCCAATGATTGCCACACAGAGTTGAAAACTCCAGAGGCAAGTTTGGCTCCGGCACACATGAATCTGGGGACTCCGCTGAAGCCTCGGGACTTGAGGATCCCATGCCCAACCCCGTTCTGTCTTCTCCCCTGCTGCTGTTTGCCTTCATTCTTCTGCAGGCTCATTCCACAACCAGGGTTATTCCATTCCAGGGTTATACTCTCCCGGAGGAGAACTCTTGGTTGCAGATTCTCTATCAAGAACTCCCCGTTTGGGGGCGCCTGGTTGGCTCAGTGGGTTAAACCGCTGCTTCAGCTCAGGTCATGATCTCAGAGTCCTGGAATCGAGTCCCGCATCGGGCTCTCTGCTCGGCAGGGAGCCTGCTTCCCTCTCTCTCTCTCTCTCTGCCTGCCTCTCCATCTACTTGTGATTTCTCTCTGTCAAATAAATAAATAAAATCTTTAAAAAAAAAAAAAAAGTACTCTCTGTTTGTATCACCTCATTGATGGGATCCTTCTGTGCATTATGGGATTACTCCCTGAGGCCTCAGGGAGAGAAGGAACGCTCGAAACTGAGCAGGCCTGAGTCACGTGTTCCTCTTGGAGCTGTAGGGTGATGCTGTCTCACAGAAGCCGTGGCAACCGGGAGTGGGAGAAGGGGCTTCCCCACATAAGATGAAGGTGACTCTTACCCAAGAAAGGGGGCATGGGGGGTGCCTGGGTGGCTCAGTGGGTTAAGCCGCTGCCTTCGGCTCAGGTCATGATCTCAGGGTCCTGGGATCGAATCCCGCATCGGGCTCTCTGCTCAGTGGGGAGCCTGCTTCCTCCTCTCTCTGTCTGCCTCTCTGGCTACTTGTGATCTCTCTCTGTCAAATAAATAAATAAAATCTTTAAAAAATTAAAAAAAAAAAAAAAAAGAAAGGGGGCATGGGTGTGGGGTAGATGTCTCTGCAGCCCCCTAATGAATTTCTCCTTCCTTAAAAACACTTGCCAATACAGGGAAGATATGCAAACTTTGGGGCACCTGGTGGCTCAGTCCATTAAGTGTCTGCCTTCCAGCCTTTGGCTCAGGTCATGGTCTCAGGGTCCTGGGATCGAGCCCCATCTCAGGGTTCCCGCTCAGCAGGGAGTCTGCTTCTCCCTCTCCCCGATAGTGCTCACTTGCTCTCTCAAATAAATAAAATCCTTAGAAAATAAAAGATACGCAAACTTCACCTTCAGATTGAGACAGCAGGGTCTGCAAAGGTAGAAGGAATTCTTCCAGATGCTTCCTCTAGTGAAAGAAATGGGAATGTCAGACTCATAATCTCTCAAGACACTGAGTTGCTAGAGGTACCCTAAAGGCCATTCTAGGAGTGGAAACACTGTTGATGTCAAGCACAAGGTTATCTAAGGATTGGTTTGTCTTGGTCACCATGTGTGGACCTGGCATTTTTTAATCAGCTCTGATTCATTTGAATCTTAAAATGTTTTATCTGTGTACTTTATGTTGAAAAGAAGTTTGTCAATACGGTACCTTATTATTTGGCCCTAATTAAATCTCACTCAGAAGCATCCCCTCATCCTAGTATTTCATAATTTAGTAAATAAAGAGGTGTGCTCAAGATGTCCTCAGGTTCCTAACACACTTGCTGAAACTAATTACAGCTTTTATTTTTAATTTAAACAATCTTGGATGACGTATTTCTTCTTATAAGTGCAATGTGTATATAGTTATAGGGAAAGTTGGAAGATACAAATAAGCACACAAAGAGACTATAATAACCCCCCACCCCCAGAGGAGCTGCTGTCAGCCTCCTCGGGCTCAGTTACCTACAATGGGGATCTGAATGCATTACCCCAAAATATGGCATCCTAGCAAATTGAATATTTCAAGATGAAGAAGTTTGAAAGAACAGCAGAAGCAGGAAGGTCGCTCTGACTCCCCCTCCTCCCCCCCCTCCCCCCCCCCCCGCACCCTTTTCCCCCGTGAAACAGGCCATAAAGTCCTCACGTGAGAGGTGCCCTCCCTACACCCGGAGGAAAGAAACACCTTTATCTTAGGAGACAAAGGGACACCAAGAAGAATCCAAACAAACGGGCCTTGCTACATTTTCTCTAGTTTACCACACCTACCTCATACTTCTTAACTTACCTTATTACTCCACAAATGTGCACTGTTCATCAAACTTAGCATAAAATACTCAGGTCTAATTGTTTCTTTGGATCTTCATTTCCTTTAGAAGTCGCTCATGCCCCCATAAAACTTATCTTTAAATAGATGTGTGTGCTTTTCTCCAGGTAATTGTTGTCAATTCAATTTTCAGACCCAGACAAGGATCTTAAGAGAGTCAAGAAAAACTTTGTCCTTCCTAAACAAAACAAAACAAAACAATAAAAAATGTTAAAGCAACAAAAAATGTTACACAAAAATGAGATTTTTGTCTTTTAAAACGTGCTCCTTCCCCTCTTCCCTACATCGGAACTGTTAATATTTATTTCTACCGTTTATTATACGAAGAGTCCACCTTTCAATGGGAGACAAGTTTCTGTTGAAATTCCCTGATAGTATATGAAAAGGTTAAGCCTGTTAAGTATTTTTTTCTGGGGAGCTGGGTGATAGCTTCCATCAAACGCTCCAGGATATCCTACCATCTAAAATGAAAGCCCCAGTGTTTTATACCCTCATTTTAAATGGTGGGAAAAGATGTATCTGGCAGAGAAAGAGGTGCAAACAGACGTCATGATTGATTTAACCAAATCCGTCTTATTGGACAGATAAGTCCATTCCAGGTTTTGGCTGTTAGAAATGATACCTAGTCAATGTAACTGTTGCTTTAAAGTTTAACCACATAACTATTTCCCCATGATGCTGCAGGATACGAAGTTGCTGAGAATTTTTCAAGTGTGGAGTAACCCAGACTGACAAATTGCCAAGCCCTTGGAAAGTGGCTTTTCGCCCAGTAGAACCCTCCCCCATTGTTCAGACACCACAGCTTACTGCCCTAACGCCCTGAACTATTCTCTGAGACAGCCCACCTCCTGGAGGCACCAGCTGTGTGGGGAAGGAGCAAAGCTTCCTGCCTTTGTCTGGGGTTCTGACTGACTAAGACCTGCAGTCTCTCTGGGGCAGAGTTGCCCAGAGCCTCCTGTTTACATTTTTGCGAGGACTGAGGACTCGGGCTTGCCCAGGCAGAGGCCCACAGCACACTGCACCTTGGTCACCCACTGGGCATCTGGTGATTCCCTTTGGGGAATTAGGATGATCTGAGCATTGGGGGCCTGCCAATGGGAAATTCACACAGATGAAAGCCACAAGTCTCCTTCTAGTAGTTTTGGTAGGGTGGAGGAGGGACAGGACAGACAAGTAAATAAGCAAGGAAGGGGCAGTAAATAAGAGATTCCACTGAGTTTGGCTGAGACACCTGAAAAGATTCAAACCAGTGTTTGAACATCTAGGTACCGGAAGTTAGGGAAGCAAGTCTGTTCTCTGAATTCAGATGTATTGTCATCCCAGGGCCTTTTAAAGGTGTTTACTAAAACAGATTAATCATCCAAATATAAATATTGATTGGGTCTGTGTGTGTTTATAAAAGCGTATCTGGTCTGGGAGATGTAGGACGATCTAGATCATCACGGAAGACAACAAAATCACCCTCCATATTTTCAAGGACTTGCAATACTCTCACCATTGTTAGAGTCGTGCGCAAAGCAGGTACAGGGCTGGGTTCAGCACCAAAGTCCCCCCAGAGCAGCAGAATGCAACTACCAAAGTGCTATTGGTAATTTGTCATCTAGAGCTGAGCTCCTAAGAATTTGCCCTTTTTTGAAATTGTGGGTAAGTTTAATATGGGCTTTCGAATGATATTCTCATGATTTCAGTTTTTCCCACGGGGAAACTCCAGTGTCAGCATGTCAGAAGTCACCTCCAAGTGCATGAAATACCAGGGATGACCCTCCCTTTCCTCAGGTCTGATATTTCTCTAGGACTTTGGCTCAAACCCCTTGCCATCAAGTTGCTAGACCGCCTACAGATTGCAATCTCTCTAGCAAATAGTGATGCAAAGTTTTTTTGCAAAAGGTTTTTCCAGCGGCATACCTACCCTAACCTTTTTAACAGCACTTTTCTTAGAAGCCCAGCATGTGTTATCACGCCTTCACAGATGGAGAAACGAAAACACAAAAAGATTAAACAGCCTATCTAAGATGACCTAGCAAGTCATCCACCAAGCACATGACTTCTTTCAATGTGTGACACACAAATGCTCTGACAAGGCGACTTCACCCTTGGTTCTGTGCAGAAAAGTACAGGGAGGCGTTTACTGGCCCCAAAGACCTTGCGATGCTATGAACATGGCAAATTCAATCAGACCCTCGTTGTCTAGAGCCAAATTAGGCCTGACAGAGTCTTCATTAGATCTAAAAATCCTGCCTGTTTGGAACTCTGGGTCCCTGGATTTGCTCATGTCACCATAAATTGGCCATTCTAGAATCCGGAAGGGGTCCCAACAAAGTGCTTACAAATGATGGTTATCATGTATGAAATTTTAAAACACCTGTTTCAATTAGAAAGAAATGAATAATTATAAGAAGACAGTACAGCAGTCTTGACAAGATCTCGTCAAAGAAACAGTCTCAAGAATGGCTTAGAAACAGGCAAAAGATAACCCATTTATTGAAACAAATTGACCAAAAAAGAAAATTATGAAGAGATTATCCCAATCCCACCATGGAAACTAATGCAAGCTTCTCTTTTGAAGCTGAATGTCATGTCAGCTAAGTTGCATTTCATATTATTTTATGTCTCAGGTCAGAAAACAGTACCCTCCATATCTGAAAGAATTTGTCTAACCCCAGACAAGCTGTTCTCTTTCTTTCTTTCTTTCTTTTTTTCCCCACAATGGAATCAAACTCTGTCACCTTTTTTCAGATGTGGTGCCACTGAGACCAGCCCTTCAGATAAGCAGAGTCAATGGCCATTGAGTTAATGTGACTTCAGAGGAGCCAAAAAGCCTGCCTGCCAAGGTGCCTAAGTCTCCCACCATTACAGTCACTCCAATGAATGGACCGTTGCGTTTCCAAATATGCTCCTGTCACAGATACTAGCATAGGCCTAGCACAGTGCCCGAGCCATCAGAACCACTCAATGCTTATTGAATGAATAAAAGAATGATTGTTACCCAAGAAGGATAATAAGCTGTGATTATATTGGTTAGAGTCTATGCCAAAAATATAAAAGTATCTGGAACGTATTAACTCGTTTGCTCCCGCTGTGCGTGGTTGTGAAATCTGTCTTCAGATTGGCCATCTGCTAACCAGCTCCAGCTAGTGCTTAACGAAATGGGACATCAGAGAGAAAAGCGGGCAGTCAAGGCAGTGGGCTGTGGGAGTCCAGGGCTGGAAGGATGCTGAGCTTTGGTAGAGAGAGAATAAACCCAGTAGGTAAGCTCAGGGTCTGTCTGTGTACCCAGCATCTCTCTGAAGCCCACACCATTCTCCTGGGGACCTGACTGAAGAGTTTGCCCATCATTAGGATGCACTGACCGACTACTGATTCTCACACAAGTTCAGGAGTTCAAAACCCTGCTCTCCTGTTTCCTAGATGTACAACTTAGAACCAAGTATGTAACCTATGTTGCACTGAAACGAGCATAGTAACTCTCTCCTTGGGCTGTTGGGAGGATGCAGTAAGGTAATACTTATTAAGCCCTTAAAAGGATGGCCTGCCTGGCCTAGGAAGCCCTCCAATCATGGTAGTCATTATGATTTTCAGTAGAATGTTGACAATCTACTATGTGTAGAGTAAGATATGGGGAGTGGGCAATTTGCTTTGTACCATTACAACTTCTACAAACAGATGACATGTGAGCTGGCAGACGGCCTCAGCACCATTACCTCCAGTCAGTATACATGCGTGTGTGTGCAAGGGAAAGAGACATGCATTCCCATTTATATTCCTTATGAAATGAGCAAAGGCCTGGCCCTCTCCGGCCTCAGTCCCTCAACGGAAGAAGTGGAGAATAGTGGTATGTGTCTCATGTTACTGAGGAAAAGAGTTAGATGAATTCATCCCCAATGGAGTTTGGAACAGTGTTACATAGATAAAAAGTATGTTATTGCATGTGTGTGTGCGCCTTACATTTTTCTAGAGATGAACACAGCATTGATAACCAATTTTCAATTAAAAACAAAATCTACTGATACATGGATTTGTGCTGTGCCTGATACTTTCACAGGGTGGAATACAACCACCACCAGTGGGAAAGGTGACAGATGCTGGATGTCAGGCTCTGCGTTCTCTCTGAACGGGTCTGAGCGATAAATCCCTTCCCCAACCATGTCTTCGCGGTGAAGCCGCTGTTTCATGCTGTGACCTATAAAGCTTCTGAGAAGCCTTACCCTCAGTCTTGTAGCAGAGGGTGAGGCACAGCCCCTGAGTTAGCCACGCTCCCTTCCCTGGCCGCCCTGGGCACCCATCTAGAAACACCAACTGCGTCCAGCCTCAACATCCTCAGTGGCCCTTGAAGGCAAGAGATTAACATTTTATTTCCAAATCAGTAAAATGGACATGATGGGTTATTTCCTACTTCGGAGAAATGCAGAAGCAGGAAGGTGGCCATAAGTAAAGGAAACAAGTTTGGGTGTTTCTTTTTTTCCCCTGTGAATTTTAGAGTCCGTTTCCTGCGTAAAATGTTACTATCTCCTTTCTTATTCTTATGGAAGCTTTCCCAATCTAGTGCATCCAGCTTTGAAAATGCAAAATGATTTTTCACAGCATAACTTCTGTAACGGAAATAGACACCTACAGGTCTTTAAGATATTGGGGGTGGGTGATCTACTCTAACCCTACAACTTCTACAAATACACCACAGATAAGTCGTGTCACTGTCTCAGCAGCTGCGGCCCCAGCTTAGTACGCATATGTCTGTACAGGAGAGATAGGCGATCCTGTGACAAGACTGTCCCCAAGTTAAGGAAATGGCAGTCCCCTTAATAGCGACAGCAGAGAGAGGTCTGCTCATTGATATGCAAATGAAAAAAGCAGGCATTCTGCTGTGTTTAGGGAATCCCATGACTGGTGTGACCACAAGCAGGTTATTAAAGTGAAACAAGGCTATTTTGTCCATTATGAAAAGCACGACCCTGTCCCAGTGAGTGGCACATTCAGGGCTATTTAAATTTCAACGGACAACCAACAATAAATCAATATAAATACTCCTTCAAATCCATTTTCTTTCTCGAAAAACAATAGCTGTTCAAAATCATGGGGTTAAGCAAGAATCTGAATCAAGCAGCAATCATAAAAAAAAAATCCAGCATCTAACCAACCCGGTGTCTGTTAAATCATTCATAAGTAAAGCCCCTCAAAGCACTGGAGTAAAGAGAACTCTCCACGTGCAGCCCTAGAAATTGAGGTCCACCTCTAAATAATAACAATAATAGCGAGTAGCTTCACGTGCCATGTAATATGTTTACATGTATTTACTATGCGATGGAAAATACTGTAGGCCAGTCTGTATTATTGAAATGGGTGCATTGCACACGTCACAATACTTAATCCCTGCAGTGACCCTGGGAGGTGGATACCGTTATAATCCTCCTTATACAGATAAACTGCGGCTGAAAGAGGTTCTATAACTTGTCAAAGACCAGAAACCCAGTATGTGAAAGATCCGGGTTTCTAATCCTACCTGCATTGGAGTGGGGCTCTTAACACCAGCAGCACATCCTCTCCAAGAGATGCAGGGATGGAACTGGATGACCGCTAGTAAAATATCCTGGGGACTTAGAGTATTTGGCCCAACTTTGACCAGGGATTAAAAACCTATAGTTCAGTCTCTGAGAATACTACTAACTTTGATTTAAAAATCATTGGGAATGAACAACTTATCCATAATAAATTCTACCACTTATTCAGTTTTATATCCAACAAATAATTATTGAGTCATTAGTAAGTGTGAGGTGCATGTCAGCATCTGAGGCTAGAGCAGTGAACCAGACAGAAAGAGGCCTGACTTCATTTAATTTACAGTCCTCTGGAGGAGAGAAATGTTTAAAAATCATCTTTTATTACAACTCTGACAAGTATGCAGAAGGAAAAGGCCTTAAATGCAAGGAAAACTGAATAAAAGACCCAAGCCTAAGAAGCCTCTCTGAAGAGGGAACAGTTAAGAAGCGTGGAGATTAGGCAAGAGTAAGCCAGGTGTAAGAAGATCGGTGCCCAGAAAGGTGGGGTGGGGGCAGTGATCAGGATGCTTTAAGTTGTCTGCAAGTCAAATAAAACCTTCTGCAAATTTGCTTAAAACACTAAAAGGTATTTATTAGTATAGCTTCAGGCACAGTTTGATCAAGACTCTGGTTTTCATTTCTCTAAGAGTATCACTGTCCTACTTAATTTTATAGGTTCATTTCAGTCACTTAGTTTCTATCATGACAATGTCTACCAGTGGCAGTTTATTTGCTCATAGTCCCAGAAAGAAAGAGTTCCCTTCTTTATGCTGATTAGGCAACCCCAAATCAATCCTTCTAACTACTGGTTGCCTCCATCTGACTTCAGTCTTGGTTATCTGCACTGATGATTTGGGTCAGGAGAAGGGGATTTGTGTCACTTTGGACCTTAGGGGTGGAGTGGGTTCATTCCATCCAAATCATATGGCCACTAAACGTAGGTAGGATAAACGAGGAGGCAACCACAGTTTCAACTCCAGACTGAGAGCTGTTCTAATCAAAGATAGAAGCAGGCGTGGAGAACCTTAGGTGATTCGAACAGATGTTGGAGGATCTAAGTCCCACGTGAAAAACAAAATGAAGAGGAGATCGGCATGAGGGAGACAAAGCTGCACAGGCAGTGCCTTGAGTACCATGTTGGATATTCATGACCTGTTCCAAAGGTCAATGGAGAGTGTCTGGTTTTTTGTGATGATCAAACTTACATATTAAAAACATTCTTGTACAGAAGAAAGAAATATGTGTATATATCTGATACATCCATATATATACATAGACTATGTCTGAAAAATACAAGACACTGGTATACGTGGTTGTTTATAGAAAGAAGTCCTTGGAAAGCAGAGAGCTGACCAAATACAGAGACTTTTCACAGCATGCATGTTGACCTTGCCTTTTTTTTTTTTCTTTTTAACCTATTCTTACCTTGTTCTTAGATTTAAAAAATACCAAGTTAATTGTTTCCAGTGAAAACTCTGTCTACTGTATGGAGAGAAAACTCAGAGATAGGGAAGAAGGCAGGGACATAAGCCAGGAAGGGCAGTCACTTGGCTTCCCATGGGACGGGAACAGGTCACCTGTGGCTGAACATCTACCTGTCTCCACTGCCATAGCTAAGCCTTCTGTCTCAAGGCACACTCCGAGGTAGGACAGAGTGAAACAGCTACAGAGCCAGTGACTTCTGAGCATGAGATGCGATAGGGGGAGGAGGCTTGAGAAGGAGCTAGAAGCCATGGAATGGTTATAAGAGGATGATGGGGGCCTGGGGAAAGGGAGCAAGTTTGTATTTGTTCAGAGGCACAAACGTATTTGACTCACCTGAGCTGCTGAGACCCCCAGCTGTATGATTATGCAAATATAACACCTCTGAAAAAAATGAGCCTCTGCATCTGAGTGGAACTCCTGGGATTCCAGATTGTGGAATAGGAGCCTGGAAACCTCTCTGGGAGGCAGCCCACACCCAGCTAGAAAATGGGAAGCTGCAGCCTATTCCCACCCTGCCGCCTGACTTCACGTCCTCACTGGGTCAAGTTGAACTCAGTAGAATGCAATGCGTCCACCTTGCTGGCACAAGTAAATAATGAAACCATTAGCAAAGGGACGAATGAATGCCAGCAGCAATTTTAATGATAACTGCATACAATTAGCAAAATATTAACAAAATGTGAAATGAGTTTTGAGAGAACACAAACATGCAATCCATGGCAACAGGGAACAGTTTATATCATGCATCTCTCTCACTGTGTGTAATCCCTCCCATGCCACAATTCACGTCCTCCATCAAGGCCCATTCTTATCCTTTACGCTGGCTGTAATCACACCTTTGAATCTCTCATCATTTTGTCATACTCCCCTAATATCATTTATGGGCACACTATAGCATAGCAGTAACAAGCAAGCCATCTGGAAAATTGAGTTTATACTTTTGGTCTCCCATTTACAGTCTTTACAAGCTGTATGACCCTAAACAGTTTCCTTAACATTCCTGTGAATCCACTCCATCATCTGTAAAATGGGGACAGTCATGTCATGTTCTTTATGATGTAGTTGTGAGGAATGAATGGGTTAATATGGATGGATGTGATGTAATATATATGTGTATATATGTGATATATATATCTGCATATATATATATCTGTATTTATATTATATATGTGATATATATATATATATGTATATATATGTATCTGTATATATACATACCTGTCAATTTGGAGCACATTATAAGCTCTATGTGGGAATTAGTTATTGGTAGTATTACAACTATATGTATTAGTTATTAGTATATTTGTCATATCTTTTATTTAGATTATATGCATTTCAAATTATCTAATAGACTTAGGTTCTTTTTGTAACGTAATTGGTCATCTAATATACCATGTGAGAAACTACCCCAAAACTTACCAGTTTAAAACAACAAACATTTTTTATCTCGCGGGTCTTTTTTTCAAAGATTTTATTTATTCATTTATTTGACAGAGAGAGCACACACTCATGAGAAAGAGAGAAAGAGAGAGTGAGCACACAAGCAGGAGGAGCAGCAGGCAGAGGGAGAGGGAGAAGCTGACTCCCTGCCGAGCAGAGAGCCCAATGTGGGGCTTGATCCCAGGACCCTGGGATCATGACCTGATCCGAAGGCAGAAGCTTTACTGACTGAGCCACGCAGGAGCCCCTGTCTCACAGTTTCTGTGAGTGAGGAATCTGGGGATGGCTCAGAGTCTCCCAGGAGTATACGACTGAGGCTTCCCCCAGGGCAGTAGTCATCTATCTGAAGGTTCCACGAGGGAAGGAGCCACGCCCAAGCTCACTCACGTGACTATGGGCAGCCACAGGTCTCTGCTAGATGGTGTCTGGAGACATCAGAGTCTCTCCGTAGGGAGCTCAAAACATGGCAGCTGGCTTCCCGCACAGCAGGGGCTCTGAAAGAGGGAGAGAACAAAACAGAATCTCGGGTTTAAACAACTTAATCTCAGAAGTGGTGACCCATCACTTCTGCTATTTTCTGCCTTTAGAAGTGCGTCAGTATGTCCAGTCTACACTCTAGAGGAAGGGATCCCACGAGGACATGAATAGGATGAGCTCATGGTCACAGGGCCCCATCTTAGAGGCTATCTCCCACACACAGTAAGAAAGAGGAAAATGAGTGTTTGTGCAATGTGCCAACCTTACTGGATAACCCTTGTGGTTCTGAAAAACCATCATCTAACAGACTGAGCAGGAGAGCGGCACAGGTAAATTACGTCTATGGGAAACACTCGATGCTTGGCTTATCCATTTAATAAAAACTGGTCGATCCCCACTTTTATTGCAGACACTGTATGAAAAATGAAGGATACTAAGATTAAAAAAAAAAGAAAAAACTTTAAACTGGATAGGATCTGGCCCAACTTTCTCACTGAACAAATACGGAATTTGAGGTCTAGAGCAGACAGACTAGTTGTCCCAAGTCCCACAGTAACACAAGCACTGCCAGCACTCAGACCCTCAATCCCTTTCTACTCTGATGGAAATAAGGGAGTTCCCTGCTGCGGCCTTCTGGGCAACCAATCCTCTCACTTCTGTGACTAGGAAGAAAGACCACAAAAAAGAACTGAAATCTATGGGACATGCGTTATCTTTAAATGCATATAGTTTTTTTTTTTTTTAAGATTTTATTTATGTATTTGTCAAAGAGAGAGAGTGAGAGAGCACGAACACACAAACACAGAGAGCAGAGGGCAGAGGGAGAAGCAGGTTCTTCGTTGAGCAAGGAGCCTGAAGTGGGACTCGACCCCAGGACCCTGGGATCGTGACCTGAACTGAAGGCAGATGCTAAACAGACTGAGTCACTCAGACATCCCTAAATGCATGTAGTTTTATTAAAATCAGCCCCTCGTATTAGGACATTCTTTACATAAAGACAAACTATAATCCGTGAAGTTCCTACATGCCTAACAGATTTTTATGGGCTCCATTCTTCCGGTCCCCTGTTGTTCCTTGTGCAGACATTGCATTTAAGCTTCCACACACCACCTGACAAAGACAAAGACTTAGACATCACCCGAGCCGCACAGAGAGAGAGCTAAGTACCCCTCTGCTGGGGATGGGACACTACTTGCCCCCGGACCATCCAAGCTATAGTTCTCGCCTTTTGCCTCCTGACAAAGGCTGATGTTTATTTGTCTGTTTGGCTTGCCTTCAACCAGAAAGCACTGCTTCCATGTGTCAGATTCAACAAGGCCACTTTCCCCTCTGGAAAAATAAAATAACCTCTGCCCTAGTCATGCCTGGGAATGGAATGCACTTTGAGAGGCAAATACAAGAATTTCATGTGATATAAATAGACTCCATCAATTCAAGGAGCGGGTGTGGAAACTGAAACATTGACAGGTAATTATCAAAGTACCTTAGAAAAGCAAGTTTCTGTGGACAATAGCCGCAATTTATTATTATTATTGTTGCTAGCCTCCCTGATGTTCTCCATTTATGATTCGAGTAATCTTGTCTCTTTTGATGAATGTACCTTTTGTTTTTCATTAGGGTGTCAATGCATTAGACAAAAGGCCTGCTGAGTACGACAAAACTCATGGTCACCTGACAGAGAAAACAGGACTTTATACCCGTGAGCCAAAACAACAATCGTCCCGGCAGGCTGAGAATGCATAGGTACAAAACCACGTGTCCGCGTGCGCATGCACGCGTCGACAGACTGGAGCGCGCACACAAGAACATTGCCCTTGACAGTCCTGGAGATGATGTTAAGAATTTTTTAGCCAGGTTCAAGTGCTCTATGGCAGATTTGCCAGCTCCAGACCACGCATAACTGAAACCAGCCCCTCTATGCCTCCGACACCTTTATATCTTATTTCGTTGTGATCTTGCTGAATCCCTAGACCAATCAGAAAGGAGTAAGAATCCCTCTCCTTCAAAAATCCTCAGGCCCCTTCCCTTAATTAGAGATCCTGAGCTATATGTGGTTGGCCGTGAAGCATTATTTACTCTGAGGCAGCTCCAAGGCTTCAAAGCACTACTTTTCAAACCCTTCCAGCTCCTAAGGGGTGGGAGAGTGGAGGAAGTAGTTCAGCGGTCAGTCGATAAGAGTTTGAGATACCAGCAAACCCGACCCGGTGCTGGGTGTTTAGGCTAGAATTTCAATAGGTTCTTAACTAGTCAGTCCACTGGGGTATGTGGACTTTTTTATCAGTCTAGTATTCTGGGCCAGTGACACAATCTTGGACAGTTGTCAAGAGCTAATAACCTTTTGCAATAATATCCTCGACGGGGAAGGGGAAATGGGGTTTTCCAGGGCTGAAGTCTGAATGATTGTAAAAAAAAAAAAAAAAAAAATAGCAATTCAAAAAACACTTAGAATTAGAACAAAAGAGAAAGCAAACCAAACTCCCCCAACTCCCAACAGAAAAAATGTTAAGCCTACGTGTGCCACAAAGGAAAAAAAAAAGTTTTTCAAAGAAAAGCTCAGAATTTTCAATATATGCAGAACATTAATTTTAAGGTAATTAGAAAAAGCTGTTTTCTATTCATCAAAAATCAAAGGTATGTACATTCTGGATAAAGATTTGGCTACCAATTAATAAATTCATAAATACCCATGGAGTCTGAAACATGCCATCCATATTATGTGGTACTTTGAAACCTACTGGGTCCTAAGAGAAATCATAAAAGTGGGAAATCATTTTTAAAAGAACGTATTTTCTTTAAAGAGTTTATTTATCTATTTGACAGAGAGAGAGAGAGCGCGCAAGCTGGGGAAACAGAAGAGGGAGAAGCAGGCTCTTTGCCAAGCAGAATCCTGACATGGGACCCAATCCTAGGACCCTGAGATCATGACCTGAGCTGAAGGCAAATGCGTAACCGACTGAGCCACCCAGGCGCCCAAGAACTTATTTTTCCCCCGTGCAGCCTCCACTCCCATCCCTGTGTACTCACTCGAGAAAAATAATTTGAAACATAGAGTGAAACCAGAAATCGCATCCCCTGCAATATTCCAACATTGCTTCTGTTCTTTTGTTCATTCATTTACTGGCTATGCACTCACAAGGCTTCCCCTTTGGCTACCCACTGTAATAGAAAAAAAAAAAAAAAAAAGGAGTGAGTTACACAGTCCCTACTCAGAGGATCTCCCCTCTTAGTGAGAGTGACACACACAGAAATAAACAATAATACTCTAAATACTGCATCAAGGCACAGCATTATTAAAGTCCAAAATGCTGAGTGTCTAAGACTAGGAGTTTAAAACTGTCTCTACAGAGGAGGCGACATTTAAGCTGAGTCTTAAAATACAAGTACGAGTTGGCTAGGTGGCAAGGGGGGAGCTTCACACATATTTCGGAGAGGATGAAGCATTTGCTTTGATGCAAGCAGAGTGTGCATGCGGATGGATGGAAGAAGCGGGAGGAGATGAGGAAAAGTAAGAGCCAGCCTTTAATTGACTCCTATGCCGTGCTGACATATTTGAACCTTATCCCACCTGCAACAGAAAGGTGCTAGAGATTCCTAATGAAAGATTTCCTTTATACTCAAATAATTCAGGTGGTATCACAGAGGATGAAGGAGGAGTTTTGGTTAGAATCAGTTTTTTACATGGCTTCTTAGAAAGTCCAACCAACACCAAGTCTAGTTTCTGCCCTAGCTGAATCCCGTGTGTTCTCACATCTCAAGCTGAATCCCATGTGTTACCACATCTCCCTTTTTTTCTTTGTAATTTTCATCGCACTCACCTTTATTTATCTTCCATTGATTCATTCAGTCAATCATTCCATCATTCAGCAAGTATTTGTCCAGCCCTTACTAGAATGCCAGACACTGTGTAGGGACCAGTGATGAGTCCCTAACAAGGACAGGGTCTGCAATCTGGCCAAACTTAGAGTCTAGTAGTGCTGACAGATTTATTTAAATAGAAGTAATTGAAATGATGTATAAGGAGCAAAATGAAGGGAAGCTATGGGGGTTTCCCTAAGGAAGTGGTGGTCAGCTTGTGACCTAAAGGATGAGTAAGACTTAACCAAAGTTCATGCGTTGGAAGGAGGATGGGGGAAAGGCAGAAATTACCGTGCAACTGGGAAATAACCAAAATCAGGAGGAAGCATGGTACCTTGGAGGAAGTGAAAGGTGCCCTGCCTGCCTGGACAGTTGAACAAACTGGAGGGGTGGGCTGGAGTTAGAGCCTGCGGGGCTATGCTCACTATGTGTACCTACCCAGTAGGCTAGCCTGTGCTGTAGAAATAGAAACCTAATGTTTAGTGCCTTAACTGACAAAGATTTGTCTCTCTGTCAAGTAAATTCCAATGCAGTTCAGATGACATTCCAGGGCAATTCTCCATGGGGTATTTCAGACACTAGGGATCCCGCTATCTTTTGATGTCACCGTCCCAACATGTGGCTCTCAGGGTCACTACAAGAGGTGAAGAGCATGTATGACAGTGATTCCTAAATACTTTTGCCCAAAAGAGACACGTTCATCCACTGCTGTCCAGAACTAGTCACAAAGATCCAACTAACCACTAGAGAAATCCTGGAAAATATAGGACACACATGGGCCATTGACCCCCTCCCCCCCCAGTATCTCTGTCAAGGATTAACAGGCTTAATCCTAAAGATAATGGAGAACCACTATAGCCTTGCAAGCAGGGGACTGCTAGGATCGAGTTTATGTTGTAGAAGTGACTCCAGCAATACTGTGGAGAATGAAATGGATGGACAAGGAAAGATCAGTTAGGAGATTTTTCAGAAGTTCAAGTAACAGAAGATGGTGGGTGAGAAAACAGTGGTGTTGGCCTCCCAGTTTAGTAAAGACCTACATTCAGACATTTTTATAAGAATCCTAACAAGAAATTGGTTTAAACTGGTACTTGTAACAGAGAAGAATTTTCTTAAGAGGAATAACAGGGGTGCCTGGGGGACTCAGTCGATTAAGCTTCCAACTTTTGATTTCAGCTTAGGTCATGATCTCAGGGTTGTGAGATTGAGCCCTGCCTACAGCTCACATGCTGGACATGGAAGCCTGCTTAAGATTCTCTCTGTCCCTCTGCCCCTCCCCCCATGTGTGCACATGCTCTCTCTCTCTCTCTCTCCGTCTCTCAAAAAAAAAAAAAAAAAGAAGAAGAAGAAGAAGAAGAACAATATCAGAATATGTAAACTATTGGCTTTATTTACCTAGTAGTTTAACAGATTACAAATAGCTGAATTCTCTTCCCATAGGTTGGGGAGCAGGAGAAGCAGGAGAGCAAAGGTTCTTTTGCTTTAGTTCTGTGGAATGGTAAAACATGGTGAGGAAATTGTGATAATATCTGACAGAGTATCCTGAAGCTGAGACTAATGCTGAGACCATGGAAGTATGCAGAGCAGGGATTCAGATGGGGAGCTGAATAATAAGTCAGAAAAAGGATATAGGACTTTCCAGAACCAGGAAGGTAGGTCAGAAGTCAGAGTATGGAGCCAGCAAGCAGAAGGTTGGACCAAGGAGCACAGAGAACAATGAGTGCCACCAAAAAGCGGATTGTCCAAATTGTTCTTACATGCTTTCAGTAACCTGGAGATTGGAACTACAACCGCAATCACTGAGCCAGAGGGAGGGCAGGCAAGAAATGTTCCTCTAAGTAATTCCCCCATCAATCATCTTCTTATCAAGTCCGGAACTCATTTTTTTAAAATTTCAGCTTTATTGACATATAACTGATAGGATTTTCACGTAGCTCCCAGTCTTCCCCAGCTCAATAAAATCATCTACTCTCCCCTCAAGTGCTTCGGCCATAAGCCCTTCTCAAATCTTCTCTTTCGTGTTATGCTACTTCTCCATGTTTGATCCATCAGCATGTCCCTTGACTCTACAATGATATATGGTCTGATTCCAACCATTTCCTGTCATCTCCACCATTGTCCAAGCTACACCATCTCTTAATTTTGACTGTAGCAACAACTTCTTAACAGGCTCCTATCCTCTGCTCTTTCCTCTTAAATTCTATTCTCACCACAGACAGAATGATCATTTTGAGACATGAATATAGTCATATTAGTCCCTTCCAGTGGCTTCTAGTCCTACTTAGAATAAAACCATGGCCAGGGTGCCCAGGTGGCCCTGTCAGTTTAAGTGTCCAATTCTTGGTTTCAATGTTTCAGTTCAGGTTGTGATCTCAGGGTCATGAGATCAAGCCCAGAGTCAGGCTCCATGCTCAGCTGCAAGTCTGCTTGGAATTATCTCCCTCTTCCTCTTCCTTTGCCCCTGACCCACAACTGCAAGTGCTCAATTTTTCTCTTTCAAATAAGTAAATCTTTAAAAAAAGGGGGGGGGGGGGGGATAAAACTATGGCCGATAACATCCTTCAATATCTAGGCTATGTCTTCTTTTCTGATCACATTTCCATCGCTTCCTTCTATTGCCCTTGTTACCTAGACTGCAAAGCTATTCTTTAAATATTGATTTAAATTAATTATTAGATTAAATATCACCTCCTTAGCCTCACATCTAAACATCTGATCTAAAGCAGCCACTCATTACAAAACAGTAAATCTATTTTGATGTTCTGCATACATTGACTCTTAACATTTTCTTTCTGAGTTACTTCCATGGTATTGCTGTCATGCTGTCATGAGGGTTAACTATCTGTTCTCCCCACTGAAAGCAGCAGCCTACACTGCCTTGATCCTTGCTGTTCCCGTGCATGGAATGGTGTGTAGTAGGCACTCTATTCTAATTTGGTGAAGAAATACATGAATGAAGAAATACATAAATGAGTGACTTCTCCTTCTTTCCTGTGCCTGAAACCTCTCCTTCTTGACTATCTTCTTTCCAACAGCCTAGAACCTTGAAGTCTCTTAGACAACTGAAAAAGTAAAGTCCTCCCTTGATCTCCTGTAGCTTTTCCTCTTCCTTTCGATTCCATTCTTTCTTCTTCTTTGTTGCTAGAAATGGGGGCTTTTTGTTTGTTTGTTTGTTTTTTATACAAACACTCTACAGTTACTGCATAACATTCTCTAGCTTCTGACTCTCTGCTCGGTGGAAATGGGTCCAGCTCCTGGTCCCAAACCAGCCCTTGCCTTAGTGACCCTCACTGCCACCTCCAGTGCTCCCCCTTCTTCTATTCTTGACCCCCAACATCTCTTCTTTCTGTGGGGCTCTCTGACCATTCCCTTTCTGTTCTCTTCTTAAAACAATTCCTTGGGCTCCTCTACACTCTTTTCACGCTCCTTCTTTCATCCTTCCGCCATCTGCTCTTTATCACGTGACTTTTGCCCTTTCCCTCCGCCTCCCACTAAATTGGAGTGTGCCCGGTCACTTAGGATTCTTGGCGCCCCGCCTTTCTCACTCTCTACCCTCTCCTTCTGGCTGATTTCATATCCTCCTTGGACTTCAAATACTTTCCCAAAATAGATTTTTTAGAAATCTACACCTCTAGCCTATAGCTCTTCCCCTCACTATGTACACTTGGGTAGCCCACAGTCCTTTCAAACTCAGGATGTCCAGATTTGTAAGGTACTGTATTAAGGAAAGGGGGACTCGGAGATTTGGCCGTTTACCTAAGAGCCCCTGACTAGGGAATGGTACAACTGGAATCTAAATTCAATTCTCCCAGACATCAAAGCCCATATTATTCCTACATGTCACTTTGTCATTGTGTTACAACAGCAGAAAGCAGGAAACAGCCAAAATGTCTTTCTAGAGAGTAGTTCAGTATACTGTGGAATGGCCAAAAGAATGAAATTTGATGCCACGATTAAAAAAGATTCTTTAGAAATATGATTAATAGCAGGGGGGAAAGTGAAACATGAAAGTATGTATAGTAAGATCCTAATCTCATCATTATGATTAGAATAAAGTCTGGAAAGGAAACATAAAATGTCAACTGCTATCTTCATGTGGTTGCATGATTATGGTTTAAATAACTATATTTTTTCTCTACCCCCATTCATTCTGGCCCTGCACTAGTGCCTCCGATTTCTTTTTAGAACCTCTTCTTCATGTGTGTCATTTGTTTTTGTTGTTTTTTTTTTTTCTGTTGTGTGTATTTTGATGGGAAAGTAATGAAATTTCCTTAGTCATATCCTTTCACTCACCCAGCCAATATAAGCCAAAAACCTTGTATATTGGCCAAGATGAGCCAATAAGACATTTTAGCTGAGTTGCATTGGGAAAGAAAAATGTCAGAATCCATTCAATCCTATAGTGGCACCAGAACTAAGCAATCAGTTTCCACCTCCATTAATTCCTAGAGCTGCTCTTCTTGTTCTATTTCTAAACTGATTCTCTGGCCTCTTGTCCATTCTGGAAGCTTCCTCACATCCTTTCAATAAATTACCTTTTCTTGGCTAAATCAGCTCTTAGTGGTCTCTGATATTTATGACCAAAGAACCTTAACTGACACATATCTGTATGTTTTCTATAATAAATACATTTTGTCTTTATACTCAAGAATGAAGAGGGAAATGAAAGTTAAAGATCTAGCAACAGTAAAAACAGTCCAAGTTACTAGTCTGAAACATGTTTGACTCTAATAAACCTGGGTGAAATGTGAGATTTGACCTCTCCTGATCCATCACTGATCCTAGTAAATCACCCACTTCATGCTGTGATTTCAAAGTGACAGCAGATCAATAGTATCCCCTTCCTATACAAGCAGAAAACATTTTTATTTCTATTTCTAATAAGTTTAAGGTCAATGAGATCCTACCAAAGCAAGACTTGGATTATACTGGAAAGAAAATATACTTTTTTTTTTTTCATTTGATACATGTAGTGAATGCTTCCTTCATGCCTGCAAGTTGGTCTGCAAAAATGAATGGTGCCTGGCTTTGGTCTCTTAGGTACTTCCTCCTGCAGAATGAGGCAAGTGGGGTGCCTGGGTGGCTCACTGGGTTAAAGCCTCTGCCTTCGGCTCAGGTCATGATCTCAGGGTCCTGGGATCGAGGCCCGCATCGGGCTCTCTGCTCAGCAGGGAGCCTGCTTCCTCCTCTCTCTCTGCCTGCCTCTCTGCCTACTTGTGATCTCTGTCTGTCAAATAAATAAATAAAAATCTTAAAAAAAAGAATGAGGCAAGTGCATAGCAGATAAATTGCAACAAGATATGGTAAATGCTACTCTAGAGATGGGAGCAAAGTGCCATCTCTCAGGACAGAGATAAACTATCACTGAAAAGATTCTAGATGATTAGAAGGCCAATAACAACCCCCCTAGCACTTACTGTTTTAGCTGAAAAGTGGGATACAGTGACTTTGCAAAGAAGATCATCATTCCAATGGGAAAACATGGAAAGCATGCCATTATCCTGTTAGTGGCAAAACCACGTTATAGGTTGTAATTTCCATACTTTCTTTTAAGTGCATCTAATAAGCTGTCAATATAATGATTATAATTTTCACTTTAAATCCCTTGAAAACACATTGTAGTGTCTTTATTATCAACTTGCCTTAATAAAATAACAGAAATTGGGGCACCTGGGTGGCTCAGCCAGTTAAATGTTTGCCTTCGGCTCAGGTCATGATCCTGGGGTCCTGGGATCGAGCCCCGCATCAGGCTCTCTGCTCAGCAGGGGAGTCTGCTTCTTCCTCTCTCTCTGCCCTTGCTTGTGTGGTCTCCCTGCCTCTCTCTCTGAAATAAGTAAATGAAATCTTAAAAAACAGGTAACAGAAATTCACCTTTGTCACCTCCCTCTAACTAACCCCTTAAGTATTTACCTTCATTTTTCCAAAATCCATTTCCTACTTTCTCAGTCCCGGGGACACTAAAAGAATTATCTTGCACCCCTCACTGAAGAGGCTACCCAGATCCTGTGTCTCAACACCATGCTTTGGGTAGGATGGAGAGATTCCTCCCAAACATTTCTTCACATCCATTCTTATCTATTGCGGGTCTCTTCTTTCAAGACCTAGTCCGATACCTACCCCTACCAGTGTGCCAGCAGCCATAATGGCTCAGTGGGGCACTGCTTCCAGCTACCATGGCTGCCCTGGAATGGAGGCCTTCTGGAGAAAAGAGCTCAGCAACACAATGAATAGTAATCCCACTGGTGAAATTCTTGATACTGATAGACCAAACCAAAACACCCAAACCCTACTCCCAGGTATTCTATATCAGTAGTTTTGATGTGAGGCCTTAAAAAATAAGAGCATCTATATTAAAAAAAAAATTAAAAAAAAAAAAAAAACTTCCTTGAAGATACTAATGTTGGGGGAGAAGTCTGGGTCCTCAAGGAATGATGATATAAACAAGCATAAGGACATGAGTTCCAAGCAAAATCCATCCCAGGAACATGTAGACGGAGGTCTCTGGGGACAGGCCAAGTACCAGGTGTTTGCCTCTGCCAGCCTCCTACCGTCCCTATCTCTGCCCTTCCTGGTCACCTCTAGTCCTTGCAGGAAAGTAGTAAGCAGTAGAGACAGAGGGTGAGCTTTGGAATCAAACCGTCCTAGGTTGATCAATGGACTCTGCCACTTACTCACAGTGGGATGGTGGGCAAGTTACCAAATGTCAGTGGACCTTAGTCTCCTCATCTGAGAAAGGACAATAGTAATTTCTTCCTTGCAATAAGAGAACAAAATGACATGACAGAAGCCTCTGACACATAGAAGGGCAGTAATCGGCAGCTGTGAGGCTATGTGGAGTCATGCTTTGCCAACAGTAGCAACACACCCAACCCTGCCCTTTCCCTAGAATAACCTATGATTCAAACCCGACAGTAAACAAACAAACACATCTACGCCTTCCCTCATGGTACTCTAAACTGGTTTCTACGAACCCGAAAATGCCAGGGGTAGCCTAAGCTACAAAGAGCCTCTGTTGAAGCAAAGATGCTTGGAGAGCCAGTGCTCAGATTTGAAGAAGTGCCTGTGTTGTCTCTTGCTGTTCCATCACATCATTTGTTCCAGAACAGCTCCCCCCACCACAGGTCTACAATATTATCCACGCCAGGTATGGGCAGGCTCACGGTCTTCTGAGACAGAACGAAAGAGAAGGCCTCAGGTCTCTCCACGGCTACACTGACCACTGCATGTGGCCTATGGGCGTGGAGGTATATGTGTGTGTGAAGAGATCTTTAAGATTCCCATTTCCTATTTCCATATTTATCCCATGCTCAGACAGGAGTGCTAAGTACATTTGTTGCTCACCCACATTTTTAGAACTGGAAAATGGGATGGCCGAGAAAGATCTTAGAAACTGGCCAGGGCAACATTTCCAAGATGTGGCCTGTGGACCAAGTATGGTGTCCCTAAAGATGGGACAGACAGACAACTGCCTTATTGAATAAGCATTTTAGGGAATTCTCACACACTTTTAAAATCGTGGGACACCTGGGTGGTTCAGTTGCTTGAGTGTTTGACTTTGGCTCAGGTTGTGATCTTGGGGTCCTGGGATTGAGCCCCACATCTGTCTCCCTGCTCAGAGAGGAGTCTGCCCTCTCTCCCCCTCTGCCTCCTCTGCCCCTCTGCCTGCTTGTGCTCTCTTTCTTCTGCTGTGTGTCAAATAAATAAAATCTTAAAAAAAAAAAAAAAAGAGCACTTTCAAGATGGAGAGCCACTGAGCTAGCGCAAATGCCCCCTTTCAAAGTGAAGATATTAAGGCCTGAAAAAAAAAAATGAGTGATTTTCAAAAACAGAGGGTCTGACTTCAGCACTACTGACATTTGGGACTGAGTAATCCCCCCTGTGCATCAAGGATGTTTAAGGGCATCCCTGGCCTCTTGGAACTAGACTCCACGAACATCCTCACAGCTGTGACAACCAAAAATGTCTCCAGACATAGCCAAACATTCCCTAGGGAGACAAAATCAGCCCAGACTGAGAACCCCTGTCTAAAGTCCCACTGATAATCAGAAGGGGAAGCAAGATAGTACTCAGGGTCCTGATTCACAGCCCAGCGATTTTCCTGTAGCTGCTGCTCCTCTTTTGCTGGGGGTGGGGGGTGGGGGAAGGCAGTGAGGAAGGAGGGGGAAGGATGAGTACTCAGACCATAAAGTTGGAGTCCCTGGGAATCCGGGATGTGAACTGCCCCTCCCCACCCCGCCCGCTCCTTCCCTGACTTACTGTGCAGCTAGTCATCCCTATTTCTGTTTCTCCACCTGTTTAAACCTCGCTCTTCCAGGAGAATTGGCAGGATTCAGATTGGCAACACCTTGGAAACCCACACAGAAGGGTGCCATCCAAGAAGCTTTCCTGAGACTGATTTAAAGGTACCTCTGCGCAGAAACCAAGGGTGTTGTGTTCTCAGGTTCGCGCCCTGCGAGGAAGAGAAGCGTGGTGGGGAACCTTACAAAAAGGATCAGAAAAGGTGGCTTCTGGCCCCAGCGCTTTCCAATCTGCCTTTGTGGCAGCTCTCTGATCTAGAAGCAGTTTCTCCGGCCAACGAAGGGATTAAAATATGTCGCCGCATCTGGACTCACCGGTGACCTCTGTCACGGGTTGTCAAAAACCCAAACCCCACCTTTCCTCCAATTCCCCAGCTAGCTCACTAGTCCTCATTTTCTTCAGTGATGGGAGGTTGTGTTTGCGGAGGTCTTTATTCCTAAGAGACACACTCTGAAGTATTTAGGAAGGGAGTCCGGTGATATTTGTAACTTACTCTCAAGTGGTTCTCAAAAATCATATACTATGTATATTATGTGTACGCCTATACATGTAGGCATATAGTATCCTACATAGAGGGAAAACAAATCTACCAAGATATTGCTAAATGTTGAATCTCATTGGAGGGTATATGGGTGTTTGTTCTATGATTCTTTTCCATTTTTCTGTATGCTTGACGTTTTTAGAAGTCAGATGTTGGAGGGAAGAACAGCTCTTTTACAAAAAGCTATCTCTTTCACAAAGCCTTTCCCAAACTAGCTGAAATAATTCCTCCAAATTCCCACAGCACTTGTGTACTCGGTGTTTATCACTTTCTACCTTGTGTTATAGTTATTTAAGTGCTCGCATAGTGGGTCATAAAATTGCTAGCGCAATACTCAGCTATGCGGAGAACATTTGTTCTAAAACTGCTCTTTATTTAGTCTCCAACTTCTCTGTTCCTCCTCACAAGACCCCACGGTGCTGGAAGCAGGAAGAAAACCAAAGTAAATCTGAGTCCAATCTTGTCATCTCAGATTGATCTTAGAATTTAAATAGTCGCTTTAGGTAACTCAGTCCTGTTTGGACAGAAGCTGGGTCCTGACCTCTGCTCCCCCTTGATTCCCCAGGACGGCATTTGGGAACTGACTGGGTTCCCAGTAAAGGGTGTCCAAGATCAGTTTGTAAAAACTGGTCAGTGATATTATACCCGTGATGCGAATGCTGACTCCACACCTGGTAATAAGGTCCTTGAGGGACATGGTCAGTGTTCCGGGAGCAACTGAAGGAAGTGTCATCTCTGTTGTTCGAGGAACTGGGCAGTGCTCCGACCTTACAGGTTCACCCTGAATCTTTGCCATCCGCCGTCTCTCTGGCCTAATGTTCCTGCCTCTACATCATGACTTCTGCTTTCATCACTCACCGAAATGCCACAAAGTGATAAATAATAATTTGACGCTAGCAATTCCTAATGGACTGAGCGCCAAGCTCTTTGCATATAGTATCTCATATATGAGATGTGAGGCATTAGCATGGAATTGTCTTCTAAGGACAGCCAGAGTGTGTGTGTTGTCTCCTGCTGTTCTGTAGACCCCACCACAGGTCTACAATATTATCCACACTAGATATGGGCAGGCTCAACGGTCTTCTGAAACAGAACGAAAGGAGAAGGCCTCAGGTCATTGCCTGGTTGTTGCCTTCGCCCTTTCTCCGAACTCTGAGGCAGTAGAGACCGCCTGCCATGCTGTCTTAGAAACTCCCATTTGCGGGGACCTCCCAAGTTATGTAGCCAACCACTTCTTCTCCAGCACCATCATGTTATTTCCTTCCAGTTCAGCCCAATTCCTTCTACTCCAGCAAGTCCCGTAAGTTCTCTGGCCTTCCCACCTTTTCCCATCACCTTCCACAGTCCCTCTGGTGTCTGTCATGCCCCTTCAAACTCACCCTGACAGACCAACTTGCGTTCATTTAGCACACTTTATGGAGCGCTGATTTGTGCTCAAGCCCACTGTCCTCAGTCTTAGAAAGATAAGGCAGAGAGAAAGAGAAGCGAGCCCAATCCCCACCATCATGGACTCTGCAGTGACTGTCTGTGTGGGCTTCCATCTTGTCCCAGTTATTCAAGCAAGAAACAATCCTCCCCACGCCTCCTTCCAAGTCGGCGTGCTATCTGTATCATCCATCTGACACCGAGGGCAGCTCTGCGGAGTTAATCATCCTATTCAGGGACTGTTTATTGAAGGTAATAATAATAATGCGAGTACTTTTACCGACTGAGTGTCTCCTCTATGCCAGGCACTCCTTCTGGTTGTACCGTCTCTAGTTTTCTCACCATCACTGCCTGAAAGGGGCAATTTATTTCTTGTTAGTAATGAAGCACTTGAGGTTCAGAGATGATAAGTAACCTGCCCAAGGCCGCATAATTTGTAAATGACATGGTCAGTGGGAGAACCGGGACCCCTGACTCCAAAGGCTCTCCAGACCGGCCAAGCTGTTGACTTCTTTGTGGCGTCGTGTGCTGAAGTAGTGAACAGCCAGTGACGTAGAGGGCTGGGAATTAGATGTGCATTCGAGTTCCAGCACCGGCCCTTACAGGAGATGTGACTTCGGACAAATTCCCAAACCTCTTTGTATCTTAGTATCCTTGTTTTAAAATTACCATCGCAAAAAAATACACAAAGCCATTTACCTCGCAAGGATTATATGAATGAGAAACACCTAGCAAAGCACCGGGTATTATCATAGACTCTTTCCCTTCTCCCTTTGTTGACAAGGATCACTGAAAACATTGCCATGTCCCTTCTTGTTGCTGGTATAAATGTCTAAGTGTGATGTTAAGGAATATCTGACCTGTGGGGATATTAAAGAGGCAGGGACTGGCCCAGAGTGGTAGAGGCGGTAAGGTTGAGAGGAAAAGGAAAAGCAATCCCAAAACCAGGCAGTGGGAGTGAGGTGGTGAAGTTGCTTTTGTTAGGCAAAGTTTTCCAAGGCAGAGCCCCTGAAGCTTTTGTGTGTCAAAAGCATTTTAAATGCTTGCCACAGGTGCGCTCATATGGGATTCCTTCTGTGGCAAGGAAAGTGTAGGCTTATCAAAATGCTAACTGATACTGTTCAGAAGGAATCTGGAGACATCCAGAATAGACCCTTGTACAACAAGCTCGAAAGCCCATTCTTTTTTTTTTTTCTATAAGCTGGCTACCCAATCCAGAACACAACATAGGTCATAAACTAAACTTCCACATTTATGAGCTGATTCATCTATTGATTCAATAAATATTTGTTGAGCAGCTACTGTGGGCCAGTTCTCTGTGATTCGAAAGCTAGTGTTCTCCTACCATTTAAGTCTTCCTAATAAAGTACATGATATAATAGAGATCCCAGTCATTGACAACCTTCTGTCAAAACCTGAAAATAGTCTGGGCAGAACACGATATGCTCATGGCTCTGGAAAGATAATCAGGCTGATTGGCATGGCCGGGCCTGTGTCCCCAGACTTCTCACTACTCCATGCATGTCCTTCTCAAAGCTGGATGCTTACAAAGAGTGGTCCTCTATAGTCAGAAGTGCCGTTCTCAGACAAGGGTATGTGAGTATCTGCATGCGACTGCTTATAAAACTTTATGAGGATAATATACTTCAAGATATTTATTAGAAATTTGAAAAGAGGCAAAGACTAGGGCATACAACCCACTCAAAGAGGGAAAACCCAGCCCTAAGAGTGCCTTACCTTTGTCTAGGGCAGATCCTTTTCTGTGGCCTGTAACATAAGTGCTGTCATTTTGGCTTCATACAAGCCTATGAGATCTGGAAGGTGATGGAGATTGTACCCATTCCCGAGGAAACTGAGTCTCAAGTTATAAATGTCACCAGTACTTTAGAAATGTCCCAAGTTTCCACATGTACTTAATAATGTCAGAATCAGGATTTGAACGTAAGTTCTTTCTGTTCCTTCCAGTATACCATCGGCATTGGTCAGGATGAGTTAGGTTATGTTGAGGTAACAAATGGCCGTCAGAACTCAGAGGCTCACCATAATCAAGCAAGATTTCTTACCCGCGTTCCATGGCAGCTGGGGCTTTGGTCTATGTCATGTTTATGGCAGGATCCAGCTGACTAAGCTGCCTGTACCTGGAACTTAGCCACTCATGCAGCAGAGTGAAGAGTGAAGAGCAGTGAGTCCCACGCTGGTTCTAGAAGTCTCTGATAGAAACTGTCATTCTCAGTTCATTGACCAAAGCAGGTCACATGGCCTTATCCACATAAAATATCACAGAGATGAGTTACCTCCCACAGGAAAGGGACCCAAATAGGAATAAAAACAACTCAGTTTACATTAGGATAGTAATGTGTGAAGTCGTCGTGAGCCCCCCTGCCTTGTTCACAAATGTGATTCTGGTTAAGAAATATTTCAGATATAATCAGCCCAGCAGTCATCTTAAAAAATGAAAAAATTAAATAATGAAATGAATTTAATATTAAGCAAGCAACAATGCTAAAACATGCCTCTTGAGCATGAACCCTGCATTTGCCAAGAAAGCAACTTTCACTCTGGGAATAAACTTTCCATTTCTGGCAGGAAAATTGAATAACAGCACTGAAGTTATCCTGTGAATGGGCGTCAGGGTGTCCTATTTGAATGTGTAATGAGTACACATTGGCAGAAACTCCCTTTGTCACGTGACTTCAAAACAAACACCAGTCAGTAGGGTACTACCAGCTGTGTTGAATAGGAGAAAAAAAAAAACGTGCACTCACACCCCCTCCCTCCGTGAAGCAAAAATCCCCTCCGAAATCACCTCCCGCAAGAATGCAGGGGCACAAGTGGATTCTCTCACTACAAAATCCACCCCTGGAAAGTCCTCCAGGCAAAGCCATTTAACTGAAGTTCAGAGGAAGACAGAAGTAGGACATGAAACAGAGTTCAGGCATTCTGAGAATCTTGCCTTCCCTTAAAATCAACTGCCAACTTAAAAAAGAAAAAAAAAAAAGCATTTCACAAGTGTTTAAAGAAACTGATTTCTAAGGTTGGCTGATATATAAGGTCCCTTACAATCTCAGATCCTATGATTCTGTAAGTTTCTGTGATGATGGGAAGCAAACCCATTTTCTTTATTTAAGTACAGAAAAGGAAGGGAGAAGGATATGTTTTATATATTAAAATATATGTAAAGGAACAACACAGAAAGAAAGCAGGAAAGGAGGGAGGAAGGGAAGAAAAAGGGAAAGAAGGAAGGAAGGAAGGAAGTGGGAGAGAGGAAGGGAGGGAGGGAGGAAGCAAGGAAAGAAAGAAAAGAAAAGAAATGTGTTCTAGAAACTATATAGTCTCTTGGGTTAGGCGATCTATGTATAAAATTCTGTTCCTTAAAATTTTTTGGTATTGGACTTGATTTGTAGAAATGAGACTTCTCCAATACCCCTTTTAGAGCCAGGGAGGAAAGGAGAAATGAACTGACTTAGGTTGTTACCTTAGCCTTTTTGTAAAGGTCACCAAAGGGAAAGCCCATAAAGAACCATGGCTTTTTAGTCCCTTACCCGTCTGAGACATTGTCCTAGGATAAAGGGGAATCGTGATCGCATGTCACATTCAAGATTAAATCATTAAACTGTCTGGCTTTTTTTCCCCACGACTCTAACTATAATTCAGATTGGAATGAGTCTGGATTATTAGGAATTGTTTCTAATTGTGCTTTTCTGACGTGCTTAGATGTTAACTCTGAAATTCTATTATCATAATTGTTGCTAATGAATCTCCACAACTGACATTTAAGTTTTAATGTAACTGTAAGTAACATTAGCTTTCCGGTACCAAGATGCCAAAGCAGGATATCTGAGTGAAAGAAAGTAAGAAAAAAGGAGAGCTGGGCATATTAACGCTCTTCTGTCCTCTCAGACAACCAGCTGGGTGCCTGCTGCTTCTCTGGCTACTTCCCGTAGAAAAGGTGAATAGGCAGGAGATGTGTGGAACCTTTAGAGTATACTCAAGACACGAAGAAACTTCTGGAATAGTGAAAGTAGTACAGGAGAAACATCCACAAGAAAAGAGAAGAGAGTGGTTCATTTTGAGAACAGAGGGTGGGTTATGGTGTCACAGGATCAAAATGTTTTAAAAGAGAGGGCTTGGGATCAATGTGGGCTTGAACATAGCTTTCTTGTCTTCTGTAATTAATTCAGATTTCTCCTTGGCTCCTGAATCAAATGGTTGCTGGGGCCTTCAGGTCATAGTAGAAATCAGTGAAACTACACAATTAATTATTATATATACACATACATATGACTCTATGTATATATACATATATATGTGGGGAGATATATAAATATATATGGATATGCATACATATGTCTGTAATATGTGTATGTGTTTATATATATACACACCATATATACCCATACATATATGGATATATCCACAAACATATATGTGGAGATATACACATACACATACACCTACATATATGAATATATGTGCACACACATTCATATGTGTATTTAACTGATTATGGCATGGTTATTCTTTTTTTAACTGCATTTTTAATTGTTTTTTTAAATTTTGAATTAAAAATAAATTTTTAAATAAACTGAACCCCAATCTTATACCATCTGAAAGTATAAACGCCTTTTGGATTAAAGATAATCGTAGAAAAATACATCCAAGAAAATTCAGCATATTCTATGCATGTATATGTACAATCTGCAGGTTGAAGGAGACTTTCTTGACTGATGCATTTCTTGATGAAATGGAGAAGCTATAAAGAAAAGATAGATATAAAAAAGGAAAAGGAAAAGAAAAAAGAAAAGATAGACATTATCATATACAAATTTAAAACTTTTTTTTGGCAAAAGAAAGATTCTATAACAAGTTCAGTAGACAAATGATGGGTCCCAAAATATTTGCACCATAGATGACAATCATTTTTGTTTGTTTTGTTTTCTTTTTACAAATCAACAAAAATAGACAAATGAACTCCTGGAAAAATGAATAAATAATTAGAATAGGAAATTCACAGAGGAACAAACCCAAATGGCCAATGAGCAAACGAAAATACGTTCACAGTAAATCATACTCAGGGAAATGCAAATTAAAGTAACAATAATGTCTCTTTTTATACCCATCATAGGAGCAAACATTGAAATGATCAGTAACCTCTGTAGGTGGTAGGTAGTTGAGAAATGGGTGCTCACAGAGTGGTGAGAAAAATCCAGCTGTTCCAACCACTGTGGCAAGCCATTTAGCAGCACGCACACACACACACACACACACACACACACAAGTTAAACATATATGTGCCATTCAACGCTGCCATGGCCTTGACACCTCTCAGATCACCAGTGCTCAAGGGCACGTGTCAAAGGACATTTAATGCCGGAGTGTTTGTAGTAGCAAGAAAAGGAAAGGGGAGCGAGGATCAAAGTAAGTGAGGATAAGTGAGAACGTTTGCATAGACAGAGGGCTCATTCACAGCACCAATTATCATGCAGCCATTCCAAAAAAACGAGTTACAGCTGAAAGGCCACGTTTGAAAGATTCCTATACAGTTACCCTCTAACTGAAAAAAGAATAGTGAGACACAGAAAATGCACATGATGCAATGCTTCTAAGACAGGCCATCACCACACCTCTCCCACAGGTAAGTGTCAGTGTGAAATGTGCAGATATGACTGTGGAGCAAGGGGAAGTGTACAAGTGCTCACCATGCGAGAGCTACATGGTGCACTGGGGATGCGAAGGGAAATGGAAAGGGAAGTTGAAGGTAAAGATGAAGGAAAAACAAGATTTTAAATAACAGATAAATACCTGTATGGGATAACATGCATGTATTTATGCAAAATTACATATACTGTATAGATGAAAAATTATAAAAAAGAATGAAAAACTATTTCAACCGCAAGCCCAAAGCATAATAATATTTTTTTTTTAAAGATTTTATTTATTTATTTGTAAGAGAGAGTGAGAGCGAGCACAGGCAGACAGAGTGGAAGGCAGAGTCAGAGGGTGAAGCAGGCTCCCTGCGGAGCAAGGAGCCCGATGTGGGACTCGATCCCAGGACGCTGGGATCATGACCTGAGCCGAAGGCAGCTGCTTAACCAACTGAGCCACCCAGGCGTCCCCCAAAGCATAATAATATTAATAATAATAAAAAATAGGGGCACCTGGGTGGCTCAATCAGTTGAGCATCTGTCTTCAGCTCCGGTCATGATCTCTGGGTCCTGGATCTGAGCCCCACATTGGACTCCTGGCTCGACAGACAGTCTCTTTTTCCTTCTGCCTCTCCCCTTGCTTGTGATTTCTCTCTTTATCTCTTAAATGAATACATAAAATCTTTTTTTTAAATCTTAAGAAAAATAATAATAATTAATAGAATATTTATTGAACCCTCACTATTGACAGGCACTGTCTTAAGCTTGTTTGACTTATGAATCCTCACCACAACCTTACAATGGAGATCTTAATATCTTTGTTTTCATCAAGAGCCCAACTCACTGCTCTGTAACTGTAGAACAGCACATTTGAAAAATTCAAATGAAATCAATCATCTCATTTGCTTCTTTAATGATCTTGGTCTGTTTACTTTAGTGTCTGCATCTAAAAGATGGAATTTAACGGGTACCATAAATAAATCAATATTGCCCAACAAGCTAATGTTGGCATAAGTCATCTAAATCAAGGGCAACTGCCTTCATAATTAGCTACTTCTGTCGCTCATTTCTTCCACAAGGAACTCCTGAACAATTTCTGCACAGTTCTATGCCCTGGGGATTCGTTGGTGGCCATGGCAGCCTCTAAGCCTTTGACAGCTAGGGGTGGTGTCCTAGTGTATTTTGACCTCTGGTTCTGAAACTGGCTGAGAAAAATTATCTGGCCTTACTCTGACAACATCATGGGGCAAGATTTTGATCCTTTCCAAGAAAGGGGCAGTTTCCAATGACATAGAAACTCCACCTGATCTGAACTGATTCATGGAACCAGACAGCCAAAATGGACAGGCCACAGAAGAAGCCTTCATTGCCCTGCCCACCACTGGCACTCAACAAATCATTTCTTCACTGGTGTTTCAGAGAGAAGGTAGGGGTTGCTAGTTGCTTCTTCTATTTTCATAACTAATTTAAGCATTCTCTTATCTCTGGTCTGATGAAACACCAAGCACCAGGACACCAACAGGAATATGCTTTATGTTCAAATACCACTACTTCCCACTCCATGCGTTTCTGTTCCCATCCAAAACCCACTGTACACAACCCCGCAGTGAGGTCAAAGTGTTAAAATAGAGACTGTGATTCAGGTATGGCTGAAGAAAGTCGCTAACGAATTGACTGAGGAAGTAAACACCACTGAGAAAATCCTGAGCATTGGTCCAGTCCTCTGAATTTGGATCCTAAATGAGACCCTGAATCTGTAAATACACAGATGAAGAAAGAGCTCTGGTGTCTCACAGCTCCATCTGTCTGAGAGCCAAAACTTTCAATCACGCATGTGTGTATTGCAGGCCCCTGGCTTTCCCTTCTTGTCCTGACTTTGGCTGCCTCTCACACGGTTCTTGGCAAGATACACTCTGGAGAGGCCTGGAAAACTTTCCATCTAGTCACTCCCTTTGGTTAACTATTAGCGGCTCTGGTAAAAGTTGTTGGTAGGGCATTGGAAACAGCTACCCAAAAAGAGGTTTTCAGTTTAACTAAAGAACGGAAGAGTTCATTCACTTGGGTATTTCAGGAATCCTGTCCTCCAAACGCTGAGATAACATGAACAAACGTGAAGCCACAAACTGAGAAATGATGTCTGCTCCCTTCTCCAGGACTAATCCACTCAGCTGGTTAAAGGAGGGCAGGTAACTCATATCACATAACAAACGCAAACAAAGCTCTCTCATTTAGTTCCCATAACAACATAAAACATATATATGAGTATCTCTGCTTGACAAAGTTAGAGACTTGGACTCAAAGTCCTTAAACTTTGCGTTAAATCATACAGCCTCATGCCATTGAATTTATACAAGTTTTGGGTACCTTACCCAAGAAAGCAAGAAGTTTGAACTCTTTGCTCTCAAAAAGGTCTTTCTAACACTCTAAATCCATGAATCAGTTGACCTGGCAGGCAATAAATAATTCCTCTCTTATAATTTCCACATAGTTTTTCCCTTCCCACCCTTGATTTCCCAGCAAACTCTGAGGGCCAATAAAATTATATTCTGCACATTGAGGTGCTAGAGAACAGTTTACACATTAGTTGTCAATATAGTGTAGCCCTTTTCCTCCTGAAGCCCTTGCTTCACCCGTGTTTACATTGCTCCTTTCCATCAGTTTAGAGCACATTAAAAAGCAGAACTGGGTTAGTTGTTTTACGTTGGTGGTGAACTTTGTACCTCAACTGTATTGCAACCCCCAAAGTTTACTCAACTCCACCTGGCAGTTCAGCTCTTTGAGATAAAGTAGGTTTCTCTCTGTGGGAAACCAGAGCAGTTTATCTTTTCACTCTGCCGCTGGCATACAGCTGGCTGGGCATCTAATAGACAGCCATCCAGAGGAAAGTAATTAAAAAAAAAAAAAGAGGAACATGAAAGGAGTAGTGCATGTAAGAGGAACTAAAACCTACACCTTGTTTGGGGAGGCCTGTTAAAGACCAAGAAATATGTGTGTGTGTGTGTGTGTGTGTGTGTACACATGCACACATGTGTGTCCTCCAGGATAGTGTGAATATGTGCATGGGAGGGGGATGGGAAACTGAGAATGAAAGGCTCTTGGATAAATAGCTAATAAGGAGCAATTCCTCTTGTCTACATTCCAAAGCACTATCAGATTTGGATCCATTTCTCATGAGAGAAATGGAAAGTTACATTTTGTTAATTTTTAACAAAACCATATATAGTCATTCTCTTAGAGAAAATTACAGTGACAGCAACAAAGTCAAAAAAATGTCTATAAGAAAACAATACAATGTCAGACTGCATGAGAGAGCAGACAGTGTGCTGGGGCTTTGATGGTAATGCTAAGCAATAAAAAAATTCCTACTGCAATCTATACAAGTAAACTACCTGAAACTTCTTCTGTATTCAAATTTGTTAAAGAAGAAGAAAATGGGCTTTTCCAGCTCCAGCCAATCCTAGTATTATGAGCTGAATTGTTTTCCTCCAAATGATCCAAATCCCCAGGACCTGTGAATGTAACCTTATTTGAAAATAAACTCTTTACAGATGATCAGATCAAATGAGGCCATTACAATGGGCCTTAATCTAATAGGCCTGTGTCCTTATAAAAGGAGAATGGGGAACTTGGACACAGAGGCAGAAATGCATACAGGGGGAAAATCAGGTGAACATGAAGACAGAAATCAAGGTGATATTTCTGCAAGTCACGGAATGCCAATGATTTCCAGCAGGTCCTCAGAAACTAGGATACAAGAATGGAAAAATTCTTCCTTTATAGTCTTTAGAAACATCAAATCTTACAGACACCTTCATCTTGGACTTCTAGCTTCCAGATCTGTGACATGATACATCTTTGTTCTGCAAACAGTACCACCTTCTGGTATTTTGTTATGACAACCCTAGCAAATGACTATGCTTAGGTTTTCTCAAGGTCACCTTCTATCACCACACATCTCTCCTCATGTCCCTTTCTCTGCACAACATCTCCAAAAGAAAGAGAGAAAGTATTTGAGGAGAACTGGGTTTCCCCTCCATTTTCCTCTCATCCTTGAATCCTTGAATCTCATCTTATCCTTCACCTTTGAAACCTAATTTCATAAGTGTTCATAAGAATCTTCCAGCATAACCATAAGTGGCTAATTCTACGCAAGGGCCAAATGGTAAGAAAAACTATTAACCTGGGAAATTTTCTTGCGTGAGGGCTGTTGTTCTTGGAAATCCTACTACAGCAGTTGAAGAGGAAAGAAGAGAAAGAATTTGCCTCTAAATGTTCCTTCAGTTTACATCTGATACCAAGCAATGAAATTAGATTCAGACTGTCTGTTTGGGAACCACATCAAAATTGCTGCACTGTTTCTAAGCAGCTGATTTGGACCATACATTTAGACAGGTTTAGTTTGCTTGCTTTGCTGCTGCTGTTTCCTCCTAGAGGAGAGTGGTTGGAGTTGGATACTGATACTTGGAATTAGGTTGGAGTTAGTGAAGGGATGAGCCAAAGGACTGGCATTTGGAAAATAAATTTAGTATTAATTTAGAAAGGTCAGTGGGTTCAAGCAGCCAAGAGGTGAACAGATGGCAGTGCATGCTGGGAGTTCCTGGCAAAGAGTCAGTCACTAGAAGGGGTGGTTGAATGAAATGCTTTTGTATCTAGGTTGCAGGAGGAACAGGAAGCTGTGACTAGATTTGGCAGCTTCTAATACAAAATTTATTAAAAGAGGAATGAATTTGATTATAAACAAATGACAATTTACTTTTCATATCTCTATTCAATTTCCTCAGAGAATTTTCCAGGAAGAGATGACCCTCTTAAATCAGTATTCTAAGGTGTAGGAGGTTCGGATATGACAACTGGGCTTCAACTTATCCATATCAATGAGCTTCAAAAAAAAAATGGCAGGAGTCTAAGAAAAATATCCAAACACACAAGATTTATTCCCTCCTAACTATGGCAAAATCACAGGGGAAAAAGAATGTCATATAGAATGATTTAATAAAAGGTTAGGATCTTGGTCTTCCAGTAAGAAAAGCAGAGTCTCTCAACTGTTCTAGAAAGAAGAAGCTATTGCTCTTTGTGATGAAGTTTTCCTCTGCCAGACAACCCATGCAATTAAAAGGCAAGTTTTGTCATTTGGCTGGTCACTGTAAGAAGACCTCTGACAAGCACACTTTAGAGGCACCACTGCTTCTGAACCAAGCCAGTTTCAAACATTTGTCCTTGAACAGTAATGGGCCCCCCTTCCTTACTCACTGTGATAGTAAATTTTTTGTGTCAACTTGGCTGGGCCATGATGCCCAAGAACATGGTCAGGCATTACTCTAGATATTTCTGTGAAGGTATCTTTGGATGAGATAAACATTTAAATTGGTGGATCTTAAGTGAAACAGAGTGCCCTTCATAAATGTTGGTGAGCCTCATCCAATCAACTGAAGGCCTGAATAGAACAAAAGACAGACCTCCCCTAACAAGAGGTAATCCTGCCAACAGATGGACTTTGGACTTTATATGCAACATCAGCTCTTCCAGGCTTTCCAGACTACTAGCCCACTCTGCAGATTTTAGACTTGCTAACCCTCACAATTGTATAAACCAATTCTTTAAAATAAATCTCTTGCTATACATACATACATACCGTTGGTTCTGGTTTTTTCTGGAGAACACTGAAAACACACTCATTTAGAGATTTGCCCTCAGAATCTGTCTAATAACCTTCAAGCAGCTACCAAAGATGTTCCGAATTCAGTTTGAATAATGCTTATGGGTCAGCTTCAGTGGTCCATGTTGCAACAGCACATGTGCATTTCAGATAGCCAAGATGCTTTAATGAAGCTTTAAAACATCAGTTCGATTTTCAAGGGAAAGACAAATGTGTCTACCAATTTTGTCGGGCCTGATCATGCTGTTGGAGAAGGCACTGACTATGTCTATCCACGCCATATTTGTCATCCATCTCCATATCCCCAGCAGGATGCCTGGAATGGAGCAGCTAATCATTGAAGGGCGGCACTGAAATTGTGGGACAGGGTGTGCTGATGCAAGCCATCTCTACCCTACTATTCGGATATTTGCCAATCCCATTTCCCAAAACCAGGCTACCACAGTAGAAAAAGTAATATTTAACATTTACTGCATGATCACTATATGCCAGACCTCAAAATAACTTGAGGAAGGGATCTGTATTGTCTCCCTTTTACAGACCAGGAAATGGAGACACAGAACAGGAAGTAATTTGCCCAAAGTCTCACACACACACATACAATCACAGGTCCAGGAAGATGCAGAGCTGGGATTTGAGCCGCAGTAATGGAGCAAGAAGATTAGCAGTCTCCGGAAACTCCTAATTAGCTTTGTACCCTGACAACCCTGGAGCCTGGTGGGAAGGATTAAATTCATGCTAGTTAGAAGAACTACAAGGGCCTTGATTCAGCATATACTGCAGGATCAGACAATTCTTTGGGGGACTGACCTGTGCCCTGTGTCATGGGGGACTGACCTGTGCCCTGTGTCATGTTTAGCAGCATCTCTGGTTTCTCTGCTCAGAGATGCACCATCTCCCAAGCTGTGACAATTGAGGTTACTCCAAACATTACCACCTCAGTTGGTAATCGATAGCTTACAGTACTGAAATTCACTGGCTACCATTTTTACCTAAACCCAGTGTGATTACAGTATTCTTTCTCACAGTTACTTCTGGAGGCGGTTCTCATACACTGGGCTATTCATCATATCCCAGGGCAGTGTGCATGCAGCTGCCCCTTACGATGAGATTTTTCTCAAGGTGGATAGAGGCTGAGGGAGGGAGGTAAAGTAGCAAAATGGCAAATAAGACACGAGGTACATTACCATTCTGTTTAATGGCCTGTTTTGTCCTTAGGGTCCTGAGGTGCTGCCCGGGAGCCTTGTGTTTCCTTGGATTTGAAATACCCACTGACTGGAGGGCCCTGCCCCCAATGATGTCAGAGCTTCTGTCAGGATCCCCAGAAACCCTTTGATGCTGAATGAAGAAAGGCTGGAGGCCACGCTTGTCTACCACTCTGTTTCTGCAAGTTCTGCTCCTTCTGCCTGGAATGCCCCATTCCCACCTCAGCCTTGTCACTCTCAGTCATAACTACCCAGTCTATTTCACTGGTAAAACATTATCATTGGAAATCATCATATTTGTTTATTGGTTTACCTGCAGAATGTCTGTCTACATCACTTTCCACCCACCACTAGAATGTAAGTTCCAAGGAATGCAAACCAGTAACTCCATCTCCCAATTCCTAGGAAAAACAAAACAAAACATGACCAATATATAATGGGTATTCCATACACATGTACTGAATTAATTAAGTAACCCTAGAAGCTATCTTGTACTTTTTACATGTCTTTTTGTGAACTATAAACAGTTTAAGAAATGATCTCTATGGGGCAGTGGGGCACATGAGTCAAAGGAAGAGTATTAAAAGTTGAGTTGCTGGCTGTCATGGTATTGTATGCCTGGAGAGAGTGGTTTTTGCATCCCAGTGATCTCAGAACAGACTTGCAGACAAACTGTCACCAGTCTGCCAAGACCTTCTGGTTCCAGTGTGGAACACGAATCCCTATATGACTCAGCCACTCTTTGCTCCTACTATGCACATACCCCACCCTTGTTATTCCTTCGTGTGTGAAGAGTCATGGGACCTGGCCCAACCGACTCTCTGCTCAATATTTCACCACTTTGCCCTTTCATCTTTCTCATTCATGAATTCTGTTGGGGAATAGAAGAGTTTGTGTGGGATGAAGAGAAACACATATGTAATAGAAAAACAAAACTGTGAAAAGCAAAAAATGTCTTTAATGGAACTATGAAATGACTATAGGTTGATTCATCAGTGGGAACACATGGAAACGATTATCCCCAAATTCAACAGTTATGAAACCTGAAACTGTTCAATGTTTTGTTCAGAATTACGTATTTGGCCTTTGGACATTTATGTGAGTTGTCTGTTCAAATACCAAGGAAAACATCTAACTGGTTCATTAAAAGACTCATAAATGGATCTTCTGCTTTCTTCTGAATTTATAGTGGAGAAACAAGAAACAGACCACCTAAAAGGAGCTCTGACTTGATGCCTCCACAGCCGGGAAATTCCTAAATCAAGTTTGATTTGTATCCAAGGGCTGGAATGAGGTTAACCGGGAAGTCATAGCAGGAAGCGGGTTGCTATTCCGACCTTGGCCTTCTCAGGCTATTCTAGGTATGGGTACCACTGTACAGAAGCTCAGATCACACGAACCAGGGACAAGATGTGAGCTCATAGTTTTCTTTCCAGTTTTGATTTCTAGTATGCTATTCTCTGCTGCCATAATGACCATAATGATATCAGATGGATGGAGCTGACATGGTTAACCAGTGATTCCATGAACTATCTCAAGAGGTCACAGAGTAACCACAACCAAAATATTTTCCTATTAGAAGTACATCACCAATGTAACAACATTTCAGGTCTCTTTAAAACTTCCATGTAGGAAAGGTAAAGGAGTATTCAAGTGTTCTGTAGGTTCCTGGTCAGGCAACCAATAGACTCATTGTGTTCAGCTCCAAACCCCTCACCCACCCTCCCCCAGCTCTTTTTTTCATTCATCAAGAAAATTACCCTTGTCTCTAAGGTCTCTGTATTCTCTTTGTAATTATAAGCCCTTTACACATAAGCTTTGGGTTCTTTGCTTCAATTCCTCTACCCAGTTATAAAAGGACAAGTGAAGTACCAACTGTCAGTATATATTTGTAAAGATTATCTGGAAAAAATAATAGAAGCTATAAACTTAGACAAAACAGGATGTATTTGGTATCTCTGCTATGCCAAATAGTTTTGATATTCCCTCTTAGGTTTAAACATTTTTAGTCAGTCAAAGCCAAAGTTCTCACTCATATTAGGTAAAAATAAGAAAGGGCAGTGTTAAGTTTTCGCATAACAAGCATCACGACTCGGGAATATATCCCAGGGATAAGCTTCAGAGGACTGGCTAGGCAGAAAGACCTAGAAACAAGTCTCTGCAAAAGAAGAAAATGGAAAGGGGGGTTCCTGGGGGGTTCAGTGGGTTAAAGCCTCTGCCTTCGGCTCAGGTCGTGATCCCACGGTCCTGGGATCAAGCCCCACATCGGGCTCTCTGCTCTGCAGGAAGCCTGCTTCCTCCTCTCTCTGCCTGCCTCTCTGCCTACTTGTGATCTCTGTCTGTCAAATAAATAAATAAAATCTTAAAAAAAAAAAAAAAGAAGAAGAAGAAGAAGAAGAAGAAGAAGAAGAAGAAGAAAATGGAAAGGAAAATGCACAGGGGATGGATAGACACAAAAACTAAGATCCTCCACTCCACACAAAATTGGAGAAAATTCTGTCATTTGCAGACTTTAGGGAGATGAAATGCCTCCCCATGCATGGCTGGTGGCTCCCAGTATATCCAGCCAAGGTCATGAAAATTAGGGTCCTCGGGAAGTTTCCAGTGAGAGCACCTGAGTGCAAATATCTCTAACTCACATGGGCCAGAGGCCATGAAATCAGGAACATGTGGAGATCTTTACATTCACTAAGTAAGTATTTATTGAAAGCTCACTCACTACGTTGTAAGTACTGTTCTAGGTTCTTGAAGTACGGCAGTGAACACAACAGGAGAACAGCAACAACAACCATACTTCCAAGGAGCATATTTTCTAGTGGGAGGAAATATATGATAAGAAGCAATAAGCAAAGTAGGAGGTTAGACAGATGTGGTGGAGAAAGATAGATGTCATGGGAAGAAATCACAAGTTGGGGGTGTGGTGCAACTTTAAATAGGGTGGTTTGGGAAGACCTCAGTGAGGGGGTGACATCTGAGTCAGGACCTGAATGAAGTTAAGGCATGAACCAAGTGGATATCTGGGGGAAGAGGGCCCTGCCAGCAACTGGCTTGCCTCTGCATCAGCCCCAGAGTTAAGGTGTGGCTGTGATTGTGTTGATGGATTGCACATGCCTCCGTGCTCTTCTGGCTCTCTTCTGTCCATCCCCAGGTCTCGACGTAGTGCTGATTGCCTAGAGACAGTGTTCTTTCTCTTCGTGTCTAGGTTAGAAACCTTTCCTGCGTCTTCCCTGCATTCTACAGCCCGTGTCAAAGCAGTCACCACACTTTGTGATATCAGCGGCTCAACTGGCTTCTTTCCATGTTATTCTGAAAGGAAGGAAAAAACCCTCTCACTCAACACAGAATCCCCCATAGCCAGCGCAGCGCTGAGGAGGCAGCGCTGTGCGGGGAATCTGACCACGTGGGTCCCTACCCTGGCTCTCCCACTTACTTAATATGTGCTGTTGGGCAAGTTACTTCACCTAAGCCTCTGGGAATGTTTTAATCCACAGAGAGCCCTTCCTTCTGTAATTGTGCGTCAAAGGCAATGTCGCCCAGTGAAATAAGCATGAATTTTAGACTCAGGTAAGTCAGAATCTATTGGAAGACAGAGCGCAATATTCTCTAATTATATAAAGGGAGATAAAATTCTCTCTTTCAAAAGTTGGTGAGGATAAGGAAGGTAACATTTACAAGGGGCTTCCCATTTAGTGGATACTCTACAGAAGCTGTCCGCTCTCCCCACTGCCCACGCTTACCCTGTTAGTAGCCTGCGTTTGCACATCGTGGTGGGATGCTTCCTAAACATCTCTGAGGAGTCATCTAACCTTTTCTTAGGCCCATACTCTGGTTTCTCCAGGAGACTGCAAACTCTATTTCTCGGAGATTCTCATCATGCCTTGCACAGGACATTCCTAGAAAAGGCTTTCAAATATGAATTGAATGAATAATAAATAGGGGGAGGAGAGAGGGAAAGAGAGAGAGGTTTTGTTAAGTCAAGGGTTATATCAGGAATAGAAACTGAGGAATGGTTCATGGAAATCAATGTAAATGACTCATGCAAATGAGCTGACTGAAATACATTTAGGGCTCCCTTAGGGGGGAAAATTCCATTTCCATCCCTAGGATAGATACTTATCTGTTCGGAATCACTTAGATACCGCCCTGCCTGAAGAAAGAGATGACCTCTCAAGATCCTTTTTTTAACCTATTATATTTTCTCGCTCTCTTTTTTTCTAATAAATTTATCAATAAACTTAGAGGACAACATTATTGCCTGAATGAGATGCATATTTTCCCACATGGTACAAATGAAATATTCTAAGAGATAACATGGTGACAGTTCAAGGCATTACTAAGAAAAGCTAGCTATGCTTTTATCAGATGAAAGAATCTCACTGCAGATAAGCCAATTGACTATTTAAATCCTAAACAGGGTGATTTTGAACCGTGCAAAAAATTAATGCACAGCTTCTGGGACTGTAGAATGCATAACTAAAAGACACGATGCCTCATTTATAAGCTACTATTGGTAACCTGAGTGCTGAGAGATGAGAAATTTAAACAATGTAAGAGAAAGTGATTCAACACATAGAGAATGATATCTGTTTCATGAAATGAGACCGACATATTTGAGGCAATAAATCAAGAATTCACAAATCCACCCAACAAAAGCACAGATGAAAAGAATCTAAGGTACCCCATCGACATTTGGAATATTTAAATACAACAGTGTTTCTCCCTCTGGGACCCAAGGACCCTCAGAGGATCCATGGGCACCTTTTCAGGGGTCATGAATTATATAACATTTTAAAATTTTTGCACAGTCATGTTAACAATGAACGGTTTAAACTCTTTTACAGTTTTAACAATAGAACTGTATTCATTTTTCATTGCTGCTGTAACACATTACCACAAATTTAGGACATTAAAACAACATAATTTTATTATCTTAAGAGTTCTGGAGGTCAGAGGTCTGACATGGTTTCGCTGGGCTAAACTCAAGGTATCAGCCAGACTGGACTCCTTTCTGGGGGCTCTAGGCATGATTCCATTTTCCTGCCTTTTTAGCTTCAAGATGTCACCCACATTCTCTGTTTCTCTTCAGAGTCAGTGACATGGCATCTCTCTGACCCTGTTTCTCTTGTCACATCTCTTCTCTGACAATAGCCTGGAAAGGTTCTCCAAGTATAGGAATCCAGGGAATTAGATTGGGCCAAGCTGGATCATCTCCCTGTTTCGAGGTCCTTAAACTTAATCACCTCTGCAAGATCCCTTTGGTCGTGTAAGGTAACATATTTACTGGTTCAGGAGATTAGGATAGGGAAGACTTAGGGAGACAGTATTCTGCTTAACAGAAGAACTCTTTTTCATTTATAATTGGCAACTGAAAAGCAGTTTCTGGGAATAAGGTTTTTAGCTTCATAAATTGGCATTTTTCAAATTGGAGTAAGCAAACACACAATCCCAGATATCTTCAATATTTTTAAGATTTTTCATTGAGAAACACAGACATTTAGCTTCTTTTCATCAGTGTAACTTTGCTGAGCTTTACCACCAAACACTCCATCTGATGGCGATGCCATCTTACCAATACATACTTAGAATTCCAGAGGGTGCATGTTAACAGTGTAGATAGTATTACACCAGACCTATTGCCATTCCTGGAAACACTCAATAGTCATTTTCTGCTATTGGATATCAGTTTCATCCATACCAGGTGGAAAGAAGAGTCCATTAGACAGACACCTGTTCCAGAATAACATAGGAGAAAGACTCCTAGTAAAGGATGAGGGGCTGGAGGAACTCACACACCCTATTGTCCCTACAACACTTTATGACACAAAGAAACAGCATATCTTTGATCAAAGTTAGAAACAGAGCAGTTAGTTAAGTTGCAAATGAAACATGTTGTAAGGAAAAGAAGCAGTGGGATGACATGAGAGATCCATGGAAAAAGGAGATCATAGAGAGTGGTGATTCTTAACCAGGGGTCCACTGAAGAACTTCTGGGAACTCTGAACTCCCAATATTCTGAGTATTTGTGAGTTTTTCTTAGGAGAAAGATCACATCATTCACTGTATTCTCAAAGGTTCGTGACTCCAAAATGATTGAAAACCACTGTTCTCGCATGGAAGAAAAAGTAACCGGGGGATTCTGAGAGATAGAACAACCAACCAATAAAATGGAAAATTGGAATGAATGGCTGGGACAAGGGGAGGACAGGTGTAGATTCATATGAGTAAATGTTCATTAAACGGTGTTTTAAAAATGATATGGAAAGCTTACAGACCTTTTTACATTACCAGCTGGGTTTTTCTTTTCCTCCTACTACACAGCCTAAGCCAACTAGCTGCCCAGTCCTCCTCAAGACATGGCCTTTGGCCTTGGCCCTCTGTCCTTGACCTCTTGTGAAGGTACTGCATTTACAAAGCCCCAGGAGCTCAGATGTTCTGAAGACACATTGACACACACGCACACATGTGCACACATGCCCACATGCACGCACACAAACACATGGCCTTTTGTAAAAGAAGCTATTATGACCCAAAAAAGGAATATGAGGCTTACAACCCCACAATGTCTCTTTCCTGTCCAATTAACCTAAAATAGATGAAAAGAGAGAACACCACTCTCAGATGTACTGTTTTTATAACACATTTTAAATGCTGAGGTTTACAATGACCACCTCTTAAAAGAAGAAAATGCATTTACTAGCAAAATGCAGTGGGACCCTACCCCAGAAGGAGGAGGAGGATAGGACTATTCTTCTGGAAATATTTACTCACATTTACCTGTGTTTACTGTGTGGAATGCCAAATTCTACAACTGAGTCAACACACCGATCTCTCATTGTGTCTTTTTAATCACTTTCTCTCACATTGAATAGCTTGAGTTTCCACATCTCTGCCATTCCATTATAAATACAGCTCATTCACATTTGGCTAAAACACTCCATGTTACTTCTTGGATTCCAATTACCCAACAGAAGGTGCATTGAATTCGCCTAGGAAACAAGGACAATGCCTGTTTGTAAAAGTTTATGGCATTCCCTCTCCCCACCCCACCCCCAGAGTATGTTAGACATCTAAGAAAGTCAAACCCTAAGGGAAAATATAAACAAGCGCTTGGAATATATACACAATTACATATCCTATTTGTAAAAAATACTGCCACCATCTTGCCAGGCAGTGAAAAGAGGAAACATTTATCCCTGTGTAACTCACAACAGACTTTTATTTTTTTTCTTTCTCTCCACCAAGGCCTAAATCACTTAAGTGATAAATGCATCATTTGACTGAAATATACCAGAATTGCAAATGTTAAGATTCCGAGTGTAACATAGTAACATTGTATCCTGCTCTTATTGATAAGGCAGTACTATTAGATGGATCGATAAAGCTCACAGAAAGTAACAACATCAAATTTCTAAGAATAGCAGAGCAAGAGAATATATTTAAATAATCCTTTCTAGTGGTTGGAAAATGCATTAAATTCACTAGAAAGCAAAAGACCTTATCATATATGTGTGTACATACACATAAACACATATAACTCACCTGGAAACTCTCACCTATAAGGAGCTCATGAGTTCAGTAAAATTGATTATGTGGTGTAGCCGAGGAAAAAACTCAGGATTTGGGATCAAACAGACCTGAGTTTAGAATTCTGTATTTGCTACTCACAAGCTGTTTGATTTGGGACAAAAGAAGTTGCTTCTCTGAGCCTTGGTTGCTTGGGAAAATAATGGCTTCCTTACAAGATCATTAACAAGACTGGCTTGCATAGAGTAAGCATCAGAGAAATGAAAGCTATTAGCATCAGTCACGTAATTCCTTAATTCATTCATCAGGCACTGAGTTCCTACTCCCCCCACTGCATTGTGCCGTAATGGAACCCTAGACATATCCTGATCTTAGTGCAAAAGGTACACATTACAGCTCACATATTCTTTTTTTTTTTTAATTGCTCAATTTAGTTTACATTTTGAACCCTCATTCTGCCTATTTGTAGATACTTAAGTTCAACCAAATCAGGGTCCTTCCTTCATCTTTTCTCTGGGATTATGTCATGAATTAGAAGGTAAAATAGTGAAAGTTATAAGCTCACAATCTAGTGAAGGAGAAAAATAAGTATCTATTTTTAAATAATGTGGTAAACACTATTACAGTGGGATAAGGATATTTTGTAATATTAATACCTCTTCTTTAGAACCCCTGGGTATTTGCCCCATGGTAGCATTACAGGATTCATTGCCAAAAGGCTCTTAACAGCAAAAAGCATGGTAAACATTTTGAGTTGCAAAAGCCTAGGCCCAAGGGAAGTCAGGGCACAGAAACAACAGGATGGGGTTAGAGCTAGATTTCCCGCATGCCTCCTCCCAGCCTCCACCCATCTCACCAACTAGAGAATCACATTTCCTCAGAGGGTGGGGAGAAAGAAGGGTCTGAACAAACAGGAGAACTTCCATGCAGCTGAGTCTGCAAGAAGGGACGTCATGCATTCCCTTTCCCTATAGAGCAGATGACAGGCCTCCCCCGACCCCCTTCGCCCCCCACCCCACCCTGGTGAGAATGAGAGCTCCAGGGACGGAAGAATTGATGCTCCAGTCTCTCACAGAGCCCTGGAGATAACATTCAGAGACCAGAGAAGTATCAGCATGCTAGATCTAGGAGGACTAGATCTCAGACTACCTCATTGAGTTAAGAAAATGTTCTCATATTTCTGAGAGTGATCTAGAGAGAGACAGGTCTTGGCACCCTAAGTTTTCCCATGCCCAACATGGCCAGGGAACGTGTATTTCTGTGTTCCCAGGAAGCACACCAGAGCAGAGAATTTTGCTGAATCTGCCTGCAAAGATGAGAATGAGCCATGTTAGCTAGCCACCTATCTGTACTGTCTGCACTGACAACCACTGGAACCACTGGAACAGTGAAGACAATGGGCTTCAGGCCAGCAAGAATAGATCATGACCAAGAAGATATTCCCTAACCCAAATAATCTGGGTCTATATGAGCCCAAGTCAAATGGGTTTAGATATAAACCCAGAGAAGAGATGGGAGAAGTATCCTGTTTCCCCAAGTATTGGTATCCCACAAGAGGCAGAATGAGGGTTCACAATGTAAATTAAATTGGTCAATAGAAAAGACTTACTGAGCTGAAATACATCTACTCTTTTGGACCATAAGGTCGAGACTCTGCAGGGCAAAGTAAAAAGATATAAAGAGAATGTGGGTCTCTGACACAAAGGGACATTATGCCAGCTTTGGGCCCAACATCAATTCAGACTTTTACATAAATTAGTAACAAACATCTATCTTGTTTTAGATTTTCCTGTCACCCAAAACCAAATAATTCGTACGGACAAAGTTCTATGTAGGGCAGAGTACACTGGCCAATTTCTGAATTGAACACAAAGATTCAAGCTAGCTGCTCCTGGATGGGAGCTTTTTCCTGCCATGGAGCTGAATGCATCCAGCTCTTATAACCTTGATGACTGATTCATAGAGAAACTCCCAGACTCATCTAACAACTTACTTATAATTTGACTTTTTGTACAGCATATCTACAAGGACAGTATATTGTGAGGGTCTGGTGAGATGAAAGGATCTGATACCCTAACAATTGTAATTCTCATTGCATTTGATAAATTGGTGTCCTCGTTTTTATTGTAGCCTCTATGAGTCCATTCCACAAGAGTGAAACCTCCCACTGCACTGACCAGATCAAGTTTCTGGAAATTCATAGGCTAGTTTATAGGCAGAACAAACTCTCCAAGATGGTGGTAACCTACCCAGTGTCTTTGGACACTCACCCCACCCCTCCCACCATCTCTCCAAACTTGCCTGTGCTTTCTTTTCTAAACGTTAACAATCACAATCATAGTGGGATGCTATCCCTCAAATGATTAGAGTGTGTGCTAACGTCTGTTACGCTAGCACTTATTATCCAAGAACATATGGTACATGGGGGAAAACATGTATTCATGTTGTCCCATAATGGATCTTTATATACATTTTATTTTTAGAAAATATTTTAGGGATAAATAAAATTATAAAAGACCAGATCTGCTCTACTGTGATTACAAGATGATTCTGGACTCATGCTTTCCTTCAGCTTGATTATGGACTATACCATTTAGCAGCTGTGTGACACCGGGCAAGTTCTTCAGCTTCTCTAAGGCTTAGTTTCTTCATCTGTAGAACAGGAAAGGTAAGGGTCACAACTCATTAGCTTCTCATCAGGATGAAATTAGCATAATATATCTAGAGCTCCGAGGATATGCCTGGCACATAGGAAGGGCTACCAACTCTTATTCTTGCGAGGATTGCAACAATCCATGTAAAATACTGACTGTTCTGCCTGGCACGATATGTGCCGTCATTATATGTCAGCCATTAGCGTAATGATCAGCCAAAGTCACTCAGTACACCCTTCTCCTTGTCCAGCCCGCAAGGGGTAGTGATAGTAGCCGCAGGGAGGGGACTCCTGCTGCTTCGACAGCTGTACTGGTAAACACAGCTTCAGCTGCTCTGAGCTGTCCTCCCAGATAAGCCTGGGCTTGAGACCGTCCAGCTCCGACAAGGGAGGGGGATTATCTTCTAAGAAGGCCTTAGAAAACTAAGAGTGAGAAGTATTCTTCTCTATTTTCCTTCCTTTGTCTTGTGGGCAGGACAGAGGCATAGGGCAGGGCCAGGAAAGTTTACATGCTAGTTCAGTGGCTCTCAACAGGCTGCTACTGCCCAATTCTTACAGGAAGGCATGGGCAAAGGCTTGTTGTGGCCACTGGAGTCAGGCCTTACCACCATGGTTTCTTGCCTCTCTTGTCTATGAAGCTGAATGTTAGTCTTTTCAGGATGTGGTGATGATGCCTTTTATAACGTCAAAGAACTTCCACACAAGGTCACCTCAAAAACCTATGCAACTTGCATTTTTTAAAGTCTTCATTTTTAGAGAAAAAGCAAAACTTGTGTGCAAAGAAAGGAGACTTCCCATAGATCCCCTTATGCGCACAGACAGGCACAGCCTCCTCCTCCATAAACACTCCCCGGAGAGTGATGCCTTTGTTAGCATCCAGGAACTTACACTGACACACCATTAACAAACAAAGCCAGTAGTTTCCATTAGGGTTCACTCTCGGTGTCCATTCTATGGGTTTGAACAAATGGAAAATGACATGTATCCACTCTTCTAGTATCGCACAAAATTGTTTCACTACTCCCTAAAATCCTTGATGTGCTGCAGATTGATCCCTCCTTCCTGTTAACCCTTATCTTTTTATTGTTTCCATGGTTTTGCCTTCTCCAGAATGTCCTATAGCTGGAATCATACAGTATGTAGTCTTTTCAGTTTGACTTCTTTCATTTAGTCATGTGATTTAAGTTTTCTCTTTTTTATAGCTACAGCTTGATAGCTCATTTCTTTCCAGTACTGAATGATATTTCAATGTTTGTACATACTAGTTTATTTATTAAGCTGTTCACCTACTGAAGGATGTCCTGGTTGTTTACAAGTTTTGGTAGTTATGAATAAAACTTCTATAAATATCCATATGCAGGCTTTGTGTGGACATAGTTTTCCAGCTCATTGCGGTAAATACCAAGGAGTGCAATTGCTGGATCATATGGTAAGAGCATGTTTGTTTTATAAGAAACTGCCAAACCGTCTTCCAAAGGGGCTGGAGCACTTTGCACTTCCACCAGCAATGAATGAGAGTCCCCGTTGTTCCACACTCTCCCAGCATTTGATGCTATTGGTGTCCCAGATCTTGGCCCAGAATGGCTTAGAATACACAAATGTGGTCATCTCCCATAGCTGTTTTCATTCGCCATTTTCTTATGACAAACGATGTGGGGTCTGCTTTCATATGTGTATTTACCATTTGTTTATCTTCTTTGCTTATGGTGTCTCTTGGGGTCTTTGCCCATTTTTAAAATCAGATTGTTTATTTTATTGTTGAGTTTTCAGAGCTCTTTGCACATGTTCAATAACAGTCCTTTATCAAATATGTATCTTGCAAATATTTTCTCCCAGTCTGTGGCTTGTCTTCTCATTCTGTAGCTGAAACTGACATTTTAATATCCACTGTAAATAGCTTTCTTTCTTTGCAGCAAGTCTATTACTATTACTTTTTTGGTCAGCCATGAAAAGAGAAAGAACACAAGAAATGGCAGAAAGAGAGAACACACACTGCGGACACACTCAATTGGGGAAGTGCAGACAGTTGTCATTGATCAAACATGTAGAGCAGTTTGCTGGGTCAGCTTTTGCTGGCCGAGAGCACAGGAAAACACTCGGAGTATGGGAACAATATGTGGATCACAGTGCACTGAAATAGATTATTACATATATTTTATTTTAGGAAAATATTTCAGAGACAAATATTGTGATGAATCAACCATGTAAAATTCACAATAAGGGGAGTATTTTGGATGGGTGGGGAGAAAGTTTCAGGGACCCCACATCCTCCTGAAGTATGCCCTTCCAGCTTGAAAGGAAAGCTGGCTGGAGAAAAGCAAATGGTCTTTTTAATACTTCAGTAGAGAAAAAATAAGAAAAGGGGAAAAAAAGAAAAAAGAAAGGAAAATGGTCTTCACTGGACTGTAAAGACCTATTGAGACTGGATAGGGATTTTTCGTGATTTGGGGAAGCCAAGGGTACATAAATCCCTGAAACTGTCACAGAAGAGGAAGGAAATCCTGGGTCTTCTGTGAGCTTTGTGCACTGCTCTAAAGAGCATGGAAATTTCCAAGAGAATATTCACAAAGACAGGTCTGGTTACCTGGATGCATTATTCCTGACACATGGAAAGCGTTCATGAAGGGATTTTAAGTATTGCCTGAAAAACGCAGGAAGCTTGAGGAGCTGCTTGGCTCTCTTATGCAATGCCAAATGTCAGATCCACATAGTCACAAATTTAATATAAAATGTGGAGCTCTGATATTAAACACAGACAAAGCCCTTATGAAAGTTCCCTTTTCCTTGCTGGGAGAATCTCAAAATGTTGCATGTAGGAAGGGCCATTTCCTTCAGCCATCCTCCTCTCAATCCAGCACTAAAGAAGGACTATGCAATCCCGAAAGTCCAGGAAGTAAATTCCAAGTGTCTTCTACCTTTAGGAGAGTCTTTATCTTAATGTCATTGTCTTAGTGTCAGAGAGGTCTACAGAAGACTGCATAGACTCCCCACTCTGTTTTGAATATGGAGATCTGTGTTAAAATGCTCCCTGAAGTGGTCTTTCAACCCAGTCACCCAACTCCAGGCTTGAAATTGACCCAGCAAATAATCCTGATCCACACCCTTCCTAAATCTCTCCCTTCCTATAGCTCATCAAACAGAGGAAAATCACAGTACAAAGGCATCTGGGATTGATCACATCAGCTCTTTAAAAATTTGCATTTAAAGGCCTACACTCAAGGACTCATGCTGGTCCTTATGCCAAATAGCAATCTTCAAAATAGAGGCTAAATACTTGCTTTTAACTTTCCTTCCGCAGAGTATATTTGTACTACCATAATATAATGAACTTTTTTTTAAATGTAAGACTTCAGAAAATATCCTTAGTCATAGAGTATAAATTAAAGTTCATGAGTCCAACATCCTCATTTTAGATAAAAAGAAACTGGGTTCCATATAGATGAAGCAACTTGCCCCAGCAAGTTTGTGTTGGATCTAATTCTACCAAGGATTTATTTAAACAAAAGAGATATGATGTAAAGGACATTTGCTGTTTTTGCTCTCCAAAATCCATTAATTCTTCTCTTGGTTCCCCAATTTTCTTTAGGGGAATGCCCCCTTCCCCTCACCAAAAAACCAAAACCGAAACCAGAAACCAAAAAAAAACAAAAAACCCAAACCAAAAACCAAAACAAAATAAAACAAAACAAGCAGGCACAAACATACTTTCTCAGTCTATGCCATTCCAGCGTAGCAAGTGACACAGACCTCAAGCAATCAGTACATAGTATTTGCTCTGATCACAATAATTGGGTCAGAAATGGGCAGTGACCCACTCAGGGCAAGAGAAACAAAATGAGATTTTTGCTAGTAATACTGAGACAAAGGCCTTTACTCTTCCTATGGAATTGAAGTATAGGATGTAAGAACTGGAAACATCATAGCTCTCCTGTGGCCACAAAGGGCCAAACTATGTAAGAATGAAACCAACATACAGAGAGAAGAGGAAAAAACCAAAAAAGAATGTTTTCCTAATCCCTTTATCAAGCCATACCTGAAGCAGAAGGGAGCCCTTGAGTTTTCAGAGACATTGAGCCAGTAAAATCCTTTTCTAACCTAGTTTAAGAAATCGCCTTTAAACTTTATATTCTTCTACCTGGAACACCCTTGCCCCCAATAACCACACAATTAGCTGAATCCCCTCTTTCAGGTCTTTATTTATGCCACCTTCTCGATTGAGTATTTCTTGACTACCATATTTAAGATTGCAACTCCCACCTTCAGTGTCTTCTATCCTCTTTCCTCTTTTATTTCCTCCATAACACCTATCAGCGTCTAATACTTTATAGATTTTATTTACTGCCTTCACTGTTGGTCTTTACACTAAAATACTAGCTCAGTGAAGGCACAGAGCTCTGCTTTGTCTACTGTTACCTTTTTCAGGCTCTGGAGGAGACCCTGGTACAGAATAAGCACGCCACAAAAACTGGCTGAGTGAATGAATTAATTAACCGTATCTAAGACATTGTCCAGAAATGATTTTCATTTCAAGCATTTTGCCTGTAGTCAAAATGGGGAAAGGCAATGACCATAGGGACAAACACAGACAAGTTACAAAAGTCTCAGAACCTGACAGTGATATCATTGTCTCTGATCTGTAGATCCAGACTCCCCACTGAGCAGGCTACACAAAATCACAAAGATCCCAGCTTCTTCTTCTAGCATACTGAAATTGGACTTCTCCTTCTTCTGGCTCCTATCTTTTCAGGAAAGTCCTGTCTTCATCAAAGGAACAATTACGAAACACTCTGGGTGCTGTGTTACCAAAATTGAGTCCTTTACGTCTCTGAGCATCCATAGAGATTAGAATAATACTTTTCTGACTCTTCTAAGAATATCTCTTAGAAATTTTCTCACAATCTTCAAGAGCAAGAAGGAGAAATGATTATATTTTCTGTTATGAAAAATATACTTCTCCCCACCTTTTCAGTGGCTAGGATAAGAAAATACCCAGAATGCACCCTTACAAGTTGCCGTTAATATCTTCCTCTTTGGTAGCTTCAGGCCAGATAATAGTATAACCACAGCTTTTTCTGTTCCTTCCCATGTTCTTTCCTATGATTTCAAATTAACAGGCCCTAGGAAATCCTCCAAACCCTCTGTGGCAGTCGAGAGCTAACTGTGCTATATCAATTTTTGAATAATTTTTTATGGTTTTTAGACCGTCCATTAATCCAGATGAAATTCTTGGCAAAACCAGGTTGAAAGACAACTCATTTTGTTGTGGGTAGAATTAAGAGCAATAAATCGACAGCCTTCATAAAACTCAAACACTACTTTTCTTTTGTAAGAGATTTAAATAGACAATGGCCAAATTTTTCCGTGTGGGTTTATGTCCTCTGCTAAGGTGGAGTTGACAGGATAAATGCAGATTAGTTCAACCATTATTTCCTTATTATCATCACCTGCTAGAATTTATTAACAAGATTATTGAGTGACATGCACAAAAGAAGACCAAATAAGAATGTAAGATGATATTATTAACCCACCAGCACTAGGGCATGGATTTCTGCTAGTTGCTGTGGATTGCCACCGCCCTCATTCCATATCCTATCCCAGCCTCTCTGATTAACATCCTTACACAACTACGAGTTGACTGGGTAATATTAAGGTATAATCGGAGTACACGGGTTCAGATGATTTTGTGACCAAAACTCTGGGGTGCATTGGAAGTGTGACATAATACTTCTTAACCATTTCCACTTTTGCCAACCTTTGTTACTCTTATGAACAAAGCATTAACTTTTTTTTTTTTTGAAAGAAACAGCGAGAAAGCGGGGGTTAGTGAGCAGAGGGAGAGAGAGAGAGAATCTTAAACTCAAGGGGAGCCCGACTCGGGGCTTGATCTTACAACCCTGAGATCATGAACCAAGCCAAAATTAGGAGTTGGATGCTTAACTGACTGAGCCACCCATGGGCTCTCAAAGCCTTAGTTTTCTAATGTTAGCGCTCATCCTTAGACATGAACCAGACCATCCTCCTGGCTTCCTAGGGGAATAGGATCTGGATGACAAAAGACTACTCCATAGGAGCTACCACCTATGGAAGAAGAGGTAAGTGTGTAGTGATGAAAGGAAAGAAAGAGGTAAATTCAAAACAGAGGTCTTGGGTGGCTTCCAAGAAGAGAGAGGGTAAGGAAGATGGCCAAGTCTAATGCAGACATTGATGCATTCATTCTTTAAGTATTTCATGTGCTCCAGTGCTGGTCATAGGGGACACAGTAGTGAGCAAGGTGGGTCAGATCTCTTCATTCACAGAGTTTACAATAAAGTGGGGGAGACAGCCCTTAATCAGATGACCCCACACATATGTGTATAATTACACATTGGGTACTTTTAATATCAGAACTGATGGTGTTTAATGTGACTGGATATAAGGAAGCAGGGAAAGCTCCCAAGGGAGGGACCGTGGAAGGCTTACCAGAGAGGTGATTTTGCAGTGATGGAGAATGAGTGGCAGTTACACAACCACATGCAGCTGGCAGACAAGCTGGGAAAGGAACTGCTGTTGCAGGACAGGTCATGGAGGGCGATCAAACGGAAAGAGCCTATGTGCCCAGAGCACAGCGAGAAGGGACAAAGATCAGCAACAAAGAGATTGTAGGGTTCGTCCAGGGAAAGACAGTACACTCCCCTGGTAGGAGTAAAAGGTGCTGAGCATGAAGCAGATTAAACCAGAAATCACAACTGAGACCCTTCACATTCTGGAAGAGTGTGCAAAGCGGGTTAGAGAGTTTGAAGGGTTGTCTAAAGGTAACAAGGAATCATAGGCACGTAGTGATGGGGTCAGACATGTTTAAGGATGAGTGATCTAGAGGCAATATTAACATGGATTTTGGTGAAGTGAGTGACTGGGGAGAGCCCCTGAAGGAAGGGATAATAATTAGGGGGAAATCATAACAACAAAGTGAGAGGGAGCAAGGTCTTGAACTAGTGTGGTGGGAACCGGAAAAGCTGAATGGGTACAGAGACACTGAAATAGAATCAACAAATCTGGGGGTGAATTACATGTGGGTGTGAAGGGGGCTGGAGCAGAGAGAAAAGGAAGAAGTTCTTAAATGATGGAAAAGTGTTGAGTGTAAACATTTTGAGGAGGACACCAATGTTTGAATTTAGGAATAAGAGGAATCAGAGGCTTTAGGGATGTGAGATTTGTTTCAGGTATGCTAGAATGATCTGTGGGGCAGACAAATAGCTAACCCTGATAACCTAGAGTTCTTCAAAGGCTGTGTTTGGAAATAAAGGTAAGTTGGTTGACAAGTCAGTCAACCAACAATATATACTAGGTGCCTATTATGGACTAAGCATTATTAGATATATATTAGATTAAATTAGATAAATTAGATACAATTAGATAAAGATATTAAATTAGATAAAGATAGAATTCAAAATTAACCAAATTTCTGCCTTCATGGAATATGAATTGTATATAAAAGGTAGTTTGGGGAAAAAAAAAAAAGAATCCAAAGTCACATGATGAAAACCCCAAACGATAAACAAGTGGCAGATGAATGAGACAGCATTTCAAAGAACTGTCCATTACCTGGTATCAAATTTGCAAAGTATAGCATTGTGAAGGTTAAGGCTCTGCTCTTAGGAGAGACATTACAATGCAAATTCAAATCACCAATTCTCATCAAAGGGGAGGTAGACTTTAAAAGCTCCTTGTGAATTTCATCCAGGAATTTAGAGGACACAGTGAAGGACAGGATAAATAATAGATTCTTATTCTTTAGGAAAGAGGAAGAGGGTACAAGGAAATCCCACTAAGGAGACTTAAACCTTGCCCCTTCCTCAGCACTCAGAGTATATACTGAATTTCAGGAAAAAAATAAACCTTTGCCATTTTTACTTCCAAATCAGTGCCCAAACCATCTCATGTTGGAGCTGCAGGAATGATAAGGCTCTCAGGTCTTGTCATTGGAAATAAGCCGATAATGGACAAAGTATAATATAGTAACTGAAATTATCTTCAGAAGGGATAAACAGCAAAGGATTTTAAAGAGCTCAAAAGAAGAAAAAAATCTGAAAACGAAAATGAAATAAATTCAATTAATTTAAAGGCTAAAACCAAAATGGTGGGGTCCAAACATACATATACACATAGACACCTACATATGCATCTATAGGTACAGATATAGACACATAAAGATTAGATAGATATAAATATATATAAAATTTAGCCAAGATATTATTTATATATATTATTTAATAATTGAAACAATTAAGTAGGAGATTACAACTAAAATATAAAATGTCTATAATCGTTCAGTTTGTTATTAAAAATCTGGTCTATTAAACTAGCTGATGCTACAGTTCCTTGAAAGAATAAATGTGAGGAAGAACTAAAAAAATGTTGAAAAACAATTCTAATGGGGGATAAATGGGGGCTATTTAATAGTTATCAAGGTTACTTTAAATCTGCAATAATTAACACCAGTGCAGATTAAGTAAGCACATTGAAGAAATAAAAGATTCCAGACATAGAGCCAAGTATGAGATTTCAGTAAATGAAAAAGGCTCATTTCAGACCAGTTGTGGGAATTATCATTTGCTTATATAAATGGTGTCAGAATAATTAGCAGCCCATTTAGAAAAATAAAGTATGATCTCCAAAGAAAAGAATGATCTTCGCTTCACTGATTTGGCCCCAAGAACCTTTTCACTCCGGATTTATCAATTCAAACAATTTTTAATATCATAATTTTACCAACACTGATGAGCTTTCCTTGAGAAACATTCTGGAATTAAGCTTTTTATTTTCCCTTGTCCAATTTCCCTTGACCATAATGAAAATGTTCATCTAATTATCATCATTTCCATATCAAAAATTCTTTTCACTGAGACCACATTTTTTTTAATGTGAATCTTATAATGGCGGGTTGTTTTATCCTTATCAAATCTTATCAGTTAAAGCTTCTGTCACTCTTAGTTTTTTCCTATGGCCACTGTTTTTATCAAGTCACATTTTTCCCAAGTCAAATACTGCAGGTACAGATTTGTCAAAATTTGTTTTCCTGGAAGTAGCTAGTTGATAACTTATTTTACCATGTGCACTTGTAACTGTCAGCTTTAATTTGTGTTGATTACATAATTGTGGGGTCCAAACATCAGATTCCTACCTCACGACCCACACACAAATAAATTCCACATGGATTAAAAATTGTCCAATAAGCACAAATAACAAAGTATTAGAAGACATCACAGACAGTATATATCACACATTGGAGCAAAAAAAAAAAAAAAAAAAGACTTTCTAGGCATAACCCAAAAATCTGAAGCCATAAAGTAAGTTTGACTCCGTTTACCCATCCCAGATGAGCCAGAACACTAGCGTTTTTCAAATATTCCATGAAGAGTGATATAGGGGTCTAAGGTCACGGTCTCTTGCCATGGGAGCGGGTAGGTAAGTAAGGGGCTGATTAATAACAGATGTAGGTGTGTACAATGGATATTCAAAGGTCTGTGGAAAATATATGTGGGATTGGAGTTTTTCATTACAAATATAATACATCAAAAAACAAAAACAAAAACAAAAGAAACCAAATATAATACATCATCACAGTTAAAATTTTAAAATAATCCAACAAGTTTAGCATAAAATAAAAGCAGCCATTACCCCTAAATCTACTTACAGAGAGAACTGTTGATAATTCAATGAACATCATTCCAGGTCTTTTTTCCAGTTTGTTCATCTTTTTATTTGTTATCCTTAGATCCTGGACCCAGAAACTAGAAGTTTAGTTGCTTTCTTAATATATATATTACCCTCTCACACACCATCTCTCATACATATTTTTTAAAACAAAGTCATAGCTTATAAGAGTTGATCTAGTTTCGTGGATTTAGATAACATCTGTAATATCTGGATGCACTTTAAGAAGAGATAGGAGGGGCGCCTGGGTGGCTCAGTGGGATAAAGCCTCTGCCTTCGGCTCAGGTCATGATCCCGGTGTCCTGGGATCGAGCCCCACATTGGGCTGTTTGCTCCGTGGAGAGCCTGCTTCCTCCTCTCTCTCTCTCTCTGCCTACTTGTGATCTCTGTCTGTCAAATAAATAAATAAAATATTAAAAAAAAAAAAAAAAAGAAGAGATAGGAGAAGGTAAGCGTTTGAGGCACGCTCACCAGTAGGTAGAGATTACTACTAGACTGGTACTTTTACAACTTTTTTTTTACCCTTTTTTCTCTTTGATATAAAAGAAATACATATTCCCCTTGGGAAACACAGAAAAATACAAAAAAACAACAAAAACAAACAAAACAAAAAACAAAAAAACAAAAAACCAGTCACAGTAATTGTCACGTAGAGCCAACTGCTGTAACTTTTGGCAAAGGAAGCGTCTATGTTTAATGGACCCGGAATGGCTGTGGCCAACAGTCATGTGAAAGCCAGAGTTCAAAAAAGAAGGTCCCAGCACCGTAAGATGAAGCGGAGTAGGTAGGAAGTTAGAGACCACACACCCAGTACCTCCTTCACAAACAGGATGAGGAGGAAACAAAACCGTGGTCAATTACTTTTTTTTTTTTTTTAAATACAGTGTTTGAATTGACAAAGGCAGGGCTCCAAGCAGAAACAGAGACACCGGCTATGGGACCGGCAGATCCAATTCCGTTGGCTCAGATAAGCTTCCAACCCTGACTTGTAACCCGACTCTGTGGACAAGCAGAGGGCTCCCGGAAAGGGACAATGCCAGGGTACAAAGCATCATCATCAAACTCCCTCCACCTCCCCTCAACGTTTCCCCTCGGATTTCCAACCCAGCTGAACAGAGACCCTAGGGACATTTGACCCTTAAGTATTTGTTTAAATGCCAACTCAGGAGTTGACTGTGGGGAGACAAAGCCCAGAAAGGAAGCTTCAGCAAGAACTTCAAAAGCTGGTTCCATTTTGAGCTAGAGAGGAAGGAAAGTGTCTCTCATGGTGGCACGAACAACTTTTCCAAGGGAAGGTGATGGAAACACTGGGATAGTGGAGAACTTCCCACCCAGCTAAACTTCTCAGACTTTAGAATTGGTCAGAGAGGGACAGTGAGCACCTACCCTGGGTTCAGCAACAATTTTAAGGCAGGGGATTGAATGTTTCAATCAGGGACCAGAAAGTAAATATTTTAGGCTTTACAGGCTATCCCCAAGCCTCTGAGGCAAGGACTCGGCTGCACAGTAGTCCTGCAGACCCAGCCAAAGACGTCCCATGCAGGAACCCCGAGTGTCAGTGTGCCAAGAAAAGCTGACATTCGGACGAGCACGTTTGAATGTCATAGAATTATGTGGGACACAAAATATTTTTTTGATCCCCCTGCCATCATATAAAAATATAAAACTCTTGCTAGCTTTGAAACAGATGGCTGGCTGGATCTGGACCAGGGGCTGGCCCAGAGTTACCTGACCTTTGGTACAAAAGCACTTTGGAATGCCCCAAGCTCACATTCTAGTAACATAGATAAGAGCAAACTAGAGAATTGGGAGAGTTTCTGCTTAGATTGAGGGAGTCCAGGTGCTGGAAGAAATTTGGGTGGCCAGCAGGTCCATTGGGATTGGGATAGGGCTATCCAGCGGAAGGGGACAGGGGCACAGGCAACTTCCCACAGGGGCCCGTACCCAGGCAGTACCTGCATGGAGTGGGCTGTAGCATCAAGGGAAAGACGGGTGAGAAAACGCCTCCCTCCCCAATTATGCACGCTCTACTTTCCCAGTGAATCAGGCCAGTGAGAAGATCAGCAGCAGCAAAGTCAGATTTAATTCCTAAGACATTTTTTCCCCCTTGCATAAAGATGAGGTCCTACGCGGGCACGAGCAAAAACTAACCACTCCAAGACCACCTCCACTAGGGTAGCCCGGTCTTTGTTTACCTGTGCAGGCAGAGGATCTTATGCAAGTTCCACAGCTAGTTCAACATAAGCCTGAGCTTGGCCTTGAATGATTTATTTCTCATTTGCTGCAGGCACAGACCACTTCTATTGAAGGGAGAAAAATACCAGCCCCTCCTCAGCAGCTTGCCCTAGAGTCCCGGGCCTGCCTGGCAACGAGCCTCTTTACTCCTTCTCCAGCTCTGGGCCTGACACCACCTTGCCATTGAATAGTCTCCGGGAAGAGTTCAGTGCCGGGTTTGCACTTTCCCAGCCATTAGCCAGCTGCCAACGCATTTCATTATCTTAGGAGTGTTTTGTACATCAAAGCGAGCCCCAAACAGTGTGATCAAGTGGAAGTAACAGTGCCTAGTCAACATTCTAACTTGCAGCATTTTGTTTTCATGGATAGAAATGCCATCTGGCACCCAGAAACAGCAAAGGCCAGCGATGGAAAAACCCCGCCACCCTGTTTTGCTTATTGATGTAACAGTTAATCCTGATAAAGGCCAAGGCCTCTGAGGGACTGCCCTGTTGTTATCTTGCATATCTATTGTCTGACACAGGCCAAGCTGCCCAAACCTGCAGAAGTGAGGTTGCACAGGAGATGGCCTGGGTGCAGGGGTGGGTGCAGAAATATCCAGGAGAGAGGAGAGAGAAAGGAACTGCATTTGTCTTTTTGTTTGTGTAATTGCTTAGCGCAAACACACACACACACACACACACACACACACACAACACACACACAAGCAGGCACAAGGACTGGGGTTTAAAGGCTTCTCCTTTTCCAGCTGCAAGACTTTCTAGGGAAACACCAAGGAGCTGGCTTTGAAACCGCCTAACAGCTTAATATCTTATCCTGCTTCAATTTGCTTTCAGTGATTTAGGAAAATCTCTCTGGCCTTGGATTTTAGATCAGAAACCACCAACTCCCCTCCACCCCGGCCCCAAATCAGAGACTGGTTTCTGGTAACAAATTTCTCACTGAATTCTTCACTGCTCTCCGACAATGAAGGAAGAAAAAAACCCACTCTGAAATGACAGCTAAGAGAAGATCTTCATAAACTCATCTGCGGTACACTTCCTGCTTTTCTGGGTAGCTGATTTGGGATCGACCAATTAGGAAAGCGAATACTTTGAGCATCTCATTGTTTTCACTTTGACATCTATCTCCAAAACAGAACCAGACATGAAAGGGACAACCTCCCTCTCTGCTGAAAGGAGGGCAGATCATCAGGCTTATGATTTTTTTTCTTCTTCTTTTTCTGTCTCAGATGGGGTTGCCTCCAGGCCCTGCCACTGTTTACAAACACTTTCCATGGTTTTCCCACTCTTTACACAAACTCCACCTTCTTCCTATGGTTCTGCTTCTCTCTCCTCCCCCTCTCCCCCCTCTGCAGGAGGGAGAGCCTGAAATGGCGAGCAGGACACTTCTCTGGTTTATGTTCACGTCAAGGGACAATTTTGCAATTGCCACATAAGCAATTATGTAAGCTTTTCAAAAGCATGGAAAATTTCTAGAGGAACTATCTGTACATAGTTGCAAGGCTCAAGCTGATTTTAAAAATAAGTAGATGTTACCCAAAGACCAAACTATGGTTCAAACTCTCAGAAAATCCAATCTGGTTTCTCTTCTCCCACTGTTTTTCTCTTCACTGTCATAAGCTTTAGTAGAATGATAATACATGTAAGGGACTGAGTTGCTATTTTAGGCTGGCATGGAAATCAAAGTCGGAAAAATGAAGACCCTAGCAGCCTATGAACGAAGTTCTCCAACTTCGAATTATCCTCCATACAGTGACTGTTTTACTCACTTCTTTTCTCCCCATACAAATCCATGGGAAAGAGACAAAACAAACCAGAATGGAGTATAATTGAAATTTTTGGTAAAGTGAGATAAAAGAGTACATAGTAGCCTGGTCTCCCAAAGCCAGGGGTCAGATGTCAAAACTTGAATTACTCATCGACCGTCCAGGGTTCACATTTCACAGTTTATAAAAATGCTATGAATCTCTTGTTATAGAAACACACATTTGCTGGATGAAATTTTCAAAATCATCTTTTATGAGTGAAAAAACATTACATCAACAGTTCAAAGGAACTTAGTAGCAGGACTCAGAATTAAGGACATCTGACTATTAAGGGCTATTAATTAATGTATTGCTTTGACGATGGCACACATGTATTCATTCATGAATTCAGCAAGCATTGGTCGACTGCCTACTATGCACGACACAGTGGCAAATACTGAGAATACCTTTTACGAGAGTAAATAAGAAGAGATGTCTGCTCTCAAGGAACTCCTTAGTGGAGAAAGGCATATAAACTAAGAATCGCAAGAAAGAGTGACAGATACTAAAATAAAGGAAGCAGTGCAAAGGTGGCAAAAAGAAAAATACATCGGTTATATCAGACAAGGCCATCACTGTTCTGGCTTTGCAGAATAGTGACCTGCTATTGTGTTTAAGAAGTCAAATGGGGGCGCCTGGGTGGCTCGGTTGTTAAGCATCTTTGGTTCAAGTCATAATTTCAGAGTCCTGGGATTGAACCCCACCTTGGCTCCCTGCTTAGCAGGGGGTCTGCTTCTCTCTCTGCCTCTCCCCCTACTATGCTCTCTCTCAGGTAAATCGATAAAATCTTAAAAAAAAAAAAAAAAAAAAAAAAAAAAAAGTCAAATGAGGCTTTGTTCTTAAATTATCTTAGAGAATCAATTACTTGTGGCGTGTCTTAAATTCCACTTTAGGTAAAACGTAATCTGTTTTATGCTTCTTCTGATTATTCTTGGGTTTGTTCGTGCATAATTTTAAAGAAGTGATGCTCTGTGGTTTTTCCATTCAGATTGTTCTAAAGTGACGTTCACTGTAGGATTTGGCCGACACGCTAAGTAGTCGAAATTTGGAAGGGAGCAGGCAAAAAGAGACTAGTTCCGATGTGAAAATTACATATAATTTCTTTCCTCTCATTTTGTGAAAATCTTAGACCCACAGTTGTCAGGGATTGAAAAGAACTTTAAGCAGATTTGTGCTTCTGCAAGGGTTTTTGTTTTTGTTTTCTTTTCAAAATCTTTGAATCTCAATCCAAGCTTTAAATTTCTAAATTGATTATTCCATCATAATTTCCCTGTGGAATTAATTCCAGTTTTAAGGGGCTGCCCATTGACATCTTCCTGATGATACTTTGAGAGTTTCAACTGTTTATCCTATCTTTCCCAGAACCAGGTAGATATTCCTAGATGGGATATGAGTGACTCTCTAGAGTGGGTACTGATCTTGAGCAAATGTAACGAGTGGGAGGGAATGATATTGTATTTTGAAGCTCACAGTTGAGCCTGACAGGCAGATACAGAAGACAAACGCTCAGCCTCCTTGAAACCCAGTGTTTCTTCCAGAATCTCTAATTCAGCGCCCACCAGTCTCAACCTACGCAAATTCAGCAAGATGAACTAATATCTTTACATGATAGAATGGTCTTTATTTTTTCTCTCTAAATGGGTTTTAAAAACAAAAACAGAACTCAAACTACAATTCGTTAGGAATAACAATTTCCTAAACATCCTCCCTTTCCCCGTTTCTCTCTTCCTCTCGTTCCTCCCCTTCCAGCCTGTAGCGTAAAACTAGAGAAAAGGTGAACATGTAAGGAAAGTAAGAGGCAGAGGAGCCCCAGTGCACACATAAACAACATAGCCTACCATTATCATTGCATAGTGTTTTTCCTAGTTTACAGTATGTTTTCTGTTTTACATAATAATAGCTTTGCCTCAGAGGTGCTAGGAGGATTTTACATTCAATACATTAATGAATTAAGAGAATCTAAAGGAGTTCCTGGCATATAAAACACTTTCAATAAGTGTCAGAGGGTATTACTATTAGTACCCATTAGTACCGATGCTATTGTCTTTACTACCGTTATAGTCATAGTTTGTATTACCATTACTAAACAATTCAGCAAGTGTAAGTTCACATTTAGTTGGTCATAATATAAATAACTTAGATTAGGAAAGAATGTCTATTTCTAACTCCCAAATTCCTATCAATGCTTATTTGGCCATTTAGGGAACACTCATCCTGGAATTTCTTCTACAAACCACAAAGCACAACTATACCTTAAGTATGACTTTATTTGAAGGCTTGCTACAAAAGATTTGCCTCTGAAATAACTTGGAAGCATTCTAAATTTCATAGACAAGCCTTCGCAGCCCAACTTCGGTCTACTTCTCTAGCCTTTGCAAATGCTGGTCCCTTCCGTCCATCTGACATACCTGGGACAGTGGGCAATTAGCCACTCCCCAAGCATGAATTGTACTTTTATGCCATCCTGACTCTGTATGCCTGCTGTTCTATGTGCCTGGAATAGTCTCTCCTGCTTCTCCCTCCAAATCCGTTATGAAGCCTTCCTCTTTTTCCCCAGCCAGAAAACATTCTCCTTCTCTGCTTCCAAAGCACGTCCTTCATCCTACAAGCTAGGATACACCCTTCTTCCTATTAGTCATTCCCAGTGCATGGAAATCCTTTTTTCACACTGTGAACTCCTTCATGGGTACAGCCCTGTCTTACTGGAGAATATCCCCAGTGCCAACCAGAGGACTCGCACATAGAAGGACTCTCTTCTTGGTTGTTTGCCAGTTTCAGGCAGGAAAGACCAGACAGACCGATGGCACAGTGGTAAGTTCCTGGTTCAGAGTTGAGGACAGAGCAAGACCAGAAAAGAAGTCTAGGCTTATTATCCTTAGACTTACCTAATTAGCATTTATTTGATACCAAAACAATATCTGAAACAAAAGTCATAATTATAATATTAAAAATAACAGCTATTTGTTGAGTACTTACTATGTTCTCATATGTGATGGGCATTACTCACTTAATTCTCACCAGTCTCTTTAGTTATGTGCTGTTATTTTTATTTTATTATTTTATGTTTTAAAATATTTTATTTATTTATTTGACAGAGGGAGATCACAAGTAGGCAGAGAAGCAGACAGAGAGAGAGAGGAGGAAGTAGGCTCCCTGCTGATCGGAGAGCCTGATGCGGGATTCAATCCCAGGACCTGATCATGACCTGAGCCGAAAGCAGAGGCTTTAACCCACTGAGCCACAAGGCGCCCCTGTTATTTTTATTTTATATTTAAAAAGAAAGAGAGAGAGACAGAGAGATTAAAAGTCTCTGCCCATGGGCATACAACATAGAAGAAGTAGATGCAGAATGTGAAGACAGAATTCAAAGCAGGCCAGTTCTGCAAAGCTGGAGTTCATAAACACCATCACCATGCTATCTGTGGTGGATGAAGAAAACTTTAAAACTTACAGTAGAGGGGTGCCATGGTCCTGGGGTCCTGGGATCGAGCCCCGCATTGGCCTCTCTGCTCAGCGGGGAGCCTGCTTCTCCCTCTCCCCTCTCTCTGTCTGCCTCTCTGCCTACTTGTGATCTCTATCTGTCAAATAAATAAAATCTTTAAAACAAAACAAAACAAAAAACTTACAGGAGATAATAGACTTATTCCAGTAAACTAAAGGCTGTTAAGGGGGTCAACAGGGATAAGTTTTAAATTTTTATCTTTCACTACGACCAACTACAGATAGAACAGCTTCTCATTGGTTAAAGCCATGACCAAATCTATGACATATAAAATCCACTGGAAGTACTATGCAGGCTTTTCCTCTAATCTGGGCTCATCTTTCCAATCCTATGTTCTCTCCCACTAGTTTCTAGCATACATTCTCCACATTCACCAACCCTTTCACACCACCCTGCCTGCGGCCCGAGGTAGAAAGGGAGGCTACTTTGAAAACATTGATTACACTGTTTGCCTGGTCTCTCTCTCTCTCTCCTTCCAGCCCCTCTGACAACTTTTTCTTCTTCACTTTTCATAAACCTATTCTTAATAATATAGTGATAATAGTTTTCTTTTGGTTATTTTTTTCTATGTTATAACTTTTCTATCCTGTACCTTCAACCTCTTCTGTATATTTTAAGTGTTTCTCATAAGTAACATGTAGTTGGTTCTTGCTTTAAAGAACAGTCTGACAATATTGATCTTTTAATTGCAATACTTAGTTCATTTATATTTAATGTAATTATTGGTATGATTGGGTTTCATTCTACCATTTTGCCATCTGTTTTTTATCTGTACTAACTGTTCTGTATTCTTTTCTTTTCTTTCTTTTGGTAGATTGTTTTTATAGTTCTGTTTCCTCTTATTAACTTGGTAGTTATGCATTCTTTTACTTTGATTTGTTACACTAGAGATTATAACATGTATAGATGACTTATTGTAGTCTAAGACAGGTGAAGATATGTACCCCTTCCCAGGCAATGCAAGAAACTTAGAACCCTTTAAATGTTTTTACCCTAACATATTATTTGTAATACATTTGACCCTACAAGATTTTATTATTACAGTTTTATATCAACATTCAATATTTATCATTTCTGAGATTCTTAAATCTGTCCTGTATCTTTTAAGTTTTCATCTGGAACAATTTTTTTGTCCCAGAATAGCACATGTTAGTATTTTCTTTTGTGTGGGTCTGTGGATGCAAAATTTCCCTCGGTGTTTATTGGAGAATGTGCTATTTACCCAGCATGGGTTCACAGATTTCTTTTTTTAAAGAAAATTATCATCCATTGTCTCTTCAAACATTGTTTCTCCCTTAATATATTTCTCGTTTCCTTTCGTAGACTCTGTTAACAGACATGTTAAAATTTCTCACTAGTTCCCATATGTCTCTTACATTGTCCTCTGTGTCACTCTTTCTTCTTTCTGTATGTTTTAATCTTTTCATAATTACATGATTTATTCTGTATATTTTTCATATTTATCTTCCAGTTCATTAATTTTCTTTTCAATGTTTCTAGGCTCATATTAAACCTCTCCAGTTGGATTACTGATGCATTAGATATTTTTCTCTCTTCTAGAATTTCCATTTGGTATCTTTTCATAGTTTACTGTTACCTAATAACAATATAGATCTCATGTTTTATTATCTATAATAATATATTAATCATACTTATTTTACAATCCATCTATGAAACCTCCATTTTCAAGATTCCTTTTGGGTTTCTTATTCTGTCTATTGCTTCCTTCGATTTTCCACTACGCTATTTGATTCTTTATGTGTCTGTTTTTTCTTGACCAAGTGTCAGATATTGTATGTGAAAAATGGTATAGATAATTTGAGACTAGGATGCAACCTTTCTTCAGAAAGCATTTTGTTTCCTTCTGACAAGTGGCTAGGTATACTAGCAGCTCTGAATTATCTTAATTCAATCACAAAATGATATGATTAGAAGCCAGCTTCAGTGCCTTCTGGAAAACATCTATTTCAGGCCCACAGTTACTCATGGGTTGTAGCCCTTTAGTTTGGAGTCCCAGCCTAAAACTTGTGAATTTACCAATACTTCCCTTCTTGGCAGCATTGACCTACTTTCCCTCCCCCAAATCCAGCAGTCTTTCAAAGGCTCAGCTCACCTCTGTCTCCCATCTAACTTCCAAAATTGGCAGATGCTTCTAGGGGAAAAGCAATACCAAACACAAAGCTTACTTCTCTGGGTTTTTCCTAGACTTGATAGCTCTCTGGTGACTTAAATGTTTTGTTTTGTTTTCCTCTTAAAATTTTGTCCAGATTTTGAAGTCTCTTTAGCAGGAGGGAAAGAACTGTTTGCTAACGTGTTTGTTTTCACATATAAAAGTTTTAAATGTTTACATAGTCATATTTCTTGATTGTTTTTCCCCTGGCATCCATAAAAAGGCCTATTCTACTTTCAGTTGTAGCCAAATTCTATCTGGTATTGGCTTTGGAATGAGCTGTGAGATAAGGATTTAGTCCCTTTTTTTCCCAAATAACTAATTATTGTCTAACTGTAAATTGCATAATTCATGTCTTCTCTTGAATTTTATGCATGCATAATTTTATCAGATAGATTTTAAAATATTTTTTCACAACTACCAAACCTCCCTTCCCAAATACACACTCAAAGAGAGAAACCCATTGTGAATTTCATTCAGATTACAATGATTTCAGGAAGTATTTTTAAGCAAATCGACATCTTTATAACATTGAGTTTTCTCAACTAAGAACATATTAAATCTCTCAGTTAAAGTTCATGTTTTCATGCAAATACTACATGTTTCTTAATTAACTTGTTCCAGTATATTTTATACTTCTTATAAATGAAATATTTTCTTCAGATATATTTTCTAATTAGTTATTATAATAGGAAAACTAGTGATTTTCCCCTATTATTAATATTAATATTGCAACTACAATGTTACTTATAATTTTCAATTATTTCTGGTGTGCTTTGTCAGTTGATTCATTTGGTTTTTGAAGCTATAGAATTATATTATCCAGTAGTGAGAATTGTGCTAACTTCTTCATAATACTTATACTGCTTCTTCTGTTCTCTTGCATTAAAGACACATCCATTGGGTGGAATGAATCTCAAACCTCAGTTTCAAGCTTGACCATTTAACTGACCATTTATCAGAATACCAATCTTTTCACCAAAGCAATTGGTTCAAGGATGAGGAACACCAGCCCAGACTCAATGGGGCATTGCTCAGCACCAAGTCACTGAGATTTGCAGGGGGTAGGGGGAGCGGATTTGCATGTAATTCAAGAGTTTTCAAGGTTTTCAGAAGAGGAGCTCTCTCTTTTGCTGGACTGTGAGGTAGAAATACATGGTAGCCTCTGTGGTCATTCTGGGACCTCTGTGGCCATTCGACTCCCATGAGAGAAGCAGCCTAACACACAAAGGAACACAGAGTTGAAAGACCTGAAGAGAAATCAAGCAGCAACACTAGAAGAAGCCATGTTTGAAACAAAACCTATCCTGAAACATTAGAAGAGCAATTTTTCTTATTTTTTAAGACGATGAGCATTATTTGCAACTCAAATTATCTTAATGGATACACCAGCTCAATGCTGTATTCAAGAAACACACCTAAAAAGAAAGTTTGAAAATAAGGCATGTGGAAAATTACACCAGGCAAATGTATGCAAACAGAAAGCAGGAACGGCAGAATCAAAATTAGGCAAAATTCAGGATTCAGACCATTAAGCAGGGAAAACAGGCATATTATGACATCTATAAGTGCAGCTATGAATTCCTGTACATCACAAACTACAACAGCAAAACACATAAAACAACTCTGACAAGGAGGTATAACCATCATAAAAAATCACAGTTATAGTAGGGAATTTTGCATCAGAATTTGATGGATCAAGCAGACACAAACAAGCAAGGATATAGAGAATGTAAACAGGATAAAAAAGACTATGTAAAAAAAAAAAAAAATTAACATTCTCTCTCTCTTCTTTACCAAAGAAGAAATTGGATTATCATGATGACCTACCATTAGAAAGGGTCTAGGTTGTGTTAGTTTTACTGTGAAGTCTACCCTTCAAAATAACAAATAAAAATAAACAAAAAAATTTAGATAGTGTTCCTCTCTATTTTAATTCCCACTATACAACTTAGAAGCTGAATATGTTCAGAAAATTTCAACAGATCCAAAAACTCTTGCTATCTTCCATCCAGACCTCAGAGACCAAATAAGATTCGTTTTTGTGGTATCTCTATCTGAACTTTTGTTTTCTGAACTCAGGTACCAAATAAATCTGAATGTTGAAGGAATATTTGCCATTCCTATTTTATTTATCTTATTCAAAATATTCTGAACTCCCCAAAATGATTTAAAATTACCAAGATGGTCTACTAAGCTAACAGAAGAACACCCAAGTTAAAAATTTTAAAAAGAAAAAAAATTTCTCATGAAAGCAAATGTTCTCAAAATATTAGTATCCAGTCACAAAAGAATAATATAGCATGACCATGTAGATATAGTTAAGAAAAGTATAATTATTACAGTAATGATTCAAAAGAAAAATACTGTATCCATAGATGAAGAAATATATTTATATAAATATCACAAAAAATTCCTAATAAAAACTCTGAATAAAATAAGAACACATTATCACCTTTCATTTTTCTTCATATTTTTGTCTTATTCTTATATTTCTTTTAAGGAATATAACTAAATATATTAAAGAGCTTTAAATAAGAAGCAACAAATATTTTATAAATGGTAAAAATTTTAAGGGAAAAACATGAAACCAGTTGGGACCGGGGAGGGAGACAAACCATAAAAGACTCAATCTCAGGAAACAAACTAAGGGTTGCTGGGGGGTGCAGGGATAGGGAGAGGGTGGCTGGGTGATGGACACTGGGGAGGGTAAGTGTTATGGTGAGTGCTGTGAAATGTGTAAGACCAATGATTCATAGACCTGTACCTCTGGGGCAAATAATGCATGATATGTGAATAAAAAAAATTTAAAGTCATTGCTATTAAAATCAGAATCAGATCAGGAATATTATTATTATTTTTCAAAACTACTCTGGATGATCTGAATAGCACAATAAGGCAAGACAACAATAGCGTGTGTGTGTGTGTGTGTGTGTAAAGATAAATTATGCTTATTTGCAAATTTATATTTTATGTTTAAAAATCCCAAGACATAACTAAAAATTATTAAGACTAGTAGGCAAACTTGGGGCACCTGTGTTGCTCAGTAGGTTGAGCGTCTGACTCTTGGTTTCAACTCAGGTCATGATCTCAGGGTCCTGAAATGGAGCCCCACAGGGAGTTCAGCTGTGAGGAGTCTGCTGGAGATTCTCTGCCCCTCCCTCTGCTCATGCTCTCTCTCTCTCTCTTAAACAAATAAAATCTTTTTTAAAAAAGGACTAATAGGAGCACTTGGCAAAGCATTTTTATTTTATGGAGTTAAAAATGGGCATACAGGGCGCCTGGGTGGCTCAGTGGGTTAAGCCACTGCCTTCGGCTCAGGTCATGATCTCAGGGTCCTGGGATTGAGTCCCGCATCGGGCTCTCTGCTCAGCAGGGAGCCTGCTTCCTCCTCTCTCTCTGCCTTCCTCTCTGCCTACTTGTGATCTCTCTCTGTCGAATAAATAAATAAAATCTTTAAAAAAAAATGGGCATACATAATTATCACATATACAGTAGAGATATAGAGTATAAATGTAACCAGAAATACAATTAAAAAGTAAATAACATATAATAAGAATATGTAAAGAAGCAAGATATAAATGAATCTAAAGAGAAAATTTTTCTAGATGGAAAGACTTAGTATCACTAAAATGTTAATCCTTCCAAATAGGAACATAAATTTAATACAACAAAAATAAGAACTTCAAAAGGTTTCCTTTAAACCTTGTTGTATACATTAAATATTTTACAATATAAAATTTTAGGATATAATAGAAGAAAAAGACCCTAAATAAAGGAATTCCTGAGTATAAAGTATAAATGGCCAAAAGCTCCAGAAATAATTTAATAGAATTAAGACTTCCATTTTATAAGGTATGAGAAGGCCCGTCCTCACCAACACAGAACAAAGAACTATAAGTAATAATGTAATGAAAACCCATCCTCTCATTAACTTGTCTTAAAAAAACAAACATAACCAACACAGGTGGAACTCACTGAAAACATTTTAGATTCCATGCCCCCATCCCTTGAGATAGCCACTCTCCTGAATTAGGAGTTTACCATTCTCACCCATTGCTTTATATTCTCACAACAGGTGATACACACAGAAATGTTGACATGTTTCTAAGCTTCACATAAATAATAAAAACCTGCATGCATTCCTTTGCCATTTGTTCATTTTATTTTGGAAAAATAATATGTTTACAAGATGTTGATGCATCATCTAGTGCCAGCTCATTCTAGTTTTTCTTTTTTCTTTTCTTTTAAGATTTTATTTATTTATTTGACAGAGAGAGATCAAAAGTAGGCAGAGAGGCAGGCAGAGAGAGAGGAGGAAGCAGGCTCCCTGCTGAGCAGAGAGCCCGATGTAGGACTCTATCCCAGGACCCTGAGATCATGACCTGAGCCGGAGGCAGCGGCTTAACCCACTGAGCCACCCAGGCGCCCTCATTCTAGTTTTTCATCTCTGAGTACACACATCATTCCTGGGCTGCGTCCCCACATCTGGGACCTCCTAGTGAATTTCTTTCATTGTTTTGTATTTTCCCACTGCCTTCTGTGTGTTTTTCTCATGCCTACCCCTCCACATCTCTGATCATCTTTCAATGTTGATTGTGTTTTGATTATCAGTTTTCATTTTGAAACTGATCATATTTTCCCCTTTAATTTCTTTCTTAAGTATGCCAGTTCTCCTTTCCACTCACCATGACTCTCAGTCCTTTGAGAGGATGGAGGAAATTTAATCTATTGTTTTTATTTCCTGAAGTGATGATTATTCTAACGTGCAGAATCCAGCTTTCTTGTACTTGTCACATTTCTTTTTCGTTTTTTAAAAAAATGATTTGGGGGTGCCTGGGCAGGTCATGGTCTCAGGGTTCTGGGATCAAGCCCCGCATCTGACTCTCTGCTCAGCAGGGAGCTTACTTCCCCCTCTCTCTTTGCCTGCCTCTCTGTCTACTTGTGATCTCTGTTGGCCAAATAAATAAATAAAAATCTTTAAAAAAAATAAAAATAGAAAATGATTTGTAGGAGATCCCTTTTTCCCTGCTTCTTATTCAGCTTTCCTGAGCACAACTTCACCTGGTCCTGATACCTGCCCGATAGTATTGGTAGATTACCATCATATCCATTTGGTGTGCACCTGGTTCCCTTGAGTGGCCCCTTAGGACTCAGGCTGGAAATCCAGACATTTGAAAGATTGTAATGTTTTCTCATTCAGGAAACTGAGGAGGGAACAGAAGGTAGACATAGATGGTGAGTAGCTAAAGCCCACGCAGGGGCACGTTGTCCACAGGCACTGTCCTGACACATGTCTTGATTCTCACCCCAGCCAACTCCATTAAGACAAACACCTCTTCAATTCCCCTCACTCTTGCCTTTCACAGTGAAAAATTAACTCCACAGGAAATCAGGTCAGTGTGAGGGCCCTTGGCTCAAAGACCTTTTATTAATGGTTACTGCTTACTTACCTCGAGTCAACTTTTCTCCGTGTATGTTTGACTTTCAGGGACCCTCTCCCCGCTCCCCCCGATTATCTTCTAGGTAGCCCCTTTCTAAGAAGAGGGTAAAGTGTACTGTCCCTGGTTACCAGGCCTTTCTTCCCTTCCAGCTCCCTTGTTCCTCTGTGGGGTAGAAGTACGCTCAGAACAGGAACCCATCCCTCCAGTCCTCAGCCCTTTGAGGATTGATAGATAGGCCTTTAAAGCCCCAAAATTATTGCCCAGTAAGTGTACCAACTGCAATGAAGCTAGATCTCTATTAACACTGTCTTTGCTGCAACTGTCCTTGGTTAACAGACAGATGTTCAGTCTATGGCACAAGGCTGTGGCTGGTCTCTAGCTGATGGAGCATTGATACGAAAAACCTGGGGTTTTCACGGGGAACAAGGAGATTGTGTACTCTGGTGTTATGTGAATCACCCGGGGATCTTGCTAAAACTACAGGGGCGGGAGCTGGAATCTGCATCCCTAATGAGCTTCCCGATGACACCCAGGTTGCTGACTGCAAACTGCGCTTTGATTAGAAGGGCTGTGTTTCAGTCAGGGTTCTCCAGAGAAACAGAACCAACGGGACACATATCTGGGAGTGTATTATGAGGAATTGGCTGAGGAGGCTGAGAGGCCCCAGGATCTGCAGTCTGCGAGCTGGAGAGCCAGGAAATCCTGTGGTGCAGCCCAAGGCCCAAGGGCCCGGGAGCCCGCGATGGAGAGTCCTGTCCCAGCCTGAGGGCCTGGGAACCGGGGACATGGAGAGCAGAAGATTGATGTCTGGGCTCAGGCAGTCAAGCAAAGGGAGAATTCAACCTTCCTCAGCCTTTCTGTTCCATTCAGGCCCTCACCGGATTGGATGATGCCCACACACATTGAAGAAGGCCATCTGCTTTATTCAGTCCACCAGTTCAAATGCTAATCTCTTCCAGAATCACTGTTGGGATGCACCAAGAAATGTTTAACCAGATATTTGGGCACCCCATGGCCCAGTCAAGTGAATGCCTGAAATGAACCATTATCTGCATTTCTCCCATCCTAGACTGCTTTCTTTCTTCTTTCTTTCTTTCTTTCTGTAATCATGCAGCCTGTGAAGCAAGAAGGTGACGACTGGACGGCCGAAATATTAAAAATAGCAAATAGTTACAAAAATACTGACTACGTTCTAGCCACCACACTAAATGCTCTCCATAGAGTGCATCATCTAACTGCCATGACACACTGGAGTAGGGACCATATCATTTCCATTTTATAGGTGAGGGAATTGAGGCCCAGATTCCAATAACTTATTGGAGATTAAACATCTAGCCAGAGGCAGAACTGAGCAATCTGACTTCAACTGGGAACACCATTTCTCCCAGGGCAAACCTGAGGCCACCTGTTACTCTGCTAGTCCACAGAAATCAAGGGTCCCGCCATGATTATAATCACTAGGTTTTTGCTTAGTGAAATGGCAGGGGTGTTGGAGAAGATGGCCTAGGAGTTTCCTCTGAAATGTAAGACAGTATGTATGCTTCCTTCCAGGTAAAGAAAGAGCTAGAGCTTTCCCGAGGGAAGGAAAATAAGAGCAGGGAGAGAGGAAACAGAAGAGAACTCAGTGAGAAAACGAAAGATATCCTCACACTTCAATTTAGAGAAAAGAGAACTCCCACCTAGCAGAATCTTGAAATAAAATTTCCTTAGAAAGCCCCCCAAAAGTTGTATCCTTGTAAGTCAAAAGGATAAGGGGAACTTGTGCTTCTCTCTTATTTCCATGGGCGCAGTTCTGCTCCTTCAAGATTCAACACCTCACCATGCCTCCCAACCACCCCCCAACACCACCAGAGTTCAGATTTCTTCCTCTGCATTCCAGAGGCCTTTATGAGGAACTCAGGGAGAGAAACATAGCCTCATTCATTTGTTTATCTGCATTTCTCCCATCCTAGACTGCTTTCTTTCTTCTTTCTTTCTTCCTTCCTTCCTTCCTTTCTTTTTATTTTTAGGACAAGGCCTTAGCTTCAACACACACCTTGAACTCTAGGTACACTGGAATGCTCTCTTCACTGAACTTTCGCTCTACAGTCTTGACCTAATTCCCTTTCCATTACTGTTGTCCCTCAATCCATTCCAGGTTCATTAACCATTTCACTCTGCAACTTTATCAGGACACATGGTACTCTGTCTTACTACTAGAATTTATCAGTCCCTTTTCTGCATTACATTATAAACTGGGTGGTGAGGACTGTCTTCATGATCTCTGTCTTCTCATTAGAGCTGAGCTGAATTCTGCACATTGACTGATGCTCATAAAATCAGATATTAAATGCATAAGAAGAAAGGAAGGGAAAAGAAGTTTAAACACAACAAATGTACCTGGAATGCCTAAAACAGACCCCAAACCAGTTTAAAACAAAGTTCTACGAACCTCAAAGCCTCTTTTCAAGAGCTCTTCCAGATCCTCTCCAATATAAGATCTCTCCAGATCCTAACTTCTTTTACTGAACATACACTCAAGAACGAGCTGTGCTTTTCCTTGTTCTTGGGGAAGTTCGCAAGCACCCCGGGGCTAGATTTACCTTTGAACCCAAACCAAAACAAAAACAATAACTGAATGAAAAACAATTCTTTTAAAACAACAGAAAAAGAAATTCAGAAAGATTTTAGAAAACAAAAATAGGTTAAATTCTGTTTTGTTTGAGGGCAAGATCCAAGTTCACGTCTGGAGACAGAATAAGCATAGTGCTGCTCTTTATTCATTTATTCTCAAGCACCTTCCATGGGCCATGAGCGCCCTTCCGGAAGGCCAGGAGTAAGGTGGGTAACTGTACTTCTCTCTTACTGGATGAGGCAAGAGCTTTAGTGATTCCTTCTTTCCCCCTAACGCCTCAATTGCAACTGCTTTCATTTTATACAATTCTCTACTTCTGCCCTGAGCCATCATGATCAGGGGAGAGGGGCTGTGTGTCATGCCCAGAAAGAGAACCCAGAAAACCAAGACAAAGAGGGAAAAATGTGGATTCTATAAAAAATTCATAACAATTGTGCACAAGACACATTTATTTCTTTGGCCCCCTAAAATAACTGTCAGTAAGAAATGACTTGTAGCTGAGTTTATGAAGTAAACATAAAATGTTATTAAAACTTTACATTCTCTGCGCTCTCTGTGTGTCTCCTTCTCCCTTAGGATGATTTATCTCACTCATTTTTTTTTTTTTTAATGAACACAACACAGAGATTCAGATCTTTAGACTAGGTTCCAAGAATCCAGAACTTAACAGCAAAATGAAACACCACAACAACAAGAACAAAAAATACTTCCAGCAATTTAAAGTATTTCATGCAGTGCCCACTCAAAACATAGTCCCCATTCAGCCGGAGTTTGGGAAACTGGCACAGACAGGCAAAATTAACCTACAGCTTGTTGCTACCTATTTTTTTTTTTTTTTTTTGCTAAACTTCAAGATTTCTTACAATAGAGGGATGTTTTGATTGTCTTATCATGATGGGAGAAAAAGTTTTATTTTTTTATTTTGATCAAACTCTCCCAGCCTAGGAGAGTATGTATGTATGTATGTCTCCTGACACTCAACATCTTGAGTTTATGTGTAGGAAAAAGAATCTTACCTACTGCAGACGACAGGCCCTACGAGGGAGGAAAACAGAAAAGACCACTGTCCTCCCCACAAACCATCCCAAACTGACAACCAGAGCTTTATGTCGAATGTGCTCATTTTCCATCTCCCACACAAAGTTGTCCCTGTTGAGAGGTCCTTAGCACCTGGCCCCTGAGCAAATGTCCTGAGAGCTTTCCTGAAATACTGATTCACGTTGAGCATCTTTTGGCCATTAATCACTACTTGTAGAGAAAGGCAGCTTCACCAGGAACAGCTCTCTGGTTCCCCCGTGATCGGGGGAGAAGTATATTCAAGTGCTAGAGAGAGAAAATGCTATTTTTTTCCTCAGATAAAAGAATGGAGTCAGAAGGTGTTGAGAAGGCCTCTAAAAAGAAAATCGGAAGCAAATTCAACACTCAAGATAGATATCAACAACAGATATAAAATAAGCCAGTGTGTAAACTCCCGGCTTTGACTGCACTTCCTAAGACAAAGTTTTGCAGCCGGTCCTAGAGCCAGATGTCACACACACGCTGTCATTCGAGACCACAGTCGGTGGTGACAATGACCTGCACTTCCATGCTGGTTATTCCTGTGCCAGGCCCTCCATTAACCCCCACACAGCTATTACCTATCCCATTCAGGATCCCAAGCAGCCTCTGAGGTAGATACCTTCATCCTAAACACTCAGGGCCACTCCCGCTTCTGCAATTCAGCATTTCTGAGACTGTAGAGTCAATGTGGCGCGTATGCTGCGTGGTCCGAAGCCCTTCCAGGGGGCCAGAACTCAACCATGTTGATATTCCTGCAGCAAAATGTGTGGACAGGGGTACAGAAGTAGAAGGAAGCCTACTTCTTCAGGTCAGGTCTTCCCGCCAGAAGGGTTCTTGCCAAACCTAGATTTAAAAAACAAAACCACCAAAAAACCACCCAAAACCCATTTTCAGAGGTTGAATGTTAGAGTCGAAGACTGGATGTGTCATCACCTCAATTTCACAGGCAAAGAAAATGGAACCGGGAGAGGATAAGTGCATTGCATCTTGGCACAGGGCAGCAGTATTTGGGCCCGATTCCAGAAGGAAATCTCAGATTCCAGAGCCTGCGTCTAAGCCCCACTCTCCTGCCCCGCAGGCTTTCTCTGGAAGTCTTAAACACAGATGCCTCTGAAGTCTTTCTGCTTGTCCCCAAGACTTCATCTGTCCTCTCTGTTCCTCATTCCTTGTCTTTTCTGCAACCTCATCTGGGAAACAATTGGAGAGAGAAGAAAAAAAGGAAAACACTGTTTTTCCTTCAGTGAGAGCAGAAGGAGGCAGCTCCGGCCTTGGTCCCCTTATTCCTTTAGGAATTGGAAGTCTTGCTCCTGAGAAGGAGCTGGGGAGCAGGGGAGGGGACAGAAGGGAGAGGGAAGGGGAAGGGGGAGAGGGGACAGTGGTTGGACCAGGAGAGAGAAAGGACCTAGAGCCCGAGATCAGAAAGGACTGAAGCATTAAAAACATCCTTATAATTCGAGACATCCCCTATTGCTGGAGGGTCACTGTCCTTCCTTGTCACACACCTTCGGTAAAGTTGGCTGCATAAGAGGATGCCTTCCACCAGCCAATGTTTGCCCGAGTGAAGATGAAGCTGAGCTACACATCTGGGTAACATACCAAGAGCAGCCCACTCAGGCTGGTAAAATGATCTCACAGCTGACCTAATCCGGCAGAAGCGGGGGTTCAAGGGCAGAGTTCAGAGGAGAGCGTGTGCTCCCTAGCAATCCGCAAAAACTTGAGAATGACACTGGACAGAAGAATGGGGGTTTGAACAATGTAGCTCTCGAGGGACAGGGCGACATCAGGAGCCGCAGGTGTGGATGGTTGATGGGTTACGTGGCAGACATCCAGCCTCTTCCGCATGCCCCTCTTACCCTCCTACAGTCTAATGGGGTTTCTCCCAGGGGAGAGAGGAGTGTACCTGGGTGACCCAGAACCCTGCAATGCCCATGGGAGTGTGGGCTTTAGGAATGTTTTTCAGGGTCCCCATCAAAGCCGGAAAAGCGTTGAGACCCATTGTGTTCTTGATTTGAAATCCTAATAGCCAAACTTGAGCTTGGCAGCCTAGCTCAGGCCAGGAACTAATCAAGCCCACACTAATCAGATCTCGAATGGGCTCAGCCTCTATGACCCAGGCTTCAAACCCTGGCAGCTGCACCCCATGGCCCGTGCGTCTACACTACTCTCCTGGGCACTAAATTCAAAACGAGCATTTCATCTGGGTCTGAACTTAAAAGAGGGATTTTTAACATCACTTTCTTTCTGTCATGGTAGGCTTGATTTGCTATGTTCCCTTTTTAAAGTTGGGGTTTGGATTCTCCACCACCAATGTATCCCTAGAACCGGGCAGATTGGCTGTGCGTACACTGCTGTTTCCAATAGGAACAGATGATAACCTCACTTTTTTTTTTTTTAAAGATTTTTTATTTATTTGACAGAGATCACAAGTAGGCAGAGAGGCAGGCAGAGATTGAGGAGGAAGCAGGCTCCCTGGTAAGCAGAGAGCCCAATGTGGGGCTCGATCCCAGGACCCCAAGATCACGACTTGAGCCGAAGGCAGAGGCTCAAACCACTGAGCCACCGAGGCGCCCCCCTCACTTCTGATTAAAGAGTGTCTTTGCCACAGCAGAAAAGCCCTACCTGTGGCTGATTGGAAACGCTGGTGAAAAACTTACCCTCGGGTTCATCAGCTCTGCCAGGGGTCCTCCTCCAAATCAAAACAGATAAGGTTTTAAATATAAGTTATATGGGGGCATCCTTTTCTGTTGTGATGGCGGTGCAAAAGGAAACATTTTTTTCTCGCTCTTCCTCTGTAACGTCCTTTTATCAAAATCAGTGGCCAGGTGTCAGAAGAAACCATATTTATAAACAAAATTTTAAAGCTAATCAGCGTATTCCTTTCCTTGCACAAATTTCAGAAGGGCATACATAGGCGTACTTGTGACACGCACATGTCTATGGAGATTTTCCTTTTTTGCTGTTTCTTAAATCTTTCTTTCTCTTCTTTTCAGTGCTAACTCTACCCATTCTAATGCCCCAGCAAACACATATGTAGCACACCCACCCACCCACACAGGAACCCAAGTCTATGTTCTTGTTCCCCTGAAATCAATTTCTAGTGAAATGAAAGATTTCACAGAAAAAAAAAATGCTATATTAAGCCAGAGTGTACCCAAGATACTGAAATATATTTTTACTCTAATAACACCCTAAAGCCTTTTAACTCTGAAAAAGTCAACTAATAACTCCATTTCAATTAGCTTTATCAGAACTTTAATTATTGCCTTACGTGGTGTTATACCAAATGACTAAGTTTAAAAATAAGTTTGTCCAACCACACATGGAACTGTTTTTATTTTATTCTACACAGTAGAGTGTTTTCCTGTCTAAGTTGACAAGTTCAGCGTGAGTAGGAGGAAGGAGGAAAAACAAAGGGACGCTCGTTAAGAAATGAAGGCAGGACTTTCCTCATGAAAACAGATGGACAAAAACACACCTTTCAGAGCCAGAGAATCATAGCCAGCATTTTGATAAAAGAATGAACTTTAATCCACACACACGAATCTGAGAACTCTTCTGGGAGAGATGCCATAGATTATTGCCATAAATATTATTAGCAGACTCACAAGGCTATAATCACTGTCTGTATCCATGATACCGAGTTTCAAATTAACATGGTTATTTTACTTGTGTTCCCAAATTTAACATTAGGGAATTTGGCCTGTGGGCCTATCATCATTAGGCAAAAATACATATTTTTTGTATATTTGTATAAATATATAATATATATAAATATATAATATGTAATACATATAATATATAAATATATATTTAACATGATTCTAGGAGAATTAGGTAGTATAGGATGGTCAGCATTTGTAAGAACAAAGTCTGAGGGTTTAAGAGTCACTTATTTGACCCCACAAAAAGTCCCATAGTGCCTTTGGTAAATGTTGGCTTTGGATAACATTTCTAGTTCTGCATGAAAGCTGGGTAATATCACTATTGCTATTCAAGGTCTATTTTCCCTTTTTTCTTCATTCTCTTACCCTTTCCCCACAGTCTCATCCTGCCAATTTTAGTCAAATGGCCAGAAGGTTCTGGTTGAATTTGGGAGCTTTGAGAGGGAGTCTTTCTTAAACCCAGAAACCAAGATTTCTTTTTTTTTTTTTTTGTAAAGATTATTTGATAGACAAGAGATCACAAGTAGGCAGAGAGGCAGGCAGAGAAGAGGAAGCAGGTTCCCTGCCGAGCAGAGAGGCCGATGTGGGACTCGATCCCAGGACCCTGATATCTTGACCCCAGCCGAAGGCAGAGGCTTTAACCCACTGAGCCACCCAGGCACCCCCAGAAACCAAGATTTCTGCTTCCATTTTAGTTTTGCTCGGACTCTCAGGTGATGAAGAATCCTATCTGAGTGACCACAACCTTGAAACTCCGCAGTCCTCATCCAAGTTTCTCATACAGCCAAAGGAAGGTGACTTAAAATGGACAGGTACAGCTAGTTTCAAGCTATGTGGAAGGAGACAGTCTTACTCCTTGGCCTGGGAGCATGAATGGGCCAGAATTCTTGGGGAAATAACATTTGAGAGAGCACATCCTCATTCATCTTTGAGAAGGCGAGTGGAACCAGGGAAATCTCCATTTTCATGTCCTAACACCAGGGACTTTACCTGCTGGCACCTTAAGAAGAGCAAGAGTTCTGGATTTTTGAGTGAGTGGATGATGGAGGTTAATCCTACCCCTGCTCTTATCTCCTCCATAAGAAGAAAAGGCCACGGGCTCTGAATAATGGGTCTCCTACTAGAGTCTCAGGTTTTGTAAGGAATAGGCCTTTCGGATAACTGGATTTTTCAGGTATCTAAATGTCAGCAAGAAAAGCCTTTCCGTTCGCTGCGCTGTCCGTCAGCTCGTCCAGCTGTTCCTCCTAACGAATTACTGAGCCTCTTGCTGCGCCTGCATCGTACCCCACCCTGATTCTTCTTTCTCATTTCACAACTCGGGGGCTCTGTGGTGGGTATAGAGTTTAAAGAAATCAGACTTTTTTTTTTCCCCCCTCCCAAATTCGGGCTTTCTTATCAACTTGTTTATTATGATTTCTAGTTCTAAAATGAAGAGGAAAAAAAAAATCTAGCTGGGTTCCCTTGTAATGAAAGCTCTGTGGATTCCTGTGGCACACAATAACCAGGAAACTGAGTAAAAAGTGGTCAGAAGGGACACCTGGGTGGCTCAGTTGGTTAAGTGTCTGCCTTCGGCTCAGGTCATGATCCCAGGGTCCTGAGATCGAGCCCCATGTTGGGCTACATGCTCAGCAGGGAGTCTACTTCTCCTTCTCCCTCTTCCCCTCCCCTCTGCTCATGCTCTCTCTCTCTCTCTCTCAAAAACAAATAAATAAAATCTTAAAAAAAAAAAAAAAAAGTGGTCAGGAAAACCGCTGCCAGAAACCAGGTTTGTTGACTTTCTGCTAGTGTCCAAGAGTTCCAAATTATAATTATTTCTAGGAGAAATGAGCCTGGGAAGATTTTGGAATTCATTCAATTATTTGAATGGAATGTTCTTTTCCAAGATATCTCCTAGACTGTTTCTCTGGTCTCCTTCAAGTTTCTGCTCAACTATCATTTGAAGTGAAGCCTTCCCTATGTTACCTAAAATAGCAACCTATATCCGCCCCTCACAACAGAACTCCCTCTCCCTCTTTTCTGCTGGGCTCACACGCTGTTGCCTAACTGGTCCAACGTTCACGGCACCAACATGGCAGCCCTGCCCCTTAGCACCCTCACCATCTGATGTATGTCTTCTATTGGCTTGCTTCCCTTCCCTCTGAGGGTAGGTATTTTTGTCTGGTTCACGGCTTTTTCTCCAAGAGCCCAGAACAATGCTGGCCATATCACAGATACTCAGCAAATACTTACGGACAAACGGATGAACTAATTTTAGCATCTTCCAAAGCTCTGGTCGAAGAGTTCCAACTTCAAGGGCTTTGTATTTAATGGAAAAATCCGACCTGAAGGTGAACAGCTACAATAGGATGGGCTCAGAAAGCAGTGTGCTGGGAGGTTCCAGGTCGGGTGCTGGTGCTTGACCGAGGACAAATCTGGATTCTAGCCTTGAACAGTCCCCATGGCTATGACCTGGGGCAAGCTCTGGAACTTCCCCAGACCACATCTCTTTGACTCAGAGATGACTAGACAAGCAAATGTCAACTCTTATGGGTCTATCATGAGGAGCCAGGGAAGGGATGCCCACAAGTGCTGAGACTCAAAATCTACAAGAAGTGCCTGTAGCATCCGCTCAGAACTTTACAGAAGAGAGCACCAGATCAGCAGAGCAGGGGGTCTGAGGCTGTCCGGTGCTACTGGGGAAGCTTGTCAGTAAGAGGACAGAACCTGAAATAAATGAAAATCCTCTTCACCTCGCATACAGTGAAGTGCCATATGGAACTTTCCTGTACTTAATGCATGAAACTTTTTTCCCCTTCTTTTCTTTCCTTTTTGTCCATTTTGAAACTTTTTTAAAAAATGAGATGCATATTTGGGGTAAGGGTTTCTCTCATTGGAAATGGGTTATTGACGAGTCTCCAGTAACCCAATCCAGCTTCCAACTTTCTTGTATCTCCACTGAGTTGCCATCCTCTCTGAATTGAAGTGCCGAGGTAAAAGTCCAAATTGGTATTGAAATTTTAAGTCTTATGGGTGCTCACCATCATCCCCGTTACATCCCACCATTGCTTTGGCAACAGAGGTTTTGCTAAGCAGAACATATTTCCCTTCCCAGAAAAAGAGTTAATTCCAGATCTCATTCCAGATCAGAACACTAAGTCTCCAGGGAAAACAAGCAGTAAATCCCCTTTCCAATCACTAGTGAATTTTTTTTTTTTTTCCTTTCCCTCTCCCTCAGTAGATCCCAAACTATTAACAGCCTCTTTAGGACAAATCTTCTCATCCCTGCATTCAAGAATCTTTAAAGACAGTGACACACAGCTCTCGAGTTCAATCAGTTTCACAACTGATTGCGCTAGAAGTTGGGTGAATAGTCTCATTGCTCTTTGGCAACTGGGAGTTGAGAATTTCAGGATGGGAGAAAGTGCTCAAGGCTAGGACGCAGCTATATGTACAGGTTTAACACTCATCTCTTCTTCTTATCTGCAAAACCTACTGTAGTGGCATAATCAGGCTAAGTGAAAAGGGTGGCATTATATAAGTTTGGCACTACCACAATCTTTTTCAATTGATCAAGATTCTGAAGTTCTAGCCTAATAACAAACACCAGGCAATTCTTAGTAAGCTTGTGAGTCAGTGATATGACTCAAATTTTACTACTTACTCTAAAAGACTAAAAGCCATAACAAATTGGGCAGGGATGTACAATATTAGTAACCACTAAATCATAACTAGTTGAAAGGCAACGTTTCTTCTGGCGACAATTTGCTTCATGTTTAAAGTAACCATTACCGCATGTTTAGGAAGCAAAAATAAAGTAGTAAGAAGAGCAGAGGGAAAACAACTCATTTCTAATTTGAGGCCTGGCTCCACAACCATATTTCTTAATCAAATTTTAAGTGCCCCAAAAGGGAGTTTTCTGGGGTTCTAGAAATGTTCTCTTCGTTGGGGTGTAGATCACATAGGTGCACAAAATCTACCAAACTCTCTGCATTTAACTATACTGAATTTTCACGTCGACTTAAAGGAAAAAAAATTTTGGTAGCCCACACCCTGAAAGTTATGCCTAGGAGGTAGAAATATAAACCTAGAATTAAACTGGTTTTGTTTTTAATTCTGTTTAATAAACACTGCAAAAATGGCAAGAGCTATAACAACAACAAGAAACTGTGGGAAATTCTCCAAGATGTGTTTGAATTTGAATTGTGCCATTTCACATGCCATGAAAGTACTTCCCATCTAGTAGCTCACACTAAACATCAACTTCCCATGCTCAACTTTTAGCACTCGGAAGTCATTATTGTCTGTACCAAAACAAATCACTAACAACCTAGCTGTTCTGAAAAACATTCTTGAGTTCTGTCTGGGTTCCTTTCGGACGGGAAAAGGTGATCTAACTCCTTGATGCATTCACTAGGAAGCAGATAGTTGCTGGTGACGGGGCCCTTATTCAAAGAGGTAATACTTTAACATGGGCTATAAAAGCAAGGAGACTGTTCTATCCGCTTATAGCCTGGGTTTAATGATTAACAGCACCCTGTTTTACTCTCTCGAGTCACAGTTCAGCTGATAAATTTATTGATCAAATAAGTTCTCTACCTACAAAGCCTCACATGGGGTGGCCTCTGTTCCTGAGTCCCCTCCACTCCACTCCATCCCTCCCAAGCACCATGGATTCTCCAGCCAGACTTTGCATACTGTTCTCCATTCTGCCTTCTTCATGCCAACCCCCACTCATCGTCCAGACGTGGCTCGTGTCCCTTCCTCTGGGAAGTCTCCGTAAGGTAGTCCCCACGTCCATTACAGCTCTCAGGACACCCCTTCCCTTAATGCACATCAGGCCCAGTTTTTCTACATGTTTGGTAACTTCTCTCTACCACCAGGCTCGAAGCCCCTTGAGGGCAGAGATGGTGACACTTTGTGAACCCTGAGCTTGGCACAGTATGTGGCACAGAGGGGGACTTAATAAGTACTTAATGAATGTGGTCCAGGCAGGACACAACTCCAATTGTATTCCAACCATTAGAAAGGATTGCAGGAGGCAGCGGCTGAGTGGCACAGTCAGTTAAGCATGCAATTGCTAATTTTGGCTCAGGTCATGATCTCCGGGTTGTGAGGTCGAGCCCCACAATGGGTTCCACACTCAGCGTGGAGTCTGCTTAAGACTTTCTCTCCCTCTCCCTCTGCTCCTCCCCAACCCCGTGCACACTCTTGCTCTCTCTCAAATAAATAAATCTTTAAAAAAATAAAAAGAAAGAAAAGCAAGCATCCCAGGGTACATAAAGGATAGAGTAACGGGGAAAATGCAAGAATCTTGGGAGTCAGGAGAAGCGAGCTTGTGTCTAAGGCTTGTATTACATAAGGCTGCATCTCTAACTCCATAACCGTAACTACAGTCTGACAACACAGACTGGCCACCTTAACCTTGTTTTAATTAGTTCCAGACTCTTAGTATTCTTCCATCACAACCTTAAACATTATAGGAACACACTAATTTACAAGGCTACACATGACTCCAAGCAGAGAACTTGGAGATGCAAGACTTCTGAAAGGGTCAGGGAAATTTTGCCTCTAAGTATCTTGAGGTTCTTTTAAGAATGGGGCCCTTTGTTTTCCATACTATTGCAAAATAAATTAGCAAGAAGCTCTTCCGGCTGAGTACCTGCTTCACTGAGGTCTGCAGTAACACTTTACAACCCAGCACTGAGCTGGGGACCCAGTACAGATGACTGGTACATTCACACAGAAAAAGGGACTAGAGTTTAAATTAAAAAGAACACATGGTTACTGATTCATTTATGACTAACTAGAAGAAGTCAGTTCACATTATTAGCGATTCAAGCAAACGTTGCATCAGCTTACAGCCCAAGAAACTCAAAGCCAGACTGGTAACTTAAGAAAAGACTGCTTTTCGTTGCGGTGAAGGAAGTACTCACACCACTCTGGATTAAGAACTTGAGATCAAGAAGCACCGAGTTCTGTTTGAAAACCACTGTTTGAAACAAAAGCATGGCCAAGTACCCAGGGCTGAAAGGACCCGCAAACCTGGGAAAAGTCAACTTACTTCATACAGCAGAGAGACACGAGGTTTAGACAAGATAAAGCTCACAAACTTGCCCTGCACGGGGCTGCCGGGCCACACAAGCTTGCTCGTCCCATCTCTCAATGGAAGGAGCTAGAGACAGACCGAAGATGCAAAGGGAATCCTTCTTTTGTGTCCTTTCCTGAGAAAATAGCTCTGAAAAGCACTACGTTAAGGACCCAGCTCAGGAAAGTCTGCGAATAGGCAACACCTGGGTTGCCCATAGTTCCACTTCTAAGAAAGGAGTCCATTTTTCCTTCCCATAGTATTTCAAAAAACACAAGTACATTTCTTATAGCTCTTGGCTAAAGCGGACTTTCAAGAAACTCTGAACAATCACAGTGACATCAGATTTTTAAGAAACCGAGAAAACAATCTGCTCAATTCGCCTCCATGAGATGGTGTATTCAACTTCCAAGAATCCAACCATTCTTTGCTAGTTATTTTCATGTTTAACAGGCTTATTTGTATCCCATTTTACATATGGGGTGGTGGGCGCAGAGAGGCTAGGCAAATTGTCCAAAGTCCCAAGCTGGTAGCTGGTACAGGCCTGCATTCCAGCTCATTTTTCTGAGTCCAAGACTAGTGTTCTTTATACTAATTCCCAAATGCCTCCTGAAGAAAGAAGCCTCCTTTTAAAACAGTTCTATGCCTTGTGAGACTGGAGAGCGAAAGGGCTTGATGGCAGAAAATGACCAATGCTAGCAAAAAGAAATCAAAACCTGCATGTTCCAACACTGAAACACCATGAATAAATTATACTCCTCAATATACCGGTAGATAGTTAAGAGCTCGGGTTCTGGGGTCCAAAGACCAAGTTCAATTTATGAACGAGCTATTTACTAGCCGTCTGAGTCTGGGGCAGAAGACTTAAACTCCTTATGCCTCAGCTTTCCATCTACAACATGCAGATTAAAAAATGCCCACCTACCTACCTGCCAACCTCACCCAGTTGGTGGGAGGTCAAATAAGAAATGTACGTTGGTAACTTGAGGGCTCACAAGTGTAATTTATAGGAAATACAATTCCATCCAGTCTACTGACCCGAGGGGACAACACGGCCATAAATCAAGACTGGAAGATGTATCCAATCCTGTTCAGGGTGCAACTGTCAAATCTTGTCATCTTGGGTTTAGGTCCACTTACAGAATCTTTTCAAATAAAGTCCAATTTGCAGTCATCTCACCTTCCTACAAATTTAGACATTGCTCAGAACCAGAGAGACTTGTGGCTAACCTGTAATCACTAAAGCTAATATAATCACTGATGGGCAGCTTTCTTAACAGGGTTCTTTTATGACCATGCGTGCAAGTAAAGGAAATGTTACAAGAGCCCTAACATTTAAAAAGAAAATTTCTGAAAACATAAAATGTAGATTTTTGACACACAGTAGTACCTAGGTTAATATGGAGGAGCACACAGACCTTGAATTGCTAGAGCACTAAATTTGGGGTTTCCGTTGCTGTAACAGAGATCTTCATTGTACAAATAAGGACCTAAGCAGGTAAGCTAAAACTAGACAAGATAACCCTCTTTGAAATGTTACAAGGGCTTCTCATTTGAAGACTGATCACTTAAGGTAATAATCACAAGTTGTTAGGATAGTACTCATCTACCTTAGTGATGACGTAGAAAGTGTCTCTAAACAGTTTTGATCAACGCACCCCTATCAACAGAATACACCCCCACTGTATGTGTATTTGTTTATAAAATACACCATGCTTTTATACACACACGTTCAAAAAGGTACTTTGGAGATCACCTATCTAGAGAATTATTAAAACTAAATGTACCCAGAGGTGACCATGTCTTCTGTTGTGATTTGAAACAATAATTAGCATTTGATGTGATGGTCTCCAAATACAGAAATGCACTTAACTCCACTGCTGTTTCCTGCCTGGTGGTCTCTATTGTGATGTTAGGTGTCTGCTACACTTAATCACCCTTCCATCTTCAGGAGTGGGGTCACAAATGGCCTTCACAACTTTAAAGGTACAAGGAAAGAGGCTAACAAGTAGTTAAAAACAGCTTAGAAAATATTCTCTCTTTATAAAATGCATAGACAAAGACATTAAGCATTATACTTGAATTTCTTTAAAAATGCATTCAGGAGCATGCTTTATTTATGCTTCCCATCCAATCCTCCCCCAAGCCCAGTTTCCACCTAGTATGGGCCATAAACCTTACTACCACTTTGACCTGCATGTTCACATACTGAGTGCAGACTTTGTCCCAGATTCATGAATTACAGAATTCCTACAGTAGTAGCTCCCAAACTCTCTGCCAAACGTCTCTGCTGCACAAATCTCGATATTCATCAACATTAAAATGATAAATATCACAAAAAGCCTCCTATAAAAGTCAGAAGCTGAACTCCAGAATGTTCCTTGTGAGATTATTCAACTGTGAAATGACAGGAAAACACTTACAAAAATTGAAAATCCTTAACTAGAAATTAAATTGGAAGCCTTATCATTTTTCTATCCATTTGAAACACTGAACAATACCAAAAGAAATCAGTTAGCTTATGTAAAACTGCAGTCAACAAACTGCCAGAAATTAACTGTTGAGGAAATGGTGTCAAACCTCACTATTGATACACTCTGTGGCTTACCTGCTTAGGAGTATCTTAAAACTACTAAATATAAGATCTTCTTTAATGTTTCTTCATTTTACGTTTTTCTCTGAAAAAATACAATTTTTATATATGTATATAAATATAAATATGTTTATGTATGTATATATGTTGAAGACATAGCCAGAAACTATAAATCATCATATATAAATTCTTCTGACTTATCTGTAGCAATAGAAATGACTTCAGGACTCCAGTAAGCAGCTTAGTTCGGTTAGGAATACAAACTATTTCACTATCAAAGTTTTTCATACAGTTACGTTTCAAACATAAAAAATAAAGTATTGTATTTTAGCAGCTGCCAAGTACAAAAGTTCAGGTACAGACTGAGTGGGGGACTAAACACTGTGCATGCAGTCCCTACACCTTCAGATAGAGAAGAAATCTATTGCTTCAGACAAGCTGAAATAAACCGTTGATAAATTCTCCCCCTGGCTTATCAATAACATCTTATCACATTAGCTGAAACAGGGGTGCAAAGGGGAGAGGAATGATCTTTAAACTTTATTATATAGTACAGCACTTTAACCTTTAGTTACTAAACACCAGAATAGTCAGGAATACTGCTTCCTTTTAACATAAGGCCAATTCCACGATCGGTAACATAAATACAAAACAAAACTACTTCCAACTGGTAACCGTGACTTGAGGAAATCATTTGTGCAACAGGACCAGGAAGCGATTTTCTAGTGGCCTTTCCAGTCTAATAATATAGAAATCTTGCCGATTAAGGGTACAGACAGACAAGTGACTCCCATTCCAGACTGAAGGGGACAACAGCCCCATTATCCTGCTTGAATTAGGGTAAGCCTTGCTTCAGCATTACTGAGCAAGACAGTACTTACATCTGGGGTTAAGGAAATAATTTTAAAACTACTCATTAAAATTCAGAAAGTATCATTCCTCAACGTATTGCCAGTAATTATGAACCCTTGGTGCGAATGGCAATGAATGCTTTTGAAAGCTGTCATCCCTTCTTGAAAGGATTTCTTAGAAACTATCTCAGGCAGTGTAAAAAGCCTTTTCAGTGATCACTATTACATTTCTTAAAAGCACACAGAAATGTGCTTTTACACATATGCAGGTCTGGGACACACCTGTGTGTGCATACAGCAGACACTCAAATGTTTCCATCCAAATAGCTAGGCAGAACACTGCCCGGAAGCAATGAACAAGAAACCCCAGCTACTGTACCATAGACAATTGTCTGGGGAATATGAGGTTAAATTAAAGTCACAGCTAACAGCCGGAAGCTAGGTCTCGGTGATGCTTGCAAGATTTTTAAAGCGCAACTTAACAGCTCTTTACATACCAGACATCACCTGAACTCTAAAATGTTTATTAAGTTCTCTTCCTACTGCATTTCTTTCTAAGCACTGAAAAGTCTGATGTCAAAATCTTCAAAAATTATTTTCCATCTGAGGACAGGTTCTAGGACACAAGTTTTAGGTACTAGAATTTATTCCTCAACTCTCTGGATCCTTGGCCTTCAGGTCCAATGATTTAGTATGCAGAACTTTAAGCACCACGGGGCTTCAGAGGAGATGCGGTTGGCAAATAGTGGTCAGAACTGGGGTGAGACTGGGTAGACTGTACTACCAGTTGTTTCATTGCACATTCAAATCTGAAAAACTGGGAGGCTTTCTCGAAGAACACACTGAAAAATAAAACCGTAATGGGCAAGGGGGTTCCATGGGCTGTAGATATAAAGCAAATACCCAAGAATGACCTGTGAGGTACACGCACAGTTTGTATTCTAAACACCTGCACATTCAGCTGTGTATTCCTATGTAGTCTATAGAATCAGTCATTCATCAATCCCCAAATCTGGCTCTACTGCTTTCAAGTAACCTAAATTGCTAAATATTTCCACTGTGAGCATGTTTACATAAATACCTCCCCAAAAAGCCACTATATGCTAAGTTACTTAACTGTGTAAAGGAGAACTCAAAATTCCCCATTTTCAGTTTCCACGGAAGAACCATGTTACCCTCTACAACCAAAGAATTACCAACAAGTTTTTATCATACGGGGTAGTGGGGTAATCTATACTCCCGCACTCTATTTTAGGTTCTTAGGATTTATCTGAAAGAAGTCCAAAGAGGAGGAATCAAAAACTCACATTTCAACTTTTGAGAATAAAAATTCAAACGTACCTTTCGTTGAATTCCAGCTTACGGGATTTTTATGTAATCTTGCAGCTGATGAAAAGCAAAAAGCAACCAATCTCTGCAGTGATTAGCCTGTTCTTTAAGACTATGGGTCATCTACCCCAGGATTTTCTAATGGAACAAGGATTCCATGGGGCAAAATAATTGTTTCTCAAAGGTGGGCAGAATGGAACATTTAGATCTTCACTTCAACAGGGAAGCAATGACACGCAATCCTTTTGAGTATCACTTTGCCTGGTAGAGGCTACCTTTGTCTCTCATCCTCATTTCACGAGATTAGCCTGGGAATGTGTCCATGTTTTGACTTTATAGATTTAAAAAAAAAAGTTACCCTGTGTTTCCTCTAACACCTAAATATGTATACACAGATCATCTTCACTCCTATCAAATGTTTTTCAGCATGACCAATGTGCAACTGACATTCATATAGCTTATTTGACCTAAGTCTTCTGAGAAACGTATCTTTTATAGCTGAACCTCTATAATCATGACAAGAGATTGGTTAAAATGCCAAGATAAGAAACAATTTATTATAGAGAGAAGAAAAATTTCTCATCCAAAATATAGAAATCTGTACAACTTTGCCACAATCAATATACATGAACTGTACAAATTTACACCAGTTCATAATTTACCAAATAAAAGATGACTAACAAAGTTCACAAAATAGATGGTGGTTTGTGGAAAAGACTTTTACCCAATTAAGTACAAGGAAAGTTACAAACCAGACCTCCACTTTCTAAAAATAAGAAGTTTACTCAGTCTTAGAAAACTACAAGCTAGCAAATGTACAGAGAGCTGGCTGGTGCTATCACCACAGTTGAGACAGTGTCTTTTTAAGGGTCTTTTTTAAAGCCTGTTGCCATGGCAGATTCTGGTCACTTGCTACTCTCAAGGCCAAAAACACAATACAAGGTCTGACCATTTCCCCAGGTCATGCTTACTAGGTTTGTCTTATGTACATTTATACATATTTAAGTGCTAGGTAAAAGTCTTGTCAAAATTTCCAGTACTACCACATTTAAAATGTTGAGCTTTCCTATTGAGCTGCCAAAAAAGTTAACAATTTTCAAGTGTAATAGTGCAAATTTCCTCTGCAAGATCTACTGCAGAGAAAGGTTCTTTGAAATACAGATTTGCCTTAAAGGGGTTGATGGAAAAAATTTAGGTGTAACATCTGGGAGAAACTGAAACCACCCTAGGACTTCACTCCCTAGCAAATAAAGCGATCGTTTACTTGGACTCACAGGCTATTAAATCATTGAAAGGTACTGTCCAAACTATGGCACTGTCACTTTAAAAAAATTTTTTTTTTTTTTACCACTCTATCTTGTGCCAGATCTTCACAGCTGTGACATGGTTTAAATTCCATAATCCATCCCCAAGAGGAGCCCACCCAAAGCAAAAATCAAATTTATCCATCCATTATAAGATGATCCATCCATAGACTATATCTTAACCTGATACAGTCATCATATTGTAGTTTTTGGAAGGGCTTGTTCTGCCCAAGAGAAGTTCCTCCTTACAGCTGATTCTGCTGTCTACCATTTGCACGTTGCTGCTGTTTTGAGTGCTACCTCCTGCTGGTGAGGCTTCGTACAGCACGCAGATGGAGCCATCCTCTCCAATTCTGTAGGACACTTCGTAGGGGTCAACCCAGAGTGTGAGTTCACTTGGGAGAAGCCTGAACAGCTCCTGACTGCTCAGTCCAATCCGCTGTGCTGCCTGTCCAATCAGAGGATCCATTTTATGGTTGATGCGAATACAACGGTAACCTGATCCCTTGCACGGCTTTTCTGGGAACCAGTGATGTTTATAATGTTCTATAGGGAAGAAAGAAAAGAACAGAATAGAGAAACAACGCTTTAGATCGTTACTGTTAGAGCCCGCTGTAGCTTCTTTCTTCCGCTGGCTCCTTTGAGAAGTGAGAAATTTAAACTACCAACTTTTAAAAAATGCCCAGCATTGCTCTCGCTGCTGTGCGTGTGCGGGGCTGCGGAGAGAGCGGGCAGGGCTTTAGAAATAACACAGTAGCATGGGACAAAACAATCTCCGGGAACCAACCGGTCAAGCCGCCAGAACAGAATCCGGCGCGCGGCCTCGGCTGACCGGGCAGCCGGATGGCACCGGCGGCCAGGCGGGAACCTGTTTACTTTTCTCCACCCCACCCCAGCCCAGCCGCACACAATGGGGTTTATGGCTCTGGAGGAGAAGCGCCACCGGACTGTTATCCCCAAAGGGAAGAAAAACAAGCAACCCTAAACCACGCTCTGGGCTGGGCTGTAACTGAACCGGTGACAAATCCGATGATTAATGGTCAGAGGTAGGAGGCGCGGGGAGACGGCACGTCCGTCCCGGGCTGGCCCCGGGGCAGCGGCGCGGTTTCCCACCCCCGGGCCCGGCCGCCGAGCCCACAACGGCTGGAGGGGGTTGGGGGAGGGGGCGTCGAACCAACCCCGGCCCCACAGCTCCTTTGTCCCCAAAACCGCGGACGGTCCGAGGACCGCAGCTCCCGCCTCAGTGGCCGTAGTTTCCTTTGTTGTGCGCCTGTTTCCTTCTCCCCTCCGTGGGCCAGCCGTGGGGGGAGGGGGCGCCCTCGGCCCAGCCCCCAAACCTTCGCCAGGACCCGCCGTTAGCGGCCGCCTGGCGCGCCAGCCCCGGTCCCGCGGCGGGACCCGAGCGCTGCCCGCCGGGGGCAGAGACGCGGCTCCCGTGGCCCGACGGCTCGACCCGCCTCCCGCCCGGAGTGTACGGTCCGTGTCCGCCCGGCGCCCCTCGCCCTCCCGCCGCGGCCGGCTCACCTGCCAGCAGCTCCTGGAGGCTCTGGCTGAAGGTCTGCAGCTGTCGTTCGCTCGTGAGCCCCTTGGTGCGGAGGAACTTGGAGATGAAGGACACGGCTGCGGCGATCTCGCCTATCATGGTGGCAGCCCGGGTGTAGAAGGGATGCATGGGGGCGGCGGGCGGGGGCGGCCCGGGGCGGCCGGGGCTCGGCGGCGCGGCCCCGACGGCGGAGCGGCCACCCCGGGCTCCCTCGCAGGTGAGAGGGCTGAGAGGAAAAGAGGGCGGGAGGGGCGGACAGCTACTTTTTTTCTCCTTTATAGTAAAAAAGTTATTTTCACGACAGGAGGCGGCAGGCGAGAGGAAGAGACGAGCGACGGCGGCCTGGTCACATCGCTCGGACTTCCCCAGCCGCCTCCGCGTCCAGCTCCCCAACCTCCGAAGCTCCCAACAGTTGCATTTCCAGCTCGGAGGGGCGAAGAGATGCTGGCGCCGTGCAGTAGCTTTTATAGCGCCGCGGAAAGGAAGTGGCGTAGCTGGAGTATGACGGCCGACTCCAGCCAATCCGCAGATCGCACCATTGTGACGCACCAGGTTCGGAGCCGGAGGGGGCGGGAAAAGAGAGCAGGGGGCGGATGCGGAGTCAGGGAGGAGAGGGAGGAGCTGACGTAATCCGCTTGTAAACAAATAAACTCCAGAGCGGCGGCCGGAGACCGGCGGGCTGTGGCCAGGGGATCGAGCCGAGCGGGGGTGCGCGTGTGAAAGCCCCGCCCCCAGCTCTAGCCCCTCCTTCCCGCTTCAGCAACTCCGGGCCCAGCGCCAGGGCATCCTCTGCGAAAGTGCGCTGCCTGGGCTCGCGGGCGGGGAGGCTCGGTGCTGGGCAGATAAAAGCCGCCCTGCTCAGGCTGTCCGCGCGCGCGGATTCGGCTGCAGGTCCGCGACGCCGGTCCACTCGCGCGCTGGGTGTTTGTATCCTTTGTATCCGGTTCCCGCTCCGGTCTGAGAGGCTGGATCCTCAAGCTGGAGGCATGGGCGGAACAGGGCGGTTCGGGTCCCCGTGCGGAAGGTGCGGAGGAAGTGGAGCAAGGGGACCTTTGCGGGTCTTTCTGCAGAGCCCAGGGAGCCGAGGTCTCCTAGCAGAGGCGCTGCCAACTCCACGGAGCCCTTCCTGCTCCACCTTCGGGAAGGAGTGGGGGATGTCTTTGTAAAAGTTTAACTGCAAAATAAAGAAAAGGCTAGTAAGCCTTTTGTGGTTGCTGCTTCAGTAGCTTCTGGAGGCAAACGAGAGGAGTGGAGAACTTAGAGAATCCAACTTAGTGCTGATAGGAAAGCCTGCTATTGAAGATAAATGTAGTCACGCGGATTCCGTGAAGTTTAAGCTTTATTAGAGGGGGAAAGTTGTTTAATGCATTTTACACCGTTTAAACCCTAACCAGAGATTCTTTTTTTATAGTCCGGGTAACTGTCGGGCCCTTAGAGTTCTGCTGCTCATTATAAAAACAAGAAAATAAAGATTAGAGTTGAAGCTTGTGAAAGTATTAGTCGTAGACATTTGAGTTTACTGGAAACCTTACTTGCAAAACTAGAAAAAAAAAAAACCAAAACACAATCGTATTATGGCTTGAGCCTGCTAAAACGATTAAGCCCAAGAGTGGGTTAACCCTAACTCCATTAAGGAGGAGGGGAAAAAAAAAAAAAAAAAAAGATAGTGAGTCGGGCAGATGGAGAAAGCAAACAAGAGGCAGAAGTTGAACTCTACCAGATGGAAATAAATACCCTGAGTTTAGTTGGTCATCAGTATTGCAAAACACACCACTTTGAGGTGTGTGTGTGTGTGTGTGTGTGTGTGTTTTAAAAATACTGCACCAAAAAGTATAGAAATGAAGCAAAAGTAGGACGTTATAAAGCAGAGGAAGAAAACGTTTTATTGTTTAAATGAAATATGCAAAACTGGGTTAGAAAGAACTTGCAGATTGTTTTTCATTCATACACAATAACTAGTTACATGTGAACTAAGTTAAATACTTTTAAGATGGTATTGTTAAAAGCATTGAGTTTTGTGAACATCTTAATTTTTTTGGTTGAGTACCTCAAAAATAATTGTAAATAAGGCACATTTGTTTCCTCTTAGGACTTTTCAGAAAGAACTGTGCTTAAAATAAACGTCATGGTAATTCACTGAGGACTTCAAACCTCTTTTACTACTCAAAAGGGAGACAGGGAAACAGAAGTCAATTCTGAAAATCGGCGGAGACCTAGCACAAGATCTTCTGATATCCCTAACTCCCCCACCCTTAATCTCTGGCTCTTCTCTTTTCTTTCACCTTATCAGTCATTTGAGCATTAGATGATAAATCAAATGAAGGTTTTTCTGCTCCAAGCCTGGTCTCCAACTTGGGCTCCTAATAATCCTGAGCTCTATTTGACTCCTCTACAAAACAATTTATGAAGTTAACAAAATTCTAGCATTTGAACTCAGACTTGTCTCCCAAGGGTGTGTTCTCTCCACTTTTAACTGCCTTCCCAGGCAGGGGCTGGACCCCTTCTGAAAGCTTTTTAAAATCAGTTGAATAGGGTTACCAGAAAGTTAAACTCACATGCACACAGTTTTTTTTATCGTATATGTATGTTTCCCTCCTTAAATCATTATTTTAAGTGACTAATGGATTTAAGAACTTACTCTTCTTTGTAGGGTATCTAGGGAGAACTCAGGGAGAGAGCTGGAAATAAACATTGGTCCTAAATGCAAGCTTTAGATAGGGCACAATGTTAATTACTAACAGTTTTCAGTTCTGGACATACATATGTTCAGTAGTATTTTTCCAGAGGTTTAGTCAGGCTCTTCCCATCTGAAAAACAAGCTGGTGCTTCTCCACAGCTTTTGAATTATAAAAGCACTTTCTCATTTTGCTGTTAGGTTAAACTGTAGGGCAGTCTCAAATACAGTTGACCCTTTAAAAATGCAGGGATTAGGGGCAAGGAACCACAAACAGTCAAATCCATGTATTACTTGGGGCTCCCCGTAACACTTAACTCCTCATCCCCTTCTGCGGACCAGAAGCCTTACCAATAACATAAAGTCAATTCACACGTATTTTGTATGTTATATGTATTATGCGCTGTATTCTTACAATAAAGTAATGCTGAGAAAAGTAAATGTTATTAAAATCGTAAGAGAAAATACATTTATAACATAGTATAGCATATCAAAAAGTCCTCGTAAAAATAGACCCACACAGTTCGAAACTATGTTTTTGAAGGGTCAGCTGTCTTGACAAACCCAACACTCTTGGCTGTATGCACGAGGCAAGTTCCTTGCGCCTTTCTTCAGAAACTTAAAGGTTGTGGTGAGGACTGAGTGGAATAACCATAGAGACTACTTAGCACTCTCTTTGGCACTAAGGAAGCAGCCAAATGTATATATTAGCTGGCTTATATCATCATCAGGCAGTTTGATGATATCAAATTTATTTCCCAAACCAAGAAAAATTAAAAATCAAAGCACTCAAAACAAACAGACAAACAAATTTCTATCAAAGCAAATCCAGAAAATGGAGCTGGGTTTCAAAATAAGTTTGCAAGTAAAAGCACAAATGCCAGGTCCTTGAAAAGAGTGCTTAGATGTTTAGAAAGTACTTTCTATAGGGGTAACTATTGGACGACTAACTCGAATTTCAAAGGGCTGGGGATTTCTAGTCCCATCCCTCAATGCAACTGTTACCAGAATAAATTGCTCTGGACTAACAAATCTGTACACTTTATTCTGTTGTTGTTGTTATTGTTTTTAACCAAAAAGAGAAAGAGAGAGAGGGGGGAAAAATTATTTACATAGGGTAGGGGAATGGACTTCTTTCTTTATTTCATAGACTGGTAAAATTTAAGGATGAACACAGGGTTGAAATGTTCCATTTTGCCAAAGATTTTTTTTTTTTTAAATTTTAAATCACATTACCATCTGCTATCACTATCATTTTGGGAAAAGGTTAACATTTTAACATCCCCAAAGTAGGAAAGGTAGCCGTATTAGAACAAAGTGTGGTCTTTCTAATTGAATAAATTTCAAGTCACCAAATGACACTTTTTGAATATCATCGTGGCCTGCATCTGGGAACTCATCTAAACTATTAATCCATAAAGATGATACCACTAAAGTAAGCTATTATGCTATTCATTTTATATGCTAGTGCTTCTGTCTGAGATACCTTCTCCCTCTCCCCTTTCCCTAGCTAATTTTTGCTCATCCTCCAAGAAAATTTTGTGACTCTAACTTGAGTAAATGTCTATGGCATTCTGCTTTCCCTTCCCCTGGCTCTGGGACTCAGCAAACACACTAGATTTACTATGTTACAAGTCTCTCTTTCTAGTTTGTATTTTTTTTTTCTTTTTTAAGATTTTATTGATTTCTTTGACAGAGAGGCAAGGAGAGAGGGAACACCAGCAGGGGGAGTGGAAGAGGGAGAAGCAGGCTTCCAGCCCTGCAAAAAGCCCCATGCCGGGCTTGATCCTAGCTAGGATCCTGGGATCATGACCTGAGCTGAAGGCAGCTGCTTAAGGACAGAGCCACCCAGGTGCCCCTAGTCTGTAAATTCTTTGAGGGCAGGCATCTTATGTAATTCACTATTGTACCCCCAAGGCCTAATGCCCAACACATAGCAAATGCTCTTGAATGATGTTAAATAGACATATCAAACTACAAATGAGTCAAATTAAAACCATGATTTTCAATTTATCAGACAGAAAATAATAGAGTTTCTGTGGCTTAATATCGGACAGTCAATATTTGAGAGGACAAGATAAGTAACTTCACTCCATGGCACTTTTTACCCTGGCTGCTGTGCTAGATTATTGCGGAGATTGCTTTTGTAAGTAAACATTGTTTTGGGATAGACCGCATTTCCAGAGAAAATGAAATGGAGGCCAAAGTAATTTAAATATGTTGCTCAGGAATATTGTGGTAATACCCACACTGCCAGCATTTCAGGGTTTTTTGCTGTTTCCCCTTATGCTGCATAGGCACGTTTTAGTATTTTTCTGTCTGGTCAACCATGGTGTCATTTGCGTATGTACCACTCTCTCATGCTTCTATCCAGAAGTTGTTCAGGAAGGTTTCTTCCTATGCTCTAGTCTCTCAATTTAATCATGACATCCAGGATTCCTGGATTACTGCTGGGAAAGTCCCAGAATTTTTTTTAATGGCTGTATTGCAGTTTACAAGTTTGTCTGCAAGGCCTTTGCCCACCGTACCCCTGTATACAGTAATCCCACCTAGCCAAGGTCTTGTTCTCCATCTGGACCTTCCCTCTCCTGAAGGCATCTTTAGACCCATAGACTTCGAGGCTGAGCTGGAGTTGGCTTCACTGTGGCCAGGCAGTGAGTTGCATTCGCTCTAATTGTATTTGTCCTGAACTTACTTCCAGATAGAGCATTACGTGTCCCCGGTGCTTGCTTTCAAAAACTAACAGCTTAGCCAAAAAGCACAGTGGGGAGTGGGAGAGTTCTCTACAGTGTCAACAACAAATAGAGACAAGGCATTTATTTGTGTGTGTGTTTGGGTACAGAAGGAGACAAGGAAGCCCCAAAAGCAAATGCTCTCTGCTAAATCAGTGAAATTGGCCCACAGTTAGTTCTCTTTAAAAAGAAGAAAAGGAGGGGTCTGAACTTGGAGTATTTTAAATTCTTAAGCCAATATAAGTATTTTTGAAAAAAAAAACTTGGTGGTGTTGGGAGCAGAAGATGTTCAGAGGGGAGACATTTTTGACAGGGAAGTGATAGGATCAGATTTATTTTTTGGAAAGCCCTGAGGATGATGGATTGGAAAGAGGTAATGTGGAAGTGACTTCTATTTTTGTCTCTAGCTCTTACTTAAATCTTTAAATAATTTAGCTTACACGTGGTCTTATCACTTCAACAGAGACCTCTATCTTTCATTTATTCTTTTTCTGGTTGCCCCCAGGAGGGAGATCACTTTCAGCAGCCTCCCCACGGGGCCCGCTGCCTTGCTTTGCTTAGATATGAATCCAGGTGTACAAACGAAGACATTTGTACTGGATTGAGATCTACTGGGGTTCAGAAAACACAACAGGCCTAGAAATCAGAAGGTGACACATGCAGATTTGGGGCTAACCTGTTTCTTGTTAAAGCAATTCAGGTTGGAGGAATGGGGATTAAAATGTTGCCCGTCAGCAGCACGAGCAATTGTCATGTATCATTGGGCAGCACGCACTAGGCCAAGTGCGGCAGACACATTCCTCTGTCATTCTCCAAGAAACGCCACCAGGGAGGTATCATTGGGAGTGAACCATGTGAGATTCCAGTCCTCAAGAAAATAAGTAATTTACCCAGAGTCTTGCAACCAGATTTGAACTCTGAAGTCACAGACTCCAGGACTGGGAGGCATCCTCCCAATACTATCTTTTCGGAATGGGACTGTGAGAAAGAAAGCCCTATGAAGTTTACAAGACCATTTTGAGATGAGTAGGGACAGTAGGAAGAAAAAACAAACAAAACTCGAGGCCTCTGAGGAGACCTCTCATGGCTGACATACCAGGAAAATAGAACGACATTCATTAAAAGGTTCCCTGAAAAAGTGAACCAAAGGACATATTAAAACATTCATCTGCCAAATAAAATAATTCACTGGAATGAAAGTCATCCCCAGGGGCCGTTAAGAGAAAGCAGCAAGAATGCCTTCTATGTCAGACTATCAAAGCACCTCACTTCTCCTTTGGCCTAAACCGGCAGGAGGAACCAGGGAGGAGTCAGCCCCACTGTCCCCCTTCCCCAGCAACTGAGGGGAGCCCGCTAGGCATCAGGTGGAAGGAGCAGGAGGGCGGCTAGAAGGGCGGGTTTTGTGTCCGTCTCAGCGGGGCACTGGAACTTGATCACTGGCCTTCCAGGAATTCTCCTTGAACTTTCTATTGTTAAGTGCCGGGGCCACTTCTCAAAGCCAGGCCTCCCTCCATGACCTTGTTTCCTTCCTTTTTACAGAACCCTCTGATTCCATTTACTTTGCTCTTTGTAAAGTTACCACCATATACTCTGTCTCCACCAGGGTTCAGTCTTCTTAGATGTTTATCTGAATCTTCCCAGCTGCCAAAGACCTTTTTCAGTGTTAAGGCTGAACAGTGGTCACAGGGAAAGAGACAGATGATAAGAATCAAGTTCAGAAAATTGTGAATTTTAAAGAATCATTACAAATTTCTTAACAAGTTTGCATCCCGGCCTATAGTATTTTTTAACCTTCTGAATATGGAACACAGGGCTCTCCTTCCCCTTGAACTAACAGGACAGAGGTTTGGGATGTCTCATGGTTCCCACCCCATTATCAACCCAGCATCGCCCCAGGAAGTTGACAGAAATGTAAACTTTTGGCTCCAGGCCCACTAAATCAAAAACTCCAGGGGTAGGGCCCAGCTATCTAGATCCTAATGTTTCAGAAAGACTGCTTTTAAAAAGTAGTGACAATCTCGGGGTCGTGAGGTCGAGCCCCACTTTGGGTGTAGAGATTACTTAAAGAAATAAACTTGGGGCACCTGGGTGACTCAGTAGGTTAAGCCTCTGCCTCCGGCTCAGGTCATGATCTCAGTATCCTGGCATTGAGCCCCACAATGGGCTCTCTGCTCAGCAGGGAGCCTGCTTCCCCTTCTCTCTCTGCCTACTTGTGATCTCTTTCTCTCTGTCAAATAAATAGATAAAATCTTAAAAAAAAAAAAAAAAAAGCTTAAAAAGTCGTGGCAAAATTCTATAGCTTACAACCAATGAAACTTTTATCCAGGCATATACTATCTCAAGTTAGAAAACTTGTGTCTTAAAAAAAAAAAAAGTCAAGATACCCAGCTAATAGGTAAAAGTGGCCTTTAAGTATCAACTAAGTTTTAAGTGAATCGTTGCATGCTTCCCTGAAGTTCTATAGTCTGGGTAAAATGCATTCTTCCCAGATTCTGAGACATTAGGTAAGCCAGAACAGATAATGATGTCCACATGTTACTCTCAAGAGAGAAGATAATACTCCAGAAGCTTGGTAAAATAATCATCTAACCAAAAGTTGGCATAGTTTATGGTTTTATTTTCACTTCTAAGAAAAGCAGTAACTTGACCTTGAATTTAAAATCTCAAAGTAGATTAGCATTCATGTGTACAAAGTGATGTCACAGAAGTCATTTGACACAAGATAGTCAACTAAAACCAAGGAATATTCAAACAGCAAAAGGAAGTGTAATAAACAAATAAATATAGAGGTCCTACATCGAGATGCCCAGCACGGTGGTGAAAACTATCATGGGTTTGGATGTACTTCAGCCTGCACTTCCCCTTGGAAAAAGGAACTTAGAACGTATTCATCTATGGGGCATAGCAAGTTAGACTGATCCAAATTCCTAAAAAGAATATTCTAGCCAAGAAGAGAAAGTCCTCTGGGGGGATTAAAAAAAAAAAAAAAAGTTTAAGATTTGCATGTCAAATTGCATTTATTTTCTGAAGGAGATAACCCAAGAGGCTTCTCATTATCTTGTGTTCTTATCCATTTGTTTAGTAAATACTTGTTTTTCCCTAAATGAAGAGGAAGCAATCTACCGCTTAGATGATATTTGCAGTTTGATTTGGTTGAATTAATTGAATATGAAAGCCAAGGCTCCTTTATTGGCATTAGTGCTTGTGTTGAAAGCGTTCCATATTTGCATATTTTGTAGTACAGGCCTTTTCTTTAAATCTTTTCATCCAGTGCGCTGTAGGAAAACATTTCCGTCTTCTGGAAACCAATTTTGAGGGTTTTTTTTTTTTTTTTTTAAAGATTTTATTTATTTATTTAACAGACAGAGATCACAAGTAGGCAGAAAGGCAGGTAGAAAGGGAGAGAGGAGGAAGCAGGCTCTCCGTGGAGCGGACAGCCCGATGCGGGGCTCGATCCCAGGACCCTGGGACCATGACCTGAGCCGAAGGCAGAGGCTTTAACCCACTGAGCCACCCAGGCGCCCCCCAATTTTGAGTTTTGACTGGGCTGTTGACCTTCCGACACAAAGGTTGGTCTCCATGCTGTTAATGTCTGGCCGCACTGGTTATTGCATGAGTCAATTTCAAACTGTAAAACTAGTCAGAGATACACCCTTAGAGCCCTCAAGGAATGGTTCTTTTCATAGCTTTCTACCTTGCAGAAACAAAGCATCCTTGCAACCTGGACCTGGTAGGGACCATGAGTCAAGAGCGCTTGTATCTTTATGCAAAAAAAGTACGTCAACTGGACTGAGAGAAAGAGCTCCTTCCTCAAGACATTCACTTCAGAGAAGTCCTGGGGGAGGCAGGAATTTCAAGTTAGAAAGAGGGTAATAAGAGCACTCCACTTACATAGTCCAACTAAGGACAAAAATCCGCCAGATAATTTAGCCCAGAGGATTTAGCCGAACAGTTAAACTCTTAACAGAAGCTTTATTTAGGCTCATTCGAACAAACATGATCAGCAGACAGGTCTTTTGTAAAGAAAGTTCTCTTTCATCTCACTAAAAAGAAGGAACACATTAAAACCAAAACAGGAACTACTTTGGCAATATATGTGTAAAAAAAAAATAAGCACCCTATGGGGCCCTTTTTAAATTAGCCAGAATGCACAGAGACGTCTTTGAAAAGGAAACTTCTGGGGGTGAAAACACATTTTTCTTGATTTCATAAACACTCATTGTTTAATCATCTGAAGAAAGTGCAAGCTTATGATTAAGTTCCCCCCACCCCCAGCTCCTAAACAGATGAGCTGTTTTAAGTCACCTCCTGCCCCTGTCTCCCACCACCCCCTTGCTCCCATACTTGGGAAGGCAGGTTAAGTGACCTGAAAACCAGCCTGCCAGAGAAGCAAGAAGTGACCCAGGAGGTCCTCGTTCTCAAACTGCTTACATGTTAGGCTGCGTCCCTAACTGATGGCACAGGAAGCTGCGTTTTGCCCCGGTGCTGACGCAGTGTATTCATATGCTGTGTGAATCCCATGAGCAGTGGATGACCTACTCTAGTTTATTCTGCTGCTTTTTCTTTTTTTTAAATTGACTTTAAGAATCGCTCTTCCTTGTCCCCTCTTCTCCAAACCCAGGCAGTCATATAATTTTAAAATCAGGATGCTCAGACTTCCTGAGTCAGATTGTAGCTTCCCCTCTTACCACTTGTCCCGATATGGTCAAAGAGGCGCTGTTTATATAGTTCTCTACATTTATTCCAATGGGAAAAGTTAGGAGTCTTATATAGGAGCAAGATCTAATTATGCAAAGTCAAGGCATTTTGACATGAAGCAAATATTGAACAGATTTTAAAAAAATAAATGAAAGTCCTAATAAGCCATGTAAAGAAAGTAGGAAGAACTTTTTAACCAAGAATTTGGTTTTGGAGAGCACAGTGGTAAATAAGCAATGCATTTACTCTTAAACTTCTTGACATCCGGGAAAAAGAAACACAACAAAGTATATTGCTTTTGCTAACTTAAAAGGAAAAAAAAAAGGATGTCATCAAAAGAAAACAAAATTTATTAATGTTAAACTCCCATAAATTCATCAATTTACAGTACAGAACATAATTTTGTAAAATTTGGTAAAACATTCAGGAAACACACTTCGGGTAGTGCATGTTTTCTAAAGATTTTGTTTGCTTGAGAGAGAAAGCAAGAGCAAGAGAGAGCACGGAGAGAGGCAGAGGGGGAAAAAGGGAGAGAATCCCAAGTAGACTCCATGCTTAGGGGAGCTGGACTTGGGGCTCCATCTCAACCCTGAGATCACGACCTGAGCCAAAACCAAGAGTCAGAGCCTTAACCTACTAAGCCAGCCAGGTGCCCTAACACATAGTGTGCGTTTTTGATTTGAGTCTTCCAGTGAGAGCTGGGAACAGGTTCACTGCTAAATGTCTGACATATGTGTTCTATGGTATTCATAAATTCATTCCAAATTTGGCTTGTCTAGTAAGGTAATGGCTAAGCATTGTAGATAAATCCACAAACAGGAAAAGACCTGTCCCACACTTTACGGAATCTGGAGGGAGACTGACTTTAAGTAAGCAGTAAAAGTGAAGAACCTACCTCCCACTCTGAAAAATCACTGTGAAAGAAAAATACAGGGCCTATGAAAGTCAGTCCTAGTTAACGGGACAATCAAAGAAATCTTTCCCACATCACTATCTTTAGTCAGGAGTCCGAGGATGCGTAGCAATTAAGCTGGGTGGGGCCCGGGCAGCATTACAGTTGTTCTGTAGACTAAGGAGGTGAATTTACAAAGGATGAAGACGTGAGCCTAAAGCAGAACCTGTGCTCCTATTGGGGAGAATAAGGGTAGAGACCAAAGATAAGGCTTGGACAGCAGGTGAGGTCAGAGCCTGAGATACCTTGTAGATTACATTTAAAAACATTAATGCTATCCAAAGAATAAGGGAGATGTCACACAAGACTTTTAAGCAAAGCAGTGACAGACAGATGTGCACATTAAGAGTTACACCTGCTAAGCACTGGAGAAATGGGTATTCTGGTATTAAGATGAGAATTAGAAAGTGAAGATCCATTTTTATGAAGTTCTATCCCTTATTTCCTTTCTAGGAGAGCTATAAGAATATCTGTAACTGAGGCCACATATCTCAAGAAGCTTCTTTACATCTGGTCAAATGTTCAATAATACTATACTTGAAGCCCCAGAAATCTAGATCAGTGATTGGCAAATAGGCAAACTTTTTTTTTTTTTTTTTTTTTTTTTGTAAAGAGCTTGATAGTATATACTTTTGACTGTGTGAAAAATATATATATATATATTTTTTTTTTTTTCCCAATTCCTTATCTGTGCACAGAAGCAGCCATAGACAACATGGGCCTGACTATGTTCCAATAAAACTTTATTTACAAAGCAGGAGGTAATGTACTTGGCCAAATTTTGCCTATCTCTGACCTAGATCAAGAAACTGTAAAGAGGTAATCTTGACAGAGATTCTGGAGGATATGGTAACCATCTAAGCAGACAAACGTTTAATGGGATAACTGTACTTTCTTTGGGCTTTGATTATGAGCACTGTGTTGTGATAGACTTATATATCGGGAACAAAATGCAACTTCTGTGAGCTGAAAGAATTTACCTTTACTTATTTATTTAAAGATCGTATTTATTTATTTGTCAGAGAGAGAGCGAGCGAGCACAAGCAGCAGGAGAGGCAGGAAGAAGAAGGAGCAGGCTCCCTGCTGAGCAAGGAGCCTGATGAGACCAGATCCCAGGATCATGGGATCATGACCTGAGCCACCCAAAGTCCATGAAAGAATTTACCTTGTGAACAATATGATCATCCATGTAGATTGTGAAGAATATAAGCTTCTTAGAGGCAGGGAGTTATGTCTGTTCTGTTCAGTTTTATTTGTTTTTGTTTTTTTTTTAACCCCCTAGCTGAGTCCTTGGATCCTCAGGTTTTGTCTATAGGATACTATGCTCAGAAATGTAATGCTCAGTTACAGAATGAATGATCAGTTAATAACTTTTCAGCAGTAAAACTCTTCAAAATCACATGACTATTGGGCAACTTTTTATTCCTAGTATTGTTAAAAGCAACAACAACAACAACAACAAAATTCAACCTAGTAGATCTAATTGGCTTTATTAAGAGACTCATTAACCAGAAGCAAGTAGGGAGAGGCTCTTAGGAGTTGAGCAAAAGTGGAAGCTTTTTATAGAAGGAGGGTGGGACAAGACGTTATTAGCAAAAGAAAAGAAAAGATTGTTTCCAGCAAGTCACTTTCCCTTAGGGGTAAGGCAGGCTGTCTTATTGGGCGGATTACCTCATCTTCCTTTGGTGGAGGGGAGGGACAGAGAGGGCCCATGTGACCTCCTTGGAGCAGTTTATAAAATTCCTGATTGACAGATTAAGACTAGGTTAGGAATTAAGCCCCTTTGGTGATGTAGCCTAAGTGACTCAAAGAAGTCCATAACTACCCAGCTTGGTGACTCTTTTGGCTCAGCAGTATATCCATCCACAGCACTTACCACGTTTGGTAACCATGCTTAGTAAAGTATGGTTTAGTACAATATTTGAAGAGTAAATGAACCCCAGTTGAGATTCTGTGGCAGTAAAAGCTCTGAAGGATAAACCTTGAATCAATATCAAAATCGTATGTCTTGGCTAAATGGTACCCGCCCATGGAATCAAAGATTGATGAGAGATCAAGAAATATTACTTCAGTTATTTTTAACTATATCCACCGTCAAAACCCCCATAGAGTAAAAAGGATCAAAAGGGTCAGCAGGAGGACAGTGGTGCTTTCCACACCCCTTTTCTGTGCAAAATAGTGAATGGAGAAACCAGACCCGCAACTCATTAAGAAAGCTGGCTCAGAATGTGGAGCTTCTGTGGAGGGAACTGATTGAAGGAGGCACACGAGAAGGTTACCCTTCTTGAAGATAGAGGTGGATATTTCAACTCTCTAGGAGAGTTGAATACAGAACTTTGTGGAGATTTAACTATGCAGGGCTTGGAGGGCTGGGGCAGCTGAAGATTTTACCCTGGGGACTTCAGCTGGGAGCAGTTCATTCATTCATTGGTCATGCCTTAATGCACCAGGTTTGTCAATTGTTAATATAGATCCCTATCGTGTCTTCTGAAGGAATGAGCTAGAGCCCCATATACCAGTAGTCTGGAGTTCCTTCCCAGAATTTTAAGCAAAGAAAGCAAACTGCAGGAGAATAAAATAAAAACTGACCTTGCTCTATATATAGTGTTTATTTGTGTATGCATATGTGTGTGTGTATATGTAAACACACACACATCTCAAAGAATTCTATGTGCTTAGGGAAAAGTCCAAGGTTAACATCAAACTGTGTACTGTGTACTCCTCTGAGGTTATGTTTGGAAAGGTGGGGATTTACTTATTTTATATACCCTGAATACTGGCTTTCTAGCTAAAAGTTAGACCACTACATCATGTACAAAATCAAATCCATGTGGACTACATTATAAAAATAAAAATCAGCCAAAGAAGAGTTAGGAAGTGTGTAGAACTATAAGAGTTAAAATGGGTAGAAAGGGACGCCTGGGTGGCTCAGTTGGTTAAGCAGCTGCCTTTGGCTCAGGTCATGATCCCAGCGTTCTGGGATCGAGTCCCACATCAGGCTCCTTGCTCGGCAGGGAGCCTGCTTCTCCCTCTGCCTCTGCCTGCCATTCTGTCTGCCTGTGCTTGCTCTCTCCCCGTCTCTCTCTGATAAATAAATAAAATCTTAAAAAAAAAAATGGGTAGAAAAACTTTCTTAAATAAGTTAGGAAAATAAGCATCCATAAAGGAAAAGATTAATACATATGACCATATGTGTATGTTGTTTTTGTGAGAAGTTTCTTAAACAAAGCTGCTATGAATGATGGGTAAAAAAAAATAGTGACATGTAACCAATAAGAGATTCATAATAATAATAAGTATAGTAAATAAAAATTAAAATGTAATGAGTTAAATTAATATCTTCACACAAATTAATATCCTGCAAGGTGCAAACAAGAGAAGAAAAGGAAAAACATAGGAACAGGCAATTTATTTGAGAACAAAGGAAGGTAGATCACAATTATAAAAGATGTACAGTCTTATTAGTAGTCAGGAAAATGCAAACAAAACAATATGCCATTTATGACCTATCAGACTGATGAATATTAAAAAGATTAATGATGTCCAGTGCCCATAAGTGTATAGAGAAATGGCATTTTCTGACACTTTGTTCATGGAAGTACAATTAGTTACAATCTTTTTGGAAAATATCTGGTCAAATTTATTCATTAAAAATATGCTTGTACTTGGGCATCCCACTTTTGACAATCTCTTACGGAGTTCATGTAACACAGAAGGCAACATACTGAGGCATTCTCACTTCTGATAAATGTCATTTTCTTGAGTTCACCATTGGAGTTGAGGGTAGAGTTATTACAGAGAACGGTTCTAAGTCAGGATAAGTTTAAAGCAGAACCGACAACATATACCCCTAAGAGATGGAGAGAAGTAGGAAGGTCTACCTTCTAGATACTCAGGGGTTATAACACAGCATCTCTATTCTGGGAAATCCCTCGAATACTCCCTCATGTCCTTATTCTCTCACTTCCATCCAGGAGTAGCCATGACTCAGTGCCTAAGCCTGGCCAGTGAATCTATTCAATGGCATTTCTGGACTTGGAAACACTGGAAATCAAGGTAGCTTCTCTCCTGCAGTCGTATGTGTTGCAAGTAAAATCTTGAAATCGTGGCAATTTTCTCCTACCCTGTGAAGAAGACCATTCTAGAGAAAGAGAAAACACAAAGAGAAACAGAAGTGAAAGGCATGGACAACACCCAGGGACATTTAAGTTCCTGAACTGGGTTGTTCTAGGCTCTGCTGCCTTCTAGCCCTTCTTGTGACTTGGTCATTCACCTTTTCGTTAGATTATGTGAGATACCCCAAAAGCCTTCCAGTGAGTTCCTTTTTTTTTTTCTGTTTAAGCTACTTTAACTTGTTATTATCCCTTATAACCCATAGCATCCTAAATAACAAAGACTTTTCATTCAATAATTAACTTTTTGTTAAGAATACAAAATATTCTGCCATACCCGTGGACCATGAGCAAGAATTATAAGTATATAGTGAAGGTAGATATATGTTCTTGTCTCTTCACTTGAGCTCTGCATTCCCCCGTCCCCACAACCTCCCCCGTCTCCACAACCCTGCCCAGAAACTCACTGCTCAATTCTGCTTCACTTCTTTAGGACTGACTTTTTCAGGAAAGAGGGAGAAGAGAAAAAGAAGGATGCTTAGGGTCTCCCACGGAGCATGGTGTGTGCGTATGGTAGAGATCAAAGAAGCGTGTCCCTGATTCTGTCAGCTGTTGTCCTACTGCTGAAGGACGTGAGATGCTCTGCTGGTCTGGACCAGTACAGCTATTTACACTGTTTGAAATCTTGGTTGTATATTTTAAAATTTGTATTCATAGTGGATTGTTTTCAAGCAAAAGTGCCAGAAACTCTGCTGTGGAAATATATCCTAATAAGGAACATAGATTTGAGGGCATGAACATTTAAACCCTTTAGCCAAAACCCAAGAGGAAGAAAAAAAAAATCAAAAAACAAAACACTAATGACAACAAGGCAAAAATATTTGTAAAAGTTTAACAGAACTGAGTTCCTTAAGGGACTGGGCCAGATTGAATAAACAAAGAGCTGGCTTTTTCTGAGTTTTCCATTCACCTAAAAGGGCCAGTGTTCAGGGAACATAGCCACATTAACATCGTACAAAGGAGCAAGAATAGGTGACCACACAGATAATAACATCTGGAAAGATTCCTTTCAGGGTCTGTCCTGTGCCCAAAGAGACCACAGAAGGAGTTCTTATATCCCAAATGATAATTAATGTGGAAAGTACACTTTGACACACTCACAGGACAAAAGAGGGGTGAGTTCTCACCTTCGGACAGCGAGCGCCCTCAGGGGCTCTTCTTTTTCTGGCAATTCCCAGAGGCCCTAGGGCTATTTGCATTTCTCCCTAGAGGGGTAATTTCAGAGGAGGTCTTCCTAAACTACCTGGATGCTTATTTTTAGCTCACGTCTTTCGGGTTCTCCAGCAGGCCTGGCAAGAGGATATAATTTGCAGCACAGGAAGGAAGGCTCTGGAGCCACCTTTGGGGCAGACGCTAGTCTCTGAGGTGCTACTTCCTCTTCCCCAACTGTTAGATGTGAACTATTAAAAGGAGATTAAAATAAGCTAAAAATTTAATTAACAAAGTAATGAGAGCACCAGAACCAGCTGATATAATCAAAACAGGACAGAACCACCCCAGCCAGGCCTAAATCAGGAATAACTCAGAAGTCAGTGCGACTGGTCCTGAGTAACCGGGATGACATGCAGGCAGAGGACAGGCACACAGGGACGTTTCTTAACCAGGATTATTAAGTCTAATGGCCTCCTGCTGAGGCCTCGGGTCTCAGGCCCTAGAGTGTTCCTAGCCTCTGATTTACTGATGGGCCTCAACAGGCTCCTATGCTGTTTGCAAGTCCCCGGCACTCTCCCTTGACCCCTAAGGAGGTACATGCAGATTTCAGAAACATTTGTGTGTTTCTGTGAAAAGTGGGCTTTACATACCAGTGGTACAAATGGACATCCAATTTTAGATTCGGCTCTTGGGGAATAATAATCTGGTCTACGTCCAAATCTGTGTGCATACAAATTCCAGATCTATGAATGGCTTCTTTATAATGTTAAAACATTAAACTCAAGTATATTGAAAATTTTAAGAGTTCATTTGGACAAAAATCAATTCAAACAGGGCAGTACCAGACCTGAAGTGGTTAGGAGTACTCTACCACCAGAATCTAGGAGCTAGACTTTTAAGGGAAGAGGTGAGGGTGCTTGCGTGGCTCATTTGGTGGTATCCAACTCTTGGTTTTGGCTCAGGTCCACATCTCCCGGTCATGGGATCGAGCCCTGGCGTTGGGCTCCGCTTCAGCGTGCAGTGGGCTTCAGGTTCTTTCTCCCTCTCTTTCTGCCCCTCCTCTCTCTCTCTCTCTTACTAATGCTCTCTTAAATAAATAAAATCTTTAAAAAAATAACACAGAAAAGAGGCGGAAGCAAAACAAAGAAATTATTAAATTAGTTATAGCTTAAACCATTGTGTTTATTTGGGAAAATCCTAGTTGGCTCTGATTGGTTGTCCTTAGATTTCAACTTCTTAACCTTGAAGCATTTGTAGGCTTAGGTTTTGGTTTGCTGCAGAGGCTGCTAAGCTATTAGAACCACCTCAGTCTAATGGCCTCCTTGATTCATTAATTTAGCAACGGACACTGGAGGTGGGTGTCATGGAAGTTTCAGTGTCTGTTACCTGTCTCAGTCATGCTGACTGTAAATAGTACAGCTTTTTCTGTGGATAACATCTCTTTAAAATGTTACAGAAAACCAGTTTGCTTCGGTGAGAGGTGATCGTATAAAAGTTACGAGTGAGAATAAATGGTGTCCAAGCAGATAGCTCTCTTCAAAAGTAGGTTCTGACATTTTGCTAAGCACATTTTAAAGCAGCTGCACATTAAACCACTTTAGAAATTGCTGATTTCAGGTATCAGGTATTTCAATTCAGTTAAGTTGAGGTCAAAAAACGGTATCCATTGGCACAATCGTATACCTATAAAAGTCTTGAATTAAATAAATTACACATTTGGTGTTTACCAGTCTGATGATAACTGTGGTCTCTGTTTTTTTTTTTTTCCAAGATATTATGTATTTATTTGATAGAGAGAGAGAACAATGGGAGAGGGGACACAAGCAGGGGGAGTGGGAGAGGGAGAAGCAGGCCCCCCCAACAGAGCAGTGACCCCCAATGTGGGTCTCAATCCCAGGACCCGGGGATCATTACCCGAGCAGAAGGTAGACACTTAACAGACTGAGCCACCCAGGTGCCCCGTAACTGTGGTATCTGTTGAGCTCAGAGCAGCCAGCTCTCAGACAGGAGCTAATCTGAAATCCATTTCTCCAGGCTGCACCCCTTCTAAATCCTACCAGACTACGAGCAGGTGAAACAATGGAGGTGACGTCTAGCACGGTTGTTCATTTCTGGTTTTCTTCTTTGCTTTTTAGAGGAGGTTAAAATTTAGGTTTGGTTTCATCTCAGAAGCAAAGGACGAACCCCAAGCCAGGACAGGCGATAGACAAATGAAGCCCACAGGACTTGTTTTCTTGAAGGGAGGAAAAAAAAAAAAGAAAAAAAGAGAAAGAAATAAAAAATACAAATAGGTTAGAGATAGGGGACAAAGCAAACATTCTCCAGACGAGACACATATTGTATGAGGCTCACAGTGCCTGAAGTGTCCCATTCCGCTGAAAGGGCCAACATCAGAGGAGAGCAAGTAGGTGCTGCCTGGCAGGGAGTGGCTTCCTATGGAGCCTTTAGCATTTATCTCCATGACCAGGATTACAGAATAAAGAAGATGCTCTCTAAATCTGTGGCTATCACTAAGTTTGAGGGCTAACAGTTTAGAGAGATGGGCTGGAGTAAGGGTAAGGTTCAAGTTGAAAAAACAGGATGTCTAGTTTACTTAGCATTAGATAAACAATGATATTTTTTTATAGTAACATCAGGAACATTAAAAAATTTAAAAATCATTTGCTGTTCATCTGAAATTCAGACCTAACGTTTTTATTGCTAAAGCTGCCCGCCCTGGATAGGTGCGTTATGGAGGAAAAAGAGTGTAAGCAGTGAGGAGAAAAGCTCTGAAATGCAGAGTGACAAGCAACTTCTTTTAAAACTCAAAATAATCCCATAAAGCTGAAGGAATATTTGGACTGCAACACAGTGAAGTCAGGTGAGAAAAGAATGTAAGACCCAAAAGATAGGAAAACAATGAAAATCCCGGTTGTGAATTCCTAAAGGGCCGTTTCCTTTTTAATCATCTGTCTCTTCTCAGTTTGCATTCTCTCACTCATAGTAGGCTAGCCTTAAGTGTTTTTTGAATGAACGAACCCTCTCCTTAATGATACTCCCTTTACTAATGCCCTCACAAGGTTCTTAAAAATCACTGACTTCCTTTCATAAGAAATTCATGACACTTACCTGTTTCTTAGGAAAAAGATTAGGGAATCTGTGTAGTGAGAAAGTACCCAGGTCTGGGCTGTCACGGTCCACAGGAGCTCAAGGATGCAAATTACCTGCTTGAGATAAATCTACTCCCAGGATAACTTTCAAAACACTCTGAGATTTTCCTAGAAAGGAGAAAGAATTCAACCAACAAGTTAATCAGAAGAGATCCAACTTGAAAGAGAAAAAAAAAATAAAACAGGCAACCAGCCATTGAAAGACAGGGTCCCTATAACCCTCCCTGCGAAGGCATGAGGGCCTTAAGAGTTAAGCTTTGTAAAGGCCCTATTGTTATTTCTGTAAGCCCCTGCTATTGTTTCCACATAATGTTTTTTCATAGTGATTGACAGACAAGTCCCACAACTTAAGAAGAATCAGTGGGTCTGTCTGCAGAGTGACAGCATGGAAGAAGACATTGAAGAGCTAGCCTGGTATGGCAGGGGAGAAGTAGAATGGCCAGTCCAGCGGCTACCCCACTCCAACCCAAAAAAGGGTGAGTCTGAGCCAAAGGACAGCAGGAGAATGAGCTTGGTTCCTAGGGAAGGGAGATGTGACTCTATAAAAATCCGCTGAAAATATTTGTAAATTGTATTCTGCATTCTTCTGATGTCTTCCATGTCTTTGATCACATCTTCAAGATCACATTCTTAAAGATGGTGATGACCTAAAGTTGGATAGGTAAAATTGGGCTTTGAGGAACAGGTGTGGTAAACTCTGCTTGCTTTTGGAAGCAGTGAGATGTGAGACGTCATCGTTGCATTTCTTTTCGTGGCAGCCATATTGGTTCCATACCCCTTTCTAATCCTTCAAGCCGTAAAATGTTAACTCAAGTTTTAAATATATCAAGTCTTAAATATATCAAATATTTATAAACCACCTCAAAAATCTTTGTGTTCTATTTGTCTATTCAGACACCAAGTATCTAGCAAAGAAAAGTAAGAGGATAATGAACATGTTTACCTACTTCACAGGTTCATTCAAGTGAGTCCCCTCTGTTTAACCACCTCAGATGAATAATAATTCACTAGTAGATACCAGGGCTTTCTAAAAGTGAAGGCATCTTCGGTATTGCTTCAGAGTCTGATTCCGGGGTGATGGAGCTTAAGCCAGCACCTGCCAGCGGAAGTTGTTGTAGAAATAGAATTGAAACCTTGTGACATACCTTACACGTGTGATTTACTGTCTGAAGACAAAGCCTCTATCATAGAAAACATAACACCTACACTCACCAAGAATTTAGGTGGGATGGAAGGAGGTGGAGGTGAATTTCATGAAGTCTAGAGATAACACATTTGTCACATTCCAAGTGCTGAAAATAAGTGTTCTTGCACCTCCAGAGTTATTCTCACAAAACAAGGTGCAATGACAAGTTAACATCTAGCTTTCAGTTACCACTTAGCTGCAGGGAAGTATTTTAAACTATTATACGTATGAAATTAGATTGATAAAAACATCCCCTTAAAACAAACATAACGATAAAAGGAGCTTGAACATCACTGCATATGACAATCCGTAACCAATGAAATAATTTAGAAATCAGTGATATTTTGTTCCAGTGAATTAATGATCATAAGTATATCCATTTCATTTTGTAGTACACTTTCTCCATTTTAAATTAAACTATATTTCTTATAGATAGAAGACTGAAAGTAAGTACTTTATTTTAAATTAAATGTTGTAATCCAGGGTTCTAATTTGTTAGACCCTGATATTCATTTGCCTTGAACGTTGGATGCAATCCTATTTGAAGCAAGTTGGTTTGGCACTCAGGGAAGTTGCCTAGTTCTGTTTCAATCCAGAGGGCAAGAACCATCTGTCTCACCTCACCCATTTCTCCTTTCTCGCTGTGTACCTTGATTTGGCACCTGTGCTTTGAGTAGATGAGTAAAGAACTATAGGTTTTCCTTCCTTTAGGGAGTCTACTCCAATCACTTACAGATAAAAGACCATTCTCTCTCTGTTACTATAGTCCCTTAGAACCTGTCCTGTGTGCGTCCTCAAAATATTGTGAGCTTTTTCAAGGAACCACCTTTGCATCCCAGGATCTGATGATACATAGTACATACTCCCTAATGACAGTTGAGTGAATCGGTTGAAGAATCAGGTAAGTGGTATGAAGGAGTTGAAGGTATTTGGAAACACCACCCCTTTAGTGGGTTGAACAGTGGCCCCCACACACCTAGAACCTCAGAATGTGACTTTATTTGAAAATAGGATCTTTACAGGGGTGTCTGGGTGGCTCAGTGGGTTAAATCCTCTGCCTTTGGCTCAGGTCATGATTCATGGGTCCTGGAATAGAGCCCCGCATGGAGGGGGGGGGGTTTCTGCTCAGCGGGGAGTCTGCTTCCCCCTCTCTCTCTGCCTGCTTCTCTGCCTACTTGTGATCTCTGTCAAGTAAATAAACAAAATCTTAAAAAAACAAAAACAAACTGAGGGCTGCTGGGGGGAGGGGGGTTGGGAGAAGGGGGTGGGATTATGGACATTGGGGAGGGTATGTGCTTTGGTGAGTGCTGTGAAGTGTGTAAACCTGGCGATTCACAGACCTGTACCCCTGGGGATAAAAAATATATGTTTATAAAAAATAAAAAATTAAAAAAAAAAACCCAAAAAACAAAAACAAAAAAACAAAAACAAAAACAAAAACCCAGGGTCTTTACAAATGTAGTTAGTTTGTGATCTCCAGAAAAAATCATCCTGGATGTAGGCTGAACTTAAATCCAATGAGTGGTGTCCTCCTAAAGGAAAAGAAGGAGAGATTGGGAGCCAGCCATGTACTGGGGAAGAAGAAAGGTCATGTCAAGACAGAAACAGAGATTGAGGCCCTGCTGCCACACATCACAGGGCACCAGGAACCACCAGAAGCTGAGACAGCCAAGGAAAAAGGCTCCCTGAGAGCCCATAGAGGGATCATGTGACTTTGGATTTCTGGTCTCAAAACCTGGGAGAGAACAAATTTCTGTTGTTTTAAGCCATCAAGTTTGTGGCGATCTTATTCGGCAGCCCTCGGAAACTAATAAACCAAAATGTGTTTACAACTGTGATCCTAGATGATGACAAAGGGCCTACCAACTCACTTGCCCTTCTCATTCCCAGAAAGTTACAAAAAAAAGGATTAGATTGGGTGAGTGTGCAATGCCATGTGCTGGGTCACACACAGAACTTTATATGTGTCACTGCTAAAATCATTTCCCTATTTGACAAATGAGGACTCTGAGGTTGAAAGAGTAAATAACTAGTGTCAAAAAATTTGTAATAGGGGCACCTGGCTGGCACAATCAGAGGAGCACGTGCCTTATGATCTCGAGGTCCTGCGTTTGAGCCCCATGTTGGGGTGTAGAGTTACTTAAAAATAATTCAGTAAACTTAAAAAAAAAGGTACATAATCATCATAACCATTTGGTTGCTTGCTATGTGCTAGGCAATGTGCCAGACTCTTTATATGAATTATCTCGTGCTTACAACAAGACAAGAAAGGTAGGTGCTCTTAATTTTCCCCTGTTTCAAAGATGAAGAAACAAAGGCATGGAGTATAAATACATTATGTGTTCAGTATCTCTTGTGCTTGGCAAAAGCAGGATTTGAATCCAAGTAGTGTGATTCAAAAGTCCAGTGCTCTACGGTACGTGGATAGCATGTGCCCCCACCTTTGGCCATTCCTGTCTCTGATTCCATGGTACAACCCGTGTACATGCTAACCGCCCATCAGCCTTCTGAGTGCATTATTTTAGCACCTTGGCCATTTCCCAGGATGCTTTCTTCACTCTATCCCGGATTCTCCTAGTACACTAATTTTTACAAAACGCTTTTGAAATCCAAAGCAAGTCTGATGGCCAAACTATAACACAACCTTCCACCATTTGTTCTGTTTGGATCCCAGTGAGACAGCGGCAAAGCCACCCTGTTTTGTCTTCGTTGTTTGATTACAGTCAATGTTGACGCATGGGCCGTTCCAGAGGGACCTTGTCAGTTGTCACGGTTACACAGAGCAGCTCAGTAAATCCTGTAGCTTAATAAACACTCTTTGCCCTGGTACAACCAACTGATGTTAGTGGGATTTACACCCCCTTCCTTTGCCAGAATTGTATCTACACATGTTTTTCCACACATGTAGGATAATAAACAGAGAGTGGAGGCCCAAAGGAGCTTGCGATACAATCGGGGTAAGAAGCTTCAGTTGGCCTTAAATGTCAAACCATATCCTTCCTGAATAATCAAGAATGTCAGTATCTATTACTTTCTACTTCTCAGCATGTACCTTGCACAAATCTCAAGTTTCATATGATGCATTTTCTAGGTGGAAAGTCTTTCTAGAGACCTTTTACTTTTCTACCTATACTTTTTAGAGTGATGGCATATATTAGTTTAATAATTCAAATGCACTACTAATATATAGTAGTCATTCAAATTGTATAAACCATAGACTAAAGTGAACAAACTATTGAAACAAATTGCAAATCTAACTACCATCCCCAGTCTTCATAATTACCCCGAATACTGCTATGTCAGTGTACTTGAAGCAGCAAATCAGTCACAGTCTCTTCCTTTTATGCTTCCCCCCTGGGCATTGACAATTGACTCAAATGTGGGCCTCTGGGAAGGTCAGCCAACTCACTTCCTGGCATTAGAGGTTTGGAAATATACCTAAAAATACATTAATTTCCCTCTGTATGACAGAAACTGAGAGCTGGTATATAGGAGCCATAGATGTCCGTGGTATTGAGGAGCAGAAACAGTGGCTTGGTAACAAGAGAGATGAATGAGACAGACAAAGTAAAAAGGGAATCAAAGTAAAAGTGAATCAAGGTGCAGAGAAGCGCCTTTGACGGATTCCCCCAGTGCTCTGTCAGTTTCTTGAAGACAATCTCAGTTATCTATCTCTGTGTAACAAATTTAACTCAGAACTAAATTAATGAAGAACATTTGTTTTCCCACAATTTCTATGAGTCAGGAGTCTGGACACGACTTAACGAGATCCTGTGTCCCCAGGTCTCTGACAAAATTACAATGCAGGCACTGACCAAAGCTACGGTCTCATCTGACGTCTCACCTAGGGAAGGGTGTTTTCCAGGCTCTCATGGCCGACAGCAGGATTCTGTTCTTGCCAAGAGTTAAATCAAGAACCTTGGCTCCTCTTGAGCTGCGGGCCAGAGGCTGTTGCCCTCAACTCCTTGTCAGGTAAGCTGATCATAGGACAGTGCACAATGTGGCATCTGCCTTCATCAGAGTGGAAAGAGAAAGAACAAGATGGAAGACACAGTCTTTTTAAACTTAGTCTTGGAAGAGACATCCCATCACTTTGGCTGAGTTCTGTTTGTTAGAAGTCACTAGATTCAGCCTACACTCCTGGGGAGGGGATAAGACATGGAATAAATATCAGGAGTCAGGGGTGATTGAGGGTCATTTTAAAAGCAGCCTGATACAGTGACATGTCTCAGCCAGTCGGAGCTGTGAAATAGCCCCAATATCCGTGCAATGAGGCTTGGTTTTTGCTGAAACTGGCCAAAATTGGTTTCTATTATTGACAGCCAAAATTTCTTCCCTGTATGCTGTAGTTTAATCAGATTTCCCTTTTGAATCAAAGGGTAATTGTATTATGAGAACACTTATTACTGCATTTCTAAATTGCTTTTACACACACACACACACACACACACACACACACACACATCCCCATACACACCCCCAACAGATTATTTAACAGTGATGATAAAGGTTGAAATGTGAGAAAACAAAATATTAAGGACTCTTACCAATAGGAAAATCAATACCAGAAAATAAAAATCTCTGAAATCTTTAGATAATCAGTGACTATATTATGATTAGTGCTCTTTCCTATTTTTTTTAATCCCTAAATGCTGGCATGGAGCAAATTAATTTCACTATGTTTTTAATTTTCCAAACATCTTCATTTTCGTTCATCCTACTGTGAAATAGAAAGGGAAACAAACAAAATAGTATAACACTATGACTAGTTTGAATATTTTTTCTCTTCTTCAGAGTGTGAAATACATTTTTGTGGTCACTATAAAATTGAAAAAAAAATTAGTGAAAACCCCTTATCTTGGTTGCTATATCAATCTATAGAAGTAGAGTAGCTTTTCAAAAAAACCTTTAGCAAAAAGTCCCCTCCCTGGTTTTCCCTGCAAACATTACCCCTAAGCATTACTTCCTTCCATATTATTTGTACACTTAAACTCAAAATTTGATCCAAGAAGTCAGGAGCAGATAGAAGAAAGAGCCTTAAAGTCAGCCCTCTGTAGACCAGGCCTTACAAGCTTCATGGTGGAGATGAAAACCTCTCAACTCACAGAAGCTGAACCGCTGTACCTCTGGGTCTCGCCCCCCAGTCAGGAATGCTGAAGTATGCACCTCAACCACACAAACATTTTCTTTTCATTTTCTGGACTCGAGTTTATCTTTGCCATGCAGAATCAATATAGCTTTACAGAGAAAAATTTGCAATAAATCAAAAAAGCTGGTTTAAAAAGCCAACAAAGAGACATACTGGGCATAATTTCCCAAGCATGCCAGGACAGGACCATGTGTTATGGAGTTTATCTAAGAAAGCAAAGAAATTCCCAAAGGATTACCTCAGAGTTGGTTTCTCATTTTGGTAAAGATTTCTTGTATCTATTGGTTCTATCAATTAAAATAGACCCTGCAGGATATAATGATATTATAAACCATGTCCAGAAATCCTCCAAATTAGAAAAAAAAAAATTTAGTGCCCCACAAAGGGGGGGGGTGCGCAAATACAGATCAGCTTTCCCAGGTGTCTGCTCTTGATTTTGACAATTTAAAAAAACGGGGCAGTGAGGTGTGGGGGGGGGGGGGATGGTTGGAGAAGAAAAGAAAGACTCACGTAGCTTTTTCCATTGAAGACGACACACATTTCTATTTTTCCTCGGTTGATAAGTCTTCCAAATAACATACATAAGTCAAAAATCCTTCTTACAACCAGCCATTTTGTATACTACTGGTTTCCCATATCTTGTAAATGTTGGTTGGGGCCTGACTGGTCAAGCTTGCTGACTTTTTCCAATAATTCATCCACCACCTCATACTGATTGAAAAATCTTATCTTCAAGTGTGTGATACCCTGCCTCACTGATAACACCAGATCGGCCAGTAAATCTCAATTTTGACTACGTGTTAGAATTATCTGGGAGAGCTTTAGGAAAAAAAAATATCCCAGTTTCCAGGCTGCTCCCTGGGCCAATTTTTCCAGAATCTGTAGTGGTGGGATTCAGACATTGATTTTTTTTTTTTTTTAAGATTTTATTTCTTTATTTGACACAGGGAGAGCACAAGCAAGCGTAGTAGTAGACAGAGGGAGAGGGAGAGGAGGAAGGAAAGGGAGAAGCAGGCTCCCTGCTGAGCGAGGAGCCTGACACAGGTCTTGATCCCAGGACATTGGGATAGTGACCTGAGCCAAAGGCAGTTGCTTAATCAACTGAGCCACCCAGGCGCCCCTCAGGCACTGATATTTTTTAAAGCCCCCCAGTGTTTATAACATGTATTCAAAGCTGAAAGCTACTGCTAGATGCCATTTTAGTATATTAACTATGATCTTAACTGTTGAAAACTGATGAACTATTAGGGAACTTAAGAAATAATGTTGTATTCATTATACCTCAATATATTAAATAAAATTTTAATTGTATTAAACTAATTGAATATAGTTAATTAAAAATAATTAAAATAATTAATTAAAATTAGAAAAGAAAAAAAAGAAATGAATTTTCCCTTGGAAACACAATACCATCCACTAGTTTAAGACAGTAACACAAACTTATTGGGCCTTTACTATTATGCACAAGGAAAACATATCCCACAAATTTCCATTAATTGTTGAAGACATGCTCTCTCTTCTGGAAGTTTCGTTGGAGGGAAAAATGGCAATGCATCTATTAAACTGCCAAAGAGAACACTATTGAAAAAAGTACTAGATGCCTGGCTGTCTCGATCAGTTAAGTGTCTGCCTTCCACTCAGGTCATGATCTCAGGGTCTCAGGGTCCTGGGATCGAGCCCCATGTTGGGCTCCCTGCTCAGTGAGGGGAACTGGCTTTCTCGTTTCCCTCTGCTGCTCCTACCGCTTGTGCTCTCTATCTCTCAAATAAATAAAATCTTAAAAAAAAAAGAAGTACCAATTCAGAACCAGGGTAACAGTGCTTATAGTAGTATACCACAAATATGAGAAGCAACCTTTTCACCATTAAACAAAACCTGGCAAAGTAAGAGCTGAAGTCTGGAAGGAAGCCTTTACGATGTGTAGTCATATCCTTCTCCGCCTGGAGACACAGAGTCAGAGAGGAGTGGTTAGGCTAATATTTTATCACTTGTGAGGGGTGTTTGAAAAAAAAAAAAAACCTTCTCCTCATTCATACTCCAGGGATTTTGTTTTCAATGTATGCAAAAATGTCTCATTTCGTGTCTGGCCAATACTAAATGCTCAATAAATTGTAGCGATTGGTAGAGGTAAGGTGGGAGGAACGAATGTATTGGCAATAATAATGTCTACAAAGATTTATTCAGGGTTATGGTCACTACCTCAAAATACTTCACAAAAACTGTTTCTTTTGTTGGTGACACCTCACTTATTTGAAACATAGGAAGTTTCAGAGCAAAATAATGAAAAAGGGTCAGTAAAAAAGACTTTTATTAGAGCTTCCATGAAAACTGAAAATAGCCTTTTAGTACTGAACATTTTATGTAATCAATTATAAAATATATATAATGTCACCTGACTTTATCAAGAAGATTCTAGAGTATTGTTGGCCTGATAAAAATACTTTATATATCTAGAAATATAAGTAGAAGAGTTAAAAGGACTTTCCTATGTTACTTAATTTAATTATCATATATAGTAAAAAATATAGATATTATTACTCCTTCTTTATTATTAAAATGCAGGCTTAGAGGATGAGAGGGACTTAGCTAAGGGGGCTGAGCTCATAAGTGGTAGAGCTAACATTTCACTGCAGGTTTTCTACCTCTGAGTCCTTCATCAAGTTACATAGTTGGACCCTGTTGTCACACTAGCCTCTTGAATAATTGACTTGACAGCTCTAGTGTAATTCTGTCCTTGCTTTCCTTGAGCAAAACGGAATCTTGCTCTATTTGACATCTTGCTTACCATGAAAACATGGTACCTCATTATGTTGTTGAGTATTTCTTATTTGAAGGCTCTGGAAACAAATTATCCTCAGAATTCAGAGCCAGGAAAGAATCTGTATCAACCAACAAGCTGAGAGCTTCTTCTCATTAGATTAGGAGAGTCACATGATCACTGAGTGTCTCTCCTTGCCCCAACTTCCAGAAAACTCAGAACAAAGTATTACACTTGATCACTGTAGTGTTCTCAGTCTGGTTTTCTGTGACATACCATCCCTGCTTCCTTCCCTCCATACCCTGCAAGAATACTATGACCTTTATATGAGACTTTTACTTTTCAGTATTTGTCAATGATTCAATTTTATTGTACTGTGGATGTGGTAGACATCTGTAGTATTCAACAGCCTGAAGTCTATTTACCCCCTTTTGTGGTAATAGAATGTCACTATTTCTTGGTTCTTTCCTTTTCCCCATTCTCAGTCCATGTGGGTTAGAGGGGATTAATCCCGGTCTTTTAGAGCCAAGGGTGGGACCATGACACAGGCCAGGCCACTGTACTCTGTTGCTCCAATCACAATTAATGATATAACATAAGTCTGGCCTATCAAAGCACATTTAAATGCTTTCACTAACATGACTGTGAAGAGGGTGCTAATCTTCCACTAGAATGCCCAAGAATATGGGATGAAAAACTAGGGCTTCTGGCTGCCATTTTGCTCCACAGGAAACAGTGCCTGGCAAAGGAACCAACCCAAAGCAAAGCAGACCTGAGACGTGAAGACAGGGAAACCGAAGACATCTTGAAATCTTTGGAACCAGTTGTGTTAGATGTGTGTTTTACCTCAGGACTCCCACTACCAGGGCCGATAAATTCCCTTTTGTGCCTAAACCATTGTAGCTGGGGTTTTCTGGACCTTGCAATCCAACATGGGTTAAGAAATATAGTGATTGATTTTTTACCACCACACATTCTATCTGAAAGTAGGCAGGACACAAATCAAACTAAATACACACTATGTGCAAATTTTTATTCTTAGTATTACAATGAATCAAGACAACTTTTTGAGTAGCTGGTGGTTATATTGGTCATCAACACTTCTTTCACAAGGACTGAAATATAACGGCCTTACAATTCATCCTTTCTGTTTTGTTTCTGCTCATTAGATAGAACATAGCAAAATAAAAAATATGCTCATTTTCTTCCACTGTGGTAATAAATCTGAAGCCATTGTCAATAGACTACTTTTACATTTCAAATAAATGGATTCCATGAACATCATGCCCTTTTCAAACAAGGATGTTTCAGCTCTTACAGCTCTAAGATCTCAAGTTAAAATCAAAAGGCTTTTCTGGACCAGTTACAGCACTGCTGGACTTTCTTGCTGATATATTTCTCTCTCACTATCTCTGATTTCTTTAGCAATAGTGGCAAATGCATGAACCATTCCTAAATAGTTTATTTGTTCTTCTGTTGTGGATTTTCACTTTGACTTTTATTATTTAGATACAGTCCCTCAAGATTGGACATAACTTATGCCTGGTCCTCCTGTCCAAGGTTCAAAGTGTGGCTTAATATGTGTGTGTGTGTGTGTGTGTGTGATGGAATTAGTTTCATTTCTTAAAAGTAGCTTCTAGTTACACTTTCTGTTATGAACAGAATGCTTATGTGTCCCAGAATTTATATGTTAAAGCCATATCCCTCACCGTGATAATATTTGGCAACAGGGCCTTTGGGAGGTGACTAAGATCAGAGTGGGGTCAGGAGGATAAGACCCTCCTGATGGGATTAGTGGCTTTACAAGAAGAGGGAAAAGAGAGAGACAGTTTTTTCCTCTGCCAAGTGAAGGCCCAGCAAGAAAGAAGCTATTTGCAAACCAGGAAGAAAACGCTCAACCAGCCAACACCTTGATCTTGGACTTCCCCATCTCCAGAACTGTGAGAAATGAAATTTCTGCTGTTTAAGCCACCTAGTCTGTGGTACTTCGTCATGGCAAGCCCAAGCTAAGTCACCCCCAAGGATGCTTCCAATATGTGTGGCCTCGAATTTATTTTTTATTGCTAGAAGTAGCAGGTTAGGGAAAAATTCTGCTAAAATTGAGGATAAATAACCAAACTTGTGAAGTTGTATTTTATCTTCATGATGGAATGAAGATTTCCCATTAAAAGGCAAATCTTCCTTTTCAAAAGCTTGAATAGGAGAGTTCTTTAAAAAGAAATACATCTGTAATAGAGCTTGAAGTCCGGAATTGTGATGCCACCAATGTTGGCTTTCTTTTTGGTGCAGCCACTCTGGAAAACAGCATGGAGGTTCCTCAAAATGTTGAAAATAGAACTGCCCTATGACCCAGCAATTGCACTATTGGGTATTTACCCTAAAGATACAAACGTAGTGATCCAAAGGGGCACATGCACCCGAATGTTTATAGCAGCAATGTCCACAATAGCCAAACTATGGAAAGAACCTAGATGTCCATCAACAGATGAATGGATCAACACAATGGAATACTATGCAGCCATCAAAAGAAATGAAATCTTGCCATTTGCGACAACATGGATGGAACTAGAGCATATCATGCTTAGCGAAATAAGTCAAGCAGAGAAAGACAACAATCATATGATCTCCCTGATATGAGGAAGTGGTGATGCAACATGGGGGCTTAAGTGGGTAGGAGAAGAATAAATGAAAGAAGATGGGATTGGGAGGGAGACAAACCATAAGTGACTCTTAATCTCACAAAACAAACTGAGGGTTGCTGGGGGGAGGGGGTTTGGGAGAAGGGGGTGGGATTATGGACATTGGGGAGGGTATGTGCTTTGGTGAGTGCTGTGAAGTGTGTAAACCTGGTGATTCACAGACCTGTACCCCTGGGGATAAAAATATATGTTTATAAAAAATAAAAAATTATAAAAAATAAAACCAAAAAAAAAAAAAAAGAAATACATCTGCTTAAATATAGGTCGCTGGAGATACAAGAAGCTAAGAAAGTTTTTGGCTTTTATCCCGTAGCATTTTCATTGCAGGGTGAATTGGATGCATTTTAATTTAGGCATAACTCTGACGTTTTCCTCCTTGTTTTCTTCCCCCCTTTATGGACAGACAAACAAGCACATATAGACCTTTCGTTTCATCAGGACGATTCTCAGCCTTCACATTACTTGTGTTTTCCCAGAGGCAGTGTTGTTTGGTGAGAGATCATCGGTTTCAGAGTCCAAAAACTTGTTTTAGTCCTTTCTGACTAACTGAGAGAGTCTGAACAAACCATTTAATTTTTCCAGTTTTCCTATCACTAAAAAGAGGGCATGAATACCCTCCAGATTTAGCTCATGTGATTTCTGTAAGGGTTACATGAGTAATGCCGGCAGCTGTCCTTTTACTCAACCAACACGACTAGCAAAGATCCTTAAGTGTCTTCCTTGGGCCATGCACTGTGCAAGGCCCTGGGAACCTAATGATAAAACAGAGATTTTTGAAAAAAATAGTTTAAATAACACTCTGCTTCAATCACAAATCTCACAGGCTGATTGATAGAGAAAGCAGACAAATAAATATATAAACATGAGGCAGGTAAGTGTGCTCTCTTGGAGGACTTGCGCTAGCATTAGGAAGGCTTGTAACTCTCTTATTATGCCTGTCCTTCCACTTCTTCTTTTAATGTCCTTTTCCTAACAAGGTTATGGACTCCACAAGGGCGCTGTCTGCTTTGCTAACTATTCCATCCACGGGGCCCTCAGCATAATTATTTAGGAACTGGGAGGAAAAAAAAAAAAAATCTGGGGAAGTCACTTGAGAAAGTCAATGTGATATCATTTCTAGAGCCATTCAATGTTAAATGACATTTGCAGCTTAATCCTAAAAGGACAGGAAAACCCCAGCCTTCCATTTTTACACAACCCGAGAGCTTTGCCTTCATGTCATTCTTTGCAGATCAGTTAACTGCATAAAATCCCTATCTCTGGGCACTAGTTTTTTCTTTGCCCTGACTTTACACGAGAAAGTAATAAAGTCAGGTACCAGTTTTCATTCTCTTTGACTAAATTACATTAAGCCAACAACAACAAAAAAGAAAAGCAAAATTGATTGGCTTCATTTCCCAAGTACACAAGGATGCTGCGTTGAATTAATGACCTTAAGTATTTCATGGTTAGAGTCCTACACATTTCTGGTTTGAAGCAATAGCTACACCCGGCTCGTCCTTGCAGTAAATACATCACTAGTGTGTATAATCTTGTTCTGTAAACTCCTGCAAATCCCAGGGACGTGCAGAATCCATCAGCTCCAAGAGATGCCAGGCTGGAGTTTGAAGAGAAAATCCTCTCCCTCTTACAATTCCAAACATGTTAAAGAAATGCCCTTAGCAGGGATTTTTTTTTTTTTTTTTTGACTGATAGGCCCCTCCCACCACAGTTGATTTGGAGGTGGGTTTAATTCCTCCACCAAGAGGACTTTATGGAAACTGGGATCCCGAAGGAACACAGAACTTTTATTGGTATCTGCCATTAATTTATTCTGTTTTCTAAAACCTGATCCCCAGGAAAAGAGATGCGTTGGGACATATAACTGAAAACAGGGAATTCTGTTGAGGTTGGGATAATATTCTTAAAAGATAGGCATTCATAACTTACGGTGGGCTCTGCAAATCAGAAAACAAAATCAGAAAGATGTTCTTAATTTGGAAAAGTTTCAGAGCCTCTCCAAGGTCATTTGTTTATTTTTTAATTTTCCAAGAATGAAGGGAAGGTTGAGGAAGTTTGTCGAAAGAAAGTAAACAGGCCCTTTGACTCTGAAAATTAGCTCAGTAGCAAAGAGCTAATGTTTTCTAGCCATTGTGACCTTATTTGAGAAGATTATATTGCCTTGTCAGGTCAGAACTTGTATCGGAGAAGCAAGTGTCAACTTTCCTCTTCAAGATTAGGCAGGCAAAAGTCGGTATGTCTGGTTACACGGGACCTAATCTGCCCTTGACCCGTAGCTTTATACTTGTTCTTTAAGGCAGAAATCATTTTCCAAAAGCTCTCAGAATGGTGCTGATATGTAGGAAAGAAAACTTCATCTTTTTATTTCTCCCCAGCAGATGCCTCTATGATAACAGGAAAATAAGAATATTATTGAATTTTCCTAATGGCATCAACTTACTACCCTAAAGCCTGGTATTTTTTAAAGTCCATTAAAGGCTGGAACTCATGGCTTTTTTAGAAGCCCTTTTCCCTTCTCCAGAAACACAAAGAAGAAGATTCTAGTATTGTATACACTAGAATAGTATGTCTCCAAAAGATTTGAATAATCATTTACTATTGAAGTATAACCTAATTTTACCACATTATAACTGTCCTTAAGAACAATTTATACTGTATGTGAAACAGACACAGACAGACAGAGACAGAAATAGAGAGAAAATAAGATGGGAAAATTACTAAAATCTTTCAACTGTCTAAGTTTGTTGGGGTAATTTGATCTTTTCCTCTGGGGCACACAGGGAATAGTATTTACTGAGACTAATGTTATCAAGATGGTGAAAATTCCCCCCTTGATACATAGGCTTTGAAATGCTGAGGAAGTCAATGTAAACAGGCACAACTCACCTTTGTGACTTGGTTCCTCAGGAAAGATGGACTCTAGTCCCCGCCTTCTTTCCTACCAATCCCCCTCTCTCCTCACATACCTTCTGCTACAAAAAGATGTTCTAAATATATCATTGAATTATAGGCAGGGGAGAGCCCTGCCACTGAAATAAATTGTTTTCCATAAGTCATGTTTGTGATTTGCAAATGCTGGCAAAGCCACACGAAAACTGTGGGAGGAAGAGAAATCCCAAATCGACTCCCTGCTGAGCGCGAGTCAGACACAGGGCTCAATCCCATGACCCTGAGATCATGACCTGAGCCTTAATCAAAGGTGGGGGGCTTAACCAACTGAGCCACGCCGGTGCCCTGAAAACTGTAATTTTCAATGCTAGACCACCGTTGAAAGCATTTAAATTCAGAGCAGCATATATCATCACAAACCCTGTACCTGACATGTTGGATTTGGCTATCTTTTTGTGAAGATCTATTTTCTTTTATACTCAACTCTTAATTCATATGATGAGAATTGGGATAATTAAAACCTAACTTCACTGGGAAAGTTCTGAAAATGCTTACAAATTGGTTACCCTCTAGTTCACTGTTCTAAAAAAAAAATTGAATAGGTTCAGAAATGTTGGTATGGATTCAATTCACCATATGTCCACTTAATGATTATTTGGAAACAACAAGGAATAGACCTCCCACAGACAACTCTCTTTATTACTAGATTTCTTCAAAGCATAGGCTCAGAATACAATATGTTTTGAGCTTGAAAATGGATAAGAAGCTGGCTCCAAGAAGACTAATAAATGAATTTAACTGGTCCTTGGATGGTTATCCAGAAAGACCTTCATACAATATACGCAATGAATTGTAGCTTTTTATCCCTTTGTATTCAAAGGCATTATACACTCAGTATTACAAATGTGGAGGGAAAGGGTTATAATGGTGAGTAGAATTGGGGAGATCTATCCTGTCAAATTTGTGCAGTTCCAAAGAATCCTGACTCTGGAGAGAAAAGATCTGAGTGCCCATTTGGTAATTATTCTTTAAGCTTCAGCATCCCTATTTTGTTAAAGTGATATAATAACAATCTCTCTTGGTTCTTGTGAGAATTAAAATAGACGATATGTAAGATAGATGGTTTATAAAACATAAAGCACTATGCAAATGGGATACATTATGTTTTTTGAATTACGTGGCAGAGAAGGTCTGGGTCATCAAAATGATAAAATAAGTATTTATTTCAGGATGATGTTAGTGACAGAGTCGAACTGGCTTGTGCTGATTTGTCCTGGCTTGGGAGAGCTGACTGTTAAAGTTTCAGGAATTACGTCAGCCAGCTGACATGACGGTGGAACTTGAAATCAGCCAATGGGCGGGGGTGGTGGGGTGGGGGGTATTGACACCATGGAAATGGGCTAGTTCTACAATCAGGGTTTACTCCCTCCCCTCCCTCTCTCTTGTGACAGTTAGTTGATGGGGGACATCACTGGAAACTCGTTCAGTAGGCTTGGATAGAGGTCCAGCAATCTATCACTATGGAACAAAACCACTCCAAAATTTAGCAGCTTCATATAACAGCTACCATTTGTTATATTCTGTGTAGTGACTGGTCTCAGCAGGGTGGTTCTCTGCTCCAATGTGGTATCAGCTAGGACTGTACTCATCCAGAGGCTTCACTGAACAGGAATATCCAAGATAACTTAGTCTCATGATTAGCAGTTGGTATGTACTACTGACTGGGTTCTCATCTGGGACTATCTATAGAAGCACTTAGGTTCTCCTTCGTATGGTCCCTCATATGACTTGTGTTTCTTACAATATTAAAGCTGAGTTTCCAAATTAGAACATTTCAAGTGTGAAGGTAAAAGCCCTAGATCTCCACGGGCCAGTCTTGGAAGTTACAGAATTACTTTCCTCACATTCTGGTGATCAAAATAAGTAACTGCCAAAAATGTTACCACCATGTTTAATTAATCACAGATAACGTGATACCGGAATTCATAGAAACCCAAGAGTATTCATTAAGTTGGATGCCAATATTTTTGATGAGTCCCTCCCCTAATTTCTTCTTTAACTGGAGATAAATTTTATTGCTTTATGCTACATATTTTGCCAAATTTAAAGTAACCCTTAGTCTTGATATGTCACCTACACAACTGGACAAATAGACCAGACTATGGAGGATTTACTGAAAAGAGAATTAAGAAGAATTTCTCCAAGTCCTCTAAAACACAACAGATTCCTAAAAGAGAATATCAAGTATTTTGAAGAATGAAAAGGAGTTAATCATAAACCTAACCAGGAGTTGTTTGAGTGACTGTGTGATTCAAGTTTATAAGGCAACCAAAGCAGTTTCCCAGGCATCTTGAAAGAGTGAACAAAGTACAGCTGGGTTAGATATAGACTGGAATGCCACAGCACCATTCGGTCTAGGGAGGCCCTGTTGGTCAGCAACCAACACAAGAAGAGTACAGAATGCAGGATGTGTGTCAGTTATGATGCTTCCAGCTGTAAGAAATGGAAAACCTAATTAAATGAGATTTATCATCCCACAAAATGAGAATTCTTGAGTCTGGTAGTTGCAAGGTTGTTTAATTTAATAGCTCAATCACATCAAGGGTTATGGGGCTGCTTCTTTGTGTTTTCCATCGGTATTACCCTCACAGTGGGTGGCAATATATTGTGGTGCTCAGATCCAAACACTAAATCCTCACATGGCAAAATCTAAGGGCGGAGCAGAAAATCAGGGGAGAGGAGGAGGAAAGGCAGTTCTGTTGCCCTCATTTCTTTCTCTCTCTCTGGAGAAGAAAAATATTTCTCTCTCTGCAGGGGAAGAAAAATATTTCCCGTACTACTTACCAGATTTCCTCTTACATCTGATTGGCCAGAACTGGGTCTCAGGGCCATTCTTCAGCCATTCACTAGCAAAGGGGAATGGATTAACTGTAGTCCAGTTGAACCAATCCCTGGAACTTTGGGGAAGACTCTTTTTCTTGACTACTTCATTATCAGATATCTGAACAAATTGGAGTTGTACTGGCAAGAAGGAAGGGGGATGTGGCTATGGGGTGGGGTGGCGGCAACCAATAGTGTTTTCTGGTTGATTTTTTTTTTTTAAGATTTATTTATCTGAGAGAGAGAGAGAGCGCATGTGCTTGAGTGTGGGGAGGGGTAGAGGGAGAGGGAGAGAAGCAGACTTCCCACTGAATCCTGAGTGCGATGTGGCACTCCATCCCAGGAACCTGAGATCATGACCTGAGCTGAAATCAAGATTCCGATGCTTAAACAACTGAGCCACGCAGGCCACGCCCCGCCCCCAACCCCGGGGGTTGATTCTTAAAATGGCTGCATGGTTCTGAGGGATTGATCCATCTAGAAGTATAAAAACTTAGTGTAGACCCTAGAGCTAGGTATAGGGTCTTAGATAAATAAGCTAGGGTTCAGGACAGTGTCAGCAGAGAATTGAATAGCAGAAATGAGTAACCTAGATTTATGGAACACCAAGCTAGGCACTCCCTCTTCTAGCATCACATTTAATACTCTGAAAGGAAGATGCTATTATCTGTGCTAGGAATGAGGCTCAAAGAAAAAACTGTTAAAAGATAAAAGTTAGTGAAGCTAGAAATTAAAACACGTGTTGTTTTAATTCCAAGGATGGTCTGGCTCAACACCATGTTGATGAGAGCCATCTCATGTTCCACTTTATGCAAGATACTCCTCTTTCCTCTTGTATCTCTCCAACATCCTCACCCTCTCCTATTGTGAGGGAGGAGAGCAGTGGGCAATAAGAGCTAGAAGCTTCCACATTTTGTGATAGATCCCAAGGCCCTGTCTCAAAGCTCTGTACTGAGGGAATAATGAGAAAAGCAAAAAACAGTCATACAAATAATAGTGACAGTACATTGTGGTCTTTTATTTAACGTCACTGACCCCATCAATTTGGCCAATTTGAGGGGAACTGGTGGTTGGATGCATCAATATCAAGGGTGAATACCCTGAATACTCAGATTAAAACTCAAATTGGTTTTGAAATTCAGAATTATTTTGATATTGGATATTTTCACGGTTAATGGTATTGAAAGACCTCACTGCATAAATGCTTTGACCTCAGAAATTTGGTGATTACCTGTATGTCCTTATTCTTTCGAGCTGTTTGATGGAGAAAGTGACTGGATGATTGACCTCTGCTATAGAGGACATTTCAGCAAGAAAATGGTCATTAGACCTTTCATATTGCTTTCTCCACTAGGCAGCCACGTTGATCACAGATTATTATGTTTTCATCTGAGTCTTCAGGAGGCCACCACACAAAGGCTCCTCTCTTTGGGAAACATTTCAAGAGGAACTTATTCTAGGAGGCTTTCTTGGGGGAGCGAAGGTAGCAGGGGTCACTTTTGGCAGGATATTTTCAGCCCATAGATTAAGTTGTTTATGGGCCTACAAACACATTCCCTTCTGTTAAATAGAGTGAAGCAAACTTACATCACTCCCCATAACATTTTCTAACATATAATGTTTCTTTCTTTGACATACAAGCTATGTTGTAGGATGGCGAACATCCAGGGGGAATTGCAAAATTTAGGCAATGACTCAGACCCTCCAACCCCCAATGTTTTAATATTCATTTCATTAAAATATTTTGCAAATGACCAGATACTTATCTGGGTTTTGCAGCTTTCGTCCTAAAAACAATGCTATTTAGATGGTACTTCAACTTCAACTATGATAAATTGTATCATATTTATAACTTTTTTTTTTAAATCCCCCCTGCAATGCCTTGTTCTCAGCAAAAGAGATCAGGAACTTGGTGATAATGGATTACAAACAAAGAAACAACAACAAGAAAAACTACCCAATGGTCCCTTTATCCTAGTTTCTCTTGGCTCAACACATCTTTAAAAGTGGCAAGCATTTCCCCAGGGAGACCATCCAGCCAACAGCTTGAAAACACAGACTTTTAGAAGCCTTTGGCTGTGAGCATGAACCAAGGTGATGACTAGGGCGCTTGTTTGGCTAGAGTCTTTGTTCCATTCGTAGCAGGGCAGCAGTGCAATGTGGAAGAAAAACAAATTTTAATAAAAGAAAATCAACTCAAACAAAAACACATTGCTCTGGCTGGTGTTTTTGGGTTCTGGTCCTTGGGTTCTGGTAAATTAGGATAATTGTTCCTGGTGCCCATGTTTGTGTGTGTCGGCAGGGGAGGGTGTGCGGGGGCCGGGGGCGGGAGGGATGGTGTGTGTGGCACAGGCACATGCTGAAGAGGGGGAGGGGCCCTATTGCAGCTGGCATCTGGAGGAGGAAGAAACCCCCTCCAGCTGTTGCCAAACAAGAGTGGGGTCTAATTCATACATAATGCAGGCAGTCAATTATGCATGCCCGTGCATATTATCAGACATATATGTCTCAGAGGGAACAAATAGCCATTTTCAAACTCAAGTTCTTCCAGGGAGAGTAGAATGAAAGGCCCTTTTGTCCTTTTGTGTACTTTGAAGGTGGGTCTGCCACTAGGTCTTTAAGAAGGGCCTGGAGAGAAACCCTGGCTCTATCAGGGGGCCCCCTCTCTGACCAGTGTGGAGGGGAAACGTTTTGAGGCGTATGTTAATAAGTATATATCTGATTATTAACTCACTTCCACAGAAAGCACACACTCTATACTCTGTTTCTCAAAGGACTGCCCAAACAATGCCGTCGAAAAATGTACCTTAAAACCTTTTCATTGCCTATTCTTTCTGATCAATCTCCGCAGCCATCATGATCAGGAAGAAATTAATTTCCTGCTTCGGTGAGGAAAGTTTTAGCTTCCAAAATGGACCAGACTTTACTTCCTGCTCTGTCTTTTCAATCCCCTTTCTTTTGGAGCTCCCAATGCCAATAACACAATTCTGTAATAATACAGGTACAACGTGGAGGCTGCTTTCCCAGCTAATCCTGCCTGCCCTCTTTCACTGAACTGCCAAATTTTGTAGTAATGTGTTTGAGAGATATCTAAGGAAAATTGAAAGCTGCTCTGTGTACACATTCATCAAGTTGTAAATTGCCAAGTATACATGCGAAATCTATAGTGATATTTAGTGACATCCCTGCCCCTCTTCCTCCTTCTAAAATCTTCACTCTCTTCTTGACGCTCCCATCCAAAGGGTATAGTAAAAACAAACGTATTGTATTGTAACTCTGATCCTAGGTCAGGGGTGATTGGTTCAGGATTGGCTAATGAAGTGGGATTTTTTTTTGGTCTCCCAAAAAATAGGCCGATCTTACTATTCAGAGTTATAAAATTCAAGAGATGTTGGCTGTAATGTTTTCCACATGTGGCAAAGAGAAAGTGAATCCTCGCACTTTTGTTGTCCTTGGTTCCAATTTTTTTCTGAGTTCAAGTAATGTTCTTTTCTTAGTTTCCATGAAACATCTCAGTATCCTCATTCACAATAAATTATCCTCTGTGTTTCAGCTGGTTTGAAATGAGTCTCTGTCCCTTGCTGAGAAAAGAGTCCCAAGTAATACAGCAGCTATCCTTCAAAAGAAAGTTAAACTTTTTTCCTGGATAGGGTCTGTGTTCCACGCTGGGAAGAGAGGTAGCACCTGACTTAGAGAAAAAAAAGCAGGATTTAGGGCCAAGGGTTGTTTTAAATTCCTGTTTTCTTTTACCAGCTTTGTGCCTTTGGGTAAATCGCTTAACCTCTCTGATAATATTAGCTCCCCTGCAGTGCTGTTTTCAGACTTGGAGATGGCATGTGTAAAGCAGCAAGATTATCATAGCTAGCCAATGAATGGTACCTCTACTCTGAAAATAGCTATCGCAACACTCAAGAAGGACTCTCAACCGTGTGAAACTACAAAGCAGACTCGGTTAATTCGGCTCATTTTTTTCTTTTCCCTTGCTTCCCACCCACTTTACTCCTTTTTTCCTTCTCTCCTTTTTACCCTTCCTTTGCAGTTTATTTCCCTGTTAGAGAACCGGAGATGGTGCAGGATTTCCAGTACTCCCCCATTCACCACCAGGAAGTAGCTAGAGCATTAGCGCAGAATCCCTTTCGAGCAACCATTCTTTACCAGAATTATGTTCTCAATTGTTTCCAATCCACTGCTTCCAGCTTCAAGGTTTCTGGCAGGACCTACTGTCTTTGGTTGGGGTCAAGGTCCAGAGGCAGAGATGTAGTAGTTAATTGGGTGGGGTGGGGGTGGGCTTATGGGAACAACACCTGTGTGGGTGAGTGTGCAGCAGGAGGGGGCAGAGGGAGGGTGTGGGCCTGGCTGGAGCTGTCACCAGGGCCTCAGTGCATTCCCCCACAGACAGAGCTCTTGAGCTAGGTTGGCCTTTAAAGTTACCCCACGGAGACAAGGTGGCTGGGCCTAGGTGCCCCTGTGTTTACGAGGAATCCTGGGTTGCAGCCTACTCCCAGACTGGATGTAATCCCCGGGCCAGGCAGTACTCTTCAGCCAAGGGCAGTCTTGGAGAGGCACTCAAGTGTGAGAGTCAGCATCCACTGTTCCCAGCATCTGGAAGGGTAAGTCCCTGGGTCCCAAAGCAGGTGTCTTCCACTCTGATTCAGCAGTGTGTCTTCCAATCCATCATTGTAGTAACTGAATATTGAGTAGAGGGTTCTTTATGCAATAGAGGAGTCAACCATGTTAAACATCCTCACAACATATTTCTAAAATGTCACTCTTTTTTACTCCCTTAATCTCAGACTTATTTGCTGACTTATATGATGTGGGAAAAAGTCTTCAGCCACAGTCTACTGCAAGGAAAATAGTCCTTGAAGCAGAAAGTGACAGTAAGATGTTACCAATTATAGTCTCACTTCTACTGTCCAAACAAGGTGCCAAATTCCATGTGTGGAGGCCATAACCTCCACTATAGAATGGTGCATTTTAAATTCCTAGACAGACTGATCAGAGGAAACATATCCAGTAATCTCTGTAATCCAATAGGGCACCAGACAAAAGACCTGCATAGTTAGCAGAGGCTGGGGAAGAACTCGATGTACTACTACAAGTTATTAGGCAGTAAGTTCAGGGACTTTAAGTACTAATGGACTAATGAAAAAGAGAGAAATGGGAGATTTTAAAATTTCACCCTACCTTATTTTATATCTCAGTCAAAATAAGATGACATTCTACCATTCTAATCAATCTGGATGATTCTAATCAATTTGGAAATAGGCCTCTTTTGAGAACATCTGAATGATTCCTAACAGGTGTTGTTTGGGTCCCACATTTAGGACATTCACTCCTAAAAAGTTCTGTTGTGGGATATATATATATATATATATATATATATATATATATATACCATTGTGTCTAAGTTCAGAGTAGAGGAAATACTAACTTGTTTGCCATCATGCTTTCCAAAATACATACCTGATGTGAAAATTACACTTTAAAGCTAATCATGTTGATTTATGTACAATCTTTGATATTTGTGGGTTTAGATGCTCAAAATCTTTTCTTTCAGCTAGAAACTATTGTCCTTCTAATCCCATCCATGGCATTGTATTAAGGAATACAAAGCTTTTACACAAGCACGCCCTGTCCCTGCCAAAGTTGATTGTTCTAAGAATGAGCATCTGACCAACGTAAGGTCAATGTTTTCTCTTCCCAGAATTTAAAAACTGAATTGAGGGCAGAGAAGTCAGGCTCTCGTTGCCAGTGGGACTTGCCAGGTGTAAGCCTTGGGGACTATCAGTGGCCTCAGTCCTGTTACGGGGAGCACACCATTATGTGGAGAGAAGCAAAAAGAAAATAATAGAGGGAAAAAAGAAGAGTGGTTAAAGTCTAAACCCCTATTTCCAATTTTTTTTTTCTAAAGTTTAAATGAATCCCTAATTTTTGCAAAGCTTGATTGGTCAGCTCTTACTTGATATTTCAAATACCTTGATATCAGTCTCATCAACACCCTTTGTTACTAGTGCAAATGTTATGTCTTTAATCTGGATTAAGTAACAATTACAGCTAAATAAACATGCACATAAAATGAATTAAAGCTTCTTTTTCCCTTAGACCAGTGGTGCATTCGTTTTCTAGGGCTGCAATGATAAATAACGATAAACTTTTTGGCTTAAAACCAGAAATTTATTCTCTCAAAGTTCTGGTGGCCAGAAGTCCAAAATCAAGGCATCGGCAGAGCCATACTTTCTCCAAATTCTTTCTTTTAAAGATTTTATTTTTTTATTTGTCAGGGAGATAGAGAGGAAGCACAAGTAGGCAGAGAGGCAGGCAGAAAGAAAGGGAGAAGCAGGCTCTCTGCTCAGCAAGAAGGCCCAAGCAGGCTCATCCCAGGACCCTGAGATCATGACCTGGGTCTAAGGCAGATGCTTAAGCAACGGAGCCACCCAGGTGCCCCATTCTCCAAATTCTTAAAGAAAAATCTTTCCTTGCCTCTTCCTACTGGGTGCTGAGGTGTCCTTGGCTTGTGGCAGCAGACTCCATTTTCTACCGCTGCGTTTAGGACCTCTCTGAGTCTCTTTATCTCCCCAAACTCCTCTGCCTCTCACTTATAAAGCCACCGGTCATTGGATTCAGGTTCCACATATATCCAGGATTACATCATTTGAAGAGACTTAATGACATCCATAAAGAACCTTTTCCTAAATAAGGTCACATTTACAGGTAGGTCAGTTCTGGTAAAATTGCCTTTTGAGGGGTTGCTATTCAATGCAATACAAATGGCTCTCAATCCAGGGTGATTTTGCCCTTCAGCATCAATTCCGCATGGAAACATTTTTGCTTGTCACTGCTTGGGTGGGTGATGGTACTGACATCTAGGGGATAGAGCTGCTATTCCATATCCTAAAATGCACAGCAAAGTCCCCAGCGACAAAAAATAACATGGTCCCTAATGCCACTAGTGATTGAGAAACCCTGCTTAGATGTATGGACATTGTGGTAATCAAGCAATTTGGTGAACACTGGCTGTGGACAACTCATGTGGGTGCAAACTAAACATGGAGAGTCCCTGAGAGATGATCTAGCATCAGAGGAGTCATCACCGCCTAACATAGCAAATAACCAACTGCAACTAATGTAAGTGCTATGAAGCAGAATAGTCATCTAATTATTTTACACATATAAAGTCATGTTATCCGCAAAGATCTTATATTCTTTTTTCCACAAATATAAAGTTCATATTTTTCATATTTCCATCTTTCTGAAACCAAAATGTATGTAATATATACACTTAACGTGTATCTTCGATGTGGCATTGATTCTTATTTTGCCTTAAAAACCATTATTAAGCTGATGGAGTTTCTTAAAATACATGTTATCTTTGATTTGAAGACATAATATCGTAATATATATTTTTCTCTTAAAAAGTACGGAGATAAACAGATAGGAAGGACTCTAATTTTTTTGTTTATTTTGTTTTATTTTGCCTTTCAGTACAAATTGGCAGGCCTTCTATAAGACCTAGCAAATCAGATTCAATGGGGATCACATTTGCAGCATTTTATAGGGTTTCCCAGGTGATTTCCCCTTTAGATGATCCAATAGGTATTCAGTCTCCAGATATGGAAGTTATTGATATGAAGAAAATACTAGGTTTGGAGAGAAGGCTTTAGTCCTTCAATAATTCTCTGACCTAGGGTAAGCTAATTAGCCTCTTCTGGACATCTCTTTCTTCATCCAAATAGTGCTTCTCAGACTCAGGGTACTGATACAAATATCGCCTTGACTGATATAAATATTGTCTCAGAGAATCCATGATTTCATAACGATGTAAGTTAACAGCTAAATAAGACAATGGGCAAAATAGACAGCTCTTTCTTACAGAATGCCAACTACTACATATAGAAGGAATGTCAGGATTAGATAACCATCCATGAATGCTAAAGCTAGTGGTAAAAATTTGATGAAGCACAGGGTATTTATATTCTTTCAAAGAATCTCCCCATAAATAACTTGTTAATTCCAAATCAAAAAATAGTAACTCTACAGTAGATAACCCTGGCAAGGACCACCTTAACTAAGTGACCAAAACTAATATCACAGATGTTGGGAGAAAGTGACATCATGTGCCTCCTGGCGTGATATGCCGAGAGGATCATGATGTTACCTTGGTGATATTCCTGCTAAAAATGCATACCTTCTATGTAATTATGAGGGAACATCAGACAGGTCAAAATGAAGCGCATTCTACAAAATAACTGGCGTGTACCTTTCAAAAATATCAAGGTGAAGAAACATGAAGACTTTCAGACTAAAAGAGACTAAAGAGAGACAAGACAATTAATTACAATGCATGATTCTGGATAAGACAGTTGACAGAATCTGAGTATAGGCTGTGGATTAGATAACAGGAGTGTATTAATATTAAATTTTCTGATTTTGATAAAAGGACTGTAGTTACGTTAAAGAACTATCTTATTCTTAAGAAAATCCATACTGAAGTATTCAGAGATAAAGAGACATTATTTCTGCAATCTACTCTCAAATCGTTTTGAGAAAGAAAAAAAATTATCTATCAATCTATCTTTCCCTCTATCTAGACAGATATATAATAAAGATGTCAAAATGTAAAAATTGATTAATCTGGGGATAGGAGAGTACTTTATCATTATTATTTTTTTTAAGATTGTATTTATTTATCTGACAGAGAGAGAGCAGGAGCGCGTAAGCTGGGGGAGCAGCAGACGGAGAAGGAGAAGCTGACTCGTGGCCAAGCAGGGAGCCTAAAGTGAGGCTTGATCCAAGGACCCTGAGATCATGACCTGAGTTGCTTAACCAACTGAGCACCACAGATGCCCCAGGACAGTACTTTATACTACCCCTGCAACTTTTCTCCAAGATTATACCAAATAAATAGTTAAATGCAGTCCCATTCTCACTGTCTTCCCACTTTTTGGAGATGAACACTGAGTATTTATGTGTTTCAAAGAACAAAGACAGTACCAGAAGTAGTAAGAGTAACTGATTGGTATTCAGTTGAAAGAGTTAGTCCCTAGTTAAAGATTCTTATTATTTACTTCTAAACTATTTTGGGGAAGGCAATCAGAACTCACTCTCAGAAGCTGAGGTCATGCACTTGAAAGGAGGGAGAGAAAAAGCAATAAAGACAGTTTTGGGAGAAGTCCTTTGAAAATGCCCTAGAGTAGGGGTTTCATACTTTAAAGTGCATAAAAATCACCTGCAGACCTTGTTAAATGCAGATTCTAATTCAGCAAGTCTGGGGCAGAATGAGCTTCTGCATTTCTAATAAGCTCCCAAGATGCTACTACTCTATTCTGAATACTATACCTCGAAAGGCAATTCTGAGGCGAGAGCAGGGGTCATCAGATGGGCACCTGTTTTTATAAAGTTTTATTGGCACACCTAGCCATATCTACTTGTATATGTATTGTCTATGGCAGATTTGAGTAGTTGAGGCAGAGATTACAGAGCAGACAATACCATAAATTATAATTATCTGGCCATTCTACACAAAAGGTTTGAGCACCCCTGGCCTATAATGATTAACAATGACAGAATCCAGAATCAGAATGTCTGAGTTTGCATTCTGGCTTTGCCAGGCATAAACTTTGTGCCTTGAGTTGGTCAGCTTCTCTGAATCCATTTCCTGTTTGAAGAGGGGATAATAATAGTACACAAGCTTCACAGAGCTGTTGGAGGAGTAAACTGAACAGGACTGGTAAGGAATTTAGCATGCAAATGTAAGTGTGCCCAAGATACCCTAAAAATCTAAATCTGAGGCTCCACTTCCAGCAATGTGGTTCAGGAGGTCTGGGGTGGGACCTGGGAATCTATGTCCAGAAACCTCCCCTCCTCCAGGATTCCGATGCCAGTGATGCAGAAGGCCACACCTGGAGGCCAATGTTTAGCAAGTTCTTGTGTTCACCATATGTTCAAGTTCACTCGCCCCATTGTTCCTCCTTTCCCTCCTCATTTTCATTATCTTTCTCATCCTTTGCTACCCTGCATCCTTCCTGACTCCGGGATCTCCAAGTCAAACAGTCCCTAAACCCAAGTTTGCTTTCCAACTTGTGGTATTGTCTGCTCTGTAGTCTCTGCCTCAACTACTCAAATCTGCCATAGACAATACATATACAAGTAGACATGGCTAGGTGTGCCAATAAAACTTTATAAAAACAGGTGCCCATCTGATGACCCCTGCTCTCGCCTCAGAATTGCCTTTCGAGGTATAGTATTCAGAATAGAGTAGTAGCATCTTGGGAGCTTATTAGAAATGCAGAAGCTCATTCTGCCCCAGACTTGCTGAATTAGAATCTGCATTTAACAAGGTCTGCAGGTGATTTTTATGCACTTTAAAGTATGAAACCCCTACCCTAGCCTACTAATAACTCTCTTATTAATAACTTATTAATAAAATTCCTTTTGGGTGATTATAATTTCTTGCATATCTTACACTTGACTCCCCCTAAAATGGTGCTCTTTAAAGTTCAACCTGGCTGTGACCTAGATTCATCTGTTAGGTGGGGCTTGACTTGATCACCATTTAGTTGAAGCAACTGAAGAGGACCACTGAGTGGGGTGAGTAGTTCCTATTATCACTGTCCGGGGACAGTTGATTGACCAATAGCATATCTGGTCCACAAGTCATCTAAGAAGGTAATTGTGGTTTTTAAACATACAGCCTCTCCCTTTGAAAGTACTCTGCACTAGAAGTAGCAGGTGTAAGTGTTTTGAAAATCAGTGTTATTTATATCCTGCCTTACAATATGTGTTCATTAGTATAACAGTGGACTTTTGCAAAAGTTTTCTCAACTGCCCCTCACCCCCACCCACACACCTCTACACATGCAAACAAAACCTCACTGACTTGAATGGATTTTGGTCTTGCTGAAGAAAGCAAGCATAACATGAATTATGCTTATAATTATGAATTTTAAGTCTTAATATCACAATTTCTTCAGAATGTTTTTTTAATTTTAATTTTATTTATTTATTTGTCAGAGACAGAGAGAGTGAGTGTATGCACAAGCAGGGGGAGTGGCAGACAGAGGGAGAAGCAGGCTCCCTGCTGAGCAAGGAGTCAGTTGCAGGACTTGAGATCATGACCTGAGCTAAGAGCAGATACTTAAACAGCTAAGCCAACCAGGTGTCCCCAGAATGTTTTTTTTTTTTTTTTAACCTGTCAAGAATTCAGTGGCATCTAGTAATTTTTCATTATGTACTAGCAATGAGTTGAGAAGTTAACAAAACCAGACACTGAATCTTTTGAGTAGCCTTAAATTATCCTTTACTATCCCACTTTTTATTTACTGAAGGAATAAAAGGTATTTTTCTGAAGACATAGAGAGTGTTAGAGCTCATTTCTAAGCTAACGGAAAGCCACATTTTAATATCTTTTTTAGCGTTTAAGCTACCTTTGACCCCTGATTAGGCTATTTTCAGCACGTGATTTCTTTTTCCCTATATACATACAAACTAAATCAGGTGGAATGCTGTGCTAAAAAAGAAAAGTCCAAGATATTTTGCAAATGCTTGTTTTTTTTCTATATACTTTAAAAGAAAAAGAAGAGTTATATTTACTCATCTTATTTCTAGTCATAGAGATTGTCATTGCTTTAGTTTAAGAAACTGAGGCATTGACTATACCTACAATTTAAATTCACCTAATTAAGCAGAAATGGTTATATTTGGTTATGATTTTTACATCTCATTATTCCTTTTCAGCTTAAGATGTGGTCATTGAGGGGCACCTGGATGGCTCAGTGAGTTAAAGTCTCTGCCTTCAGCTCAGGTCATGATCCCAGGGTCCTGGGATCGAGCCCCACATCAGGCTCTCTGCTCAGCAGGGAGTCTGCTTCCTCCCCTCTCTGCCTGCCCCTCTGCCTACTTGTAATCTCTGTCTGTCAAATAAATAAATAAAATCTTTAAAAAAAGAAAAAAGATGTGGTCATTGAGTTTGTTCTTCACTTTTAGCAGTATGTTGAACTACAAATTATCCCCCTCCTTTCCTCTCTACTTATGATCTCACTCCCACCTCATTCAATAGACATAGGACAAATCAGTGTACTGGAGCAAAAGTGTACAGATGAGGAGTTGAAAGAATAGAGAAACTCATGTTAAGGGTGATGAAGACCTGAGGAAGAAATTAATTTTGTATATATACATTTTTTTTTAAAAGCATAGAAACCTGACTATGAATAAAATAGAAAAAAATGAACATCCCTTTCAACCTAAGGAAAAAAAACTTGGTATTACAGCAATGCTACCATTTATGGATTACTTCTTGCCAGGCTGTGTGCTGAACAATTAATTAATTTACTAATTCATTCATTTTTTCAATAGTTTAAAAGAATATCTGTTAAGTCCCTGCTCTGTGAACTATCTTAGGACCAAAGGGCAGGGGATAAAACGAAATTCTTCCTCCTAAGAGAGAAGATGCTCTAATCTTGGAAGAGAGACACTAAGCATAGAAACAAATATATAATATTTTAAGTGGAATACAAAAGGGAGTGGAGAGAGAGTCTCTTTGGATTGGCTAACAAAAGCTGCCCAATAAGCTGGAGTTTGAACATAGATCTGAAGGCAAGATGACAGTAAACTGAGAGTATTTAGGGGCAGGAGAGTTCTGGGCAGAGGAAAGAGGAAATGCATGTGCTTGGCATATTTGAGGGAGACTGTGGCTGCCAGTGCGGCTGTGGCAGAGTGAGCATGCACAGAGAAGACTAAGAAGGGAATCAAGAAAGTGGGAGAGAGGCAGATCATATAAAGACTTGAGGTCAGGATAAGGACTTTGGAATATACACAAGAGACGAAAAGCCAAAAGTGTTTAGCTCAAAAGAGGGAGATGATCATTACGTTGACATGTTGAGGAAAAGAACTGGGAGAGCGCAGAGATAAAAATGGGAAAGCCAATTAGAGAGTGCTTGCAATTAATGTCTAAGTTGAGAGTGGTAGAGATGGCCTAGCTATTTCCCAAACCCATTTTCTGTTTCCCAAAGCACACAGCTAGACTTTTTCCCAGCTCCTTTGCAGTAAGGTCTGACTTTCAAACTGCTTTCTGACTTCTGGAATGTGAGTAAAGTGAGGTACACCACTTCCCGGCCTGGCTCCCAAATCTCCCATGTGCTACTTCCGTGCTCTTTTGCTTTTGCAGCTTAGATGCCAGTGTGGAAGGTACAGGGCCACAGGGATGAAAGTGGGTGTTCCCAAGCTCGCTGCTGAAAGAGATGACAATAGCTGACTATTGATCAAGAGTGTAAGGCAAATTTCTCTGATGTTAAACCATTGAGATATTCTGAAGCAGCAACTACTATTACCTAATCTAGGAAATGATGGGTTATTTTTCCTTGGGTGCTAAAGGTGAAGAGGATGAGGAGTGGTCACATTCTACAATTAGTAGAGTGACTGGATTTTTCAAGGATTTGGATGTAGTAAGAAAGTAAGAGAAAAACCAGGACCATTTAAATGTTTTCACCTTCAATATTTGCAGGAAGGAATTGCCATTTATTGAGATGGAAAGATTGGAGGAAGAGGAAGGGCTCCTGGCTGGCTCAGTTGGTAGAGCATGTGACTCTTGATGTCGGGGTCATGAGTTCAAGCCCCCCTGAAAGAAAGGAAGGAAGGAAGGAAGGAAGGAAGGAAGAGAGGAAGAAAGAGAGGAAGAAAGAAAGGATTGGAGGAGAAATAGGTCTGTAGCGTGGAAAATCAAGAGTATAATTTTGCACATGTTAAGATTGAGATGCTGATGTTATCTTCATGACTACCTTGTCATATAAATACTGTTATCTTCATTTTTAGGATGAGGAAATAGAGGCTTGGTGAGGCCAATGATTTCATCAAAGGAACATGTGAGGACAGGAATCTGAATTCAGCTGTGGTGAGTTCATTATACTCCAGCACACTGTCCTTTCCCAAAACGTGACACATACCCACATAGGGTACATACATTTAGCAAACCAAAAAACATCACAATGATGTGGTACTCTCTGAGGTAACTAAAGAAGAAAAGAGAGAGGGAGAGAAAAGAAAGTAAAATGATAATAGAAATGACTGGATTTCAGGAAAGCAGGACTGATGCCACTTCTACTATTCAGGCTGAACAGCGAGGCTCAGTGCCCAGGTGACACAAGTACCGAGAGCCTGGTGGACCAGCCAAATGCTCCAGCTGAAGCAACGAGGTTTTACAGGGACTTCACTTCCAGACGTGGCAAACACAGACTTTAGATGTGAGTTCTAAGTTAACAGTCACCAGAAACGAGGCGTATCTCAGCAGATTACAGTCCAGCAACTTGATCCAAATGGCAACTCATGGTAGAAGCCAGGGAGACCTTCTGACAGTCTTCAGATCTGAAGCCCCCACAAAGTCTATCAAGCTGTGAGCTGTCACTCCCCCATACACAGATGACATCTTGAAGATAAGCAAGGAGAAGGAAAGAAAGATCTACAAAACTGAAAAGCACGGAGTCATTCAAGAGACTAAGTGGAAACATACTGGGATCCCATTATTTGATACATTTAAAATCTGCCTCCTCCCCATCTCCCGGTAGAGTTAGGTTTCACAAAGAAGATTCGATCACTCCTATAGAAGCAAAGAAGTTGTTTCTCTTTGCTCACTACATTCTCTATGCACGGTATACTTATGGCCTATTCTACCACTGAGTTTTTACTCAAATACTACTCTTTCTCTAAGTCTATAAAGACAGTTGTGTAAATAGAGATGATTCTCTGTTCTACTCTATTGTCCAAGGAAATTCGAATTATTTACTTATTTTTTTTATCAAGTTTTGGTTTTTGCTCTAATTTTGTCTTACTTTAATTCGAATGTGTCAGGGAATTAAGGTTTACCTCTGCAGGTAAACCTCAGAGAGGGTTTTGAGCTAACTATGGCAGCAAGCTAGGGAAATCAAGGAATTCAATCCCACTTGTGAAAAAAATGAAGGAAAACACATGAATCATTGTGTGCTTCATACCTTTTGCCTCTCTCCACTCACTCGTCCCTGATTATTTTTGCTAAGACTCTTGTCTTTCTGGATTTTCGTTCAAGCTCCTGGAGTCCTGCCATAGATTCTCAGTTTGCTCTTTGCTCTTTGGCCTTATTATTTGGATCCAGTATTGATCATTTTGTAGGGCTTCACCTTTCAACACCTCCTATTCTTATGGGAGAAAGAGCTTGAGACAGTTTTTTAGGTCCTCATGTATGAAGTCGCCCATACCTTTAGCTTCAAAACCTCCAGAAGTGGTCTGCAGGGGAGGTGAGGTCTTTTCAGAATCAGCGTCTATGGAGAAGAGCTTTAAAATTCCATGATGATAGTGCTTAGACCTTGGGGGTTCCAACTTCACAGAAGCAGCAGCAACAACAATAATAAAATTGGCAAGAGATGAGCAACAAATAGACAAAGGAAACCTAACCAAAGTGCAAGAACTAGCTGCCAAAGTGAAATTAAAATGAAAAGATCTACCACCCAAGCTCAAAACAGAAAGGCAGATTTTATAAAAGGAAAATACAATTCAGGCCATTCCATCTGACTTCAAGCAAAGTCCAGAAGTAGAAACATTTTTGTATTAAAAAACATTCAGTTGTGGTGCTATTCACATTTCACACTGATTTTAAAAAATATACAAATTATCAAACATACACAAAAGTAGAAAGAATAGTATAGTCAAGTGCCTATTATTAAAAAAAAAAAAAAAAGACAAACATCAAATCTCCACTTGGGAAATGTAAATGCCTCGGACTCCTGAATTTTCCAGTACTTGGGAAGAATCCACTTATATGATATCTGCAATAGACAAAGGTTTTGTGGTTGTTACTGTTAATGTTGTTAGAAATCTAACTTCCTTTCTAGTTCGTATCTTCCAAAATTTTAAAAACTGAAATATAATCAACATATAACATTGTATTAGTTTTCAGATATAACAGTATATTGAGTTAATATTTGTATATATTGTAAAAATCGCTACCATAAGTCTAGATTAACATCCATTACCACACATAGTTATACTTCTGTGGGTATGATGAGAAATTTAAGATCTCTCTCTGTAACCTTCAAATATATGATACAGTCTTATTACCTCTAGTCAGCATGCTGTCCACTAATGTGATTCTTAGGATTTTTTTTATAACTGGAAGTTGGGTCTTTTGATCATCTTCACCCATTTTTCCCACCTTCTAGACCTGCCTCTGGCAATCACCACAACCCCCCCCCCCTTTCCTGGATAACAGAAAGAAGGTACCCATGTAGGAGCAACTATTGCCAGAGCTAATGCAAGGTCAGTTCTGCATTCACTCTACAGCTTCTCTTTGTGGTTCCTTCTGTACCATAGGGGGGCAATTAGCTAAGTCATCCTGAAGTTCTAGAGGAATTCTATTCTTTTCCTCCCCACCCTTCTTTAAGAATGAAAATTTTAACCAGGTTCTGAGAATCCATGTCTCAGATGTGTTGGCACTATTGCACTATAATACATTTTAGTGTATTGTGCCATACTACATCTTTCTTTGTTTAAGTAAACTCATCATCTTTCCTCTTTTAACTGGGCAAATTATAACAACATCTGATATTTACTGAAATCACTGCTTGCTAAGTTTTTTTAGGTGGGTTTTCCAATTTAATCGTCACATCAACCCTGTGAGGTGTGTACTATTACTGTCTCATTTTACTAATGAGGAAGTTGAGTCTGATGAGGAAAATGAGGTCTACATTAGCTTGTATACCTGAATTGGATGGCTGACTGCCTCATCGAAGATCTCAGGGTGGCGGAGCTGCATTTTGAACTGGGTAGGTTGACTCTGGAGTCTAAGGTCCTAGATATAATACTGCAGTGCCTCCTATGCATGAAAACACTTGGCTCTATGCTTAATTAAAGTCAATAATAACAAATAAGCAACTGATATACCTGCCTTTAAACAGTTTGTTTGTTTTTCTTATTGGAGGTCAATTCCAAGCTTTCACAAATGGAGCAAGTCGTTGTTCCTGTTAATGTTTCTAGCATAGTCCCATGTAGTTTATGATATGCTGTAGGCTTCTAAAAGACTGTTTTTGTTCTTGAAGTCTTTATTTTTTTAACAACTTTATTGAGATATATTTTATATACAACGTTCTTGAAGTTTTACTAAATAGCAATATTAATTTGTATCTAGAAAAGAACTGTCATTGTTTTCAAACATTCATAAAGCTTGAAAATAATTCCCAGTGATGATGAATCATTAATTGACAGTCCTCTTTCAGTGGAGAAGTTGGTTGTCCTTGGAGCATTTGTTTTTATTCATTTGCTGCTTTATATGTCAGGTTGCTCCAGTTTTATACAAACATCCCTAATTTCCTAGCCTTGTTGGTGAAAATATAGACCATTCATTCATCAAGTAGTTTTTGAATGACTACTCAGTGCAGCTTGGTCTCTCATTCAAAGACAGTGATGACTAGGCACAGACTTCTACTCAAATTTGTAAAAGACAAGTCAGGAAGTAGGGCAGACAAATAATTAAAGTACAATGTGTAATGTGCTATACTAGAGCTAGATACAAAGCTCTAAAGCACTAGGGTAGCATGAAGGAGAGAAGAGAGGTAAGCACATAATCTACTTCAGGATTGAAGAATCAAAAAAAGGATTCAGAGAAGAGGTGCTTTCTCTTCAAGGTAAAAACTGTTCCTTAATTGAACCACAGTGAAGTACTGATCAGAAGGAGGTAGATGGTGGTGGGTATGTGATCAAGGGGGAACATATGGTGACCAAGGTGAAAAGACCAAAGGACATGGTGCATTCAGAGAATCACAAATATCCTGTTAAGCTGGGATGGCACATTTGAAGTGGAGCCTGGGAGAGAAGAAGCTGGAAAGGTAAAGATGGGTCAGCAGGTGCTTAGGAGGCTTGTGGGTGCCATGCTGATGGATATGTGCTCTACACTTTTGGTGCTAATAAAAGATTTTAAGTGACATGGTGACATGATCTTTGATTTTAAAAGACAGCTCTAGAAGCAATATCTGCAGTGATCCCAGAGCGGAAAGAGACCAGTTATGCTAGATGCTGAGACTAGGCTTGACATAACCAACATTTATAGTGCTAAAGATCATCTTAGCATGCCAGCATTTACGGTAGTGAATGTCAAGCATTAGGCTTCTCTGCTCAGGACCCAAAACACCACACCTTCTGTATGTATTAACGAACAACACAGATTTTTTTCCACATGTAAGAAGAGAGAACTGGGCAGGTTCCTTTATAAGAAAAGCTGAAATAAAAGAATGAGACATGCACAAAGGCTTTCTACCAAACCAAACCCCATTATTGGTAATGCCCTGAAGGGAATATCTCAGGCTATCAGAAGTCATAATTTCAATTTTGTGGAAAATCAAAAAATCATATAATAGTCTCCAGGAGATGGATTTATACAGTATCCAACATTAAATTCTGTCTTAAATGATGATACTCACACGCCATTGGATGATATTAAACTATATACACTTTGAAATATCCCTTTTCATTTTTCTCTAGAGTTCCTTCCCTAGCTAAAGGAATCCACTATTTCTGTGGGTAAAAGAAGAAAGTAAATGGCTTTCATATGAGGAGAAAGTCCATTCTTATTCTAAATCCTAGCCAATGAGCCCATGAATAATGCCAAACCTGCTTGCTATTTAATCTTTTATCTGCAGACTAAGTTTTCATAGACTTAACTGTAGCCTTCAACTACTTACCACCAGCTTTTCAGCAGAAAAATTCATGGTTAGAAGCACTGTATAATGATTTCAAAGTATAGTTCTATGGGTCAGATAAAATGAGTTTTTCCCTTTTGGGACAGCTAAAATGTGTTTGTGGAAAATTACACAGAAATAATTATATATCACACAGCAGACTAAGAGATGTAGTAATGGGCCAAGACTGAGAATTGTGAGATGGGGGATTAAGGAGAATAAAAAAGGTTTACACAGTTGCGGTGGGCAACAATGGTACCCTTTACTTTTACATTTCAATGGTGCCTAGATAACAGAGTTTGTTTGCAATAGAATAAGCTTATCCTGCTTCTTATCCAAAGTTAAAAATGAACAATTAGAGGGCTGGAGAGAGGTGAGGGTAGAATAAGGGTGAGTAGAGGTCTTGGCTGAAAATACAGATGAGCAGAGCAGGGTTAGAAGAAGTTGTCCATTTAGAAGCAACATCCCCAATAGATAGAAGAAGTGATTAAACTTCTCGAATTTTTGAAATTCCGAGTGGTACATATTAAATAGTTTTACAGATCAGGAAACTGGTTCAGAGAGAAGTTAACGGACTCACCTAATATTCAAGAGATGATCATTAGAGGAGTCCGGATTCCAACCGAAGCCATTCTCCTAGTTGAGATCGGTGGTGCCTGTCATGTCCTCCCTTTGAAGGCGCTGCCTCTCCAGGTTCCGTTTGTGTCCAATGATTCAGTGAAAACAGAAGCTGCTAAATGCCTGTGATCAGGGTACCTGGCGAGGACAGCTTTCTCTGCCAAGACTTAGGAAAAGTCAGAGCCAGAAGGTAACTCCCCACAGGGCCATGTTGGTAAGAGATGCTTTAGAAGCTAGAGAGTGTTCAGTTCCTCTGAGGGTACTGTTGGCTCTGTTCATCGCCCTTGCTGTTCTTCGAATTTAGGGAGCAACAGTAATAGGTCTGAAAGCCCTGCCTGGCACACCAGTGTGTGTCCAGAAACTGAATATTGCAAGGTTGTTTGAAAAACATTGCTCCTTTAGCTAGATGGGATTGGGAGACAAACCAAAAGTGACTCTTAATCTCACAAAACAAACTGAGGGTTGCTGGGGGGAGGGGGGATGGGAGAAGGGGGGTGGGGTTATGGACATGGGGAAGGGTATGTGCTATGGTGAGTGCTGTGAAGTGTGTAAACCTGGCGACTCACAGACCTGTACCCCTGGGGATAAAGATATATGTTTATAAAAAATAAAAAAATTAAAAATTAAAAATTAAAAAAAAAAGAATATTTCTCATTGAAGAGGTAGGTCTGGCCCAGACCCAATAGAGTCTTAGTATTTTGAGAAGAAATGGGAGACCCCACTTTAACAGTAGTAATAGCAATGGAGGAGGCGATGGAAGGAGCGAAAGCGGCCCCAGCGCTCCCAGCGGCCCCAGCGCTCCCAGCGGCCCCAGCGCTCCCAGCGGCCCCAGCGGCCCCAGCGCTCCCAGCGCTCCCAGCGGCCCCAGCGCTCCCAGCGGCCCCAGCGGCAGTCCTAGCGCACACGTGCATCTTGCTCCGCACGCCAATGCTCTGGGTTAAGTGTTATGGTGTATACTGATTGTTAAGTCTCGCACCTTCGCTAGGGAGGTGCTCTTATAACCCGCGTTTTTCAGACACAAATGTAAGGAAAACGATAACAGTAACCGCTCCAGTCACGGAGCTGGTATGCCGCAGATCCCGCGTTCCACTCCGCAGCCTGATTGTAGAACCCCACTGTGCACCCTGAAGCTATACAGAGCTTGAGAAGTAATCAGCATGATAGGTTAAATGATCACGATTTAAATATTTTAATACCAATTCAAAATTCTTTTTAATACTTCTAAAACGTTAACAAGAGTCATTAATAAAAATCTAGCACCAATTAAACTTTTTTTTTTTAAGATTTTGTTTACTGGAGAGAGCGAGAGTGAGAGAGAGCACAAAAGGGGAGAAGGTCAGAGGGAGAAGCAGACTCCCCACAGACTCCCCAGAGCCCAATGAGGGACTGGATGGGGAATTCCAGGACCATGACCTGAGCGGAAGGCAGTTGCTCAACCAATTGAGCCACGCCGGGCGCCCGCATCGATTAAACTCATTAAATTTCAGGTGCTGTGCTCTGCGCTGTATTTGGTTTAATCCTCCTAGCGACAGTCTAAGCTAGATATTATTATGATCATCACTTTTGCAAATGTAACAAGCCAATAAGCTTCAGGTAGAGGGGTAGCGCTCTAAGGGGGATGCGTGGGATTTGAATTTTCACAGAGTAAATCTCGAGCCGAGGCCCTTAAATATGCCTCTTTAAACCATAAGCCTTTGAGATATGAGGCTACCTTACTTGAGGAATAATCAGGATGTTATTTTCTACCTATTGAATGTTCACTACCCTTTCCGAGGAAGACAAAGAAGTACAAGGCAGAATATTTCACCATCATTGAAGAGTGAGCTGAAGCCACCGCAGGGAGGGATGAGAGGCAGTGGGAAAGGACTCTAGAGGCTAGCAGTGAGCCCCTGGGCACTGAGATGAGGACGTGCGGAGAGAGGGAGCACCGAGATCCCTGAAGACACTAGAAAAGGAGGCAGTCTTCGTAATGTCTGCTGGTTCATTCACTTAAACCCGATCAACCCCTTCCCCCCAATCGAGTTAATTTTGCCAAAAAGGCAACAGCACAGTCTATTGGGTTCAGTTCTCCGCAGAATGGATTTGGGTTGGAACCCTCAGGCATGGTTCTGTTGCCTGAAAGGGCCTCCTGGCCAGTGACATCACACTCTCCAGGACATCAGCTCAGCTCCCTGCCGCTAAACTGGTTCCATCTGGGATGGCTCAGAATACCTTGTATTTAAGACATGCAAACTTGTTTCCGAATCAGGTCATTCTCCGGACACAGTTGGGACAAATGCAAATACTTATTTTCACACACTGCCAGCGAGGGGGGAAATGTGCTATGAAGGGTTTAAGTGCCCTCTTTTGTGCAAAGGATCGTGAGCTCCAAACCCAGGGGCCAAAACCCTGTGAGGATAATCTGAAATTTCTAGTGACTTTGTGCAAGAATGACCTCTTTAATTGCGTCTTCCCATGTTGTCTGGCTTTCATTTACTTATTGGGAGCTCCAGTTTCAGAGCCCTAAAAGGCTGATAGGAAGACACATATTTGCACTTAATACTGATAAAGTGGAAATAACAAGGAATTTCCAGTAACAGACAGTTTCAAATCTTGGTTGTGTCCATTATTTCCTGTGAGATTTGGGAATATGTTACTCATACATGTATTCAGTTGTCAGATCTTTTTTGAGCACACCTGTGCCAGGCATTAGGCTGGGTGCCGGATAGTTCCTGATAAGCAAGGGGGCCAACGATCTCTGTTCTCAGGAAGTTCACAGCCCAGGCATGGAGACAAACAGTATTAATCATGACTGTGGTAAACACCATAAAGGAAACAGTCAGGGTGCTGTGAACATTTATAAAAAAGGATATCACCTCAAAACAGCCCTGCATCTTAAACTCTTCCTTTAAAGCCTAGGAATACTATTTCTTGGATTCATTGAATTGTGAGGTGATAAATAAAGAGAGTGAATGTATCAGAAAATCCTATAGCAAAGTAACAAATACATACATTTTTTAACTAGTGTGGTGATTTCCCTGATACTCTTGCTTGGAATGGGACTACCACACCGGGGTCACCTCCCCTACCCACCACAACCCAGCACTGGAAGGGAGTCCTGATGAAAACCAGACCTGTTAACCTTTCCCTCTCCACACCTGTATGCACGCTGCCTGAAAAGAACCAAACCTACTCTTTCCAAGCTTCAGTATTTTCCTGTCCTGTAACTGTATTTCAGAAGTCATCCAAAAGCATACTTAGAGAACATCCAATAATCTTTTTAATCTTTTAACCAGAAAGTTTTGCTATTTGATTTCACTTTTTAATTTTATATATTTAAAAAAAACCCTTTCAGATGAAACATTTTCGATTATACATTTTGAATCCAGGGTTTTAACATGTCTGGCAGACAGAAATGTCCCAGAAGGCAGGAAGATTCATGTCCCTATATTTTATAAATTCATGTTCAAATTCTACAGCCAACTTAAGTATTTTTTTTCCTTGAGAGTAATTAAATATTATTATAGTGGCTACTTTTGTCTGAAATAATTTCTTCAACTTGGAATTCATTGCTATGTCTTCGGTTGGAGAAACAGTGTTCAAGTTCCCAAAAGCCCAGATTTCCACATATGTACTTTATTCTTTTAATGATGAAAAAATAAAACCTTTTGTACTTTTAAACACAGGAGGCTTGAATTTCCAATTTGCAGAGGTTTTTTTTTGTTTGTTTGTTTTGATTTTTTTTTTTTTAACTACAAAAAAGTATTCTGCTGAAATCTACCTTAGTTCCAGGACCTGATTTATGACTGGGAATAATAGCTTGCATAGGAGAAGAAAAAGAGAGAGAGAGAGACTTCAAGCTTATACTCATATTTAAATGGTTTATTGCAGCAATTTTCTGTGTTGGGTTTATGAAACTCTTTCTGCTTAAACCTCATTGTTTAGATCTATCTATATCTGTATCTGTATCAATGTGTATAGTTTAGTCACAGGGATCTTTCTTGTTTTTTTTTTTAAATTTAATTTAATTTCAATGTTCCAAAATTCATTGTTTATGCACCACACCCAGTGCTCCATATAATACATGCCCTCCACAATATCCACCACTAGGCTCACCCAACCACCCTCCAGCCTCCCCTCCAAAACCTTCAGTTTGTTTCTCAGAGTCCACAGTCTCTCATGGTTTGTCTCCCCCTCCAATATCCCCCAATTCACTTTTCCTTTCCTTCTCCTAATGTCCTCCATGTTATTCCTTATGCTCCACAAGTAAGTGAAACCATATGATAATTGACTCTCTCTGCTTGACTTATTTCACTCAGCATACTCTCTTCCAGTCCTGTCTATGTTGATACAAATGTCAGTTATTCATCCTTTCTAATGGAGGCGTAATACTCCATTGTATATATGGACCACATCTTCCTTATCTATTCGTCCATTGAAGGGCCTCTTGGTTCTTCCCACAATTTAGTGACTACAGCCATTGCTGCCATTGAATATTGAGATACAGATGGTCCTTTTTTTCACTATGTCTGTATCTTTGGGGTAAATACCCAGTAGTGCAATTGCAGGGTTATAAGGAATCTCTATTTTTCATTTCTTAAGGAATCCCCACAATGTTTTCCAAAGTAGCTGCACCAACCTGCAGTCCCACCAACAGTGTAAGAGGGTTCCCTTTCTCCATATCCTCTCCAACACTTGTTGTTCACTGTCTTGTTAATTTTGGCCATTCTAACTGATGTAAGGAGGTATCTCAGGGTGGTTTTGATTTGAATCTCCATGATGGCTGATGATGATGAACATTTTTTCATGTGTCTGTTAACCATTTGTATGTCTTCTTTGGAGAAGTGTCTGTTTATATCCTCTGCCCATTTTTTGACTTGATTATCTGTTTTGTGTGTGTTGGCTTTCTATGGAGATTTTCTTTCTATCTATCTATCTATCTATCTATCTATAATTTACTCATATGTCTAAAACCAGATTTCTGGATGTCCTTTCACAAAGGAAAAGCTTGTATTTTCAGAGAGTTTCTCATTGAGTAGACATAGTGTCCTCATCATTTCATCTCCTCTTTGGATACCCAAATAGCTACTGGGATCCTTGGATATCAAGTGAGAAGAGGAAGTACTTTATAAAATGCCAGAGGCTCTCCCTTCCTTGCTTTATTTACTTCTTTTCTCCATTTTCCTTCTGCCACACTGTGATCTGGGTGATAGCCGATTCAGGGCAAAGATGATGTCAAACTGCTGTCAAGCCAATGGCATGGAAAAAAAAAGAATGAACATGTTCTCCCTTCAAAATGATTGATTCCATGGCTCCATATTCATCATCTGGCTCATCGTGATCAGCTCTGCTCAGCCCATTGTAGGGTGACCTCCTTAGCACTTCCTGTGCCCTTCCTGCCACTGTCGCCACCGGGAGGCTCCGCGTGTGTGGTGGGGGCTAATGAGGTCTGAGTCATGGAGTTAGCCTCTCCCCTTTCCAGTTGTCAGGCTTACAAGGGCCAGAGAAAGGCAAAGGGCCACACTCAGACAGACGTCTGTTGAAGGGGAGGTGTCCTCATCTTCTTGCTGAGATCATCCACGTGACCTGTGCTGAAAGATTGTCAGACAGTCAGATGGCCCTGAGCCTTCAGTAAATTCATGGACTGTCTGGGGGTAAATTTATCATCCGAGACAGGCTGCTTTGCAGACTGCTAAACGTGCATATCCTTAGCGGGAGAGGTGGCTCTGGGAGAACACAGCCTGTGTCCCTGGAGCATCTGTTTTATTATCCTGGGAGATGGAAAACTTTTTCTAGAAAAGTAACGGTTTTGTTTGATGTCTAATGCCAAAGTGGGATAAATCTTAAAGGTGAATAAAGAAACTTCAAAGAGATGCTGCACTTGGGCAAAGCCCTCATATTCCTTCTCTCAACCTTCTCTCCCAGTTCCCCCCAAACTTTCCCTTGTCTCTGCTACTTCAGTGGGTCAATTTAGATCAAATGTCCTAAGACAGTGTTTTCCGAACAGTGGGTCATGACCCATTAGTGGATTGTGAAAATAAATTTAGTGAGTCACAACTAACACTTAAAAAATGAAATAAAATAGAGTATTTGGGTTACAATGAAATGAATTCCTTACTGGGGACCATGGTAAAAAAATGTTTCAAAGCTGCTGCTCTAAGTGATTGATTTCCATAACTTCTTCATACCCATAAAACAATCATTTAAAAAACCCTGACAATGATTAAAACAACTCTTCTTTTAATGACACACTGGCCATGTCTGCTGATGAAGAGGAACTAGAAGAAATCACATGCTTATCTGAACCTCAGCCGTGGTATCTTATTTTTTCTTAAAGCAACCTCTACATTTTCCATGGTAAAAGATTTAAGTGATTAGGGGCATGGTGTGTGTGTGTGTGTGTGTGTGCACATGAGTGTGTGTGTGCGTGTATTTGTGTGTAGCTTCTAAGGAAAGGAAATCACATTGCTGGAAAGTGAAATCTTTGGACGTAGTTTTTTATTTCAAGGCTTTTCAGTTACATGGCGTCTTTAAAAAGTTTGACATACAAAATCGTTTGGATGTTGGAATCCAAATCACGTAATTTCTCTTCCAGATGTTCTGCTTATTTGCGTATTTCTTTTTAAATCTGTGTGTGTAAGCCAGTGCTCGGGAGTATCACTGTATGTTCGAATCATCTGTTTCTATGACCTTTGCCTTTATTGATTTGTTTTCTTTTGCCCTATTTTTAATGTTGCCTTTGAGATTAAAGTCATTTTTCTTCTGCAATGGTAGGTGAATTGTGACTTTGCCGTTAAGAAAGAGAGATTTTGATAAGGGAAAAAAAAAAAAAAGAGAGATGGGTAGCTCCATAACGCATTTTTTTTTTATTTTAATGAACCTATTCAGAAGAAAACGAGACAAACAATATATCCCTACCATGTAAAAACAAAGATGATACAGGGGGAACCAAAAACTATCTCAAAAACAAGCAACATTTCTCGAACACTTATTATGTACCTAGCACTATTGTAGGCATTCTAGAGGTATTATTTCATTTAATTCATTTAATAAACAACAGCCTTAAGTGAGAGGCACTAATGTTATCCCCGTTTTTTTGAAGCTGAAACTGAGACTTACAGAGGTCAAGTAGTTTGAAGTGCCATCAGTGATGAGGAAGGTTTTTAGAGAGATGAAATGACTCTGCTGGCCTTCCTCCCAACCACTGACTCCTTGCTAAGACTCAATCGCTATGCTCTACTGCCTCCCATAGAAAAATAAATAATGCAAACAACAGATAATATTTCACATATTCCATTCAACAAATACTTCTGGACTGCCCACCACATGCCACGATCTATGTTTGATGCTAAGAATATATTGATCAGTTGAGTCAGATAATAAATCTATATGTACAGTAAAATATATAAAGATATAAGTTTTCCAGGCTCAACTTCCAATGATGGATCTCTGTGGTTAGGAGGGAGGAATGGGAAGAAGAGAAACATCCTGTGAAGTCAATTTTAAGAACTTTAATATAGCAGCACTTTAAGAGTGTACCACAAATTAATTCTGTAGCCAGCATCTAGTTATTTCTAGTCATTATCCGTAAGAGGAATTATGCTTGCAATGGAATTTTACAGCTGCTTTGCTTAGCTTCATTATTATATCAAAGTGGTTAATAAGATATATATATATATATATATAAATATATGTATCTTATTATATTTATTATATATATACGTGTGTGTGTGTGTGTGTGTGTGTGTGTGTGTGTGTATAATCTTGTTCCATTGTCTGGGGGAGCTTGAATGTAGCAGCACCAGCAGAAGCAGAGAAAGGGACTCTGATGAGCTTGTTTGTCATTTCTCTAAGTGGCTTGGGTTCTTTCACCATAAAACACCGGCCCCTTGGTTCTGTCCTCTCTACCCCACTGGTAGGCAAGCAATGGTGCATAGTATAGTGATGGGGAGATTCCAATCAACCCCTTCTTTCCCAGCCAAGATGTGTTTCTCCAAGAAGACTTCTACATTGTCCAGCTGGTACAAAATCTAAGTATGCAGCCCCTAATAGCAGCAGACTCTTGAACCCAACTCTGCCCTCTCTTTCATAGCTGTGTGACTTTCAGCCAGTTGCTGAATTTCTTTTTTACTTTTTAAATCCTTACAAAATACTTTAGCCAAACAAAAATGTGAGGGGAATGATATAATGACTACCCATCTGCTCAAGTCTCAGCTTAAAAATCAGACATAGAGGCAACTGGGGTGCACTCAGTTCAATGTCCCACTCTTGATTTTGGCTCAGGTCATGATCTCAGGGTGGTGAGGTTGAGCCCCGCGTCAGGCTCCACACTTAGCTTGGAGTCTGCCTGAGACTCTTTCTCCCTCTCCCTCTGCCCCCACCCCTCACTGTGCTTTCTCTTTCTCTCTCTCTCAAATAAATAAATAACAATCTTCAAAAAAAAAATCAAACATAGAAGTGGAGTGGCAGCCTCTCTATGCACAGTCTAACCCATTTTCCTCCATCAAAAGAGAAGCATTTGAGTTTGATGTTTGTTATTCCTGCCAACATCCTTAAACATATGTGTTTATGTCTAGCCAATATGTACTATTGTTTGGCATGTTTTGAAAAAAAGTACGTAAACTGTATTATCCTGTGGATATCCTATGTAACTTGCTTTTTCCTTCAATTTTCTGCTTAGGAGATTTATTTATCATATAACCTCTCTGAGTCCTAGTTTCTTCATTGATAAAATGAGCATTGTAGACATATTGCATAAGGTTGGCGTGAAGATCTTAAAGAAAACAACATATAGGCTGTAAGTGGCAGAGTATTTGGCACATTGTACATACTAAAGAGAGTGCCATTCTCTTTCTGTCCTTCCTGGAACAGTGTTGTACATCTGACAACTCAGAGGAAGCAAGCACTTGGATTACACATTACAGTTTGTGACTAAACATTCCCATTGGTATCAAAATGGCCCCACACAGGACAGGCAGGCTAATTATAAGAATTAGCATCGAATGTTTCCTAAGAGAATCCAGCCTAAGTATGATGCTTCACATAGTTACAGTCATAATTTCCTTCTGGTTCTTCAATATCAGAGTTAGATTTCTGAATACGGAAAATATAAAAATACCATATGAGTATGATTTATACATGGAACATTCTGAAAATTCTATGTTGATCATCTCTGATGAAGATATTATAGAAACATAAACAGCAGTGTGATTTAATATACTACACTTTTGTTTTTCCTCAACCTATTCTTTCCACACTCTTGTGTCCAATTCTCTATTTTTGTTATTTTATATTTAATTGCTTCTGCTAAAGTAAACATATTGCTAGAATTGCCAATTACCTTATAAATATTCAAATCATGCATTGCTTTCATTGAGACGGTTTTAGTTTTCCTGGAATTCCAACAAATTTCAGTCAATCATTCATACTATAAAAATGTGGTTAGAAACCTTTGAATAATTTGTCTAAAATTTAGGTTCCTTATAACATTTGGCCTAATGTTGACTGAAGGGATGCCTGTCTACACAATGTCAAAACATGTAGGATTTCAATCTTTTCCATAAAAATTGTTGTCATTTTGTAAGACAGAAAAGGGAGGGATGTAAAACTGATTTTTGAGTTTTGTACAGAGAAAACAACTGATTTATTAATGAAATATTTTCCTTTTCTCCACGTTACTTTTTTGTTGTGTAAATGTAAGCACAATCATAGAGAACATATTTACTTATGGTAAACAACATTAAAAAAAGAGAGATTCTCACAATCTTGATGTAGTCAATACATGTGCTGAATCACATACTAAGAGTAAATGTTAGGTGGGAGGAATAGAGCTTGTATACCAAAGGTTTATTATTTTCTAATTGAACTTGACTTCCAAGGAAAAGCCAGCACCAAGCTTTCAGTATGAAATACAGAGGATGGCAGTTGTGTGTAAATCTAATTACTAACCTATTCAAAATCCTTCTTACACAACTGGTTAAAGATGAAGCTCATCATTTGATCAAAGGGAACCACTAGATCTCTAAATTATATAAATAGGCAGAAGAGGTAATTGTTTTTTTAAAGATAAGGCTTTAAACACTAACTGATGCTACTTTTCTTGAAACAAATGCAGCCCAAGATAGATTAATAGTGGTTTCCAAAACACCCGCAAAGATTTATTATTCTAAAACTATTAATTTTGCTTCATTCTTTTTCCTTTCTATAATTATGATACAGTATCTTATTGCTAAGGGGATGTTAAAAATGTCTGATTTACTTACATCAACCATTATTCCTCACAGGTGGCAAGAACTATCTACAAATTGTACAACATGTTACCAAAATACTTATTTGAGCTAAAATTTTTTTTAAAGATTTTATTTATTTATTTGACAGATAGATCACAAGTAGGCAGAGAGGCAGGCAGAGAGAGGAAGGGAAGCAGGCTCCCTGCTGAGCAGAGAGCCCGATGTGGGGCTCGATCCCAGGACCCTAGGACCATGACCTGAGCCGAAAGCAGAGTCTTTAACCTACTGAGCCACCCAGGTGCCCCTGAACCAAATATTTTTAACTGAAAAATTGAACTAACATTGATGAGCTGAGCTTTAAGACTTCATGCAGTTGATGGGACAGAATCCTTTTCAATTACTGGACAGCTTTCCTTGCACCCCTCACTGCCCTGTTCTGTTTCACCAAAATAACTGATTGCTTTAGAAGAGTTCAGATGGGATCAAAATTCATATGAAATGGGTATCTCAGGTATTGTTTAAACAAATAATTACACAAAAATGAGACCAGTGATTTTGGATGGATTTTTGACATTAGGCAACACAAAATTATCCTAGTTTGCTAAGAAATGAACAGCTTAGATCATTTATCACTACTGTTGATATATCAGGAATAATTGTACATTCATGTTTCCCATGGGTCATACAGTTAGTTGCTCCTTGCCTTGCATAGTGCGGGGGTATATAAATAACCCAGTCAGCTGAAATGTGTTAAGCTACCTTAATAATCAATAGGAAAATTATGACTGTCCTTGACTTTTAAAATCTTTTGTTAAAACATTAACATTATTGTTAAGGTTACCACTAATGTACCATTTATCTTACCATTTGTTATAAATGTGTAAGGAAAATTTTAAAAGCAGTAACACTAACAATTATCTAGTATACTATAATTTAAAATATTAGAACCTTGAGAAGTGAGTTGTTTTACTTCTTGGTAAAAATAACTTATCAAGGGATGCTTGGGTGGCTCCGTAGGTTAAGTGTCTGCCTTTGGCTCAAGTCATGATCCCAGAGGGTCCTGGGATCGAGTCCCAAATTGGGCTCTCTGCTCAACAGGGAGACACTTCTCCTTCTGCCTGTTGCTCCCCATGCTTGTGCGCTCTCTTTCTCTCTCTCTCTCTTTCTCTGACAAATGCATAAATAAAGTATCTTAAAAAAATAACTCGTCAAGAGTAGTTTGAACAGCACCTCTCTCTTTCTCATCATACAACTTAGTGATCCAGAGCAACAACCGTTTCCATGCCCCGGCTCGCTGTCACACACCTTTCTAACTGGTTGACTCCAACATTTTCTCTTTTGCACTTTCAGTGTCATGAAATATCTTTGATAGTTCCTTCATTGTGAAGATTTTCATCTCTGCCTCTGGGGCATCTTCATCCCTTTTGTCAAACCAGTCTCCTCATTTAGGAAGTCAGCTTCACTAAGTGCTACCTCCACATCTAGAGTCTCTCCACCTGCAGCGACATCAACCTTCTTACGGGCAGCCAATTTCTTCTATAACTCCATTGACATTAAGGTCAAGAATCACTTAAAGTGCTCCTACTTTTGTGTCTTTGCTGCTTTTTCACTTTTATTAGCTGGTTCTCTCTTTCAATGATCTATTCTTGCTAAAGGCTATAAGAGTCTGTCTGTGGGAGACAAGGAGGCCGGCCAACCACATGCTTCGCTGTCTAGACTTGAACTGAATAACAGATGTGTGGTGACCAAAAAAGTGATAGACTTTGAAAGAAACAATGGGATTAGTCCCTGACCATGAAGCAAATCTGTTACTGCCATAGTGACTGGAGACTGAAGAGCCAGCAGCAAAGTTCAGACTTGACACAGTTGCTAATATACTGTGGTAACTGAAATTTGGAGTGTTGTTGGAGGACTGGGATTGAACTAAATCACGGCAACTGAAATTTGTGTGTGTTAGAACCACAGAAAGCAAGGACTACCTGCATTTGATCCCTTAAAACAACGGTTGGGCCAGAGATCAAAACTGCCATTCCTGGTATTCCAATATGAGGACTTAAAAACACTTCTTTCTGGTGTCAGCAGAGCTTGTGTCTCGATTTTAAATCTTCAATAAAAATGTGATGTCATCCCTGATTTTTCTCCCCATTGTGGAAGATGAAGAAAAAAGCCAATCTAATTACCAGTCACTCCTTAGAATGAACAAATACAGATATTGATCAAACGCACAATTGAAATGTTTTGGGTTGACATGTAAATGTCCTATTTGTCCTAATAGGGCTTACTGTACATGAGCATAGATAAACACACATGCGCATACACACAGTCTCTTATTGTCCATTTATGCTTAATGTTCTATAGAAAACAATGATATCGAGCTCACAGGATAGACAAAGATCAGCTTTCAAATGTAGTAGTAACACTTATCTTTGGAATTTTTATATGCAACTATAACATTATACACACACGCACATAGAGTCAGCTCTGTGATAATGCTTGTTTGTATAATGCTTTCCATTAGGGAACAATCTGAGCATAGTGCAAATTTTGCATTTGCTTATGCACAATTTCACACGAGAGAAATAGGATGTGAACGCAGAAAACCCAGAGGAACCAAGCTGCATTTGAACACGCAAAATGCACCGAGCACAGGCCTCAAGCACCCATCAGCTACGTTATTTCACCACAGGTTTCATGAGTGACATTCATCCACACCTAATGTTACAATGTTTTGTCATGTATCACATAACTCTCTTGCCTCACAATAAATCACTTCCACAAGTGAACTTCAGGTCCCTTTTGAGATAAAATGCCATGATTATTGTATTACCCATACATTTATTAACCATTTAAGGTGGGGAAAGCTATGTTTCTGTTTTTATTAGGTTGATCTCTCTTTCTTTTTAAGGTATCACTGACACACCAATTTCACCAGGCCTGCGGTTTTTATTGTGAGAATTTTCCTAGTGCAGTGATTTTTAAAACATGTATAAATATTACATATGTATATGTAGACTGTAACTAGAATGTATGTGACTCCCCTCTCCCCCAGGAAAACTCATTAGTTCGAAACCATATAAAATCTGGGTGGTTGGGTCCATTGTATGATGTTGTTTTTCCAGGCTTTAAATATCTTCTATGTGATAAAGCCAATTGGACCAATAGTCAAAAGGATGAGTGCTCTCTCTGACCTCTAAAATCAGATCCATAATAGTGAAGGTTATTTTCCTTATCTTGTTTGTAAAACCTGGAGCTGGTGAAGAGAATTTTAAGCTTCTTCAGTGAGGTTCTACCTAGCTAGCTTTGAATTGTCTAAACCAATTTTTGTCAAACTTGTATGTGGTTTGGAACCACCTGGAGGGTTTGTTAAAACACACATTGCTGACATTCTGGTTCATTAGGTCAAGGGTAGGACCCAAGCATTTGCATTTCCAAGTTCCCAGGCAATATCAGGACCAACTTATTCATTAAGCATAATAGGTATAGCCCCTATGGTATACTTCACTCTTAGTGGCCCATGAAAATGGTTTGATTTTAATCTCTCTTAAAATCAGAAGAAAATAGTTAATATAATAAGAGTGAATGTATAATGATGAATCCAATCTTTATAACAGTCCTGCCTAAAAATATTAATTCTAATTTTATTTGATTTTTTTAATGAAGGAAGGGACACACAAAAGCAAAAGTGGCCCTGGTCCACCAAAGTCAGGACGTGGCCTTAAGCGGTGTGGCTGTTGCTGACAGGAAGTGTATGTTGAAAACTGCTGCTCTAAACTTATCCATCTTTGGGAATTTGTTAACGTTCCAGGGTTCCAGTTTTTCTTCTTCACTGTTTTGACTTTGTGCTGTTTTTAATCAGAAGAAACAATTTTTAGGCACTCTCTCCAGTGTGAAGGAAGTCAAGTGAACTACAAGCTCATTTAAGTTCACAAGGTGATGTAGACCACCATAGTCAGAAATGTTATATCCAGCAGGACTGTGTTATCCCTTGCTCAGCTGTAAGCTGTGCCTCCATGGTTACAAAAAGACCAGTTTAAAAATTCAACCAGTGAAGAATTCGGATGAGAAGACAATGCTTAACCAACAAGCACCTTTATAAAGAACTGTACTATAGGAGAAGGACTTTCTCATTTAGGACCTATTTGTTCTTCAGGACCACCTATTGAATAAGTGTTGCAAGAAGAATAAACAGAAGTCATCCCCACCCCATAAATCACTCACAGGATAAACAGGGTTGAAACAAATAGCCCTTTAGTAACACCAGGCAACTCAAGTTCAGCTCCAGCGCCCCTCCTTCTTCAGAGATCACTGGGGCCACAACTTCAGAAATGCAAAAGCTACAATGAGTGCATTAGAACTACACCACAACACCTTGAGCACTTTCAATGCTCTTCCCCACTTAGTAGAATCACTCACAATAAGGAGGGCCTCATTAAAATTAAATTTTAATTTAAAATTTTTAATTTAAATTGAATTTAAAATTTAAATTTTAATTTAAATTTAATTTGTTCATTAAAATGAACAAAATTCTTATTGAATTTTTATATTTAAAGCATTTCATAAGTTTATTTTGGAACATAGAGAACCTACTGACAAGCAAGAAGGAGGAAATAAAAATAAGCCATAAGCTCGCCCTTGAGAGGTATCCGTTGATAATATTTTGGTCTATTTTGCAGGTATTTTCGGTTATTTCATGTGCATTACTTTAAAAAACAGATGATAGAATTTATACTCTCTGCAATTTTACTTTAAAGCTTAACAATATATCACAAATATAATAACATAATCATCAAGGTAACTTTATGCCTGATATTCAACATGGAATTTTTGTTCCTTTTTGTTGAAGATTTCCATTATTCTTTTCTCTGGTACAAACAATGCTTAAATGAATTGTGTGTGTGTTTATGTGGTTAAATATTTATTTCTTTAATTTATTATAGAATTGAAGTCCCTAGGTTAAAGAGGCAGGTAATCTTAAGGTGTCTGACTCATATTTCAAATTGTGCTTTGGCTCTAAGACTTCTCTAATTCACACTGAGAGGGAGGTACTGTGTAGTGAGATTGATTCCATTATCCAGTATTTTTTTAAAAAAGTAGTTCTAGAGGTACATTTAGGAATAATTGTGATCAGGACAACATGCACAAAATGCAGCCTTCAGTTAATAAGAAGTGTGCCAAGGCAGGCTGAGGGGTAGGGTAGGGGAGGCAGGAGAGGAGACAGGGTCCCCCGCCCCAGATAGCCTGCTCCTGATCTCTGTTCCTTAGCAGTTTCCATAGTCATCAACTACTTAAAAGGCTCCGCCTAGCCAGGGGAATCTCACTCAACTTGACAGCGAGAGGCGAGGCAGTGATGATAAAGGAAAAATTACAGAAACTTTAAAAATGATTAAAATTTTACTCTCTTCTGTGTTGGGGCCTTGGGGCAAAGCCCCAACCAGCTCATTCACGTTCTAGCTCTGAGAGACTTTCCTTTGACTGTTGGCTTGTGGTCCTGGGCAAGTGGGGCCACCCGGCCTCAATATCAGATGACTCCACAAGAGATGCTTCGAGGACCACAAGAGTGATCAGTTTCACCCTTCATTCCAGTGAATAGTAGTGGCTGTCTGGGAGTGCTGTGTTGAGAAGGGTCCTGGAGCTGTAATCAGCATAGCTAGGGCAGGGTTGTGACCATCTGGCAAGATCTGTTATGGGGACTGGCACCATACATATCCCGTATTTATCACACTTTTTCTAAAAAAAGTTCTCTTTTAATTAATTCCCTCCTGTTGGTCACTGGAACAATAACCCATTCAGCTACCTACAGCCTGGTTCTTGTACACACCTTTTCCTCTTACAGCGATAGGAATTCATCTGGACAAGCCAGCAGATTCCTTTCTTTTTCTTTTCAAAAAATAAGTGAAAAAAAAAAAAAAAAGAGAAAAGCACTTTAACATTTTTGGATGTTTGCAGTGTTTTCCTAATTCTTCTGTTTATTTTCTCTTTAGATAAAGAAGGTAAAATGGGAAGAAGACTATTAAAATGTATTTCAAATCCATGTTATGACCATCAGGTATCAATTAGAAAAAGAGGGACATAGGGAAGGGGGTAATAAAAGGCGGGAGGCAGGAGAAAGACCAAAGGTGAGGGAGATACCCGCTGGAATTTGAGGAGGGGTGGAAAGGGTATCATTTATCCTGAAGAGGAAAAAAATGAGGGTTAATATAGACATAAGCTGGGAAGCAACAGGGGATATAGCAGGGAGTGAGTGGGGGAGGAAGACACAGGTCCCATGGTTCTTGAAAAGACTCTTCTAAAAATGAGCAGACTGACCCAGACAGAATGAAATCACAACTTAATCTTATGGAAGTCACCTGAAGTAAACTTTGAGATGTCATGGAGGGACCCAGAGGAGCTTCGGTTGAAAATGCAATTACATGTTAAATGAGGAATCTAACAACTTGTATTGGTCAGTTTCTTCTAACAGGTTGCTTCAGGGCGTCCTTAGCTTCTATTAAGACTGAGAGTTTGCTTGGTGTGGCCCAGTGGGTTAAAGCCTTTGCCTTCGGCTCAGGTCATGATCCCAGGGTCCTGGGTTTGAGCCCCGCATCGGGCTCTCTGCTCAGCAGGGAGCCTGTTTCCTCCTCTCTCTCTGCCTGCCTCTCTGCCTACTTGTAATCTCTGTCTGTCAAATAAATAAATAAAATCTTTTTTTTTTTTTTTTAAAAAAGACTGAAAGTTTGCTTAATGAATCACAATGCTGACATCTCATAATAGTCTCATGTACAAATTCCTTAAATTCAACAGAAGAATAAATGCAAGTCCACTGTCAGAAGCTATAGCCTCTAGCAAGACGTGTGATGTAAATGATCGGTGTGGGGCTGTCATTGTCACAGCCAGCATGAAAAATGGAACTCAGGCCACTGGGGCCATTTTGGCTCGTTTTAGCACTTAGAATAACTCTCTAACATCGAAAGGTAATTTTGACAAAAAAATGTCTCGAGTCATTTGCTGTAAAAATACAGGTGTTTGGGAAGAATTACTTTTAATTTCTTGGCCGGTACTAGACCTCTATGTGGTCTTCTGTTTTCGGATTCTTCTTTGAAAAAACAAACCGGCTTAAAATGTTATAAACCATACCTGTCTATATTAATAGTCAAACATTATATCAGTGTATAAAATTAAAACTGAATAGCCCTTCAAAAAAGGAATGTTCCTCATTCCGCAGGAATAAGTACTACTGAGTCTGATGGGTATTTTTCTAGACTTAGAAAAAATTCACACACCAGTATATAGAGTTAAATACCTTTCCAAATGCTTCTTCTATGCCTCTTTTCCTCACTCACTGCTCCAACCACACTACTACCTCACAGCTTCTCTCACACATCAGGCAAATTTCAATCTCAGGACCTTAACACTTTGTGTTTCCACCACCTGGAATGTTTCTTTCCCAGGTGTGCTGGTGGCTTAACCTCTCTTTTAGATCTTTACTCAATTGTCACTTTTTCAGTGAGGCTTTCTTTGACCACCCTGTGCAACATTGTTCCCCTTGTTCAATACTCTCTACACCATTTTCTGCCCATTTCACTTCTTAGCACACTCTATCTTTAAGTAATTTTATTTATCATCTGCCTTTCTCCAGTGGGATGCAAGTTTCATGAGGGCAGGGACTCCTTTTGTCTGTTTTGATTCTTACTGAATCCCCAGAGCCTAGAACAATGCCTGACACAAACCGATACTCTGTATTTGTTAAATAAATAAATTCACATTTACCTTGGGAATATTGGAATATATTATATGCGCAGTTCGACAACCTTTTTTTTTTCTCTTCAAAGCTATGTTATAGACATCTTTTCATTCTGGTATTTAAAAATATCCTCATTCTTATTAACGCCTACATAGTTTTCCTTATAAAACACGTACTTATAATTTAGCCACATCTTTTCTGATGGACAGAGGACATGGTTTGCTCCAACTTTTTTGTGCAGAAAATAATGTTGAAATGAATGTCCCTTTTTATATATTTTCTTTGGAACCTCTTAATATCAAAATTCAGGCCATCAGACATCACTTCTTGGCACAGATTTCCTGTATATAATTTGCAATGTGCTGCATTTTTTTTGTAGCTAAGAATATATGATAATGACTTTATGAAATACCATATTTCTTCTTTGTTATTCATTCCTCAGAACTGATCATTTTTATTCTTTAAAGTCTTTGATATTGCATCCATCTGAGTCCCCAGCAAGAAAGAAATGACACATTCAAAAGGAGAAGCAGAGGGAAGTTTAAATCATTGAATTATTTATGAAAGTGTGGGCAGGGCTAAGGGAAACTCACAAGAGTCAGGGAAGTACCCCAGAGCTGGCAAGAGTGGGAAGCTGTTATCAGTCCCAGCTGAATGGGAAAGGGAAGGGATATATATTGGAACCAGGTAAGACCTGCAGGCGGAGGGTAAAACGTCTCACTAGAATCTGTGGTCTCAGAATTGTGAGCCTCTGCTAAACAACGGCCAGGCAGAGAAAGAGCTGGGAGGGATAAAGACCTGTACCTCTTTCTCCTCTTACCCTTTAGGTTCCAACCAGAGGCTTCCATTGGCTGGATACGACCAAAAGCTGTAGTGCAAGGAAACCCAATAAGCAGTTCATAGATTGTCAGCACCTTGAGAGCAGAGAGTGGAGAAGAGCAGAAAGGAGATCCGGAGGGACAAACATTAAATATCTAGCACCAGTAATTTCTCTATTAGTCTTGTTTCCAACCTTCACATTTGGTTAGCTTGGTGGACGTAGCCAGGGAATTCTAATACCAAGGTATCCTTAGGAGGTGGCACTGCCTAAGCATAAAGAATTTTCAGTGACAGACTGCTCAAGGCACCCACACTGAGTGCTCTTCTAGATTCATAGACAAAAAAATTGCTCTAAGCATTAACCGAAAGGTGGTAATGGTGCAAACATGACAATATCCTTTAGGGGGTCCCAAAAGGTACTGAATTTTAAACATGACTCTGGAGCCCGATAATCCCTGGATTGAATCCCATCTTCTGTTATTTACTAGCCTTTAGAACTTGGTCTTCATATTGTCCAATCGGATAGCCAACTAACCACATGTGGCTATTTTAAATTTATACTTACATAAACTAAAAATAAATGAAACTTAAAAATAAGCTCTTTATCTGCTCTTGCCACATTTCAAGAATTCAACAGCTAAGGTGGCCAGTGGTTTCCCTATTGGACAGCACAGATATAGACCATTTTCATTATTGTAGAAAGTTCTACTTGACCCTGCTGGGCTGGATGCTTAAACTCTTTGAACTCATCATATACTAGTACTTAACTTGTAGGCTTGCCTGAGGATTAAATAAGATAATACAGAGGAAGTTCCTAATAAACTGCAGGGCACAGAGTAGGAGCTCAATAAATGACAGTTCTAGTAATGGCAACAACAACAGAAGCGGAGTCATGATTGTGTTGTATCATACCCCTGGTAGATACTTCTGGCAATATTGCTATGCAAGGCTCTTTGCCAAAGCTGTTGAGGCTGCCAGACTTTAATAATGATCACACAGCTGCTGCTGCTGAGACCTGTGTGTTATTGAGCCGAGAGGCTCCTTGTTGTGAGATTCTCAGCGTGGCTAGGAGCTGGCTAGCAGGCTTCCATCTTGCAAGTGTGGTTATGCATGTCTCTTGCTGAAAACACTGTTCTATGGTGAGACATTTTGTCCTAAATCTTCCAAATATGCTGTGACTCCTAATTTTTTCAGGTGATTTGGAGTGGCATGGTCTGTTAACATTTTTTACAGAGAATCTGATTTTGTTTTCCTTATATCTGCAGACAACATGTGGCTCAGTCCTCTGTAGGACTTCTAACTATCAGCCTGAGCTGATACCTAGTCATGCTATTGCCTCTCTGTATCATCAAATGACCCATCCGATTCATGTTTTCATGGCATTGTTTAGGCACCATGGAGTCTGATCTACAGAATATACTAGTTACTTGGAGGATTATAATCTCTAGAATGGACTTCTATTTCTTTCTCTTTTTAAAAAAGAAATACTGATTTGAGAGCAAGAGACTTAGTGAGAGACAGAGAGCACAAGCTGGGGGGAGACGCAGAGGGAGAGGGAGAAGCAGCTTCCGTGCTGAGCATGGAGCCCAACGTGGGACTTGACCCTAGGACCCTGGGGTCATGACCTAAACTGAAGGCAGATGCTTCACCAACTGAGACCCAGGTGCCCCGGATCTTCTATTTCTTTAGTGGAGTGAGGGGACTACTGATTAGCAAGCAAACATAATTCATTTCCTTCCATTTTTCTCCATTTTCATCTCCATCTCCCTATTCCAAACCATCATACCTCTTGTCCTCCGGCAATTAGTTGTCCATCCTGCTTAAGAAATTACATGGTTTCCCAGTACATCTAGAAAAGCCCATCCAAATGCCTGTCCATGCTCTTTTATTTTCTTCATAGAATGTACGTCTATTTGTAATTATTTATTTGGTCTCCTATTTTCTGTCTCCTCTCTCCTTACCTCATCCTTCTAGATGTAAGCCCCATGAAAGCTCATTGAACTGCTCCTTGCTTGTTCAGTGACCATCATCTTCTCTGCACCTGGCAAAGTGCCTAGTACAGATTAGAAGCTTTCATGAGTTCAAGGCTATCTTTAGGCAGGATGTAAAGAAGAAGCTACAGATCTCTAAATTACGAGCTAGCATCATGTTTACTACATTCCCGTGTCTTTCTCCCAAACTCCAATAAACTTAAAGGGCTTCTTAACTTTGTTGTATTTGTGTCATGGCCCCACTGGGGGAACCTGATGAATTTTAGGAGTTCTTTTTCTGAAAAATGTTTAAATGCACAAAACTAAAAAACAGAAAACTAACAAAGACAACAAAAACACACACAAAGGAAGCCAATTATGCTTACATACAATTCTCAAAATACTTAGAAACTTCAAATCTGTGATACAGCAAGAGATGTGCTTCTTTATAACCATGTCGAAGAATAAGATCTAGTACACGGTCGAAATGGACCTATTTTGAAGGTAGAGAAGTTCCTAAGAAATAGGAAATTTTGAGATGTCTGTAATGATTGCAATGAGATATGAAAATATCTGTGATGTGTATTGGTGACAAAATTGCTGGTATAGACTTGTTGCCTGTAAATTTTAGAAACCGCTAAGTTCCAATTTAAGATTAATAAAAAGCAGGTGTAATTTTTTTTTCCTTTCAAGTTCCCTGAATTCTATACACAGCTCTTTGCAGGTCTCTAAGTCCCAGGTGAAGGGGCCTGAACTAGATTATGAGAGATAGCATGTGTTCAGGAGGGCATGCGTGTAGGTCTGTCTTGGCTACAAGTGTGTCCTCAGCTGTGGTGCTTGCCTTGGATATCATCTGTAGCTTCAGAAAAGACCCTAATCCTAGAATAGTCACTGGCATGTTTTTGTTTGTTTATTTGTTTGTTTGTTTAATACTGAAAAACAAACAAACAAACAAAAAAAACAAAGGTCAACCATCGTCCTACCATTTACTAAAATACATAAAGCAAAAAGTAAGAATCACCTTCCCTACCAATCCTACTTCCCCAAGATAACCACTATTAAGAATTTGGTGAGGGCTGCCTGGGTGGCTCAGTGGGTTAAAGCCTCTGCCTTCACTTCAGGTCATGATCCCAGGGTCCTGGGATCGAGCCCCATGTCGGGCTCTCTGCTCTTCAGGGAGCCTGCTTCCTCTTCTCTCTCTCTGCCTGCCTCTCTGCCTACTTGTGATCTCTCTCTGTCAAATAAATAAAATCTTAAAAAAAAAAAGAATTTGGTGAATATCATGCTTGATTTTTAGCAAGCTGCTGTGTGTGCATGTGTGGCTGGGGCAGGGGGTGGCGCGGGGCAGGAGGATTGCTGCAGAAGATGCTAAATATATATATATATATATATATTCATAGCATTGGAAGGGTATTGAGCAAATTTGTTTGCTCCTGGCTTTTTTCACATAATACTGCATTTTAGACATGGTTTTTCAGATCACATTTTATTTTTTATGACTATTTGATATTCCACTGTGTGAACGCACCGCATTTACTGAAGTGTTCTATTAAGCTTTTTTATTTGCTACTGCAATTAATGCTATAATAAGCATCATGTACATATATTTTTATGTATCCTTCATAGTATTGCACAAAATAGACCCTAAATATGGAATTGTAAGGTCAAGGAGTATTCTTACTTTATTTTACTTTAAAGATTTTTATTGATTTTTTTAACAGGGAGAGACACAGCAAGAGAGAGAACACAAGCACGGGGTTTGTGAGAGGGAGAAGCAGGCTTCCAGCAAGCAGGGAGCCCGATGTGAGTCTTGATTCCAGAACCTTGGGATCATGACCTAAGTGGAAGGCAGACACTTAACAAATGAGCCACCCAGGCGCCCCAAGTGTGTTTATTTTACATTTTAATATAGATTATAGATTAGTTAGCAAAAAGGAACATAATTTTTATACTCTATCGAGAGTGCCCATTTCATCAGACTCTTTTTAAAAGATACACATATATCCATTTTGCCAATATGATGGGTGAAACTGTTAGCTTGTTGTTCTAACTTACTTTTCCTTAAATATTAGTGAAGTTAGACATCTCTTCATAGCTTTATATACCATTTATATTTCTTCTTCTGAATTAATAACCTGTCTTCATAATCTTGTCTCTTGCATACATGAGACAGACATGCAGATATAATACACAACTATTTATGAATGGCGGTCTCCAAGGAGAGTTGATACAAGAGGCCGACTTTTAGCGACTCCACTTTAACAATGGACTAAATTGTCCTAGTAAATATTTTAAAAATGTTTTTGTCCTTATGTTGAAATAAAATGAAGATATGGATTTAATTTTATCTTATATTAACTGTAATTTTAAACATTAACTAACCCTTAAAACATTCAAACACAATTATACTTGTGCTGGCTTTGGCAGCATATATAAAAGCACAACCAAATTTTCAGAGGAACGTTGTTTTATTTTGATAGTGGATATGGTGTAGGTCAAATCTGTATTCTAGCACTTTGAAAAGCCTTTCACAATATAAGTGCTTTCCCAGGATGATTACAAAGAGGACTTGCTTTGCAAAACTATTAGAGGACTTTATTCTCTTGCCTAAGGACTGCTGAGATGGTTTTTAACTCACCCAGCTCTTTTGGTTCCTCATTTGTCATTGACTTTGCTTATGATTCAGATAATTCTCCAACATCACTGTAATCAACCTCACAAAATCCTGAAACATTTCTAAGATTTGTCATTAACTTCTAAGGAATTGAAATTGTTTATTCATTGTTGGTAACATGAGATAATCATTCACTCATTGACACAATGGATGGAAATAGACATTAGTATGAATCATGGAAGAAGTAAAGGTACGCATATTTATTAATAGGTATTTTTATATTATTACAACTGAGCTTTCTGGAGAAACTGGAGGGATTTGGATAATGAATACTCTGGGAAGTGAGGCCCTTAAAAGCACATCTGTTCCTTCATAACTTTTCCCCATTATGGCTTCTGGATTTCCTGTCTTGCTTAGAATTTTTTCCCCAACCTTATGGTCATATCTCCCTATTTACTTTTTCCAGTGGTTTTTATTGTTCTGCCTTTGTGATTACACATTTACTTGATCTGGGGTTTATCTGTGAAATATCTGTGAAACTTTGTTAAATGGCTTTTGTCTCTTTATCCCCAGAACAGCCAGTTTTCTCAACCATTTTTGAATACAATTTTTGGTAGCAAACTTTGGATTTTACAGATCAACCATGTCTAAATCATTGTCGAGCTGCAGAGAGCTGTCAACCCTTAGTTTTTCTAAGAAGAGTACTCAAAACGAACATAGTACCATCTACTACATAATTTTGTACCAATGATACCATACAGTAGAATTTCAGAATTAAAATATAATAATGAGGATGTATTAAAACCTCCCAACCTTAATGTTATTTTTTTCTTGTTTCATAGTGGGTGGGTAAGAATTTAGTCACAGAGTAGAATCAGTGTGGGGACTAGAACCAAAGGCTTTAAATAATAACTGAACTCTTCCATGTAATTTAAATGCACAAATGTTAATCCTTAGCCAGGAAGGCCACGTTAACCTCCCCATCTCTGCATCTCGAGCAGACAGATCCCCCCTCCCAGAACTGACCCATGCTCTTATATATGATAATGGCAACACTCCAACGCTTTTCACATTGTAAAGATTCTGAAGCTCAGAGCATGACCACATTTACTGGAAGAAATGAAAAGCTGAAATGGATGGGACTCATGAGGAATCACGTAGAAGACACTTTCAATAGAAAGCACCTAATACTCAGCACAGTTCACAAAACCCAATTATGAACAATTGGTTGTGCTGAATGAGGTCAGTCCCACTTCGGTCTGATGCGATGAGAAGGTCATTAGAGATCTCTAGTTGCTCAAATAAAGGAAACGGGTGAAACGTGACAAGAAGAATCAGGTATCGTTAGCATTTATTGTAGAGGATTATATTGCTGGGTGATAAACTGTTGAAAATGTGTATTTGGTTAATTTATTTTTCTGTTCTTCTATACACATTTATATAAATTATTTCTTCCCATACCCAAGAAGATTACATTAATGCAGTAATGAGATTTGAATGTCAGTTGACATGTTCCTTTGTTTATGCCTATGTCTGGCTGTGTAAGCCACTTATTTACATAGTAGTTTTGAAGAGCACTTGTAAAGCTATCATTTTATTCATCTTGAGTTCTCTGTTATCCAAATAAAAACAAATCTCCTCAGGCATCAGTTTGGGGTTGTTGCCTTTGAAATCTAATAGTAAACTGGCTGCCTCAGCATCTGTGGAGCTCAGCTCATTCCATCACCTTCCAGAATTATAATTCTCCATTTGGAGTCTGAGGAACGTAGTGATGGGGAGGGCGGGGGAAGGCTATGAGGAAAGAAACAAGCGATCAAAGAATTCACGGGGCTACATAATGAATTTTTCTCTTTGCTCCTTTTCTTCTCGGTCTGAGCAGGTCCTGCGTTTTGCAGAATAGCATGTTTTTTAAAAAGTCACCCAGAAGGTGAATTTCTATACAGCAAATTACAGTCGTCTGTTGATGTGTGTAAAATTAAAGGTATGTTTTTCAGGGGGAAAATATTGATCTCCCATATTAAAACTTTCACATGTAGCACGAGCGCTTTTTAAAAGCAAATGCCAAAATTTTTAAATAAAACATGAGGAATAACTCCAGGAATAAATTACAGAATGAAAACACAAAGGAGCTTAGGTCATTTTTGCATTTGGAACAAGAAGCCTGAAGATTTAAAAGAAAAATAACAACAACACTGTACTGAACGGAACATGCCAGGGGCAGAGCTAACGATGGTCTTATGAAAGACATTTTTCATCCTTAACCAGAGCATGCCTGTGTGTACAAGATGACAAAATAATCAAGGGAAGAGTGAATAATTCAGCTCATCACCAGGTTGTTTCGTGTTGAACTGATGCAATGCCAAGCAGTTAGTTTGGATATTTTTCCCTTCGGAATATTTGTCTAAACAAATACTCTTAAAGAAAGAAAGCAGCTGAACTTCAACAAAATAAGCCCCAAACCTCAATTCGGGAAGCCTGGATTCTGTGCCTGGCTTTGTCTCTCTAAGCCAATTACTTGAGATTTCTGAACCTCCATTTCCTGATCTGGAAATGGAGGGCATGACGGCCTCACAGGGCTGGAGGGGTAAAATGAGATGAAGGACATAAAAGTCTTTGGCAAATAATACACATTCCACCCACGGCTCAGGGATGGACCCTGCCTTTGTCTTTTATGGCATGCTGTGTGTTTTATAAAATATTTTATAGTGTGGTTTCTGTATTAAGCTAATAGCTTACGTATGACACACAAGGAGAACCATAATAGAGACAGAATTCCTGTCTTTCCAGTGAGGAGCCTGCGTGTGTCCTCAGACCAAAAAGGGAGCTTGGATACCATTAGTCTAGATCCAAATCACAAATAATTTTTATTTATTCACTAATTCATTCACTAAAGCATGCTTTTGTTGTCTGCCACATGCCACATACCATGGGCATGCTAGGGCTGCCTGGACAGGCCTCTGTCTTCTGGGCCCTTATTCTGCTGAGGAAAATAGATGATATGCAACAAACTATAATAAAATGTCACAAATGCTATAGCAGAGACTAGAAAAAAGTATAAAAGGGAGCAATCTCTATCATCCTGAGAAATGTCACATACAGGCTGATATTTAATACATGCTTTTGGTAAAGATAAAAAAATTTAAAAAATAAATAGATTGAACGATTATGGATTATGAAATTATTTCACTATTCCCGCAGAGATGTGTATATGCACCTATGTATATGTATGTGTGTGTAAGTCGTTCCATATTTTTTCCTGCAATTTAATTTTTACATCTGATAATCTAGAAAGTCTTCCTTGATGCTTGGTGTTCACTGTCTTAACTCCACATGAGCACTGATACTAGGTTTTGTATCAAAAACTAGATTCTGAAGATTCTCCTATGTGTTTTTATAAAAGTTTTTAAACTTTATGTTATGTATCAAAACATAAAAACACAAAGGGTAGAAAAGCAGCTAATGCAATCCTTTCTATGTTGATGTGACTAATTTTGCTGTTCTGTCAAATGACAGCGACTCTGTGCTGAGTGCAATGATTAATTTACACGGTTTAGATGACTGCTTTTTAAGGTAAAGGAGAACTAAAAAACAAAATCAACCGTGGTGTATAATCTATATATGATCTCTATTCTTATATTTTTATTGCTTGACATTCAGAATAAACCACAACCATCAATTCCCCAGATCCCTACCTAGATTATAATTACCTGGAATTTTTTTTTGAAAGATGGGAGAATTTTGAAGCTTATCTGCTTTTATGCAAGTTTACTTGCTAAGGAGATTTCATGAAAAGCAATTTAATTCTGGGCCTCTTAAGGATGTATAAAATGAAAGAAGGGCATTAGATTTTCAGTTTTATTCCCTCCACCAACTTTACTCATCTGGTTTCACTTTTTTATCCCCAGAAGATTCTAAAGGCAGTGTTCTGTAAAAATGATTTTGTTGTACCATTGCACAGTTTGCATCTAGGCTTTCCCTAAACCCGGGTGTGAGATAATATGTGTATGAAGGGGCAGAGGGTAAATGGAGACAGGGGCTATTGAGAACCAGAATCATTAGGAGGACAAAATGTACATCCGTATTTACCTACTTATTTACCTACCACCTAGAACAGTGGTAGACTTAGTGGTCAAATGAGCTAAAATTGTCAGTGTGTTCTTACAGAGAATAGGGCTTAAGCCATTCAGGTATAGACATTATACATCTTGCCAAGGATGGTGTTTACAGGGGGCAGAAGGGAAGTTCAAGAACATAAAAGAAAAGCTATGAATTTGTAACTATAGTTTTTTATCATCAAAGAAAAATTTTAGTTACTATTTGCATAAGAACCATTAACCAACAGTTAGGAGACTTCTGACCCAACTTATCTTACTTAGCAGCTAATTGAAGTTCCCTTCTGAATCTGAAACAAATAAGTTCACACAAATATGTTGGTAATGCATTCCAGAGGGCTGTCTATCCACAAGTTTTAAAATAAAACCACCGTTGAAGCCAAATCAACTGATCAAGAAACCAAATAAACTTGATTCATCCTTGTACACAATGATATATAGACATGTGGGATGTAAAACTCTGTTCAAGTTCAGTAAATGCACTAATTCAGACTCATTGATAGGTAGAGTCCTCCTGGGTTTCTCCAGAAGCAAATCTTGTTTGCGTGTGGTTAGTTACTTCAGAAACGGATCCCCCCAAACAGGAGGGGAAGTGAAATAAGGAAGAAAGGAATGGATAGAAGGATGGATTATCCAGTGGACCATTGCTGTGGTTAACAGGCACTCATTTCTACAGATTTTTCTGTGGAGGGTTAGCAAATGTCTTGGGGAACTGTCCCCTGGGTGATGTGAGGGGGAAGTGGTTCGTTGTCTCCTACCCAACACTGGTCAAGGGTGAAATCCAGGGCATGAGCTCTCTGGTGTTTCTGGATTGTGCAAGCATGAGTGATACGACTTCCCATGAATGTCCTAAGCTGTGCACAGACAGTTGAAGCTGTGTACCAGACAGCCATCTTGCCTCCGCTAAAGCTGGTCAAAGCTTCATGGAACATTGAAGAATATAACATCTTTTAAAATTAAAGCAGAGCTTTTTCACATGTGTGTATTCAGGACCCAGACCAATACTGGGAATGTTTAATAAACAGAAAGCATGAGAAATTGATTTGGAGTAAAAACATGTCCTAAATCTGATACTTTCTGGCAGTGTGAACTTAGAGTATCTACCTTCAATTTTCATGAGCCTCAGTCAGTTTCCTGATCTTAAAAGATGGGGATAACTGATATCCTCCTTGTGGGATTCCTAAATGTTAAAGGAGATGGTGAATGTAATAGCACGATTAGCATTTCAGCAAATGGGCACTCAAGGTAATGATGATTAGCATTCAATCAAAGCCAGTACACAAGCCAGCATTCAATCAAAGCCAGTACACAAGGGGCCACACCATTGTTAGTGGCTGCAGATTTCAGTTGGCCACAACCTGGACAGCGAGAACAAAGGAACTGGTGAAAGGGCTTTTCTGGACCCTGGGGGACTATAGATTGGGCACTACAACAAAAACCAAGTTAGGATTCAGAAATCACACTGAAGCCAGAGGTCAGTGTGGTGACCTCTGAACCAAGGCTAGGAAACAGAATGCTCAGAAGCTGGAGGTCAAGTGGTGTCAAGGGTCAAAGGCAGGCAAATGGTCATTCAAGCGTGTGTGTTGCTCCATTGGTGGACTTCTTTGTCAGAAAGTCTTGTCATTGCATTTCCTGCCACACTGAAAATGAGTAGCTGATTTCCTAGTTGTGCTCAGCCAGAAGTCTGAGCGATCAAGAATACAGAGCCCTGCACATGATCAGAGCATGCAGCCGGTAACAGGAAAAATGCAAAACAAAATGTCTTTATTTTGTACTTATTGAAAAAAAATTATGCACTATTTCCAAAGACGCCTAGTACCTAAGGAGTTCTTGTTTATAGTTTACAGGGTGTGATTCATTTTTCTGTTTTTCTTTGAACATCCTGCATTTTACCGCCCTGGCCTAAGGCCTTTAAATTGGTCTTATGACCCAAATTCGTTTAAAATAAGCTACTTGACTTTATGCTTGTAAATGCCCCATGCTTTCATATTTTTTTTAAAAGATTTTATTTATGTATTTGACAGAGAGATCACAAGTAGACAGAGAGGTAGGCAGAGAGAGAGGAGGAAGCAGGCTCCCTGCTGAGCAGAGAGTCTGATGCAGGACCCGATCCCAGGACCCTGAGATCATGACCTGAGCCGAAGGCAGAGACTTAACCCACTGAGCCACCCAGATGCCCCTATTTCACATGTTCCACACTTCACTGATTCCAAACATCCATCATCCATCCATCTATCTTAGTTCGTTTGGGCTACTATAAAAGAATATGGAATACAATACCATAGACCTGTTGGCTTAAACAATAGACATCTATTTCTCACATTCCTGGGGACTGGGAAGTCCAAGATCAAGGTACTAACAGATTCCAGGTCTGGTGAGGTTTCCTGGTTCATAGATGACCCTTCTCTTGATGTGTCCTCACAGGGTAGAAATCGTTGAGGGAGGGAGCTCTCTGGGATCTCTTATATGGGCACTAATCCCATTTACGAGGATTTCATCCTCATGACCTGAGCACCTCCCAAAGGCTTACCTCCATATACAATCACAGTAGGGATTAGGTTTCAATGTATGAATTTTAGGGGGAAACACAAGCTCAGTCCATAGTGCCATTCATTCATGCATGCATTAATTTATTCATTCAACTATTCAATAACCTAATAATTTAATCATTTAGCCAGAAAATAATGACTATGTGTTTTCTACATTACTGCTGCAAAGGGTTATGCGAGCAAAATAAGATAATTCACATAAAAATATCTGGCAAGGGGTTCCTGGGTGGCTCAGTGAGTTAAGCCTCTGTCTTCGGGTCAGGTCATGATCCCAAGGTCCTGGGATCGAGCCCCACATCGGGCTCTCTGCTCAGCGGGGAGCCTGTCTCTGCTTCTCTCTCTGCCTACTTGTGATCTGTCAAATAAATAAAAAAATTGAAAAAAAAAATCTGGCAAATAGTACAAAGCCCAGGGATGGCCCAAGATTTTTTTTTTCTTTTTTTCCAAAGATTTTATTTATTCATTTGACAGAGATCACAAGTAGGCAGAGAGACAAACAGAGAGAGAGGGGGAAGCAGGCTCTCCACTGAGCAGAGAGCCCGATGCAGGGCTCGATCCCAGGACCCTGAGATCATGACTTGAGCCAAAGGCAGAGGCTTTAACCCACTGAGCCACCCAGGCACCCCCAAGATTTTTTCTTTTATAATATTCTGTATATTTTATAATTCTCCATACTTTGGTCTCTATATTAAGCTCATAGTACTGTTGACCTTTGAAAACTAAATATTAGTCCTTTGAAGATGTGGGTCACAATATTTTCTGCCAGTGTACAGTTTGTCTTTTCACCATTTTAGCAGGATTTTTCACAAAGCAAAAGGTATAATTTTGATTAAGTCCAATTAAGTTTAACTTTAAAATTTTTTTGAGTTTTGCTTTTGTATCAATTTTTTTTAATGAATTTTGCTTTTGATTTCAAATCTAAGAACTCTTCACCTAGCTCCAGATTCTAAAGATTCTCCTGTGTGTTTTTATAAAAGTTTTTAAGCTTTGTGCTGTATTTAAGCCTACAATCCACGCTGAGTTAGTTTTTGTGTAAGGTATAAGATTTAGGTAGAGTTTCAATTTTTGCTTATAGATACAGCTGTTGCAGTACCATTTGTTGAAAATGCTATCTTTCTTTCACGAAATTGCTGTTGTACTTTATTCAAAAATCAGTTGGGCGTATTTGTGTAGGTCAGTTTCTGGGTTTTTTATTCTGTTCCTTGATGTATGTGCCTGCCCCTCTGCCAATACCATACATTTTTGACTACAGAAGCTTTATGATATCTTAAAATCAGATAGATGATTCCTCCTTTCTCAAAATTGGTTTGTCTATCTTAGTTTCTATGCCTTTCCATATAAATTTGAGAAATAGCTGTGTTTTTTGTTTTGTTTTGTTTTATTGAGTATCTATAAAACTCTTGCTGGGATTTTGATAGGAACTGAGTTAAACCTGTATATTAGTTTGGAGAGAAATGATATCTCTACCATGTCAAATCTTTCAATGCATGAATATAGTATGTCTCACCATGTAAATTGGTCTTTTTTAATTTCTTTCATCAGCATTTTGTCATTTTCAGCACCTATGTCCCACACATTTTCTGTTAATGCATAATTTTTTATTGATTATAAATGGTATTGCATTTTTTATTTTGATATTTATTGCTAGTGTATAGAAATACAGTTGATTTTTTGGTATGCTTTTTGAACTCTGCAACCTTGATAAACTTACTTATTAGTTCTAGGAGATTTTGTTTTCTTTTTACTTCATGGGACTTTCTACATAGAAAATCATGTCATTTGGAAATAGAGAAAGTTTTATTTCCTCCTTTTTGATCAGTGTGCTCTTATTACCTATTTAAAATCTAATTTTGCTTATATATTTCGTCAATATACATTTAGAAGCACATAAGATCGTATTATACTTTTGGCTTCAAGCATCAAATATAATTTAGAAATCTCAAGAGAAGTAAAATCAATTGTATTTAAGCTTATTTTTCTTATCATGTTCTTTCTTCCTTCCTAACATTCCAAGGTCAATTTTTTAAAAATCATTTCCTTTCTTTTTAGAGAACTTCTATCTATCTATTCTTTTATGCTGGTGATATTCTCCTGTTTTTTCTTCATCTGAAAATTTCTTGATTTCCCTTTCATTTCTAAAAAATATTTTCACTCAATATAGGATTCTCCACTAACAGGTTTTTTTTTTTTTTTTTTTTCCCTTGCAGCACTTGAAAAAATGTTGTACTGCTTCCTTCTGTCATGATTTCTGATGAGAAATCCACTGTCATTCAAGTTACTTTCCCCTATGGGTGAGGTATTATTTCCCTTTCACTGCTTTCAAGATTTTTTTTTCTTTAGTATTTAGTAATTTGACTATGCTTTTCTTAATGTAGATTATTTCTTTGCATTTATCCTTTTCGGGGTTAGCTCAGCTTCTTGAATCTATAGGTTATATATTTCGGCAAATATTGGAATTTTTAAGCCATTATACTTCTTCAGTTCTAAGCTCTTTTTCCTCTCCTTCAGGGACTCCAAAGACATTGTATTAGTTCTGGTGTTAATCTTACATATTCCTGAGGTTCTGTTTGTGTTGTTCCTAGTCCATTGTTTCTTCTTTATACAATTCATTTTTTTCCTTTTTCTCTTCTTTCTTCCTTCCTTCCTTTCTTTTCTTTCTTTCTTTCTTTCATAGAAAGAGCATGTAGGTGTGCATGTGTGAGTGGGGTAGGCAGAGGCAGAGGGAGAGGGAGGGAGAGAATTTTAAGCAGATTCCACACTCAGTGCAGAGCCTGATGTGAAGCTTGATCTCACGACCCCGATCAAGAGTCAGATGCTTAACCAACTGAGCCACCTAGACACCCCATTCATTTTTTAAAAGGTAAACATATTCAAAAGCCAAAAGGTAAAATATTTTGAATGAATGAGATTAGAAAACAGTGCTCATTAGCCTAGGAAATCTGTGAATTTTAGCCCTGACTTCACCTCTGTCAGAGGTCAACCCATAGGATGGGTCTGGGTCCCCTATTTTATGGAAGAAGTTCGTGCTTGCAGGCCCAAGAGTCTCAGAGGAAAATAATAATATACTCATCTCATTTAATGCACACAATAGAAAAGGCACTGCTATGATCAGCATTTTATCAATGAGGGAGATGAGGCTTAGAAAGAGGCAGAGTAATTTGCTAAAATAACAGCTAATTAATGGTGGAACTAGGATTTGAACCATGGGGTAACTATGATCTCAAACTACAGGATGCATAATTGACCAAGGTGCTCAGCTGCAGTTCCCTGAAATCCTTTGCAGGGATGCTATGACAGGTCCATTTCTGGATGATATGCGGTTCTCTGACACTCACTTTGCCCTAAGTATGCCTCGAGATTCTTGCCAAATCTCTGTTAGACTTCACAACAATCTGGGATGCTTCCACCCAACTCTCCAAACAGTCTAGGATGCTTCCATCCAACCCTCCCTCATTCCCTACTTCACTTAGGGTCAGACAAGCATCACTGATGATGGCTCCTCCATTCTTGCGTGTTTAATCCAATTTGACCTCTGTTTTCCAGAGGACCCAAACTAACACAATCAGGCAATTTGATTTAAGAGTCCAAAGTATACCATTCCAGAAGTGCTAGAAACAAAGGATTTTGTGAAATTCCTTGAGATTCCACTAGGAAGATCAAATAAAATATGTGGGAGGATTTTATAATCTCTTAAACTGAATTCAAGTGTAAGTAGTCCTTATTACTCAGGGTTCACACAGCATGTTTTGCCTTGGGATCTGCCTGCTCTCAGCCACCTGCTTAGGTGTGGATGATTTCCAATTTATCATTTAATCTCATGATTGCCTCTTTGTGAGAATTGTTGTCTTATCACTTTAATGTTTACAATACTTAGCATAGCCATGATTTATGAGACATGTTAGTGACATTAAAACTCTAAGTTGCCTTTTATCCAAATAAAGTAGGATTTGGCAACAACTTTGTAAAAACTGATATCATTTGCACCCAGCCATGATCCCATTCGTTACCATCCCAATTTTCTAAATTGTCTTTAAATAAGGGTGTGGTGATTTGTTGGAGAACTGATAATAAACTTCATAATCTGCCCTGTCCAAACTGCATAATCTGTCCTATCTGTCCCATATCAGTCATAATTGAAAGCCTACCTATTATTATCTGGCTTCCTCCCCTGGGAAACAAGAGCCTGAGTGTGAGAAGCTCTTTATTCATTTAGGCCACACAAAATAATTTGAATGAATCACTTAGATATTTATAATAGTTCATGTAAAATGACTCTGTTAGTGTTTTTAAACAGACTTCTGACATTGAATAGCATCAGGATGAATTAACTTTACTAAAATGCCAAGAACGTTCAATAGAATATTTCAAAGTATGCTTAGAACAGGAAGAAAAACATGAAAAGGATAAGCTATGTGAGGTAGATGGTACATGATTAATGTATGACAAGAACAAGTAAAAGTTCCCCATTCCTACATGCTTTCATCTTCTCTGTCAAAAAGTGGTAAACAAAAATATGGAGATTCATATTTCAGTTGAAGAGAGAATGAAAGCCCAAGATAGGTGAGCATATGATAAGAAAGCACATAACAGTTATATGAGCTCTAGTGTAGATGAATGATATTCCAAGGTGGCAATAATGGCAAACACTAGTGATCAAATTCAGAGTACTGCTCTAAGTGCCTGATATATATATATTCCCTAACTTAATCCCTACAAAACCCTAGAAAGCCAGTGCTGTTATCATTCTTAATTTTCAGATGGAAAAAACTGAATCCCAGGAGGTTAAAAGATTTTCCCATGGCAGGACTGGGATTTGAACCCAGATAGCTTGGCTCTAGAGCCTTCCAGTCAGCATATCGTTCCACAGACCAGCAGCATTGTTATTACCTGCTTCCATGTTAGAATCATGGAATTTCGGAACTATGGAATCAGAGTTGGCATTTTAACAAGAACTCTAGGTCATTGTTCTACATGTTGCAGTTTGAGAAGCACTTCTCAGGAGGCTAAACTGATGCTCAACAATACGGTCTATACCTCCCATGACACTAAAGACCAAACCAAAATGAATGAAAGTTTCTGTTGTTCCACATCCTTGCTGGAATCTGGTGCTATCATGGTTCTAGATTATGGCCATTCTAGTAGATGTACAGTGGTATCTCATTGTTTTGTTAGTTTTTATTTTAAGTAGATTCCATGCCCAACATGGGGCTTGAACTCACGACCTTGAGAACAAGAGTTGCATGCTCTACCAACTGAGCTAGCCAGGTGCCCTGATTTTAATTTTAATTTTCATTTCCTCGATGACAGATAATGTGGTAGATCTTTTCATATGCTTATTTGCCAGCTATGTGTTTTCTTTGGTGAGGTGTCCATTAAGGTCTTCCAGCCATTTTTAAATCAGGTTGTTTATTTTCTTATTGTTGAGTTTTAAGGATTCTTTGCATATTCTGGATAACAGGTTTTTGTTAGATGTGTCATTTGTAGATATTTTTGCCCAGTCTGTGGCTTGTCCTTCTCATTATTTTGAATTAGATGCTTATTTTCACTTTTCATATGTGTTTGGGGGTATATTTAGTCTCTATCTCATGGATATTTTTGAGATGAAAGGAAAAGAAAACACTCCCTCCCACTGAAGGCTTTACAGTATAGTGTGGGAGATGGACACGAGCAGGAACATCAGGACAGACAGTGGGAGCAGGAAGCATGGGGATTTATGACAGTGTCCTAACAGGTCCTAACAGAGACTGGTAGGGAAAGGGTAGGATTTAACCAGAAGGAGGGGAAAACGTTCCTGGGAGCAAGTGCAAAGCAATGTGAGAATAATGCAGTAGGGGAATTTCATGTTCAATATGGCCGGAGTACAATGACAAATACAGACAGAAAAATGGACAAGTCGTACATCATCTAACAGTAGTTAAACTTTATTGAATAATTACTACGTGCCCGGCACTCTTCTAGGTTCTTGCCATGCCTTTTTATTGTCATATCATTTCATGAGTAGGCACTGTTCTTATTTTATTATTCCCATTTTACAGGTAAGGTAATTGAAACGGATAGTTATATACTTAGCAAGTATCTGGGAGAGGATATCAATACAGTCCAATGCTGGGACACACACACTCTATCTTCCACTCCATAATGTCTTTTAGGGATGTTATATCACAAGAAGTTTGATCCTGAATGTAATCAAGGGAGATAGGAAGAATTTTAAAGCAAAACCATAACATGATATATACATATTTGGATTATGCATTCAAGAACATTTTCATGTTTAAATTCCTTGCCTTGACTACTGCATTCCAAGCCTCTTATAGATGGGGGTTGATTTCTTAATCCCAATTACATCTATCCTGTGATATATCCAGCAGGTAGACACAAAGTTTTAACTGAGATAATGAAATGCCAGATACTCTTTTTTAACTATTAGACAAGCTTGCAGAGGGTCCCTTCCCGATCTCAGATAGTCTCTAGAGATTTTTTATGTTCCAGGAGTGTCTGTGTTGGGTCCCTGACACAATCTAAGATGTTATTTTGCTAGTTTGTTTTGCTCATTTGATGTTATGATGATTGTTTGTGGAACCCCAAAACTGCAGCCAAGAGAATAAGTCATTTTAGTCAATAGGAAATGTCAGTCATGTTGGAAACATACTTGTTTCCAATCCATACTCAAGAGAGACACTTGATTCGAAAGTCACTTTTCAGGAACATCAGAGGAATTGAAGAATTAGATATTGTGGGTTAGAGGGAAGATGTGGAGATATTAAAGACCCTTGGAGATCTTTAGACAGGGATGTTCCATGTACAATAAGCTCTGATATGATGACATTTTAATGCATTGAAGGAATTTGATATTTAATATTTTGAGGATGGAGTCTAAAAACACAAAGATATTAAATGCAAAATGAATTTTTTTCCATGCCCATTGGCATTCTATTCTAGGAAACCTGAGAGTAAAGATTTTTTAAAAGGGTCCCAAAAATGCAGTGAGAGAAATGGACAAGTGGGGTAATAACAGAGATGTATCTACAGAGTGTTATGGGGAATAATAGAGAGGAATGGTACTTGTTCCATTCGGAGAGTTCACAAGAGGTTTCCAGGAAGAGCTAATGCTTTAGTTGAGTATTAAAGATGAGTCAGGCATAATTAGCCTGTGAAGGACGGTGGGATGAGTGATCCAGATTGAAGGAATAACTCCTGCAGAGGCATAGAGCAGGGAAGCTGCTTGGTCCATGTGGGGCATTAAAAGGGTATTACAAGAGTGAAAAAGAACAAGGGAAGTTATTGGAGATAATACTGGAGAGAGTAGTCAAAGAGGGCCTGGATAAGTAGCTCACTGCTTAGTTTGGTGCTTAGTAAATGATGGGGAGTTTTTAAAGATTGAAAGCATTTGAGATCAATTATTTAAACTGTTGTATACAGAATTAAACAAACTTAGGCAGGAGGAGACCAGTTATAAGAAAATCAGGATAATTCAAAGAGTTTGGATTTTGGTAACAGTTGTAGGAATGGGAAGAAAGAGATACATTTAGAAAAAATACCTCTTCAGAAAAAAACCTCCACATAATTTGGTGATAAATTGGATGTGTGTGACAATGGGTAGACGTGGAGAAGTAAAAGGTAACTAAGTGGGATGCCACTAATGGAGCTAAGAAATAAAAGAGAACACATTTGGGGTGAGTTCATTTTTGAGCACATTTGAAGTGTCCATTTTACATTCAGGTTGGGAAATCCAGGCTGAAGTTCTGAAGAGAGTTTGGGTCTCCGAAGAGAACCATGGATTTGGAGGTCATCAGACCATTGGTGGTGGTGGTGAATCCCCAGACTGGAGAAGGTTATCCAGGGACAGTGAGGAGAGGCATGATGAAATTTGCTTCCTCCAAATTTTCCAAGCAGAAGTCTGGTGCCAAGATAGAACAGAGTCACAGTGGACTTAAGCTATTTGGGTCTAGATCGGGGAGAATGTCATCACACGCTCCCTGCTGAGGGGCTCAGGAAATTGGTTTAGGGAAATGGCAAGTGGCTCCAGCACTAAGGAAGATAAATCAAAAGGCCTAAGCCAAAAGACTGAAGCTAGTTGTTTAATGAAATCCTTGAGCTCCTCCTCTGAGGGATATAGCTGATTCACACACCTACAGGGTGTTTACCTTTGGTTTGTCCTTGTTTCACAGAAGTTATAATGACTTAGACATGAAGGTACAAGATCACACCCTTTCTCAATGGTGAACAATTTGTCGTGCACAGGGTGCCCACAGACCATATGTTGAGAAGCCTCTCCCGACCCAGATCATTAGGAAGGATTTTCCAGGTGCCAAATAGTTGCTGCTGCTGTTGCTGGTTTCGAGCTCTGTAGAGAAGTGAAAATGATCCCAAAGCCACTGGGCAAATGCCATCTTGCCCGCAGGAGTAGCCTAAGTCTGGAGAAGAGTCACTTCGGAGACATCAAATTCCCTAAGCTTGTCCACACATGGCAGCTTGTGAGGGCCCCTGAGGCAATCAAGGCTATTGAAGACAGTATCAGGATCGGTTGGCATGCGGGTCTGTCCTTCCCACCTCCTCTGCCTTTTGCTACGAAGCAGATGGTGCTATGGCACTTGTTAGAAGCCTGGGCCTAATTCAAGAGCATATTTTTGCTTTCACTGAAGCTACTGAATTTGAGGGGGCCTGGGGAGAATTAATATACCTCAGTATTCCTCTAACATCTTTTCCCTGTGTGATACATCCATGCTCACCTGCTGTTTTCATATTGTACTCCTTTCAACCCTCTGTCTCACACTGAAAGCCTGCTGTGCTGGAACACAACCTCTATCATTCTTAACAGGCTGCACACACCGTCAGAGTTTGGCAAAATGGCATCACCCTTCTAGTGGAAATCTTTTTCCAGGGCCTTCTTTGCAGATGCTCCAGTCTAGCAGGGGTTAACTAGAGGCCCGCTCATGAGCCCATCTCCGGGAAGCTGACTTGCTCCTACTTGCCTGGTGTGGAACTTCTGCAACCTGTTTCAACACCTTATTGAATTGGGCCAGATAGCTATGGGATAGCTGTAGGACCATTGCTAGGGAGAAAGTCAAAGCAAGAGTAGCAATTAGATAATTAAATTGGAAGGTGATTTTAATAAACAATTCACTACAGTTCCCAATTATATGTATACTCTGCCTCTCCTCGAAACTCACTTACAGATCCCCTTCTGCCCCCGGAATAATTACTCCCCTTAATTCAAGGGTCTGGAAGGAGTCAGGATGGAAGGCAGGACTCAACTCCCCTCTTCAATGGAGCTGCTGCATTATCCCACACTCTCAGAAGAATCTTAATAGCCTAAGTCAAAGACTCGTCACTAGGTAAAACCCCAATTTAGCACCTTTATTTTCGGGTCACAAGTCTTTTTGTAACTCGTTGGTCTAGATATATATGTAGATGATGGTTAATTTTGTATGTCACATTGGCCGGGCCATGGTGCCCAGATATTTTGTCAAACATTTTTCTGAATGTTTCTAGGAAAGTGTTTTTTGGATGAGATTAATATTTAAATCAGTGGATTGTGTGTAAGGCAGCTGACCCTTCACAATGTGGATGGGCCTCATCCAATGAGTTGGAGGTCTTACTAGACCAAAGACTCACCTTTGCTGAATGAAATCTTAGCAAAATGCTTTTGAACTGGGATTGCAATTCTTCCCTGAGTCTCAAGCTTGCTCGTTTACCCTGTATTCTAAGCCGCCATAATAATGTGAGCCAAGTCCTTAAAATCTCTCTCTCTCTTTCCCCACACTTTTTGCTGGTTCTGTTTATTTGAAAAACCCTAACTAACAAGGATAGAGAGGTACATACATACATATATGTGTAGAAACACAGACAGAGAGATGATAGTGAATGTGCCTTATAAATAACATCCTAACAAGGTTGCCCCAGGTAGATGGAGAGCTGGATACAAGGGTGGAGGCATGTGAGGGAACAGTTTGCAGTGAGCTACCTTTTCAGTGTAGACCCAAGGAAAGCCCTGCTTTCTTCCTGGCAGATGAAGCTAAGGTTACAATGGCCTCAGCACTGGTTTGATAGCTTAAATGAAACCTTGTATTTTGGTCAGTTCCTATAATAACAAACTGAGTACCTTAGATAAGCTGTTCCACCCAGCACTGCAAGGTAGTCTCTGACTGAGGAACAAGAACCTCCTTTCCCTTCAAAAAAAATTACCTCCGGCACCTGGGTGGCTCAGTCAGTTAAGTGTCTGACTCTTGATTTCAGCTCAAGACATGATCTCAGGGTCCTGGGACCAAGCCCCACATCGGGCTCTGCACTCAGTGCAGAGTCTGCCTGTCCCTTTCTCTCTCTGAGCCTCCCAGTGCTCTCTGTCTGTTTCTCTCTAAAATAAATAAATAAAATCTTAAAAAGGAAAGAAAAGAAATTACCTCCCTGCCTTTCTGGGACACAATAGCTTCACATTTGTCTTTCTTGGCTTCCATATATCTGTTTGAATAATTATTATTCATCGGCCAGGCCCTTCACAGAATTCCAGCTGTAAATAGCACTCATCATCACCCCCATCACCACAGCTGGTAATGAAGAGAAATGTGCGGGGTAATGAGGAGAGTGGCCACCATTACAGTAATGAAGAAAAATGGACAAAAACGCTGCAGGAATGGCACCTCCACTATTTCCTGGTATAATTGGCATGAGGTAATTGCTTTTTTATCCTGCCTGCCTTCATCTTTGCAAACTATTTCCAAATTCCTTACATTCATCACAAAAGAGAAAATTGAAGTAGTGTAATAAATTAAAAAGGCAAAAGAGCTCAGCTTCGTGGTGCCAGTCTTAACAGACGGAAGAAAGAACATTTACAGGATTGATAAAAGGGGTACTCTTGGGGGTAAGGGGTTATTTCTTCTTGTTGTTATTTTTGTCGTTATAGTCTAAGCCTTCTTTCAACTACATACAAAGACGGACGCCAACAGGAATAGCTCTGAGTACGTTCTGATACACATGCCTCAGCCACTACCGCCACGGAAACCTGCCCACTCACATTCGGTAGAATGAAACACGGCGCAGGTGTGCTCTCATTCTTTCTGCCGGTAAATCCAGGCCTGAAAGCAGCGTATCCATATTGCCTCAGGTACCGAAAAAGACCTTGTTCGGATATTTATCAGGCATATCATTTTTCCGGTTTGCCCATTTTCATCCTGTGCTCTGGTTGGGGCTGCTCCAGGTACAGTCCCTAGAAAGATTCTTAAACTCAGGATTTCATCAAACCTACAAGAGAATTAAGGACCACAAGCAAGCCCCATGTAAAGCATCATGTGCAACTGGTAAAATTAACTGAAATATTTTCTCTTCTCTTAGAAATGCACCCACAGATTTTTTGATATTTCTCTCCTTCCTTTCCCTTGAGTGTGGGCTCAGTTTAATGACTTGCTTCCAATGAACAGATTACACTTCCAGACTAGGCTAGAAAAAGACTGCAGCAAAGGTTGGAACAACCCAAAAGTCCACTGACAGATGAATGGCTAAAGAAAATGTGTATATACACGCAATGGAATGTTATTCAGTCATCAAAAGGAATGAAATTCTGATACATGCCACAACTTGGATAAATCTTAAGAACACTGTGCTAAGTGAAATAAGCCAGACACAAAGGGGTAAATATTATGATTCTGCTTACGTGAGGTATTCAGGGTAGGCAGACTCATAGAGACAGAAAATAGAGAATACCAGAGTTTGGGAATAGGAGGATGGGGAGTTATTCCTTCATGGATACAGAGCTTCTGTTTGGGATGATGGAAATGGATAGTGGTGATGGTTGTGTAGCAGTGTGGACATCATTAGTACCACTGAAGTGTACACTTGAGTACTGGCTAAAATGGTAAATTGATATGATATATATTTTATCACAATAAAAAAATGTTAAAAAAAAAAAAAGATCCAGCTTCCATGTTAAGTGTTGTGTCTCTCTCTTCCTGTCCCTTGGACCACTTACTCTGGGAGAATCCAGCTACTATGTCCTGAAGCCCCCTAGGTGGCTGTATGAAGATGTCCATGTGGCAAAGAACCAAGGCTTCTGGACAGCACTAGTAAGGAGCCATCTTGGAAGTAGAGCCTCCAGGCATAGCCAAGGCTTGGATGATGCAGCCATGGTCGGTAACTTGACTGGAATCTCACAAGAGACCCAGAGCGAGAACACCCACCTTAACCCCGCTCTGATATTTCTGGCTCTCAGAAACTGTAAGATAATAAATGTGTGTTGTTTCAAGCCACTAAGTCTTGGGATAACTTGTTACACAGTAATAGATAGTGAGCACAGTATGAGTATATACACACAAATTCACAATCACATTGAATCATACAAATTCATAATAATATTCATTTTTAAAAACTTTCCACTTCTTCCTACTCAGCAATTGGAAAATCCTAAGCACTGAGGTCTAGAAAAATGTCTCTGTCCTGATCCTATTTTGTATCTCTTCCTTGCATTCATTTGGTTCTTTAAAATATGGCCCTCTCCTCTCTCATTCCATATGGTTCCCTTTCCCACATTTTTCTGTGTGGGAATGGGTATTTTTATATCAACTGCAGAACATTCTTTGTTTCTGTCTGGAGTAATTCAAAATTCATAGTTCAAGTATAGAATCTGTATTTCAACTTTTATATCTAGAACTCCAGATACTACTTGGTTGTTGCAAAGATACACACCAAATGGAAATTCCATAAAAGAATCCGTACTGTCTTCTCTCTCTCACTCTTCCTAAACTCAGCCTATCTTTATTACAGTGATGATGAAAGTAATTTGTACATAGCTCTGGGGTTTATTATCATAATAACTATTACCAGAAACATTCTTTCTCACTCACCAAGGTCTGGTACAGACTGAATGGGGCCCTCTACGAGCAGCATATAGGAGATAAGGCCTGGGAACCTGGTTGACCCAGCAATGGTATTACCTATCTGACTTTTTGAGGAATCTTTCAACCTTTGGGAAAGATCTCAACAGCAGCAAACCAAAGTCATGGGGCAAAGAAGAGAATGCTAGGAGGAGGCTCTAACAGAGAACCATGTATGGAATAAAGTTGACAAAAATGGAGTAAGAAACAACATGCTATGCTATAAAGACAGGAATCTAAACCATTAACCTATAAATATGACTATGCTGCAGGGCATAACTTTAATTGAGTTTGGGTCAGATTCTTAAAGAAGCTAAATTATGCTAGTAATGAGAAGGAATTGCTATCACAGGACTTCCTATGCTGCATTACTAAGTATCCCATTCTTTTTCTCTCCTTGGAAGACACCACATTTGCATATGTCATTATGTTTTGGCATCATACATTCCTGTATGTATTTGTAAAGTAGCATAAAGTAGGAGGTAAGAGATAAGAGCCCTGGGACGCCTGGGTGGCTCAGTTGGTTAAGCGGCTGCCTCTGGCTCAGGTCATGATCCCAGCGTGCTGGGATCAAGTCCTGCATCGGGCTCTTTGCTCAGCAGGGAGCCTACTTCTCCCCCTGCCTCTGCTGCCACTCCGCCTGCCTGTGCTCTCTCTCTCTCTCTGACAAATAAATAAATAAATAAAATCTGAGTGAAATAAGTCAAGCAGAGAGAGTCAACTATCATATGGTTTCACTTATTTGTGGAGCATAACAAATAGCATGGAGGACATGGGGAGTTAGAGAGGAGAAGGGAGTTGGGGTAAATTGGAAGGGGAGGTGAACCATGAGAGACTATGGACTCTGAAAAACAACTGAGGGGTTTGAAGTGGCGGGGGGGTGGGAGGTTGGGGTACCAGGTGGTATAGAGGGCACGGATTGCATGGAGCACTGGGTGTGGTGAAAAAATAATGAATACTCTTTTTTCTGAAAATAAATAAATTAATTTAATTTTAAAAAAATTTTAAAAAAAGAGATAAGGGCCCTTACTCCCCCACCTTTCAGTCTTAAAGACAACCAGATAACCCTAGATATGGCCTTTAGTCTTTCTGAGCCTCTATTGTGTCATCTGTGAAATGGGGTCATTCTACACAAGATGTTTGAACTGGATCAAATGATCCATTGACATATCCTCAAACTCTAAACTCTGCAATTCTGTGGCTGAATTCTGATGCCCATATTCTCCTCCATAGGTTACTTTGAGGGAAACATTCTAGCATGCCTACTTGGACAGTTCAACCAGTTTCTCCATCTGCATATTACATGTCCTCAAGCTCAGAGAAGAAGCAGAGTTTTTATCCTGAAAATTCAAGAAATATGAATGGTGTAAGAATAAACAGTAGGACTGGGAGCACCTTAGAACTTTATATCCAGGGAGGTTCTTACCTAGCAAGAAGATGGCACTCCAAGAAGTAAAAGCTACCTGAATGTCCCATTCAATCAGGACAGCAAGCCAGGAAACTGACAGCAAGGGCAGCAAGGGTACAAACACTACCTGCCAGACATTGCATTAAAATTGGGCTGGCATGTGCACAAGGATGATACAAAACTAAGAAGAAAGAATTCCAGAGCCTAAGCTGTGTTAGCTTCACTGTTTTGACCAACTCTGGTGGCAAATAAGTTTAGCTGGTACTCGGAACATGTTCTGGGAAGTGAAAAAGTAATTGCCCCCTTCCTTTCCCTTCTCTCTTTTTTCCTTCCCTCCTTCCTCCCTCCCTCCCTCCCTTTCTTTTCTTTTCTCCTTCCTTCCTTCCTTCCTTCCTTCCTTCCTTCCTTCCTTCCTTCCTTTCTCTTTCTTCTCTCTCTCTCTCTTTCTTTTTCTTTCTCTTTCTTCCCTCCTTCTTAAGTTTTTCCACGTCTCATCAAACGAGGGAGTCCTTATACATGAGTCCTCAACCAGTTGGTGAAAGTCTGCTGGTAGACCTCAAAGGCTTATCTGATAATGCTCCAGTGAGTGGTTTGGGGATTGATAGCTTACCCAGGGAGGAATGAAACATCTGCTGGAAACTCCCCACTCCCACTCCTTGACCTTAAAGCTTTAGGGGAAATAAAAAGCAGCTTCTCTCTCTGCAGAAATATTGGGAATTTCTGCTGCAATGTCTTGCTGTTTAATTAAGGCTTCCATGGAAATGAAAGATATTCCCAAGCAAAGATAGGACAAATCTGTTAAGAGAGGAGAAGAGGCATTTCCCTCCTAAAAGCTGGAGAATAACAGAAAAAACCTTCTCGATGAAACAAGAGTATCATTTTGTTTGATTGATTTTGTTTGCTTTTTTCACATTTATTTACTGGAAGTTGGGAGAAATGATTTAATTTGGGTATGAAAATATCTAATTAGGGACGCCTGGGTGGCTCAGTTGGTTAAGCCGCTGCCTTCGGCTCAGGTCATGGTCCCAGTGTCCTGGGATCAAGTCCCACATCGGGCTGCTTGCTCAGTGGGGAGCCTGCTTCTCGCTCTGCCTCTGCCTGCCACTCTTTCTGCCTGTGCTCACTCTGACAAATAAATAAAATCTTAAAAAAAAAAAGAAAAGGAAATAGTTAATTATTAGAGAAAAGAGGAAGGGATTTCCAAGATGGAGCCCCTGTAGTTTACACATCATGTAAACCCTGTTCCTTCTCTCAGCCTTTCCTACCTCCCTTCCCTCAGCAACTCTGTTTCCATCCTCTCAACTCTTAGAGAATCATCAAGAAGTTGAGTTACAGTAGCACTGGCCTCAAAGATGTTTTGTTCTTCTCTCCAGCCCCCAAATGGACCATCTTACCAGAATTTGTTTCATCATTATGGGGACTGGGGATGCACTGAGCAAGCCTTTCTCTAAACTACAGCTACATTTTTATATTAATCTGACACCTGTCATCTGCTTTATTTCTAGGGACGTAGAAATACGTCCAAGAAGGTAGCACTCCAGGGGTGAAAATCTGCCTAAATGTCAATGGGGATTCATTAGATAATATCCTGAAATCCCTTTGGAGCGCCTCCCACAATACAACTAAAAGTGGTGCAGTGATTTCCCAAATCCAAGATTTCAGGTTTATCTTTGGTGTTCCCTGGGCACTAGCAATGTTTGGTTATAGAGAGGAAAAAGAAATATTAAACAATTTTTATTTCAACTGACCTTTTACAGAGAGCAGAAGTAATTTTGTCTAGATTCTCCATTTCAGTGTGGAACAGTAACAGCTGGATAGGGATTCTGCCCAACACTTTGTGAGGTTTGTTCTCGACTGTCTTTGTCAGATCAGCATTTGATATTAAATCAATAGAGCACTGTTATGAAGACACCAGACTACTATAACTTTAGAAAGACCCTAAACTGAGACACTTTTTCTGGACCACTACAGTCTCCATGACTATAAAAGTCATGATGTACTTGAAAGATTCATTGCAGCCCAAGAAGCATCAGAGTGGGATGATCCAGAATCAGACTATTTGGATTTGAAGATGAACCTCACCATTTGCTTACAAATGCTGTGATTTTGAAAGACAGTAGATCATAGGGGTTAAGAATATAGGCTTTAGAACCAGACCGCTTGGGTTGGAACTCTGATTCCACCATTTACCTGCTCGATGATTTTAGGGAAGTTCTTCAAACCTCTGGTCCTCAATTTCATCATCTATGAAAGGGGATATTAATGGCATCTAATCTCCAAATGTTACAGGTAGGATAAAATAAGTTGATGCATGGAGAATGTTTTGAGCAATGTCTGGCAGGTAGTGAATGCTCAATAAATGTTAGCTAAGAGATTGGTATTATTTTTTCCCTGAATTTTCAGCTAAATTTTAGCCAATACCAGGCAAGATCAATAAAGAAAGGGGGTTAACCGAGAAGAACGTAGGAAAATGCTGAATTTGGCAAGACTGGGAATCAGGCAAAACTTACCCTTTGGCACCTTCTGTTCCTTTTACTTTCTCCAGGTTCCTTCTAGAACACGGCACCCAATCTCGAGATTTTTTTCTCTGCTCCCCACCACACTCACCCTTAATCAACCCACTTTTACTCACACTAATTCTTTTCCCTCAGGACTTTGCTCTGAGCCAGATGAAAGAAAGAAAGAAAGAAATGAAATGAAATGAAATGAAATGAAATCTAATTTAAAGTATTATTGGCTACTGATAGGTTAATGTTATGCTTTTGGGATATCACATTTTTTACAAAATAAAGATTGTCATATCACCAGGAGGAATAACTAAACCTAAGAACTTCGTGTAATGTGGGAGGTGGGTAAGGATGATATCTGGGGGCAGGTGGAGCCTTTGATCTTCCTTGAATCACAGAGAAGCTTCTGTATGAGTAACCCATAGAACTTGTCCCAAAGTTGTTTTGTTGCTGTTGTTTTTGTTTTTGTTTTTTTAAAGATTTTATTTATTTATTTGACAGAGAGGGAGAGATCACAAGTAGTCAGAGAGGCAGGCAGAGAGAGAGAGGAGGAAGCAGACTCCCTGCTGAGCAGAGAGCCAGATGCGGGGCTTGATCCCAGGACTCTGGGATCATGACCTGAGCCGAAGGCAGAGGCTTTAACCCACTGAGCCACCCAGGTGCCCCCCAAAGTTGTTTAACATAAAGTATCATAGACAGACTTTGAGGCTAAAGCAGAACACATTGTGCTTAAACACCATGTTATTAGGTTGACAGGCATGGCATCAAGGCCCCAGTGTTACTGGTCCCATAGCTCCCAGGGCTGCTGTCAACAAGTCATGGCTAATTGGACTAGCCAAATCTTTTAGTCACATCCGATTTTCCTAAAGATGTAGATGCACCTGCTGAAGATACTCAGAACAGAGGAAAGCAGAATGAAGTTAACAAATGGAGAAACGTGGCAAAAGCCCCACATTAACTTCTATCACCCATTATTATGGCCCTAGGATATGCAGTGTTCTGAATTAGAAAAGGGGTCAAGGCTAAGGGGATTTAGTTCTAGACTCATCTTTGTCACTGATTGTGTCTTCAAGCGAATCCACTTTAGCTTGGAGGGTTCTATTTGCAAGACTAGGGGGGAAATGGTCTAGAGCGATATCTCTTCATCCCTTCATCCTCCCTCAATCAGAGGTCCCGGTGGGTCTCTGGGGTACCCCTAAAGCCCCACAGAGGAATTTAAGTGACTCTACAGACAGACAATGAATGTCAATGGGGTTTCCTAATCAAAGAAAGAGAGGAGAACGTTAAGATGCTGAGAAGATGAATCTGGGAGAAGAAAATATGGAACAAGATAGTGAGTAGCAAGATTGGATATAAGATCACCAACTAGAAGGCTCTTATAGTAAAATATATATACAGACACATCCATACAGCAGGGTGTCTAAGAGAATGGAGAGGTCATGACACCGTAGTAGAAGGGAAATGGTTTTGGAGGGAAGATGGGTTTGAACTGAAGTAGGTAGTAGGATGGGCAAGTGATACCATGTCTTTACAACATCTGCAGTCATAGGCAGCACTGTATCTGCTCTGACCAGAAGACGGAACTTGAATTAAATACTCATTAGCTTTATCAAAATCCCTGCTGAAACAAAACAGCAGCGCAAGAAAGATAGACTAAGGGGGTGTCATATATTCTTTCAGGGTTTGTGTGTTTGGCTTAACTTCTTTTGAACAGTGGTAAGTTCTTTGCACACTTATGAAAACTATGGACCCAGTTCTCAGAAAAAAGTACCATTAGAAATATATATGTAAAGTTTTGAATGGAGGTCAGGTGAGGAATCTCTTTTTTAGGTAGGGCCTGACAGAGGCACCAAGCCAAACAAAGTTTCTCATTTTTGCTATTATTAACATTATTATTATTATTTTAAGATTGAAAACTGAAGACAGAAGAGAAATATATATGTAGAGAAGAGAGTTAGAAAAGGGGTAGGGTGTAGCTTTTTTTTTTTTTTTTTTTTTTTTAAATAATGAGGTCACTGCTGATTCTCAAGAGGAGGCATTATCTCTCCTAAATGCTTTGGAACATTTCATGGCTTCTCTGTCTTTATTCTTCGATTAAAATGTTGATGTGTTATGTGCACCTGTCTTCAGCTTCGTTGTTAAAACATCCTGGCAACCGCAGGAAAACATGCCAGCTCGTGATGACTATCTGCATTTTTAATAATGCTTAGCATTTCCTACAAATAGGATTTCAGTATCTAGAACTTTTGATTTGGAAAATGAAACAGCTCTTGTTAGTTCTAATAGAAAAAGGCAGCTTGATTTCCAATGCTCTGTTTTAATTTGGGTTTTACCAGCCAGTGATTTTATTGAAAGTGAAATCCATATTCCTGCTTAGCTTTAGCATCTCAACTCTAAAATGGGAAAATCACAGCTTCAGTAACAGAATTGAGAATGAGGTCCTGGCATCTTTCTTAAAAGAAATTTGGATAAGAGTTCTTGGTAAATGCTCACAAATCACTCATGCTGTATGTCTAAACACACACAAACAGGATTAGAAAACCAGGTTGAATCCAATGGAATAATTCGGTATGAAGGAAATAATGGGTTTCTTTTGCCATTATTTCTATCAACATGGGCCATACCTGCTCCAAGGTAATGAAGAGGGGAGAGGACATCGAGGTCATGACCAAGAAGAAATGCCTATGCCCAAGTTCTCTGTATCTCCATGAAGAGGTTTTGTGCTCTCCCACACTACCCAGAGTGGGATGCATGTGGCATTGTTCTGGTTTCCCCTTGTAGCAGTAACTGGAAGACTAACTCTCAGACATTCCATTTATTCTCTTTCTCTATTTTACTTTCTTCTGCCTTTTAAGGTACAGCCTTGGCATTTGTAAATTTCCTTTTTTTTTTAAATTTCTACGGGTGTAGGTAGATTGGTTCAAGAAGGGAATCAAGTAGTACAAGAGAGAAGATTTTTAACCAAAGGTAGAAATCATTTCAGAAAGGGAGAGTCTCTTTCATGACTAGCTAACATTTAAATGTTTGCCTAAATGCCAGACACTCTACTATCTACCTCACACATGCCAATCCATTTCATCCTCACAACACCTATAGTAATAGATAAGGAACAAAGGCACAGAGAGTTTGAGTGAATGATGCAAGGTCACACAGCTCATAAGTGTTTGAACCAAGATCTGAACCCAGGCAAATTGAGTTTCAGAATACATGCTTTCTCCCATTTCAATGGCATATTCATCTTTTTTTCCCAGGAGCTCAATACCCAGAAAATTAAGGAAGATGGATGGGGAAAACACAGATCAAAAGAAAATGAATCATGAAGACCATTTGAAATACTTATTGAGCTTCTGTAATTGAAATCGGATGCTGTTTTCAAATATTCGTAATAGAAATACTCATGTTTTATATATGGGCAGGTAACATTCTGATCAGCCTTGCTGTTTGAAGTAATGATGTCAGAAAGCCAACTGAGACTCCTGAGAAAGCATTTGTGGTTTGCTTTATTTCCCTGTGCTAATATTCTTTGACCGACAACAATCTCAAGGTTTCTAAGGGTGGCCAGAATATCCAGCCTGCTTTCTTCGAAGGGGGAACTATTTCCATTTTGAGAAGATGAAGTGGACATTTTCTTGGCTGCATAATTGATAATGTTTCTTTACTGGAAATACCTACATTTCTACTTCCTAAACCAGATGTCTATAGTTTTGTTGTTATTTTTTTTTTTCCCTCCTACAAGAGACCATTGATACGATTTACCTCCCCTCCTTTTTATACAATGAAAAAAAGAGAGGTCAAACAGTCTCAGCTGTTCACTTATCTAGAAGCCAATCTAGGATCCAAGTCCAGCCCCCTTGAGTCCTCATTCAGTTCTGCTACTCAACCACGTGTGTTTCTTTCTCTTACACACGGGCTCTGTTTGGCCACCAGTAAACACACTGACCTTTGAAATATGGAAAGAAAAGTGCTTTGAAATAAAACTGGCACAAACAGCGGTTAGACAGCCGTCATCTGGAGGCCGAAACAAAGAGGGGCATAGTGTTCAAGCTGTCTTCATAATTACATGAAGCAGTTATCACTCAGGCCCCAGTCTGAGCATTACCCCCCAAACAAACAGCCGAGGTTTGAGAAAGCACATAGGCGACTTTGTTGCTCTAGCATACTGAGGGGGGGGAAGCCCCCCACCCCCAGCTGAAAAATCACGTGTGGCTAGGGCTGTTTTCCAGAGCTCCGGGCTTTTTCCTTTCTTCCTTCCCCATTAAACCCCTCTGCTCTCCTTGGCAAAGGCCCTCAGGTGAGGTAAGTGCCAATTAACAACAAAGAGCTTGATGTATTTCAAGTTTATGACTTAGAGCTCGGTTCTCATGAAACAGCTTCTTCTCTGGTCCGGGAGCCTGCATAGGCCGAGAGCAAGGATTCTAAGTCTGGCTTCAATTTGGTTCATTTTTGCTACTGCCCTAAAAGTGTTTTCTCTTTGGGGGGTTTGCTCCAATAGAAAACCAGGTAAACAAACCCCAGAAAGAGGCAAATCGGACTCCGAAAACTTTATCTCCGAGGACGACTAGAGCAGAAGGCTTGGTGAATTGGGGTTTTGGCAACGGTGGTCTTAAATTTCTCATGGGTCCATTGGATGAGAAATTCATTCATTGGACGGGGAGAATATAAAGACAGCCAGCTTCAGAATAAACAGGAGAGGTGAGAATATCTAATCTGAAGTATCCCTGAAGCCTTTTCCAGCTTTCAAATTTAGATTTGATTTTTCTATCCTAGAAATGGTGTTAGTCATGTTCGATTAATCGTTTGAGTATTATCGCATCAATTTATTAAAAATATCTTTGAGAATTGTTCTGAGGCCACAGAGATCTGAAATCTAACCAATAAAATGATCTGTTTCGACATCTTAGAGCCCTGAAAAACCAAGAATTTTGGCAATAGAGACATAGATGGGTTAAAATACACTTTAAAACAATTCCTCTAATTATTAATTGTACTCAGTTGTTTAATATTTTCAGCGCCTACCGAATTTAGTGAAGGGAATGACAGATGCATATTAAAATGCATGCAAATACTACACACAAGCCACATTTTAATATATTGTTTTGCATTCATAATTTTAGTCTCGTGATTTGTATTTTCATTTGCTTGGGAACAAAGACTTTCTTCTTTCCCCACTTGGGAAACAAGGCAAGACTTGTTCCTGCCAGCATCCTAATAGTATTCCTGAAAAAGCAGCGAACTTAATGGTTCAGGAACTGCTCTCCACCACCTGCTTATGGGCCCCTTAAATAGGGGCTGCATTTACAATGCATTGAGAAGGTGAAAATACGCAATCAATCAGTTGCTTTGTCGTGTAGTGGCAAGCAATCATATTTTTTTGTTGTTGTATTAAAACTGAACAGACTGCTTTAAAAAAAATAAGCTGTTTAAATGTACAATCTCTTTTCAAGTAGAAAAGAGATTCACCAAATCCCATTCCTTTTTAATCCAAAGTCACAGATAAAACACACTTCCCAGCCTCCCCTGCAATTAGGTGGTTTCTGGCCAGTGGAATGTGGGCCAAAGGAATGTATACAAGGTCCAAGCCTGGCTACCCGAAACTACTGGGCAACTCCTACATTACTGCTCTACACTGTGCTCCCGATCTCCTGGCAAGATGCCGATGAAAGGTGAAGAATGCCAAGCGTATAAGGAGAGTCCTCCGAATGGAAAGAGGTTGGGAGCTGGAATAAAACGCTGAGCTGACAGACTGCCTCTTTCTGTTTCCACGACCAATGCGTCACAGTAGACTGTGACCCACGTTCATTTTGTGGTCGCCTGTCCAATGGTCACATCTGACTTCCATACCTGTGTGCATTTACCTCCCACAGGATGCCAGCTTCGGTCGATGAGACTAATAGCATAGGGAGGAAGTGAGGCATGCCACTTCTAAGGTTGTTATTAATGACTATAGCTTCTGCGTTGGCGCTCTCTTGCTGATTATCTCTCTCTCCCTCTCTCACCGCTCTCTCTCAAGGAAGCCAGTTGCTGTATCGTGGGGTTGGTTGCTTAGGTGGCCCATGGAGATGCCCACATGGTAAAGAATGGTGACTTCCCTCCAACAGCCAGCAAGGAGTTGAGGCCTGTCAGTTTAGAAGCTGCTAATCTACACCTGCAACAGATAGTTTGAATAGGACTTGGGAGGCATACCAAGCTAGAATCACCCAGCTAAGCTGCTCCTGGATTCTTGATTCTCAGAAACTGAGAGAGATAATAAATGTCTGTTGTTTTATGTTGTAGGGCCATTTGCTACACAGTAATGGAGAGCCAATACAACATGAATAGAAATAAAACTCAATTGCCTCAGGGAGACATGGAGACTGTTTGTTACAGAGCATAAATGCTGACTAATACAGAGGAGCAATGCTCATAGTAATTATGTACATGATCTGAGCACAGCGGAAGGTTTTGAAGAATAGACTTTGGCTTGTTCTTTCAGACTTCACTGCCGAATACAGTGCCTAGATGAAAGCAAGCATTGAATAAATGATAAATAAGAAATACAGCTTTCTGTAAGGTGCACAGTGAACTCCTCCACCTACAAAATTGATCCTGCTCAAGCAGATCAACCTTCTTCAAAGCTGGGTGAGTTCAACTGCAGCTTATGTCAGGTCAGAGAAATTCTGGAATTGTACTCTCAGCAAATGCATGGATTGTAGTATGTCAGATGTTCCTGTGAAGGGAAGATCTGGGTTATCTAGTTACGTTTGTGCTTCCAGATTCTCATACTTACATTTCTATGGACCAGCTGCTCTTTCTAATAGACACATGTGTTAATTTATTTAATCCTTGTAACAACTTGAGAAAGAGTATGCTGTTGATCTTCTAACTTTACAGGCAAGGAAAGAGGCTCAGTAAAGTTAAGCACCTTGTCCCAGGTCACAAATTTAATGCAGAGTTTCTACTTCATCTCAGGGCTTACAGACTCCAAGGATCACAGGTTTACCCATGATACCAAATCTCTTTCTCAACAGAATTCTGAAAAGACACAGAACAGAGCTGCAAAGTCCAGGAACATGCTGCTAAATCAATGGAATGGATTAAAAGATATTCCTGTGAGGACAGAATAGGATAATCATGACTTTTAGGCCTTGTGGGATTCATGTTACAAAGGGCTCTGGTCAAAGTTTGTAAAATCCTGAAAGATGTGAATTTATTCACCCAGACTGACCCCCACCACAGCAACACAGCCTCCCTTCGAAGCATCTCAGCTTTGGTTCTAGCAGAACTGGAACAAAGGCATTGGTGGATGTCAGGATGTACCCCCCATCTGCCTGCCTGTCAGCTGCAGAGACTAGGCCCACCACCCCCAAAGCTGTGATGGAGAGAAAGAAAATAATCCTGAACCACAGGACAACTGGCTTCATGGGGAGCAGCCAAGAAGGGGAGGCTGGGTTGACCTCCCCACTAATAGACAAAGACCTTCATAATGAATTCCTTCCAATTCTTGCAAATCGGCACTAGTCTCACAGAAATCGGGAATGAGCCAAAGCAGCACTGGGAATGGACAGCCACTCTGTATCTGCCTCTCCTGCCAGGCCCATTTTTGCTTGTTTTTCATGAGAACGTGTGTGTGGTGAGAACTCTGGGTGAGTATTTGCTGCAGGCAGCTCCCCGGGTTTTCTCAGTCCAGCACTGGGGAAGGGAGGGCAAGTTGCTGTTTACTAGGAGCACTGCCAATGGGCTAATGAGAATTTTTCATGCCTTTTGGATGTTTGCAAAACTCAAGGCTTTGGAAACCTGATTCCAAGGCTGACCTGGAGTCTTGAAGACAAGAATGATAACCTGTGGAAACAAGCTGGGACTAACACAGAAAAACATCACTTAATCTGACTTTTACAAATTTTGCTTGCCGAATTATGCTTCTTGCACTCTTAGATGGTGAGACAGATTTTTAAAAACTGTAACAGTTGAGGGCGCCTGGGTGGCTCTGTTGGTTGAGCAACTGCCTTCGGCTCAGGTCATGATCCTGGACTTCCAGGATCGAGTCCCGGGCTCCCAACTCCATGGGGAGTCTGCGTCTCCCTCTGACCTTCTCCTCTCTCATGCTCTCTCTCACTCATTCTCCCTCAAATAAATAAGTAAAATCTTTAAAAAAAAAAAAAAAAAAAAAAAAAAAACCTATAACAGTTGATGCTAGGGCAGAGTGAAAATTTATCCTTCACTTCCTGTAGCAATGGGTTTGCTGAAGGAATGAATGATGCATTCACCTCTTGCAGAGAGAATGTTAAAGTTGTACAGAATAATAAGTCATTTTAAAAATGGGGAAGGACTGTTTACATAAAAAGAAATTGATATGTCCATCATAGATCACTCTAAATAATTTATTTCAGCCGGCCCTCAAGGATCTAATTCTAACAGGAACTAAGTGTGAGTTCTTACACTTGAAAATAAGACTGAAGGCTTTAAGATGGTCCACAATTCAGAATATTCATATATTTATGCTGGTAATTGTTTCCTCGTTCTGAATTGAAGATGCCTTTCTTCTTTTTAATAAAGATTTTTATTTATTTACTTGAGAGAGAGTGAGAGAGAGTGCATGAGAGGAGAAGGTCAGCGGGAGAAGCAGACTCCTCGCCAAGCAGGGAGCCCGATGCAGGACTTGATCCCAGGCCTCCAGGATCATGACCTGAGCCGAAGGCAGTCGTCTAACCGGCTAAGCCACACAGGTGCCCCGAACTGATGATGTCTTGCCAAAGAAATAAAGAGGCCATATTTATGCATCTTTCCAGCTGTGGCTCCCCACATCAATTACTTGGCATTAATTCATCACTTTTAGACTTTTCCACGAGTAAAAAGGTATTTTTTTTTTTTTTTTTTAGAAAGAGCTGATACCTGTAATGATATAAAGAAATTTAGGGTTCACACCAACAAATGAATCACTAATGTGCAAAAGGCCTTGTTCAAGGCCACCCTCTAAGTGGAGGCACAGGCTTCATGAGCTGTCAGGGATCCTCAGTATTTACCACATTATGTCATGTGTATTTGAGCCACATCTTTTCCTTTAGTTATTCCTAAAGGAGTGGGAATTCAGGGTTGGAAGAAGATGAGAGGTGGATACAAGAGATTTGGGAAGCCAGTGAATAGAGAGGAAGGTGAGAAGCAGGTGCAGGGAGAATGCCTGCCTAATGCTAACGACACCCTCCAGGGAGAAGGTTCTAGCCGCCCAGTGACGCCATGATTCCTGCTCCTCCTGGAGCTGGAGGATCAGCTTTCTTATGTGCCCATCTTTCCAACTAAGGAATACTGTGCATGTACATTCTCATAACAAACCTCTGATTTTCACAGTTGACATGGATAAACTCCCAACTGTTCCCTTCTTCCTTTCTTCTTTGTTTCCAGTCCCCCACTGCACCACCACCCGAATCATCTGTCTAAAATGCAAATTTGATCACTCCATTCTCCTCCTATAGAATGGTTTCTCACCAATGGCTTCTCAGTCCTACATTGGCTTTGGAGATCATCCGCGCCCTGCCTCCAGCCTGCGTTAGCCCCTGTGGTTTCTGGGGCTCTCCCTCTCAGCTCTGCACTCATAGGGGACCTCAACAGGTACACTCTCTCCACCCTGGTGTTTTACCCACCGTCCTCTCTGCCTGGAATTCTCTCTCCTCTCCCACATTCCGCCTGCAGTATGGTCTGCCTGTGGAAACTCTTTATCATCCTGGAAGACCTAGGTCTTTATCTAGGAAGACTTCCAAACAGAGATGAGCTCTTTTCCCCTGTGTGCCTTCACGGGGACACGTGTGGCCTTCCTTATACTATTGTAGCAACTGTTTGTTCCGATCAATTCTACTTTTATCATTCTTTCTCAAAGTATGGCCCGAAGAACAATGGCCTCAACAATATCTGCCTATGAAAAGCACCAATGCCTTGCTCTCATTTTCAACAGGCTTCTTCAGGGACTAAGGTTTGACAACCACTGGCCTCAAGGGCTGGTATCACCAATTGGTACGCGGTAGGTAAGGAATGAATACAAATATCTAATTGCTTTAGAACCACGGGCTGGGCTTCTATAGCTCCTTGTCTAGGTGAGTAGGGTTGCAGCTCAGGGTCTGTTCAGGCTTGTTCACCATAATGTCTACTACCCCAGAGCCTAGCCTAGAGCCCTGGGGCATGTTAGGTACTAAATGAATGCTTTTCCACTGGAAGAAGCTAGGGCTTGCAGAAACTCTGAGGACCATGCAGCAGCGCAGAGATGCAGCCAAAGCATCAACAAGATTAACACAAGGCCTGTTCAGTTCCTCAGGAGGCAGTAAGTAAGAGCAAGATCATAGCTGGCAACACTCTGATGTTCCTTTGTAGAAATCCTTGATGTGGGCTGTGAAATGTCAAATCCAGATTTGATTAAGCCCAACTCCAAATCCCCAAGGCAAGTGTGTGTCCACGGTCTTAATGTAATTATTGGAGCCACCTCTGTCTGCTGCTTTCAAAAGGGCTGAGCTAGCACCCCATCCATTGATACTGACTCCTACAAAATGAAGCCTGCGATTAATTCAGCACGTTCCAGGCAAATAACGCCTAAAAAGCTTGAGCTGGTTCCTTCCCCCAAATTGAAGTATTAAATTAACTCCCCTCCCCCCCAAAATAAATAAAAGCCCTCTGATCCGCAGTCAAGCCAAGAGACAGGGTGGGTCTCCAAAGCTACAGTAGAAATCAAAGTTTTGGTTTCTTTTGCTTAAGGCTAGACTGTTGTCTGTTTGGAGCTTTCCACTTCCTCGCTGAAATGATAACCTATCAATTTTCAGTTAAACCGTACTTTGAATTTCTAAAGGCAGAAGCCAGTAAACGGTGCAAGCTGATGCGAGGGCAGCGGACCCGTTCTGCGTTCAGTAGATACAAGGGGAAACTTGGCTTGCTCTGTTTATATACACTTGAAGGATGGACAAAAAAAAAAAAAAAAAAAAAGTCCGGTCAGAACCGAGTCCCAAACCAAAGTAGGCAACACTGGGATTTATCAAATTAGACCCAAATGCCACAGCTTCACTGGAGCAGACCAGATTTCACCACCGCATTCTCAGAGGGAAGATGGGTAGGCGGGGCCACGACTCCCAAGCCCAACCACAAGCCCTAGCTCCACTGTGTTCTGTGAAATTCAGAACACATTTGTTCTTTTTATTTTCCCCCCTTCAAAATGTACTCCTACCCTTCCTTAGGGTCTGCCTGGAACAAAAATACTGAGAGCCAAAAACCCCAGCAGAAAGGCTACTTTATTGTGAAATCCAATCTGAGTAAAAGCAAGAGGACCAGCAATCTTTTGACCTGGCCCAGTGGTGAAGTCCAGCTGATCCACAGGTTTAGAAAATCAGGAAAAGGTCTGATGAGCTGTCAAACCACTGAGATTTTAGAGTTTTGCTTGTCACTCTATATAGAAATGATTCAGAAATTTCCTTAATTCCAGAAGCTTCTCAGAGCAATAAGGCTGAGAAGAGAAGTCTCTGGGGGACCCTAGAACCAATCTCACGTTTCTGGAACATTTGAAATGAGGCCAAGCCAGATATCCAGAGGTTATAATGGATTCTATTGAAGCAGTCTTTCCCAACCATACCACAAATGATAGATCAGTTCCAAACCAACCTCTGGTATGGAGGGGTGGGAAAAGCAAATGATTTTTCACCATTTTTTGGTTCCTACAGCAACAGCTAATCCCAGACATGGCCGTGACATTAAGGCTGGAGTCCCGGCAGCAGCTGCTCCTGGGATGACTCGTTTAAATATCAAACACTCTTTTATGCACAAATGATATTAGGGGCTCCCTTGCCTCAAAGCATCCATTGTCTATTCTCTCTTGGCTTACATATGACATCCAAACTCATGTAAATCGTTTCCAGCTTGCTCTCACCTACTCTTCCCTCTTCCCACCCTCTCTGCCATGCATTCTACCCTCCAGACCATGCATTCTACCCTCCAACTTTTTCTGGAAATAGTCACATCATAAATATTTTAGAATTGCAGGCCATGTGTTCTTTTGTCACAACCATTCAATTCTGCTGTTGTAGAACAGAAGCGCTCATCATTAAGACATAAATGAATGAGCATGGCTACGTTTCAATAAAATCTCACTTAAAACCAGAACAACAACAAAAGAACGAAAAACAAGTAGCAGGCTAGATTTGTCCCCAGACTGTGGTTTGCCAACCCCTGTTTTATATAGACCAATTTATTCCTCTAAAGGTGGTGGCTTCTTCTGCCTTGGAGCTTTTGTCCTTTTCCCCCACCTCAAATAAATCAACTTATTATTTTTTGGAAGACTATGATGTGTCAGATCTTGTGTCTCAAGATCTAGAGATGTAGCAGTGAAAAAAGACAACATTTTCTAATGTATAGAATTTAGATTCTTGTGGAAGCAAATACATCATAAATAAGTATCAGACAAAAGTATAATGCCATGTGGAACCAGGAGGAAGAAAAATAAGGCAAAGTAAAGGCGTGAGAATGTTACTTTAAATAGAGTGGTCAGGGGCGACTGGGTGGCTCTCAGAGGGTTAAGCCTCCACCTTTGGCTTTATTTGGCTTAGGTCAAATAAAGGGTCCCAGGGTCCTGGGATTGAGCCCCACATTAGGCTCTCTGCTCAGCAGGGACCCTGCTTTACCTCCCTCTCTGCCTGCCTCTCTGCCTACTTGTGATCTCTCTCTCTCTCTCTGTGTCAAATCAGTTAATAAAATCTTTAAAAAAAAATAAGAATGGTGGGGGAAGATCACTTTGACCAGGTGAGACAGGAACAAAGGTGAAGATAGAGTAGGAGTTCAATCAATATGAATGAGGGACTGGGGGGTGGGGAGGGGGGTGGTTTGAGGGGGAAGTGTTCCAGGGAGAGGGAGTAGCAAGGGCAAAGCACCCAAGGCAGAACATTCTTGGTATATTGGAGGAAGCAAAAGGAGGCCAGTGTGGTTGTAGCATAGTGAATGAGTGAAGGATGAGATCAGAGAAGAACCTGTGGGCAAGGTTTTTTAGAGCCTTATAGGCCAAGGAAATTACACCCCGGATTACATTTGATTTTTATTGTAATTAAGATAGGAACCCACTGAAAGGTTGAGAGCAGAAGGTAGTATGATCTGCCTTATATTTTCATAGGATCACTCTGCTGGCCCTGTGTAAGATAAAGGGTGGGAGGAAGAATAAAAGCAGAGAGACCCTCTAAGGAGGCTACTGCAATAATCCAGGTCACAAATGCTGTTCAGGGTGATGACAGTGAAGGCAGTATGAGTTGTCAGATTCTGAATATATCTTGACTGCAAAGCTGAAAGGTAAGGTGTGAAGGAAATACTCGAGGATCATGTCAAGAATTTTGACCTGAGCCACTGGAGGATGAAATCTGATTTATTGAGAGAGCAAAAACTGTCGGAAGAACAGATGGGGGTGGGAATAATCAAGATATTTTAAAAATTATGTTACGTTTAAGATGCCTATTGGGTCTCCAAGTGAAAAAGCTTAAGTAGACAGTTGAATAAATGCTTTTGAGTTCAGTGGAAATAACATGGATAGAGGTAGCTCTCTGGGAGTGATCTGTGATGGATGGTATTTATTTATTTATGTGTGTAATTTTTAAATTTAAATTGAATTAGCCAACAAATAATACATTCCTAGTTTTTTAAAACTAATCTTTTTTATTACATTATGTTAGTCACCATACAGTACATCATTAGTTTTTGATGTAGTGTTCCATGATTCATTGTTTGTGTATAACACCCAGTGCTCCATGCAATATGGGTGGGGCTGGTGATGGGTAACAAGGAAGGCACATATTGGAAGGATGGTATTTAAAATCTGGAAATGAGGTATAATCCGTTAAGGAGAAGTGAGAAGAGAATTGAGGTCAGGGACTGAGTTCTGAAGCACTCCAACATTTGGAGGCTGGGAAGAGGAAGAAGAGCCAACAAAGGACTTAAAAGGAGTAACCCATGAGATAGGAAGTGAAGTAAGAGTGGCTTCCCAGGAGCGAAGTGAAGAAAGTCTTTTAAGAAGGAGGAAATGAACAACTCTGTGAAATATTGCTAACATATTGAGCAAGATGAGGACTAAGGCATGACCCAGATTTGGCAACATGGGAGCTATTTTTTGTTTGATGAGTAGTGAGGATAAAAGCCTGTACAGAGTGAATATGACAGAGAATGGGGGAGACCCAAATAGTACCTTCTTTCCCCTGGGATCCTATAATACCTTATGCTCTTAAAACATTTCTCACAATTATAATTATTGGCTTCTATTTCTATCTCCTCAGCTAATCTGTGAGCAATCTGGATGCTGAGACATGTTTCATTCATCCTTTCTACAACACAACACAGGCACAAACTGAGTACTCATTAAATGTTTGTTGAATGAATATGAAATTGTAATCTAAGAAGGAGAGTTTTCACGTGAATGAGTATGAGTACCATTTAGACTAGAAAAAGTAATACTCATAAGCAGAGCTTCAAAAGAGGGAGAATGAGTACTATATGCTATTATATGGTGTTATGACAATAGAGATGTTTGGGTTTCTTTGAACATTTTAATCTTCTTGTCTTGAACTTACACTTAAATTGCTCTCCATTGTGTATGGTGAGATCACTTTAGTGGAATTAGTCCAATTTTGCTGAAAAAGATATTGAAGCTCTGGAAGATTTAGGAAATGTGCCCTCACCCTGTAGACTGTGTGTACTTGGTATAAGATTCTATAAAATGTGTTCCTCTCCTTTGTGTTTCCAAAGTTACAAATACACTTCCATTAGAAGAAACCTCCCCAAATCCCTATTACACTATCCCTTTTTTTTTTAAGATTACATTTTTTTAAAGATTTTATTTATTTATTTGACAGAGAGAGAGATCACAAGTAGGCAGAGAGGCAAGCAGAGAGCAGGGGGGGGGGGAAGCAGGCTCCTTGCTGAACAGAGAGCTCAATGTGGGGTTCAATCCCAGGACCCTGAGATCATGACCTGAGCTGAAGACAGAGGCTTAACCCACTGAGCCACCCAGGCACCCCAGATTACATTTTTTAAAAAGAGAATTGCCACAGGAAGTTACCTTGGGGTCTGAATAACATTGGTTTGATTAATTCTCTCTTGGTTGGAATGATAATTTGAGCATTCAGGCCTTAGTGCCATGACTATTAAGGTCCAGAAGCAAAAATTATTACATGATGATTCAAGTGACTTTCTGATTATACTGCTTAATAAAATTAACACTGAAGTCTGAAACACTGTGTCCAGAAGTCAAATGGTGATTTTCCATGGGTCTATTAAAAAAAAAAAAAAGTTCTATTTCAAAGGATAAAATGTTGTAGTGCTTCTATCTCCAAGTGAGTAAGGATTAGTAAGTAGTTCAGTTAGTTCCTGCAAATTAGAGATTCAGTTATATTTTATTTATTCAATATGGGAGAAGTTTTTGTGAGTGTTGGATGAGTCATTTCTTAAGACCAAAGCCAAGCTAAATTAGAGTAGTCCCTGGCTGAAGATATTTTTATTGCAATGAGTAGGTCTCTCTCTGGGTTTTGGATACACAGGTGTGGTCAACCTTTGGCATGGAAAGTAAGCAGAATCATGCATTCTAAAGCAATGACTCCTAATGTCTTGAATACGTAATGCTACAGAGACATCTACACACTTTTGTTATAAGAAACCAAAACCATGTGACAGAGAAAATTAGGTAGAAGTCGTTGAATTTGTTTTCCCTTTATCTTCTGCTTATGAGTGACCCCAAGGATGCAAATATCTCCTTTTTACAAAGAGGACTTAATATATATAGTTTACAGAGGAATAACCTTCTAGAAAACTGTTCTTGTGAACTACTCTTTTGTGCCTATCAAGCTTTCTATTTTGTGGGTCGTGGATTTAATAGGTTGTAATGCTGTTTAAACACCATAGATACTTAATGCACCATGAAAAGCCCCTAAGCTATGGGAAATTACAAAAATGCCTCAGTGCCATGGTCACAAATGTGAATGATCTTCTCCACATAAACTTCAAAGGTAAAATGAAATTACATTTCCCATAGATTTCCGAGTGTTCATTGTCCAGTGACCATGGCCCCCCAGATTGCACCCATGACTCTCTTAAGATTCTGTTCCAGCCAGCCCGCCAACCGTCAGCTACGGTCGCTCGGAAAACTCATTTCTTGGTAATATTGGGAACTTTTTCAAGGTTACAGCCAAGAGGTGGCAACCATACTTCTCTTTTGGGCATATAAAATAATGACTTTGTGCAGGTCAGGGAGTAGTTTCCTGGTGGTGGTAGTGCCTGTATAAGAGGTGGCTGAATCACGAGTCTCTGGTCTAAACCTCAGCCCTCCTGCCCCAAGCCCCGGCTGCGGGCGGGCTCCGGGCTCCGGGCGGGCTCCGGGCTCCGGGCTCTGGGCTCAGGCTCCGACCAAGGGCTCCCCCTCCTTCCGTCCCTCCCTCCCTTTCCCTCCTCCTCCCTCCCCACCCCTCCTGCCCAGTGGAACAGCCCGGGTGCTCTGAGGGGCCGGGAGGGCATGGCTTGGCTCCCAGAGGGGGATGCTCCCAGAGTCTGATGCTCAACCTACAGCTCTACCCAGGCACCCCTCTTTTTTATACTTACTAAAGAGCAAGAGAAAGTTTATGAGATTTTATTTTTTAAGAGAGTAGAACTTTATGCTTTCTTTACTAAAAGGGAGAAGTCAGTATCTTCTCCAAATCAGTAATAACCTCTAGTTGATAAAGGGGATTGTGTATCAGAGTATCTATCAATAAAACAATCAGATGGCAAGTGCTTGTTTTTCATAATCAATTTTGGCAAACTAATAGAAATCAATACATAAGTTAAAATTAGTACCTAAAGATTATAATTACATAGATATTATATATACAATTATATATATAATGATTTCAGAATTTGAGAAACTCATGGAAGGGAATAAAATATTATGGCCTTAGCACACAGCATGGGGTGTGAAAACATGATGAAGGAGGCTTCTGTGTTTATGTTTCTTCTCATTTTTATGCTTATTATTTTTAAAAAAGATTTATCCATCTATTTGAAAGAGGGAGAGCATAAGTGGAAGGAACAGAGGGAGAGGGAGAGAGAATCTTAATCAGACTCCACACTGAGCCCAGAGCCCAACATGGGACTTGATCTCAGCGTCGCAAGAACACGACCTGAGCCGAACCCCAGAGTCTGATGCTCAACCTACAGCTCTACCCAGGCACCCCTCATTTTTATACTTACTAAAGAGCAAGAGAAAGTTTATGAGATTTTATTTTTTAAGAGAGTAGAACTTTATGCTTTCTTTACTAAAAGGGAGAAGTCAGTATCTTCTCCAAATCAGTAATAACCTCTAGTTGATAAAGGGGATTGTGTATCAGCCCAGTGAGTTCTTGGTGATTAGAGACCGAGTATACATCAACTTCAATAACTGATTTTTATTTTTTTTAATTTCTTTAAATATTTATTTATTTATGAGAAAGAGAGAAAGTGCACACACAGGTGTGGTAGCGAGAGTGAGGAGGAGAAGCAGAGGGAGAGAGAATCTCAAGCAAACTCCCCACCAAAGACAGACCCTGATGTAAGGCTCCATCTCATGACCCTGAGACCATGAACTGAGCTGAAATCCAGAGTCGGAGGCTTAACAACTGAGCCACCTAGGCACCCCAATCACTAATTTTTGAACATGGCAGTACCTGTAAGCATTCTTGGAAACAGGACAACCAGGTAACAAGCTTTCGTGTATTAATTAGTTCTCTGCAAACCAGGGTGTTCTCTGCCTTCCCTAGGTTTTAGTAGTTCTGAACATCCACCCTCCTAGTCCCCCACCATCTCCTCCAGGCTACACACAAATAGAAAACTTATTCCTTTTTGTCTCTCTTTCCTTTTTTTCAAAAAAAAATTCTCCCTCGTTCTCTTCCTCCTCAACAATTTGCAAGTGGGCTGTACCTGTTTTTCAAAGGTAGCATAGTGGTTTATAGAAAGACTCAGTGTGAAGAGCCCTGGGTTTGAGTGTTCCCCTTAGGCCAGTTATTATACTTAACCAAGCTTTAGATTTTTCATTTGTAAAATGGGGCTACCCATTACTGCCTTCAGGGTTGTTTTAGAGATGAGTTGAGATAATATCGTTAAAAGGTTCAACAGTGCACAGTATGCATGACTCGTAGTTATTATTACTGAAAAAAATTGACAAATTGACTTAGAAAAAACATAGGAAACATTATAATTCTTCCACAGAAATAATATTTGTGAGGACCTAATAGGCCCATTAACTGTGAAATTTGCTCAAACTGACACTGATAGGAATAAAATGCAGACGTTTGTCATCCAACTCCAGGCAAGTTTCATTTTGTACAGACACAAAGAAAAGGGTGGGCTAGGAAAAAAACAAAACAAAACAAAAAAACCCCCACAACATAGAAAGCTGCTAACTTGACACTTAAAATTGTATATTTCTGCTCTTCATTTGGTCCAAGAAAGTGTATTAGAAAGTGTATTTGGCCTAACAAGCTGACAATGTGTGGTATGGGTCAATTAGGGTTATAACTGTAACACAAAGACCAGGCCCTCATCGGAGTTTGGTGCTTTACAATAGATGAAAAAGCAAAAGGAGATTTAATCAGCTTACATGGGCTTGGGATTGTCTTCCGTCCTCTTAGAAGAAGGAATCTTGCTTTATTCTGCTTATTTCCTGAGGAGAGCCCTCCTCCCTCCCTCAAGCATTCAGGCTAATTACAACTGGTGAGGTAGTTTCCAGGCTGAATAAGAAATCAAAAGGGAAGGGAGGGGAGGCGGTGTGGATTTCAGAGAAAAAAATAACTTAAGAAAAAGTATGTTCTCAGAGGGGGAAAAACTAGAGAATCAGGTCACTGAGTTGGAGCCAGGAAAAATCCACACGAGTGGAAATTGGATCGATGCGAGTATTTTATATGAACACATCCAAAGGCTGAATGTGCCTGGCCCAGAGGATGCTCTTCCTCCTCCTGGAAAGTGGCTGGGGGCTGAAAGACCTCTAGGCTTTTCTATGTCATATTCATTCACTAATCAGCGCTATTCATCCCATCGCACACGTGGTCTCATATTAGGTGCCCTGGAAAACAGGAGGACCACATAGCAACGATTATAATCAAAACCACTGCAGACTCTTATTTCAGCTTCTGAAATACGAAGGAAGCTTCAAAGCAGACATGCCTCCAATGAAAACCAGCACTCTTTTCTTTTCTTTTTTATCTTTCCTTTTCTTTTCTTCTCTCTTTTTTTTCTTGCTTCTGCTAAGTCCACAGTTTTAGATTCAAGTACTTGACAATTATATATCAATAGAGACAGAATGCATTTTGCCTAAAACAAAGATATAAATGGTTTAAAGGGCAAGCAAAGTGTCATGTGTCAGTAGACATTAGTTGAGGTTAAACTCTGCAGATGTGACTAGAATGTCGACATCTCTGTTAGCGTCAATATCTTGAAATTGGTGATGTGGCTTGGCATACGTATTTCCTTAATGACCTCCAGGGAGAGATGAGAATATCCAACGGTACTCCACACATCTGAGGGTCCTAAACTCGTTTCTCTCATTTACAGCAAAAATTGTCAAACCTCTTTTTATCCAAATTTCAATTGAAGATCTGACATGAAGCACAAAATACAATCCTGAAAATCTTGGCCAAAAAAAAAAAAAAATCAATATTTTCTTTTTGATTGTATGGTTAAGTATGTTGCAACTGAGGTAATACTGGGCCTGAATTTGAGGGTGAGGACCTAATGGATCCGGCAACACTACAAAATCCACTCAAGGCGACATGAACAAGAATGAAATGCAGACCTTTGTCACCCAACTCCAGGCAAGTTTCATTTAGTATAAACACACAGAAAAGGCTGAGATAGAGAAAACAGAAAACAAATCTTACATGGCTCAGAAAACAAAAAACAAAAAACAAGAGGAGTTTTCTTTTGTTTACCGGTTTAATCACACACCCCTAATTGCTATTTGCTGTGTTCTTTTTTGTTTGCCTCTCTCAACTTACCTCACCCAATGTGTCATATTTTAGATGACTTAGGAGGAGTTTTTGTTTTGTTTTATTTTATCTGGCTAATCCCAGATTTTAATGACTTGTTGAAGTCTTATCCCTGTGTTATAGCTCAGTTTAACTTTCTAAATTAGTGTGTAGTACTTATGATCCCAGCTGGACCAGTGGTTCAGATCCATATGGTTCTAGAACCATAGTCCTCTGCAGGAGAACTTTTGATGTATACCAATCCCTGGCCCATTGAATCAGATTAGATGGAATTGGGGCCTGGGAGCTAGCCAGTTCTCTCTAAATTAGAAATGGCAAAACTCTGTCTCATTACTGTGCTCACTGTATCTACTGCTGTGTAATAAACTATCCCAATACCTAAAGCCTTAAAACAATGAGTTACTGTTTGTGATGATTCCGTGGGTCAGGAATTTGGGCAGGACTCAGCTGGCTGGCTCTTCAGCTCCACATGATGTCACCTGGGGTCATTCAGCTGCAGTTAAAGCCCAAAGACCCAAATAAGGTTTGATTCATGTGACTGACACCTCAGTGTCAAGACGCCTCTCTCTCCACATGGCCAGCATGGGCTTCTTGACAATATGGTGGTCTTGTTAGGCAGACTTGTTGAATGCTTTAAATTTGCTTTAAAAGAGAGGAGGCAAAACTGCTAGTCCCTCTCAAGGCATAGCTTCAGAAGTGCCAAATCACTTCTTCCAAATTCTGTTTGTCAAAGCAAGCTACAAGCCTAGTCCAGATTTAGGGGGAGGGGAAATCACCCCTACCTCTTGATCTGAGGAGCAGCATACAAGGGCTGGGAAGTTGCTGGTGGCCATATTTTGAGACTATACATTTATACACCATCAGTTCCTGATCCTAAAGTCATGGCAAATATTTCTAGCTTATTATGGTGGCTTCTCCCACTGGATGTGGAATCAGAATTGTTCTCAACACCTCACCTCAGAGGTCAGAGGTCAATAGATTGTAGCTACCATGCAGATCGAAATGTGCTGACATACCTCTTTATTGGGAAGAGAGGAAGTTCTAATCTACTCCTTCTGTGGAATAGGAGGCAGAAATATTGGCATTCCCTGGGAAGACTAGGAAAGCCGTGCCTAAGGGGAAGGTCAGGCTCATAAGTTCTCACAACAATCTTGTAAAGTAGAAATTGCAGGTTTTGTTATTCTTCTCTAGTTAATAAATGGGAAAACTGGGGCCGACCAAACATGAGGTGCCATTTTAGGTGCTACAGAGGGCATAGAACTTCTTAGACATTGTTACAGTTCTTAGACCTTCCTGGCAGAGGAAAAGTACTTAAACAACTAATTCCAATACCCAACAGAATGAAATGTAGATTATTAGAGAAGCAGGAACAAAATGATGCTGGGAGTCAGAGGCAGGAAAGATTCACTGGAGGGATCTGGCTGGACTTTATGGGGCTCAAGGATAATAATAGGATAATTTCTTCAGAGGAGAATGATGTGAACATTAGAGAATTAAGAGAATATTAAGAAAATTAAATGTCAGTTTTGTAAAAACATCCTCTTGAAGATCATGCTATAGAGAAAAAGATGCCATTTCATGACATCATACATTTTGGTTGCAGAACTTACACCAAAACAAATCCGAATTCATTTGGTCCTTGTTAATTCTAAGAATTCCTGTATAAATATGCATCCATACAATAAAGTGTTTAAATGTATATTTCAATAAAGTTAGTTTCATAATTTTAGTTTTCTTTTTCAAAATGGGTATCCAGTCAAACCCATTTTTTTCTCACTACTTACTATGAAATTTAAGACCTAATTTTTGGTTGCTTTATTATAACTCATATTTTTCTGTTATCAGTTATTTTTGGGTTATAAAGTTAATGCACAAAAAGTACATACTTATCATATAATGAGTGCTTCATAGATGCTAGTCATTTATTTTCAGTAAGTTTTTAATTTTATAACAGTTTTAGATTTGCAGAAAAGTTGTGAGGATAGTATGAATTTCTTATATGCCCTGCATTCAGTTTCCCCAATAGCATCTTGCATTTGTGTGGTACATTGTATGGTGTATTTGTAAAAACTAATGAACCACTGGTGATATATTATTATCATCTAAGGCCCATACTTCACTCAGATTGTAATAGTTTTTAACCTAATGACTTTTTCTGTTCCTGGATCCCACTCAGAATACATATTAAATTTAGCAGTCATGTCTCTTTAGGCTACTCTTGGCTGGGACAGTTTCTCAGACTTTCCTAGATTTTAATGACCTTTACAGTTTTGGGGAGTACTAGTCGGATGTTTTGTAGGATGCCTCTGCACTGGGATGTGTCTCATGATTAACACTGGGATTATAGGTTTTACAGAGGAAGCCCAGATAAGTTAAGTTCCATTTTCATCACATCCTATCAAGAGTGTATGTATAAGCATGACTTATCCCTATTGATGTTAACCTTAGTTACGCAGCTAAGGTAGTGTTCATCAGTTTTTTCATCCATAAAATTACTTTCCCTTCCTCCTTCCAAACTGTACTTTTTGGAAAGAAGTTAGTACACACAGTCCATGCTTAAAGAGTTGGGGGATATGCTCTGCTTCCTATCTATAAATAATTGAGAAATATGCATGGGAGCTTTGTCTATTTCCTTCCTCCTGCCCCCCAATTATTTTATGTATTTATTCAATTCTTTATATCAATATAGACTTGTGGATTTTTTTTTTTAATTTTGGGTTATAATCCAATACTACTTTATTTTATTGCTCAAATCATTCCAGCTTTGGTCATTAGGAACTCTTTCAATCAAGTCTTGGGTCTCTTTGAAACACTCCAGTTGATGTGAACTTGTTTCTTGTTGTGGGAGTGTTTTTGATTTTGTTTGTTCTTCTGAGCAGTTCCTTACTTCTTGGCCCTACAGGATCCTCCCATTTCAGCTTTTGTACTTCCTGTCTCAGTCCTACAATTAGCCATTTCTTCAGGAATCCTGGGTAATTTTATGGGAAAATGGTGTTAGAATCCAAGATCTGGATGCTAGATGTGCTCATTGTTAGTGGGTGTTACTGTTTCTAGGTCTTCTCAACTGACAGAGTAAGAAAATTTTTATGTGCTTACCAGTTTATGTATATACACATATCTATAAATATTTCTATACATAACTGTCTGTGTATTAAGCTTAATATTAGTTCATTCTGAAGTCTCCAACTCTAGTCTATTTCCACATCAATTATTCTAGCCTCTTCCCCTTGCTCCTCTTTAACTTCCTACTCTGACAGGTGAGAAGCTTGATTCCAACACCTCCATCCATTTATTTAATTGTTCCATTCCTATGAACAGAGAAAGTGTTATCAAATATTCTAACCAATATTTAACTCTATCAGCTACAGTACAGAGCCCATATGCAGTTATTTATTTATTTATTTATTTATTTATTTATTTATTTTATTTTGCCTTTAATCTCACAGAATCCACTCTTTCCCAAAGTTGCTTAGGTTGGTCTCTTTCCCTCCACTGTCTTCTGTGAGCTTGGTTCATACACTTGTCACATAGCTAGATTGTTTTCTCATATTCTGCTTTCCACTCAATCTCCTGAAAGATCTTTTAAGATTTTGCACACATTAAGATTTGTGCCGTACATTTCCATGGGTTCCCTTTTTTTTTTTTTTTAGATTTTATTTATTTATTTTGACAGAGACAGAGAGATCACAAGCGGGCAGAGCAGCAGAGGCAGAGGGAGAAGTAGACTCTCCACTGAGCAGGGAGCCTGATGAAGGGTTCATTCCCAGGAGCCTCAGATCATGACTTGAGCTGAAGCCAGATGCTTATCTGGCTAAGCCACCCAGGTGTCCCTCCATGGGTTTCAACAAATATGTCATGTCATGTATACATGCCATTATTATTTTTATTTAACATAGATTTGTATGATGTTTTCAATATGATAGCCATTAACTCACTTAATCCTTTTAGCAACATTATTAGACAGATACCATTAGTACATCATCTCTGGTATGGGAAAGGAAGTTAAGACAGAGCAATTAAAGTAATTTCCTTAAAATCACAAAGCTAACATGGGTAGATCTAGGAAAAAAACTAGAACATCTATGCTCCTAACTGCTATACTATCCTGTATCCTTGGTATCATAATAATTTCTTCCACTTTATTTTTATGGCTTTTTTTCTCTCCTTTCTCTTCATCCTAAAACAATTTCCTTTTAACCACACACTGAATTTAACTCAGACCTGTTACACCTCTATACCAGACCTTGCAAATGTTTTTTTATTTCAATCTGTTTATTTTCCATATAAAAGCTAATCTTCATTCCAATAAAAGTTTTAAAGTAATTATGTTAAAATATAATTTATTCTGTAAGTTGAATAGAGGTCAGAGAACAATATAAGGTAGAGAGAAAAACACATTACGGGGGTGTTTTGAGATATAATTGATATATAACATATTATGTTATATAACATAAATTGATATATAACATATTAATTTCAGCTGTGAAACATAAAGATTTAATATTTGCATACATTGTGAAATGATCACCACAGTAAGTCTAATTAACATCCAGTAAGTTGTTCCTGATTTCAGAAGTTTGAGGGGTGCAGACAGATAGGAGAACCATGCTAAAATCATTGCACAAGAGCTGACACATACTCTGACAGTTCCCTTGACAGTTACTCTAACAGTTATTCTGAAAGATACTCTGACAGAACTAACTTGCTGTCCATGTGAGTCACAGCAGCTGACCAATCCTTTTCAGCTTTGGAAACAAAGGTGCTCACATATTAAACATGAGATTTTCAAGGAAGGGCAGTATGAAAAGTTACTTGTCAGTCAGTTATAAATAATCTCTCCTTCCCTGTCATCCTCCAAAAAATACAAAAGCAGCCTTTCTGTCACTTGCAGAAATTCTAGGAACTGCTGAAAGAAAAGGAGAGTGTTTTGGAGGAGTTGATTCCAATCATATCTGGAAAAAGAGGATAGGTATGTTGGAGATATTCATAAAACTTTTAAGGAGACACAAGACCTGGATCAAGGTGCTTTTACTATTCTCCCTCTCCTCCCTAGATTTAGAATAAAAATACTGTCAGAAAGAGTGGGCAAATCTATTCAAGCAAATATCATATGGGTGTTAAGAAAGAAGGTCATCAAATTAACTAATTACTTCCTATCTATCCTTGGTGTAATAATCAAAATCAAGTGCTGTCAGAGGTAGCTCAGAGAGAGTATACACTCCATTCAATGTTCACTTGGCTTTTAAAATCTCAAAAGGTTATGTTTCTGGAAATTCTAAGATGTTTTATTTTTCATTGTGCTATGAGCAAGTCCAAAATTCAGGCCAATGGCAGTGGAAATTATGCTGCCAATGCCTGGATATTAAAGGTCTCCAGGGGTGCCAGACAAACTCAGATGGTAGAGCATGTGACTCTTGATCTCAGGGTCGTGAGTTCAATCCCCATGCTGGGTGTAGGAAGAAGAGTTTATTTAAAATTTTTTTTTTAATATTTAAAAAAATTTAAAAATTAAGTTCTCCAGTGGACAGAAAGGGAAAGGTAATTAATGTCTACTGAGTACATACAAGGTACTCGACACTTCTAATATATGTTCCATTTAAACCTCACGACAACCCCATGTGGCTCCTGTAGGTCAGTTAGGGAATTTGGTGTTGGTTTTAATGCAAAGGGAGCTCTTGAACATGAGAAAATAGAGACTGTGGGAGACATTCAGACTCTCTCACACAAGCAGGTAGTGGAGGTGGCACCAGAACTCAAGTCTGGAGCCTCTGAGCTGCATGTTCCTGCATGCATGTTACTATTTACTAAACTACAGACTTTATTCAGATTGTGGTACAATTTTTCTTTGCAAGTTTTTCTTGTATCTTCCAAGCCTCTGAGCCTCTGAGCTGCATGTTCCTTTGTTCCACATCATCGTTCACTAGCTTCTGAGCACCTGGCTGGGAGGGGGGGTGGACCGGGGGAGATGTGGTAGACTGGGAGAGATGGGAGTGAGCAGTGAGAAGACAGTCAGACAGAGGAATGCTTGTGGAAGAAGGTGGGTGGGGCTGAGGTGATGAGGGGAAAACAGAGCCCTGGCAGGCCAGGGAAGACTTGAAAAGAAGCTCTACCTGGATAGGTTGGCTCAAAGTCCCCAGTGTGATCCCAGTCTCTCTTCACCTGTTAGATCCAGTTCATGGGCAGTTTCCAATAGCCCCTTAGGAGGGACCTCCCTTTCATTGGTGGCCCAGTGCTAACCAGAGAGCTGAGGCATTATAAGCCTTCTTCAACATTGCAGTATTTCCTGTCATGAGCTTAATTTTCCTCAGGACCAAGCTCCTGAGAGATCTTGGCTTCTCAGTCAAAAGGACCTGGGATCATCGGGCAGTCATTCTCCGATTTATTGCCCCTGTTCTACATTCATGACCTATGAATATTTGCAGACATAGGGACCAGCTTTCCAAAGCCCAGCATAAGCTGCTTTAATTCTGTCATTGTCCTATAATTTCATAGAAATGGCTGCTATGAAGCCAACAAATGACTAATAGAATCCCTCTGCCCACTCATTTTTAATGTCATTCTGGAACTCCAGAACAGGAACCATCTGCTCACAGTGCTTACTTTAATATAAAAGAGTGCCTGAGTTGGAAATCATATTTCTGAGAGAAGGCTGGAACAAGTCTTCTGTTTGTGAACCCAAAGCACAGCAAAACAAGTCTAGCATTTCGTTTGGGCAGTGATGAGATACAGCTGAGGGCTGCATATTCAGCTCTGCCTGTGGGCATGTTAAATTTTACACACATGTGATACACAGATATCAATCAATACTACTCATAACCATCACATCTATTGAACACTCTCCATGTGCCAGTGGCAATGTGCAAAGCATGCAGGTGATTTTGTAAAGGGTAAGTGTTGTTCGTGTACCAACTTTATATGGGAAGTAAATAGAGACTTACAGAAGTGACGTAAACTGGCTCCAAGTCACACAGCTAGTAAATAAAAGAGCCGGGCTTGGAAACCAGAATCATCAGTTTCGACATATGTGCCCTGAGCAATTGCGTTATTTGCAGGAAGGACTTTTTGAAGAAAAGTCATCCTCAGCCATGACTAATCTTCCAACGAGGTAAATTGTAGAACCAGGAAGCTATGTGGAGATTTTTTGTTTTTGCTTTAGCCTCTTTATTTCAGAATAAATTTAGATTTTATACAGAAGTCTCCAAGATAGTACAGAGAGTTCCCATCTACCCTTCATCTCTCTTCTTCTCATGTTAACATCTTACATAACCATGCTACATTTGTCGGAACTAAGAAACTATCTTTGGTACAGTACTATTTACTAAACTACAGGCTTTATTCAGATTGTGGTACAATTTTTCTTTGCAAGTTTTTCTTGTATCTTCCAATTTTATCATCCTTTTTATGTTCTTTTCCTTTCTTTTCTTTTAGTGAATGGTTTTTAAAAAGTTATTAAGACTTTTTGTAAGAGCAGTTTTAGGTTCACAGTAAAACTGAGAGGAAGGTACAGAGATTTCCTGTATACTCTCTGTCTGCACACATGCACAACCTGTCTCACTATCAACACCACCCCACCAGAGTGCTACCCTTGCTACAACTGAAGAAGCTACACGGATACCTTGTTATCACCCAATGTCCACCATTTACGTTAGGGTTCACTCTTGGTACTGTCCATTCTATGGGTTTAGACAAATGTGTAATGACATGTATCCACCATTAGAGTATCATGCAGAATAGTTTCACTGCCCTAATATTCCTCTGTGCTTCCCATGTTCATCCCCCTGACACCCCTGCCCCTCGCCTAGCAACCATTGAGCTTTTCTTACTGTCTCCACAAGTTTGTGTTTTCCAGAATGTCATATAGTTGGAATCACACAGGATATGGCTTTTTCAGATTGGCTTCTTTCACTTTTAAGAAAAATGAATATGCATTTAAGGTTTTCCTTATCTTTTTATGGCTTGATAGCTCATTTCTTTTTAGCTCTGAATAATATTCCCTTGTCTGGGTGTACCGCAGCTTCCTTACTCATTCTCCTACTGAGAAACATCTTGGTTGCTTCCACATTTTGGCAATTATGATTAAATCTGCTGTCAACATCCATGTGCAGATTTTGGTGGGAATGTTAAGTTTTCAACACCTTTGAGTAAACACCAAGGAGCATGACGGCTGGTATGGTAAGAGTGTGTTTAATTTTGTAAGGAACTGCCAAACCATCTTCCAAAGTAGCTGGGCCATTTTGCATTCCTATCAACAATGAATGAGAGTTTCTGTTGTCAGCATTTGGTGTTGTCAGTCCTGGATTTTGGCCATTCTAGTAGGTGTGTAATGGTGGAACTGTTGTTTTATGCCCCAGGGTGTTGAGAATCGTTTTCATTTGTTAAGTTGTGTACTTGTCTGACATTAGGGGCTCCAAATATTACTGGGTTTGGGGTGAGTGTTCACTTACCGGTTGCTCACAAGCAGATAAGACCCAGACACCCTCCCTTCCACTAGTGCTCTGCAATGTCCACTGCACCTGGCTTCTTCTATATGTGAGTCTCAACCATGTGACTTGACTTAGTCTTCCTGGCTCTGCTCTCAGATGTTTCTTATCAAGATTTGGCAACTCAGCTCAGAACTTGCAAGTTCCTGACCTCAATTTCTATGTACCACATTTATTTTCTTTTGGGACACATATTAGGATTAGAATTCAATTTCAGTTGTCTCTCCAGCTTGACATCAAGGTTTTGTGTCCTTTCATTGGACTGTACCCTAACTGTCATCTCAGTAATCACAGTTCATAAAGAAGGACCCAAATTCCCTGCGCTGACAATTAATTTGTCCTGTTTTATGAAGGTAAAGTGAACTTAAAGAAATTGGTTCAGAATCACATAGCACGTGACTAGAAAATGTAAAAATGCAGGGAAGGTGAGGGAAGTTCCTAAGTGTTCTTAGTTGTTAGGAGAAGTGGAGCTTAAAAGAAAAAAATTAAACAGAGATCAAACATCATGGAAAGGTATATTTGGGTAAAGAACTTAAAAGTCTTTTTCCTGAAAAATGGCAGAAACATTTTAATTCCGTTTTGGAAAGGAATGCTTTATAAGTCATAGTACTTCAACTTGGGCTTTAACCAGGCAAAACAAGAATTAAAATCAGACTTAACATGTCTGAAACACATTTTTTTTTTCCCCTGAAGCCATTCTCTCCTTTTGCCTCTCCTGCTTTTTTTCTCCTGGGTCTGCATGTTCCCAGACACCAAGCTAGAGAGGTCAGTGTCATCTTTTAGTCTGTCCACATTGACATGCAATCCATTGCCAGTTGCTGCCAATTTTGCCTTGGTCATTCTCATGTTTGCCCCTGTCTTTCCATTTCATGGTCACTGTTCTTTGCTTAGGTCATTTTACAAAACTCTTAATCTATGTACTTCAAGTACACATGTGGGCAGACTCCTCTCTAATATACAGTCCCCACAGGTCATCAGTATGCTCAAAAAGTTCAATGACAATTCCATACCTGCTGGATTTAGAATAGATTCCCTCATTCCCTCCAGCACCAGCCCTACTGGTTTTGGTTTTCCCTGAATATATACTGCCACAGAACATTGACCCAAGCTGTTTCTGCTGCTTGGAAGGCCTTCTTTACCCCATTCCTTTTGTTTTGTTTTTTTTTAAAGATTTATTTATCTAGGGGTGCCTGGATGGCTCAGTCAGTTAAGCGCCTACCTTTGGCTTGGCTTATAATACCAGGGTCCTGGGATGGAGCCCCATGTCAGGCTCCCTGCTCAGCAGGGTGCCTATTTCTCCCTTTCTCTTTGCCAATGGCCCCTGCTTATGCTCACTCACTCTCTCTCTCTCTCTCTCTGTCTCAGAAAGAGAGAGAGAGTACAGCAGGGTAAAAGGAGGGGATGTAGCTTGGGGAGTGAAGGGGAGGGGTGGAAGGAGAGGGAAAGAAGCTCAAGCAGACTACCCACTGAGCATGGAGCCCTACTTGGGGCTTGATTTCGAGACCAACATCTGAACCAAAAACCAAGTGAGACACTCAACTGACTGAATCACCCAGCTACCCTTATTCCCATTTTTTTTTTTAAAAGATTCTATTTATTTGACAGAGAGAGAGAGAGAGATCACAAGTAGGCAGAGAGGCAGGCAAAGAGAGAGAGGGGAAGCAGGCTCTCCGCTGAGCAGAGAGCCCGAGGTGGGACTTGATCCCAGGATCCCGAGACCATGACCTGAGCCGAAGGCAGAGGCTTAACCCACTGAGCCACCCAGGTGCCCCCCTTATTCCCATTTTTATTATCAGTTTGTTGGTATATACTACATTAGGAGTTGGCAAACTGCACCCTGAGGTCCAAACCTGGCCCCCCGGCCTGTTTTTATAGATAAATTTTTATTGGAGCAGGGTCACACCGATTCAAGTACATTTTTTATGGCGTCTTTTGCACTGAAACACCCATGAGTAATTGCAACAAACACCCTATGGTCTGCAAAACCTAAGATATTTACTTCCTAGTCCTTTACAAAAAATTGTTTGCGGAGTCCTGCAATACATCCTTAGAAATTATAAACTTCCCTGACTGAATATCCAATTCAATGTGTTTTTTAAAAAACTTGTTGAGGGGCACCTGGGTGGCTCAGTTTGTTAAGCCACTGCCTTAGGCTCAGGTCATGATCCCGGAACCCTGGGATTGAGTTCCACATCAGGCTCCAGCTCCACAAGGAGTCTGCTTCTCCCTCTGACCTTCTTCCTTCTCATGCTCGCTCCCTCTGTCTCTTTTTCAAATAAATAAATAAAATCTTAAAAAAAAAAGAAAAAACTTTTTGAGTCCTTACCATTGCTAAATATACAAAACCAGAAAAGATATGGACCATCCCTTAAGGAGCTATAACTGCGTGAAATCTATAACAAAACTATAAATGAATTATTTCTCTAAACCATGACTTGTAAAATAATATCACACATAGGTAATACCTAGAAGCATCAAATAGGGAGTCATGAATCGTTTTGATAGGGAAGCAAAGTGGTGGGAAAGGAGTTTAATAGGTTACATTTTTGAAAAGATGTACAGGAATTTATCATGGAGACCAGGGGCCAAAGTCATTCCAGATAGAGGAACAACATATATGAAGCTGGAGGAACATAGCAGTGTGGTTCCTTTGGGGAACATCAGGTACGCCCTTATGGAAGCAAAATGTAAAGAGAATGGGCTTTGGGGTCAGATTAACCTGGGTTCAAATCTTGATTCTGCTACTCATTAGCCGTATGACCTTGAGCAAGTTCTGAGCTTCTATTAGTCCATTCTTTCATCTAGCAGTATTAATGGAGATTAACTAATGTGGTGTAGGTAAATGTGTCTGGCACAATGTTTGACACAGAATGTATGTGCCTCCCCCAAAAATAAAATAAATAAATGTAGCTCTTATTACAAGAAAAAAAAAAAAAAGAAAGAAAAAATTCATGTAGGTTGGCATGGGATAGGAATAGTAAAGAAAGACTCTCATTAGCTCAAAATAAAATATCTCAGTCTCTATTCTTTCAATAATTGTTATTCTTCTCTGTATAATATATGGTGCGTGTTGTATATGTTGATCTAATCCTTCTTTCCAAATTGTGATCTCCTTGAGGGCAAGGATCTTTCCTTATTCTTTTCATGTTGGAACTGTGTCATATCTAAAACATGCCTCTGATGAATACTTGTTGAATTTCTAAGTTTTAGATTGCAAAGATATTTTCACAATAGTCAACCCTGTATTTTATATGAAACTGAGACCAATGGGCTGTAACATGTTTGACTTTTTCAAGTTTTCCCAGGTTGATGATTGCAAGTCTCACTTGTAGCTTCCAAGAAGATAAAATTCATTTCTATTCTTCTTTCCCCTCTTCCTTCATACTCTCATTCAGGTGAAATTTTGCCTTTTAGAGACATTCTTCACCCCACCTTTCAGGTATCCACTCCTCTGGCAGATATGGTCTGTATTTGCTGTTACACTCACAATGAAATACTCAAGATTTGTATCATACCTCTTTCCAGTGGGCCATGAAAATAGAATAATCAGGAGTGGCTTGTTGGAGGAGTTTTAGACATCAGGAAAAAATCAGTATGTCTTCAGATCCTTTCACAAAAGCAAACACAGCTCGCCAGAGATAAGGCAGTCCCATGGTCCTAGAAATAACAGGACCTTTGGTTATAGCAATATTAATAGTTATCATATATATAGTCAGAGCCCACCACGTGGTAGACACTTTGTATGAGTAGTGTCTTTCCCTCTCAACACCCATGCATGTTACTAGTCCACTTTCACAGATGGGAAAACTGAGGCTCAGAAAAGTTAGGCAACTTTTACATGGTCACACAGCTAAGAGGAAAACCCAGACCTGCCTACCTCATCAGAGCACCTGACAGTGCCCTTTGATTGCCCTGTAACTGGGAAGAAGGTTAGATAATATTTCAGGTTTTAGTTCCCTGCTGTGCATTCCTCTTTTCCAGAATTTTCCAAGAAGATGATCCTTGGAGTATTTGCCTGAGAGGAAGACTAGCTATTTAATATGCAAAGTTCTGTGCAAAACAAAAACACACAGTTCCCTGTTGAAAAAGCAGAAGTTGGGGTGGGGGAGTGCCATTAAAAGTATTAAAAGATAACTTTTTTCTTTGTTCTGTGGTTTATCTCTTGACTTGTCATAGTATGTTTTGTTTATTATTAAATGTCATTCTCAATAGACAAAAATTAAAATTTTAAGTTACTAGCATGAATTTCACTGTTCATTTTTACACTGTACAATGTCAGGGTTTTTTTTTTTTTGTAATTTTATTTTTTCAGTGTTTCAAGATTCATTGTTTATACACCACACCCAGTGCTCCATGCAATATGTGCCCTCCTTAATACCCACCACTAGGCTCACCCTCCCTTCTAAAACTCTTTTAGTTTGTTTCCCCGAGTCCATAGTCTCTCATGGTTTGTCTCCCACTCTGATTTTGTCCCCTTCATTTTTCCCTTCCTTCTCTTAATGTCATCCATGCTATTCCTTATGTTCCATAAATAAGTGAAACCATATGGTAATTGACTTCTCTGTTTGACTTATTTCACTTAACATAGTCTCCTCTAGTCCCATCCAAGTTGATACAAAAGTTGGGTATTTATCCTTTCTCATGGCCGAGTAATATTCCATTGGGTATATGGACCACATCTTCTTTTTGTTTTGATTCAACATTCAACAAACATTGACCCAGTAGCTGTCCTGAGCCAGAGCCCTTTTAGGAGTGGGAGGGTGCAAAGGTAAGGAGACCATAGTCACTATCCTCAAAACAGTCATGGTCTAGTGCCTTCTAAGCCTAGAACATTGTTACTGAATGTATCATTAAAATAAAGAAATGTCTTAGGCAGCTCCCTCTTTTTGCTACTTCCTACAGAAGAAGAAGTGTGGTTTATTGAGATAAATATAAGGGCAAGTGCACTGGGGTCATTTTCCCAGATCAGCTCTCTATACTCTCTTTAAGGGGTGATGTTTCTAACACAAGCTGCACCCTACATTCAAATAAGTAAGTATTTCCCTTAATCCTGAATGCTTGGTCAGAATTTTTGAAACCCTCTAACTACAGTTTTCTAACTGATTTCCAGACTTAACCTCAAAGAATTATACAAAGTTTCTGGTGTCTGTGGCTTCTCCAATTTCCCTCAATTCTTAGTTGACCACTTCACTGCATTGAAGTTCTCTCATCTTGCATTTTTAACTTCTTCTCTTAAGAGCATTCTTGATCTCAATGCCAAGGGTACAGAGTGGTTCCAGTTTTAAATTTGAACAAGCAAAAGATCTGGCTTGAATGGTTATAAAGTGGTAGACATACTTGAATATCATTCCTGAGGTGATAGTTCAACTGTAAAGAATTGTAGTTAAAAGGACACTTCTCTGCAGTGGTGGCAGCCTGAGGGGTAGCTGAGGGAAGGATTTACCCTTTATTTAAAATCAGGTTAGTTTGTGATTTGGGGGATTGAATGATCATCAACAATCCTACTTCATCATGGCCAAAGTTCTGTGTTATACTAATCAGTCACTCATTTATTCAACAAATAGTTTCTTATATTTTTGCCACATCTAAATTACTGGGCTAAAGCCTGAGAATACAATGGACAACAAAACACAGCCTCTGCCCTCAGGGTAGGAATTATAAAAGAAGGGTAATCCGAAGAAAGAAGAAAATAAGAATATGGGAAAAGCTGGCAAATCTGGTTTTGAGGTGGAACTGACTACTTTCTGAAATAAGGAACAGTGAAGTATCTCAATCAGTGGTTTTCAAATTTTAAAGAATCCTCAGATTCTGTAGGTCTGAGGCTAGCCAAGAATTTGCACTGTATTTTTTTGAGGGGAGAAGGGGCAGAGGTAGCGGGATAGTCTCAAACAGACTCCCCACTGAGTACGGAACCCAAAGTGGGGCTCGATCCCATTACCCTGAGCCAAAATCAAGAGTCAGATGTTTAACTGATTGAACCACCCATGCCTGTCCTCCCCACCCAAGAATCTGCATCTTAAACAAGTGCTATAGGTGATTCTAATACAGAGTTCTTCAGGGTACTGTTCAAAAAGATAGTTATTTGAGCCACATTATATTTCCATTTCCATTTGTGTGACTCCTGAAAAAAAAAAAAAAAGCAGTGTTACTGTTTTTCATAAAAAGAGGCACAATTGGATAACATGGTGCAGAAAAAAAAGACCATCACTCACTTTCATTTTCTTACTATGAAATTAATCCCAAGGTTTTCTATGATGTCCCATGGACATTTGTTAAAAGAGACTGATTGCTACCTTGGGGCTTGCCTCAAGACCCGCCATTTTGTGAAGATCTGAACCATGCTAATGATCAACAAATACTTTTGTAGAACAGAATCCTGGGTTTTTTGTTTTGTTTGTTTGTTTTTTGAGAATTTGAAAACGAGATGCAAATGAGAGTGTACATAAATATAATAAGACCACTTTCACTTTAACAGAATATTTCATTCAATTTCCTTAGTCTAGTAAATCATTTTTTTAAGATATAAGTATTTAGTAATATTTTAAATACTTACTTTTAAAAACCTCAATATTGATATTTTTGAATGAACATTTTATTAGAACACAATCTAATTCATAAATCCAGACCATGAAAGACTCTGTTGATAATCATAGTCATGAAGGGGCTACCAATCCACCTTAATAGTATTATATCAATCAACCAACCAGAGACCAAACTTCAATTTTTAAACAGCCTGTTAAATAATTAAACAGCATATCAAATTATGGTTTGGATAACTATCACAGCTTAATTTTTTAAACACTCTTAAAAAAAACAAAAAAGCAAAACCTGTAATTGTTCATTAGAGGGAGTTTTGAGGCCAAAAAACGCAAATGCAAGTCACGTGGAAATCCTGAAAGGAACTTGGCTTGAAACAAGGAATGGACTTGCTGCTGAAAATAGCAGTCAATGGGACTGTACCGGAAACATGTACACAGATGCAGTAGACTTTAATAGTAAACATGTTGATGACCTTTCTCTCTTTACATCAGTTTTACATGCTTTCATAAATGCCCCTGCTTTAACTGATTTCACGAGTGATTTCACTATTTCTTGCTATGGCCGCAAATGACGAGCCTTCGTCATTTTAAAAGCTTCTGGCTTTTAAAAACACCAGACCTGGAGCTTCAGAAGAAATATCAATCGTTACATCTGATTTCCCATTTTTCTTGACACAAATCCCTTTGTCCTACAACTGAAAGAAAGCCGTTAGATATTCGATGATGGTTCCCAATGCCTGTTAAGTGCTGCATTTTCCCCTGAGATTTGCTGGAGAAGTTTGAAGGTGGTGCCAGTTATTTCTTTCATGGATTCCATTATTCTGTGTTCCAAATAACATTAAATAGTAGTCAAAACCCAACATTTATGTGATGTAGGTGTTATCTCTGCAGTGTTGTTCTTTCTTGGTGTTTTAAAAAATAATGTTTTCCATTTACATGACTTCGATTCAATTCTACATAATAAAATCATCTTTGGCTGAGAAGGTATAATGGCAAAATTCCTATAATCACACAAGACTATACATTTTACAATGGCATAGCTAATTGCATTTCTTAAGGAATAAAATGTTCCGGAGTTCTTTATTTTGAGGTTGAGCCAGATGAGAGCATGGCCCAGGGAATCCAGAAAGAATTGAATCCGAAATGCTTAATCAGCTTTAAGTCTGCTCATCAGCATTGTGGCTCAACTGAAAGATAAATCCTAGTGGCCGGAACTTGAATTTATTACACCAGTTCAATCAAAACACTGCTTAATTCAGTGACCATCTCCCTTAACTCATTAATTCGACTGGGCAAGGAAGGCAGAGTGTGAAGCAAAAGGGTGCTGGTAAACCCAGTTTGTAGTTCCAGTTGTCACTACTAGTTATGTGGTCTTGAGAAAAGCATGTCACCTCTCTGTGCCTTCATTTCCATAAAATGATGGAAATGGCATTTGATAATCCCTAACATCTCTGCCGGCTGGAAAATTCAATAAGTCATTGAAAGCGCTCGTTCCACCAGCATCATTAAAAGGCAACTCCGAAAAGAGGGGATGGATGAAGGATGTCAAAGACCTTGGCCTCCTGACATGCTCCTACTCTTCTTTGTACAAAATGACCAACTCATTCCAGACGACCCAGTGTATTCATTTGGGGTTGACATCGTCCCAATCTCTTTGGGTAGGGAATGAGATGAGGCCCTCTCTAACCTTCCCGAACCAGTTATTACCGTAACCTAAATGCAGCTGGCTCAAAACATCAGTGATGAGAAATTTAGACCTGGGAAAGTGCCAGAAGAGCAGTCTCTTCTTCCTCCCTCTGAGTTCTGCAAAGATAACCAAAATCTAAACAAGATAAATAGATGATAGTGGAGGCAGGAGCATTGAGGGGGTGGAAAGAGGGGGATCTAATTACCATCCGCAAATGTACCTTTATCTGCAGGTGTCAGGGTCTGTGAATTCAGAATCTCCATAACCAGCCAACCAAAAGGAGAACATTTTCACACATAACATGTGAAAACTAGATTACATTTACATTTCTTGGCCTGTCTGAGGATATATACATATGGATTTAACAAAACAAGTCTCAGTCTTCAGAATGTGGCTGAGTATGGCTGCTTCGGTAAATGTTAAACATAGCGATTCCAGGGCTAGGCTGGGTTTAAATTTCAGCCTTAATCCATCCCCAAGGTTATTGATATATTTTTTTTTTCTATAGTGTGTTAGCACGGAGTCTAATTCTAAAGCATTTCCTTGTGAGAAGTGAATATTTTAAAGATCTGGCCCATTCAATGCATCCATTATTTCCATTATAACTGTTGTTCCTCTAGACTGTAGATAGCTCTTGGATCCTTAGAAATATCACAAGATTTTTCACTGTGCAGGGACTACATATTCAACATATAGGAGACTTAAGTCAAAGCTGGAGTCGAAAATGTAACATTTTGAAGCCAGAAGCAGATAAACACCGTCTTACTCACAATAGGATACCTTAGAAGGCAATGTGGTAAAGAGCAGAGGTCCTGGGATTTTTGTTTTCCTTAACTTGGCCTGGATGTACTCTCAGTTCTAGCATAAACTCTGTAGATTTGGGGAATTAACTAAAATATCAAGGAGCTCAGTTCTGTCATCTGTAAAATAGGTCTGATGCACTCCTCACCCTCTTACATAGGCAGTATTGAGATCAAAGGAGCAATTCGATGTGGAATATGACAGTAGGTTTATTATATAGGAGTAAACTTGATGAAAACAACCCTTTGCTAAAATGCAGTGTCTACTGAGCTTTGACTCTCCATCCTGGAACTATTATTAACATGTCATTTGGGGGTTCATTTATTCCAGGTGTCAATCACAACCCAAAATTTTTTTTTTCCTAATGAAAGAAATAATTGAGAATGAACCAATATACTACAGAATAAGAACGAGAAACAGTTCGCTCTAAGTTAATTCTGTAAGTTATTACAAACAGTAATTTGTTATTACAAACAGTAATAGTGTGGGCCTGGTGTTAACACCCAGTTCTTCCTTATTGGAGAGCTGGTAATTTCTCTGCCTTTTGTGATCTGGAACCCTTATCTGTCCATCTCTTGATTTTTCATCTCTCTGTGTTTCCTGTAATTATCCAGACTGGTTGAAGTGGTTGGTTCCCTCTAGCTTGTCATTTGCAGCTTAACTACAGATTATTTCTGTATTCCATGGAATTCCCATTGGTGAGTTCCACATGTCTGCTGTCCTTTGGGAGACTCTGAAAAGCTGGCTATTTCCTACAGGAAACAGTGCTTCTGTTAAATGTGCTTCCTGTTGTGCATGGTTCTATTTGCTGGATGTCTACTGTGTGTGAAAGTTTGTTTGGTGCCCACAGGAGGCAAATATGTGGAGGTATTATTACCTGGGAAGAACACATAATCCACCTCTCTATCCTTTCCTGTCCAGGATTGAATTTTTCTGAGCTGGTGTTTTTTGTTTTGTTTTTGTTTTATTTTATGTATTTAATATACTCTTCACAAGGGTTCCACCAGAGACTTCATTTAAAAAACAGAAATAAAGCAAAAGTGACACCACAGCTTAAGATAGAGTCCTAAACAGACCCGAAGGAAAGGACAGACCATCTAAAGAGAAAATCAAAAGACGACACAAGGACAGAGGCTGGCTTCTTGTCCAGAGACCTGCTTTGAGCCGGTTTCTCGCAGCTACTTCTTCAAGGCCATGGGGTTTCTCCAGAGCTCGGCAGCATGTGTGTTCAAAGGGCTATCAGTGTTTGGTTCTCCTGGCAGGCTCCCGATGGATGGTAGGATGGTCCTGATATCACGGGGTGGACCACTTGTCCTTCCGGATGTCCAGACAGATGTTACCCTATGTGTCCACACTGAGGTGATAGCAGGAACTTAAGAATGTCACCATGGGTGCATAGGAAGGGTAACCTCCCCACCCTGGGGGTAGGGGGTGTAGACAGGGAGACAGGAACTCCAAGAACATGACTGTAATTCCCCGACCTGGTTTGTGAGGTTAGGAAGGGTGGGATATGCCCACGTTTGGGGCAAGATGGAGAATCATTCATTTATGGAAAATGACTTGAAAAGGACCCCTCTGCTGTGCAGAACTCAAAGGTACTTCCTGGCCTTCTTTGGTCTCCTGCTCCCATTCTCATTGTAACTGTCACTTACTGAGTACCTACTAAGTGCCAAGTACTTTATACTTTATATATGTGTGCCTTCCTAAAATCCTTATAAAGATTCTTTAAGGTATCTTATTGTACAGATGCAGAATCACGCATGGAAAGAGACAACATTCCCTCTTCCTCAAGGTCACGTGGCTAGTTGGACTCTGGTTATGTTTTAATCCTAGTCCTATGCATCTGATGCCAAAGCTGATGATTTAATCACACCCCTCCAACGTGGCCCTTGCCCACCCCAATGGTGGTCCCCCCAGGATTCTAATGTGTAACTTTTTAATGTCCTTTTTTAAGGTGATTATATTTCATAGTTAAACATTTTCATTAAAAATAAGGTCTCATTAAGTTTTATTTCCAAACTGCAGCTTAGCAGTACTGTGATGGAGTCTTTCCTTCAGGCCCTTAAAAAGTGTTACCAGCAACGGCCACGGTTGCCAAAGTGTGGAAGGAACCAAGATGCCCTTCAACGGACGAATGGATAAGGAAGATGTGGTCCATATACACTATGGAGTATTATGCCTCCATCAAAAGGGCGAATACCCAACTTTTGTAGCAACATGGACGGGACTAGAGGAGATTATGCTGAGTGAAATAAGTCAAGCAGAAAGAGTCAACTATCATATGGTTTCACTTATTTGTGGAGCATAACAAATAGCATGGAGGACATGGGGAGTTAGAGAGGAGAAGGGAGTTGGGGGAAATTGGAAGGGGAGGTGAACCATGAGAGACTATGGACTCTGAAAAACATTCTGAGGGGTTTTAACTGGTGGGGGGGGTGGGGTTGGGGGAACCAGGTGATGGTATTAGAGAGGGCACGGATTGCATGGAGCACTGGGTGTGGTACAAAAACAATGAATACTGTTATGCTGAAAATAAATAAAAAATAAATTTTAAAAAATGTTACCAACATGTGTTATTAGCATTGTACATTCTCAGAGTGAGACTTGGCACTAAACTACTAACTTGTTGTTTAATTTCCTCTGCAGCATCTTCACTAACAAGCTTTACCTCTGTACAACGTGTTCCACTGTCTGCCTGGGCTTCCCACCCCCCCTGGACAATTGAGGCTGTGAGAATGAATTTCTGGTCACAGAGCCCAAAGGCTGGTATTAAACTGGGAAGGAGCAGGCCAACAAAGTCATATGCAACATTTGGACACTGATTGTAATTGAGTCATGAGAATTTGCATTGAGACATCTCTTCTCTTGCCCTTGCTTGTTGAGATTACTAGCCACTAAAATGTAAGAATATGAACTTTCATAAAGGTTTACTACTCTACCCTTTGCATTCTTCCCCCAAGGGGGAGTCTACCTGGGACTGGTAGGATTCTGAGAAATTCTGCTTTATAACTACAATACATTGTGATTCTTTATCAATGATTAGTGATGATAGCGAGCTAACATTTCTTTATGCATTATCAGGCATTCTATTAAGCATTTATGGCATTTTTAAATTCAACCCCACAAAGGAGAAATAACTACCTATGGGTGTGTTGAAGAGTAAATGAGATAAGACAGAAAAAGCACTTGAAACCATGCCTGGGGTGCCTGGGTGGCTGAGTGGGTTGAGCATCTGACTCTTGGTTTCAATTTAGATCATGATTTTGGCATGGTGGGATCACGCCCTGCCTCTGGCTCTATGCTCAGCATGGAGTCTGCTTGAGATTTCTCTCTGCTCTTCCCCTGATTTGTGAATGTGTGCTGGATCTCTCTCTGAAATAAATAAATATATATATATATACTTTTTAAAAAAACAAAGCAAAACAAGAACAACAAAACCCATGCCTATCTGGAGCTTTGTAAGCCCCAGTGAAGATAGCTCTGATTATGATCAGTTACTTCCTTACTTTTATTTTCCTTTTGTGCTTTTTAAATTTAAATTCAATTAATTAACATATAATGTATTATTGGTTTTAGGGATACAGGTCTGTGATTCATCAGTCTTTTATAATACCCAGTGCTCATTACAACGCAAACCCTCCGCCATGTAATCATCCAGTTCCCCCATCCCTCCATCCCCTCTCCCCTCCAGCAACCCTCAGTTTGTTTCCTATTATTTTTTTAAAGATTTTATTTATTTATTTGAAAGAGAGAGAGAGAGAGAGAGAGTGAGAGAGAACATGAGAGGGGAGAAGGTCAGAGGGAGAAGCAGACTCCCTGTAGTGCTGGGAGCCCAATGTGGGACTTGATCCCATGGGATCATGACCTGAGCCAAAGGCAGTGGCTTAACCAACTGAATCACCCAGGTTCCCTGTTTCCTATGATTGAGAGTCTCTTATTGTTTGTCTCCTTTTCTTTCATCTTTTTTCATTTTTTCCTCTCTTCCCCAATGATCTTCTACCTTGTTTCTTAAATTCCACATATCAGTGAGATCATGTGATAATTGTCTTTCTCTGATTGACTTATTTCGCTTAACATAATACCCTCTTCTTCTATCTACATTGTTGCAAATGGCATGATTTCAATTTTTGATGGCTGTATAATATTCCATTGTAGGTAAATGTGTGAGTGTGTATATATACACACCACATCTTCTTTATCCATTCATCTGTCAATGGACATCTGGGCTCTTTCCATAGTATGGATATTGTGGACATTGCTGCTATAAACACTGGGGTATGGGTGCCCTTTCAGATCACTATGTTTGTATCTTGGTAGTAAATACCCAGTAGTACAATTGCTGGTTTTAGGGTAGCTCTATTTTCAACTTTTTGAGGAACCTCCATGCTGTTTTCCAGAATGGCCACACCAGCTTATATTCCCACCAATAGTGTTTTCCAGAATGTACTAGCTTGCATCCCCACCAACAGTGTAGATAGATTCCCCTTTCTCCACATCCTCGCCAACATCTGTTGTTTCCTGACTTGTTAATTCTAGCCATTCGGACTGGTGTGAAGTAGTATCTCATTGTGGTTCTGAGTTGTATTTCAGTGATGCCAAGTGGTGTAGAGCACTTTTTCATGTGTCTCTTGACCATTTGGATGTCTTCTTTGCAGAAATGTCTGTTCATGTCTTTTGCCCATTTCTTGATTGGATTATTTGTCCTTTGAATGTTGAGTTTGATTAATTCTTCATGTCTTTTGGATACCAGTCCTTTATCTGATATGTCATTTGCAAATATCTTCTCGCATTCTGTTAGTTATCTTTTGGGTTTGTTGACTGTTTCCTTTGATGTGCAAAAGCTTTTAATCTTGATGAAGTCCCAGTAGTTCATTTTTGCCTTTGTTTCTTTTGCCTTTGGAGATGTGTTTAGCAAGAAATTGCTGGGGCCAAGGCTGAAGAGGGTGTTGCCTATATTCTCCTCTAGGATTTTGATGCATTCCTGCCTCACATTTAGGTCTTTCCTCTATTTTGAGTCTATTTTTTTGTATGGTATAAGGAAATGGTCCAGTTTCATTCTTGTGGCTGTCCAATTTTCCCAGTACCATTTGTTGAAGAGACTGTCTTTTTTCCAAAGGATATTCTTTTCTGCTTTGTTGAAGATTAGTTGACCATAGAGTTGAGGGACAATTTCTGGGTTCTCTATTCTGTTCCATTGATCTGTGTGTCTGTTTTTGTGCCAGTACCATACTGTCTTGATGATGTACAGCTTTGTAATTACATTATGTGTAATTGATTTGTAATTGATGATTACAGCTTTGTAATATAGCTTGAAGTCTGGAATTGTGATGCCACCAGTTTGGGTTTTCTTTTTCAACATTTGTTTGGCTACTCAGGGTCTTTTCTGGTTCCATACAAATTTTAGGATTATTTGTACTTCGTTACCTTAAAGGGAAAGCTGGAACAAGCTGGTTAAGGATAATTGGCCTCAAAATTAATTAATTAATTAGATTATTATTATTATTATTATTATTTTATCCAATACCATTTTCAGCCAGCTGTGAAACTCTGTCCAGAGCCTACAGTGACCCTGTACTAACTCCCTTGGCAATTTCAACATGGAGTATTTTACCTCTCACTGCTGATCAAGTCTGTTCTTTTTTTTTTTTTTTAAGATTTATTTATTTATTTATTTGACAGACAGAGATCACAAGTAGGCAGAAAGGCAGGCAGAGAAAGAGAGGGAAGCAGGCTCCCTGCTGAGCAGAGAGCCCGATGTGGGACTCGATCCCAGGACCCTGAGATCATGACCTGAGCTGAAGGCAGCGGCCTAACCCACCGAGCCACCCAGGCATCCTGATCAAGTCTGTTCTGAACAGTTGTTGATATGAGGTTTCAGCATGGTAAAAAAGAACCACTGCTAATAATAGAGTGAGCCTGGAGGGTCATGATCAGAAGCCTGTCCTCTAAGTACTGACACAAAAGCTAGATGATTTGAACACTGTGAATGAGCAAGTCACAACATCACCTGTGCACCTCGGAACTAATGTGTAGACAATGACAGGCAGTTTAGTAATAGAGCCCAGGAGATGCATTGCAGGGAAACCCAAGGCTAGCCTACAACACTCAGCACTCCTGACTTGTTTGCCCAGAAACTAAAGGAAGGAGAAGTCAGTGATACATAAAAAAATAATTAATTTTTAAAAAGCATCATTAGTAAGATTCCCCTGAGGTGTAACTTCCTATAGTCAATCCTAGAATTTCCACCCACCATTGATCTTGACTTAAAAGAATGCACTTATTGCTCTCATCTCTAGCATGGGACTCCAGAAGAGGTGGCCTCTGTTTTCCTTTAACATAGTGAGGCTATTTGGGAGAAGTAGGTAATCTTTCAAACTAATTATAGTGTGTGATATTGGGAATGCTATATAAAAATATGAAGAAGCTCATCACATTTCCAGATTCCAATCAACTATGTTTGTAAAAATGCTTTGAGTTAACAAAATTTTGCATGGTGGAAGGATTGAAACTGAACTAACAGAAAACCCTCCCTAACGGTTCAGCAATTCCAAGATTATCTAGGTCAGTCTGCATGGTTTCAAGATTGTGGTGAATTAGTGAATTTATGCCAAAATTGTCAGAAAACAGGAGGAAATCAGATGTATAAACTGAGGCTTAGGAATACTGGAAATGGCAGGGAAGGGAAAACTGGATTTCTTAGAACACGCACTTCATTTTAAAAATTAACCTATTTCCTTTTTAAAAATCAATGCATGTTCAAAATTTTAAAATTCAAAAACAATAATATAAACTTTTAATGTCAACCCTTCTCCCCTCATCCCAATTCATTTGCACTTTCAACCAATTTAGAAATTTCTTCTTCTGTTTTCTTCCATATTTACACACAAGACATTTCTAGTGCTACTTCTTGATTATTTAAAAAACGTTTAGACATTGCCTACCGAATTAATAACTTCCTCTAGGGAAAATGGGGATTAACTCTTATCTCAACCCTTTCGTCCATAAGTCTTAATGTGATTATATCTAAATTTCTAGTTAGATCTGTAGACACAAAGGCTGATCCACTGAAAAATCAAAGAAAATGGTTTTTTTTTAATTTAGCTAGTTATTTTTACTTGAGGTTATTATCAAAGCAGCAAACAAGCAATGCAATGTATACATCATAGCATCCAGCTGCAATTATATGGCCCACTGGTTCTGCCACCTCTCTTTGTTCTTTGCTGAGATGTAGCCTGAGCTCAGGGTCTTGGCCATCCGCACTTTGTCCATACTCTTCCAAGTCAGACAGAACAGGACTCTGTCCTGTGTGTTGAGCTCGTCTGTTAAGTTCATCTTTGGTGATGGTGGAAGGTACTAGGGCTATGCCAGCACGCCACGCCTACAGTATTATTACACATTAGTTAGCCTATAAAATAACTCTTTTCAAAAAACATTTTCAAAATTGTTTCTAAAAATTCAAAATAATACATATTCATGTATTGTAAAGTAAAAAATTCCTTATTTATGATGATCTAAATATTAAAAACAATATGAGAATAATTATTTTTAGTGCTTATTTATGTCATTTAACCATTTAAATGTATACCTCAATAGAATATCATGACACTGGAAATTTTCCAAAGAATTCATTTTTAATGGTCTTATTGTTTTTAACTTTTCCCATAAAATTGCCAGTCTTCTTTAAAGTTGCATTCTTTAGTGGTTAATAAATTTGACATTTTGACAATCTTAACTGACTTTTCTCTGCTGACCATAAATTTTTTACTGAGAAAATACTCTCTCTAAAGCTGTTGAGATATTTTATAATTGCGGAGTAAATTGTGCTCAATGGAGGATATTCTTAAGGGAGTTTACCGAATTGTATAAATATTTTATTCTAACTATTTTGAAGGCACTGTCTTACATTTTTCTCTCAGAGTGCTTTTTTTCAAATATTTTTAGGAGACAAAACACATCAAATAAGCTTTCTCTATTTTTGCAGTTATTTTAATCTTTTGCCAAATTTTGGTTCTGCAACCTCATGGATCTTCTTAACTTTATTCTATTCTAACTCTATAACATAAGTGATTAATGATTAATATAACATATAACATAGTGATTAATGATTAATTTTATCCCATTCTAACTCTATAACAGAAATGATCCATTTTAGAGGGGGAATCTGTGAAAAGATATTTCTTAAAAGCTCAGATATTTCAAAACACAATAACAGAATTGCAAAATTAAATTTCCTGCCTGGGCAGTAAAATCTTGATGTCCAGCATCCTGAAATCTTATCAGGGAAGGAGGTTAGGGTTTTTAATCTTCAGTGTGCCAACAATTACATAATGCTCTATTTTTAGTACAAGTTCTATCGAGCCCACCCTCCTCTGTGCCTGATCTTTCAGACTCCAGAGTATCTCTTAATGTACTCAGCAAATAAGCATCAAATCTCCTGAAGAGTGGGTAAGGGATGTTCACTAGGGTGTTTGGAAATAGGAGAAGGGGTTTGGTAACTAATTGCTTCTTAAGCAGACTTATAACAAACCTCCTGTTTTGCCTGCATTGGCAACTGATGCCTTCAATGTCTCTGAGCCTTTCGGAGTTCTCCAGTGTGAATGGGCTGCTTTTTTTGGACCCACCTTCTATTGCTTTGCTTTTTTAATTTAATATCGCTCTCTCAGGCTAAATCAATCACCATTCCTTCAGTTTCCAGAATTAGGTAGACATTTAGAGTTCTCTGATGTCCCCCCACCTCTGCTCATTTTTCTCTTTACTTATGGATTTATGTTATTTATTCTTAACTTCATTTTAGTGAGAATTTTGGAGGAAGCAAAGATAAATGCAGGTGTTATCTCTGCTAGGTTTCATCCCAGACCCACCACATTTAATCATCATAGCATTGCCAGATGTAGCAAATAAAAATACATAATGCTCAATGTAATAGTTTCCTATGGTTGCTGCAACAAATTTTTACAAATTCAGGGCCTTAAAAACAGCACAGATTTATTCTGTTACAATTCTGGAGGTCAGAAGTCCAAAGGTAGTTTCACTGGACTCTAGTCCAGATGTTAACAATGATGGTTTCTTCAGGCTCCTAGGGAACAATTTGTTGATTTACCTTTTTCATCTCTTAGAGACCCCTGTATTTCTTGGCTTGCAACCCCTTCCTCCATCTTCAGAATGCACCTCTCCGACTTCTGCTTCCATCTTGACATTGTCTTCTCTGACTCTTCCTGCATCACCCTTCTCCTAAGGACCCATGTGATTACTCTGGACCCATCAGAAATCCAGGAGAATCTCCCCAGCTTAAGATTCTTAACTTAGGGGCACCTGGGTGGCTCAGTGGGTTAAGCCTCTGCCTTCAGCTCAGGTCATGTTCTCAGAGTCCTAGGATCGGGACCCACATCGGGCTCTCTGCTCAGCAGGGAGCCTGTTTTCCCCCACCCTCTGCCTGCCTCTCTGCCTACTTGTGATATCTGTCAAATAAATAAATAAAATCTTTAAGAAAAAAGATTCTTAATTTAATCACAATTGCAATGTCCTTTTTGCCATATAAAATAACATTTACAGCTTCTGAGCATTAAGACATAAACTTATCTAAGGGCCATTACTCAGCCTCTCACACTCAGTTAAACTTGAATTTCAGGTAACAAATAGGCATAGGATATACTCATGCTAACAAAATTATGTTCTGTTTCCGCAGTTCAAATTTCCCTGGATGTGACGTGTTTTATTTTTATCTTTTCTCTTATCTGTCTTATCTCCCTAGGCTCAGAACAAATTTATAAAGTAGTTAATACTTACAGTTAAAGTGACAAAACTGATGTACGAGTGATTAAATACCATGCCCAAGGTCACACATACTTAGTGATAGAAGCACGTTTCCAACCTAAATCTGTCTGGCCTGAAAGTCCATGTTCATTCCACCTGTTTTTTTCTTTGCTTCTTCCTGTATTTCTCCCTCTTTCCTTCCTTCTTCCCTCTCTCCCTGCCTTCTCTCCTCATTTTTAAAAATTATACTGATAATGTAAATATATTCTCCCTGTAAGATGCAAATAGCTGTCCCTACTCCTCTGATCACTCAAGTTTGAACCTGAAATTGACACTTCAGATGCTATTTAGTTTCCATTAATTGATGAAACTTTAATGAAGTGAGAATTTCATATGGCTTAAAATATATCTCATTTGGCATAGACAGAGAATGAAGTGTTCTGCCTAACAAAATACTATGGTTAATTGATAATCAAATATAAATCACCAAAGGAGAACCCATTCCTAAGTATCTAGACAAAAATATGATACATTTAATACATTTTTTAAAAGATTTTATTTATTTATTTTGATAGACAGAGATCACAAGTAGGCAGAGAGGCAGGCACAGAGAGAGAGATAAGGGAAAGCAGGCTCCCCTCAGAGCAGAGAGCCTGATGTGGGGCTCGATCCCAGGACCCCGGGACCATGACCCAAGACAAAGTCAGAGGTCCAACCCACTGAGCCAACCAGGTGCCCCCATTTAATACATTTTTATATAGGGGATAATTTATCTTTTCTTGGTGATCCAGGAAATATTTTAAGATCATAGAGGATCTCTGTATTTTCACTCTGAATATTAATATATTACAGATATATCAATATCATAGTAAAAGTTAACAGAGCATTATATTGCATTCTAATGAACAGAATTTCCTATAGTAAAATTCCTGAGGTCTCATGGATTTGGGTGATTTCTATCACTTATATCAGGGTCAGCAAATGTATTCTGTAAAGAGCTAGAGAGTAAATAATTTCAACTTCATAACAGTTTGTTGAAACTATTGAACTCTGTATTTATACTGCAAAGAAGCTAGAGATAATAGGGAAAAAAATGAGAGCAGCTGTATTCCAATCAAACTGTACTTACAGAAGAGGTGGAAGACCAGATTTGGCCTGAGGGCTATAGTTTGCAGATCCCAAATCTATATGCAGATAATTCCCAAATTTCTACCCCATTTTTAAACACTTCTCTTTAATTCTGTACTTATATTTCTAACACTATCTGTTGATGCTCAAAAGGTCGAAAATATAACTCAGAATGTTTCTCTAAATAAGATAGCTCTACCACCAAATCTGTTTCTCGGATAATTTTTCTTCCATTCTTCTCCAAAATATATTCCTCTTCCTCACCTTCCAAACCTTCTAATTGGTAGTTCTCTTGTTTCTTCTTCTCCTCCTCCTCCTCCTTCTTCTTCTTCTTCTTCTTCTTCTTCTTCTTCTTCTTCATCTTCTTCTTCTTCTTTAGGATTTTATTTTCTTTGACAGACATAGATCACAAGTAGGCAGAGAGGCAAGCAGAGAGAGGGAGAAGCAGGCTCTGTGCTGAGCAGAGAGCCTGATGCAGGGCTTGATCCCAGGACCCTGAGATCATGACCCGAGCTGGAGGCAGAGGCTTAACCCACCAAACCACCCAGGTGTCCCTCTCTTGTTTCTTCTTTCACAATGGATTTCACATCCGTCTTTTTGACAACGCCTCCTTTGTCACTCAGGGTCTTTCGTGAACTCGTCTGGACCCTCACTGTGGTCTCCAGTGTGCATCTACTTCTCTGCTGGATCCTTTCTAGTTCTACATACCCCTTGCTGCTGGTTCAGTTTTCCCACTGGAGTGGGCTGGCCTTACCACTTCTTAGCTCAGAAGCCACCATTATCCCAGAGTGGAAATCTTTGACCATCTAGACCCAGTCAACTTTACTGAATATGATTTTTCACTCTCTTCCTTCTGAGCATGATTCCACCTGAAATAGATGGCTTGCTCTATCATTTTTGCGAACCCTGTGCTTTCCATTCTTCCCATCCGCTACATTTGCTTATGCTATTTGAAAGGCTATTTCTCTAGAACTGCACTGGCCAAAACAGTAGACATTAGCCATATAGTTATTGAATTAGCCACATTTTAAATGTTTAATAGCCATGCATGGCCAGTATCTACCATGTTACCCAGGGAAGGTATAGAACATTTTCATCATTGCAGACAGCTCTGTCTGGCCTATAATGTCCTATTCACATCGCCTCACATTTAGTCGTATATGATCGCCATTACCTCGCTCAGATAACATTGTCCGTACCAGCCTACTCCATTTTGCTATAGTATGTTTTCCTGTGTTTGTGTTACGACACTTACCACTTTCTGTCTTGGACTATATAGTGACTTAAAAATACCTTGTGCTCTAGACTGTTATTTCCATTCGTTTCATTCTTTTATCTCCTTGTTAACAATGAATCCAACACCATGTACATAGTAAGTGTTCAAAAAGGATTTGTTGATGGGTCTCAGAAAACATTCTCCATACCTTAGTAAATATGGAAATGTTTTCATAACAAACAATGATAACTCAGCTTTGAAAATTTACCAAATAGAATTAGCATAAAATTTAGGACATGTAAACTGTATTTGTAGAAATAATATATTTTAGAAAGCCTAATGATACATCAACATTATTTCCATAATTGTGATTGATTTATCAGCTTGGGGAGGCAGCATAGTGTATGTGAGTACCAGATTGTCTTATATTAGAATCCTGTTTCCGTCAATTACTGACTAGGCTTGGCCAAGTCATTTAATTTCTCAGAGCCTCATAGAGATGGCAACAGTTACCTGCATTAGTTGAAACTCTTTGATAGCAAATGACAAAAACAGAAACCAAAAAGTTTTTAAGAAAAAAGTATTAACAGACCCATGTAACTAAAAAAGTCCAGTATGTTTTACCTGACTGGCTCTGTGTTCTCAAATAATTTTATAGTTCCATTTTCAGGTATGCTCTTGACACACAGCAGTGAGATAGCCATTAGAAGCTTGAAGGCTCACATGTTTCTTACAATCAAGATCCAAGAGGTAGAAGAGATCTTTCCCCTTTGCTCCAGGTAAAGTCTCACGAGTCTTCTCATTGGTCTGTTTTTGGTTAGGAATTTTTTTTAATTAAATGTGGAGAATCAGATGGATGGAGCTTGGGTCAAATGACCAAAAATAGGCAAGGAAAATAGGCTCACTGAGCCATACAGATGTACAAGATTGCTGTGGAATGGAGGCTGGTTCTGCAAAGAAAGGAATGTTAGGTAAGTAAAGCTAGTCATACCCTCTAATTTAGGGGTCCATTGTGTGGACACCCTTTTCATTGTATTTGATATGAATGGGACCTGCCAGAGTTAGAGAACACTTGGATCTCCCACCTTATGAGTTTGTAGTGGTGATTGCATGGTATAGTATAAATAAAATGACGAGCAGTTCGTAAGTATCTTCCCCTCTTTCTATTCTTTTGTACCTGTGTTTTTGTGCTTAAACTGGAAAAGGGATATTATTCAATGGTGGTTAAAGTCTGGATCAGAGCACTCTGGATTTGCTAGCACTTGCTCTGAAGTAATAGAAAAAGAAATTATAGTTCCCGCCAACATTTTTACCTCAAGGGCATTCTACAGTCAATACAGAGGAACTGACTCTAAAAAGATTAAATAATTTAGAGATGGTCTGCTATTTCATTGTTAGTGCCTCTAGAAAAGCTACATTAACCCAACATTGTTTGGTAAATAGTTTATAATTCAAATATTATGGGAGGTGAAACTCTAGTCTCCATTTACCTTTATTTCAACCAGAGAATTGTCCTATTTGTCAGTTTAACATTCAACAGGTTAACATTTAACAGTTTAACATTAAATTGCTCTTTTTCTCTACTGCAGAAACCTGTAAATAAGTAACAAAGAAATAAGTGACATAGAGTAGTTTTTCTATAATAAGTCCACAAGTAGGAAGTTCAGGAGTTGGTATGGTAGTTCCATGATATCAGTAGATATCCAAGTTCCTTATGGCTTTCTGTTCCTACTTCTTTGGGCTATGGCCCCATCTTCATGTTCTCAAGAAGGCTGCCAGAGCTCCAGCCATTATGTCCACAGCTCAGGCAGGCTAGAGGGAAATGGAAAGAGCAAAAAGTACATGCCAAATGGTTTAGTCCTCGTTGATGGATTTTCTTGAACACTTCATATTGTATGTTCTTTTGGCTAGACCTCTGTCATGTAACTACCTTCGGATAAAAGGAAAGCTGGGAAGTCTGGGTTTTCTTATTTTAAGGTGGGTATATTGCACCCCAAATAAAAACTGGGGCTTCCTTAGCAAGAAAGAAGAAGAGAGTGTATATTGGGTTGCTAACTAGCAGACTTTGTCTCATACAACTTAGCATTTTTCTCTAAGACTTTGCTTGAATGAAAGATTTCCATTCTTAAAGAAGAGAAAATCTAAAAACCATTGATGTAATTAAGCTCTAAGAAGAGAACAGCCATGTATACGTAATTTAATGGAATGATACTCAAAGAAGCCAGGGTAGTTGTGACACTCACACCTTAAAAGCATTAAACTCAACTTTATTCATTGCAGACACTTTGAATCATAAGTAAAAATGACAGACATTATTCAGCACTTCCTTAAGAGGCCTTGAAAACCGTGTGGCCTGATGCATGTGTTCCCACCCGGCATTTTCTTCTCATTGGTGTCCCTGTGCTCAAATGGACCAAGAGGGTGGTTGAAAAGGCGGCCAAGTAGGAAATGGGTGATGTGTGGAGCTCCACATCTTGGAACTGTCATCGAAGCCCAAAGTGCCCTCCGGGATTCCATGACTCGGCATGTGCTCTGGTCTCTCCACAGCCATGGGATGGTGACGGTGTCAGCAAGGCAAATGGCTCATTAATGTGGTAGGGGGGACAAAGTGAACATTTGGAAAGCATCCATATATTTAAAGAGACCAAAATGGATTTCCTGCTCAAGCTGCCAAGCTGGTTTGCCTGAAACGTCAGCTTGGTTAGGAGAGAGGAAATCATTTCTACAAGAACTTATTCACGTTGAAAAAATTATGCTTTGCTTTGATTTTAGCAGTGTCTCAAGTGAAGGGCTGATTGCCTGATCTTTCTTCACCACCTGTTTGAATTCTACGTGTTCTTCAAGAGCCGACCTTAGCCTCATCCCGAGGCAGTCTACCAGATGGCTGACGCCTTCGGCAGCCTCTCCTCCTAAAACGTGGTTCCATTCCTGACGGCGCAGATCGTGTATTTGACATTCATCATGCACTCCTTTGTTGTGTTAGTTGTCTTTTTCTGTTTGTGTCTCCCGTCTCCCTAACTGAATTTAAGGCCTCTAAGGTCTAGGGGACGATATCATTTATTATCTAAATTGGAACACTTTTGAGAGTGAAAAGAGATTTTTATTAATAATTACATCAGGAAACCTGGCACAAACCTGCACTGTCCAAGCAAATTATGATGTGTGGTCCTCTGTTAAGGTCAAAAGCCATTATTTACCACTTTTCTTTCTTATCACCCACAGTGCCTAGTGTAATTCACATACAAACGGACATGAAAGTTTTAAAAATAAATACCTGAGCAAGGCAGCAAACAGTGTCTCCTACAACAGCTGTGAAATAGGTGGGTGATGGAGACAGATCCTTACCGGTGGAGATTTAATAGTTCAATAGAGGAAGTAACCATAAAGTAGAAGGCTTTAAATAATCAGATAAAGAGCGTTCACAATAGAGACCAGCCTAGAATTTATAGTCTCACCACCAAAGACTGTGAGGTTCAAATAGGCACTTTCCTTTCAAGAATAGAGAGTGGGGGGGCGCCTGGGTGGCTCAGTGGGTTGGGCCGCTGCCTTGGGCTCAGGTCATGATCTCAGAGTCCTGGGATCGAGTCCCGCATCGGGCTCTCTGCTCAGCGGAGAGCCTGCTTCCCTCTCTCTCTCTGCCTGCCTCTCCATCTACTTGTGATTTCTCTCTGTCAAATAAATAAATAAAATCTTTAAAAAAAAAAAAGAATAGAGAGTGGGGGTAGGGGGGTAAAGGGGTGGGGAGGAGGGGGCAGGAAGTGTTTTTAATGGGCATTTTTGTAGAGTGCTTTCTCGTTTCAGAAGCATCACCCTTTGCGACATTCATACCGACACCTGCATCAGCCTGAGCAGGGGGAAATAGGAACAGAATTAGCCAGAAGTACAGATTCACAGCTAAGACATTATGAATTTTCTGCAGTTAGCGCCCTCACTGATAGAAATTTTCAGATTGCCTGGTGTGACTTAGCCAAAGGACCTAGAACAAAATAGGTCTTCCTCAATGGAGAATGACATCTGAACCACACTTCTCAATACTAGCACATGTTTTCCTTCTATTCCAACATTTTTGACAACTCATCATTGCTGTGGAAAATGACATAAAGTGATATATCCTCCCTCATTAACCCCAACTAAATACATACTTCTAAACTCCCCCAACATTTGCTTGTCGGGAATATTCTGCTTGACTTTATACGTACAGGTATACTTTTCTTATGTCTCCATCATAGTATAATCTTGAGGACAGTTTCTGAGTATGTTTTGATTTTGTATCTATTCTAACTAGATTGACCATGTAATTTTTTAAAAAGATTTTATTTATTTATTTATTTATTTATTTATTTATTTATTTGACAGAGAGAGAGAGAGAGCACAAGAGAGAGCACAAGTAGGAGGCAGAGAGAGAGGAGGAAGCAGGGTCCCCGCTGAGTGGAGAGCCTGATGTGGGGCTGGATCCCAGGACCCTGAGATTATGACCTGAGCTGAAGGCAGAGGCTTAACCCCCTGAGCCACCGAGGCACCCCTGGCCATGTAATTTTTGAGAGTGAAGGGGTTAGTATCTTTAAGCAGATAGGACCTGACTGGCAATAAATCAGGACTGTTCTGGGCAAAACAGGACATATGACTCCCCCACCACCACCTCAATATCTACACTATGTCCTGCTTGTTCTAGCGACCATGTGAATATGGGTTGATGTGATCTTAAGTCGCATTCTACTGAAAGCATTTGGAGTTTAATTTACAGCCCTAATTCCACTGCTTTGTCTACCACAACTGGTTGTCCTTAGTGATCTAGTGTAAGACAAATTCCAGGTCAAGTCCAGAACTAAAGGCATTTCTTATTTCTACACTGAAGAAGAAACCCAAGGCTACTAATACATGCCATACTGTTTCCCTGGTTCCCAGTAGTTCCTCTTGACATCGGAAACACATGAGTTTCCTTTTAGAGAATTCCAGGCTTAGAATCTGACTTATGCACGCAATACATTAAGAGAGAACTAAGCAGCATTGGCATTTTGATATCAACAATCAGATTGGAAACATGATTCTGGCAAAGATTTATCCTGGCACATGCTAGATTTTAGAAATGTGATGTGGGAAAATATCAGGATTTAGAAGAACACCTATGTTTAAAACCCATCTCTGCCATTTCTGAAATAATATTTCATCTGAAAATCAGGGACAATAATCCTACCTCTACCAGCAGAGACTTTGGGAATACTTAAATGCGATCATGTATGTGGAAGTTTTATAAAATGCCAAAAGTCTGTAAGGATGCACAGTGTTCCTTTCATTGCCTGGTTAAATCAACTCTCAATTCAGATGTCTCTCTCAAGTAGCCTCAGGCTGGGTCACCAGAACAAACGTATAGTTACAAGGTTTAAAAAAAAAATCAGCCAAACAACTGGTTGTTACATGATCCCTGACAACAGTTGGATGGACCTTTCCCTCAATTAAATGAAGTGTTTTGGCAGCCTATGACTATAGCCTGAAGTATAGCTAGAAAAGGGAATGATTTTCCCTAGGGAGAGAGTAATTTTAACAGAAGTTCAACTTACACATTTTAAGATCTATACTTTGAATGTCTCTGTTAAGTGCAAAATGAATATAATTAGTTATGAGAGCTCTTGCCGTTGGCTACAGCATGCGTTAAGCTACAGTGTAATATCACTCACAACCTATTCATGTTCTGTGGTGTATTTTGGGACTTCCTGTGCTGTAGTCTTTTAAAGCAAATACTGTATATAAAGTTTCAGAACCTAACAGTTGTTCCTTCAGAAGGGTCAGGAGTGAGAGCAACACATCTCTGGCCTTCAAATGGTCTAGCCAGACATAAATTCCTTACGGACAGAATCTATAGCTTTTCCCACACAGGTCCCTAAATTGTGCCAAAATGGCACAATTAAGGATACATGTGTAGAATAACAGAAGAGATAGATCTCGGATGAAATATTCCAATGAGGTAGGACACGGAAAATGACCGTTTTGAGGGACACCTGGGTGGCTCAGTAGGTTAAGCATCTGCCTTCAACTCAGGTCATGATCCTGGGGTCTTGGGATCAAGTCCCACATCAGGCTTCTGCTTCTCCCTCTCTCACTGCCTGCTGCTTCCCCTGCTCATGTGCTCTCTCTGTCAAATAAATACATAAATTCTTTTAAAAAAAGAAAAGAGTCATTTTGAAGTGTCTGAGAACCCCCAAGTCCCCTAGAACCTCCATTTCCCCCCCATTTATCCTCTAGGAGTGCTCACTGTGGCATAGCTGTGATTACCGAATGGCCATGGTACAGTCGTAAATGGACATGCCCTTTCTGCTACCTCCTAACTTGGTAACTATCGTCCCAATGTGTAAGGCATAAAGATCTGAAGGGTCACTAGAGAAAGGGTGAACATGTGGCCCAGAGCCTGCGTCAACTGGGAGCTGTTTCTCAATAATTCATATTATCAAGTATGTTTATACATTGGAAGCGAAAAAAAAAAAAAAAAGAAGTTGAGCTTCCTCTTATGTGGTTTTCCTGAGTTTTGCAACCTAAAAAGCTAATGTAAAAAAAGTAAAGGGCTGTTTATAAAGCCTAACACAGGAAGTGATGCTATGTCTGTCTTGAGAATGTGGCTGGACTTTCAGAGCCCAGAGGCAAGATCTGTAGCTTGATAATTATTTAGATACTGGTCTATAATGCAATCAGTCTGGGAGCTCCCTGAAGGTAGAGATGGACTTGTCTGCCCTCTGTCTAGCACTTCCTCACATTTCTCCCAAAGTACATCTTGGATACAATGAGTGCTCAGTAAATGCTGAACCAGGGGCGCCTGGGTGGCTCCATGGGTTAAAGCCTCTGCCTTCAGCTTCGGTCATGATCCCAGGGTCCTGGAATCGAGCCCCACATTGGGCTCTCTGCTCAGCAGAGAGCCTGTTTCCTTTTCTCTCTACCTGCTTCTCTGCCTACTTGGGATCTCCATCTGCCAAATAAATAAATAAAATCTTTAAAAATAATAATAAATAAATGCTGAACTGGTTTTAAAAGATTTAGAGGAAAAAATGACATTTTAAAAACTCATAACTCCCTGCCCAGTTAAAGAATTTTTAAAAATGTGAGTTTAAGTTAAATATACTTCATGGAGTAAAAAACATATACCAAGTACTATTCTCCTGGAGGGGCTGTTGAAAAGAATGAGCAATGTATAGCTCCTGTCCCCAGGAAACCAAAGCTATGTGGCCACTGGGGACAAAGCAAAAAATACAAAAACAAAACAAAGAAAAAACCAAACAGAGAACCATGCCGATTGACAACATTTTTACAAATACATTGCATTCATTGCTGCTGGTCCGGACTTATACAGCTGTGTCTTGTTATAATTGTGAAGCCCCTAATTGATAATACAGGACTACAATGACCCTGTTTGCTATCATATATGAGTGACAGCAATGGACTTCTGATCACTGACTTCTCAAATTATCTCTACCCAAAAGTCCTAGGAAAACCACCGAAGTTCAGTGGTTTCAATTCAGGAGGTTGGTAGGGGACTGAATTGTTTGTCTTCAGTTTATGGCAGCTTGTGAATGCAGCCCATAGAAGCCCAAGTATATACTGCTTAATAGTGCAGAATGATTAGAGAAGTGTGTATGTGCGTGTATATGTGCATATACACATACATACATATATACATATATGTGATTTTTATGAATACATGAACACATATATTTAAAACTTGCACCATCTTTGTTCTCTCATTGTCAAACTGAGCACAGATCTGTTGGTGAAGCTTTTCAGCCAGACTACAATAGCCAGCTGTCTTTAGAAGAGTGTTACTGAGTCTTTACCATGCAGACACGAAAAGGAATATTTGAAAGTGTAATGACCCTGCGAGTGCTCAGATATTCATTGCACATCACAACGATTACATCTGAGAATCTGTTTCTGCTTTATTCGACTTTTTCTTAAGAAATAGTCTTATCTTTAGGAATGTGTGGAAGCAAAATGGCTAGTTTATCACAGATGGTATTGAAAACTGTGAGTATGATGCAGAAATGCAACCGTCCAATTGCAAACTGAGGAGAAGAATCAAACAGGCAGAAAAATGGTAAGAATTGAGAAGAAATTATGCATTGGACAAAGTGGTAATCATTTTGTGAAGGAGAGGAGAGGTAGATTTAAATGGTTGAATGAAAAAAAAAAAACAACTGTGGTGAAGGCGGTCTGGTGTAACGGGGAGGAGTCGGACCTGACTCCACCCCTTGAACTGGGCTTGAATCCCAAATCTCCCACTTAACAGGTTGTGGGACTTTGGACCAGAAGTTAAATTCTCAAAATCTTTTGTTCCCTTGCACTTTGCAAAGAGAGAGAGGTGGACATACTTAGTAGAAATAATGGTTCATGGCAGTGTGTAACATTTCTCGAATGCTTCCTATGGGCCAGGCACTAAAGTAAGCATATTACCTAGATTTGTTCATTAATTATCATATTAATCCAATGAGGCAAGCGCTATTACTATTATTGCACTGTAACATATGAGACTAGACTAGATTAGGTGACGTATCCAAAGGGATAAACCTGGCAGACCAATTCCAAAGCCTGCGGTTTGAGAACTATGCTATCACATTGCCATATAAAGTGCTTATCATAGCTTGGCCCAGAGGAAGCCTTCCATATATAATAAGGAGTCAATCAAACAAGACCCATGAAAATTCACTAAGAAGGAAAACCAAATCACCTGTCAGCAGGAACCAGACTTGGTCCTTTCTTCCAAATATATCATGTGATGTGATATATGAAGATGCAAGATGATGCCAAATGGTTAATAGAATCCAATTGGGAATCAGGTGACCAGCTTCCTCACATGCAAACGAGACTACATTGCCAACTACAACCTTAGGCTCGGTCCCCTGATATGTCCTGTCCACAGTGTATGCACACCATCTCCTTTCACTGCATATGTTCCCTTTCCTTTCATAGATCATATTGCATATTTCAAAGGTAGAGATTAGAGCCTAATGACGTTAGTACCGGCTTGGGTGTTAAGAGCCTCCAGCGGATTCATAGTTGCTCTGATCTTGTCAGCAGTCTGTGAATGTGAATACCTAGTTAGAGTTGAACTTGAATCCAAAGAGCAGATTCTGTTAGAATCTCTGACACCCTGGAAATGTTCAAGGGTATCCAGAAGAGAGGACGGGTGTGTAGGGGGTGCTTGATGCTTTATTCAGCCACCACAGCCCCCTCCACCAAGATGAAAGATGGTTGTGGCTTGAAGTTTTTACCCATCTCAGTCTTTCAGGAATATTCATATTATACCAATCAAAGAATGGACCCACTCCTGCCTCTTTGTAATCCTTCTCCTTCCTGTGACACAAGCACATGTGTGCACATTCCACACAGTAGCCCTTATGGCCAAGAAACCTGTCATCCAAAATAACTGTCACATTCTCCTGTGCTCAGTTAGAAGAGCTTCTCTCTTCTCTGCCATTAGAGAGGAAGTTGAGGTCATGGGACTGAAAGGATCGCATCTTGCCTCCCAACAAAAGGGGTCTGTGCAGCTGCTGTGCCCGCAGCAGACAGAAGACACGTGGCAGTTGGGGCTCTAGAAGGCTCTTTCCACCCACTTCCTGGATCTGGTTTTGATTTCTTAGAGTCCCTCTCTGATTCAGCTGGAAAACAAAAACAAAAAACAAAATCCAAGCAACTTAAAGTCTAAAGCAATCCCTTCCTTTTCCGAAGTTCTTTACTTTGTCCCAAATCCTCTTTTCTGACTTAAATGCCACCAACTCTCTGTCCTTTTGTTCTGAGGTGCACAGGGCTGAGTTTTGTCAAGGCCAAAATAATCATTGATCTTAATTATAAACAGCCTCAGCTAAGAGGAATGGTTTTCCTAGGGAAACCAAGCCCAGGAAGTAAGATGCTTTGGTAGTAAAGTGGAATTCAAACTCATTTCCCGACAAAGACCACCACCAACAAAAACAAAACCATGATGCTATTCATTCTCCACATCATAGCTCTCTGTGGACTGCCTCCCGGCCTGCTGACTGCTCCAAGTCATTCTTCCTTTACTTTTCCTTTCAAAGTCTACGCTTCAGCGACATTGCTGCTTTTCCTCTAATATACAGAGCTGTTCACGCTTCTGAGCCTTTGTGAAATCTTCTCTTGGCTTGAAATGTCTTCTCACTAAATGTCTTCCTGGAAATCTCTTCTTTGACTTTGAAAACCTGACACAGACATCACTTCATCTATCCCCTGGTGACTCTGATTTAATTGGTATGGGTTGTGGCCTGAGCTTTGGGAGTTTTAAGCACTCCCCAGGTGAAACTAAAGTGCACCAGAATTTGAGAATGATGGCTCTAGGCTAGTGTTTTTCAAACTTGAGCAAGCATCAGAATCAGCTGGAAGGCACATGAGAGCACAGACTGTGGGGTTCACCCCCCGAGTTTAAAACTCAGTAGTTCAGGCCTACGAATTTGTATTTCTAGTAAGTTCCCAGGTGATGCTGATTCTACTGGTTCTGAGATGAGGTTTTGAGAATAGATGCTCTATTCAAACTTGCTAACTGGCCCAGATTGCCTATGTCACCTGTATACCTGCACAACATAAATTGCACTTACGTTGCAGTTATCACACTGCATGGTTATCAAAGTATCCACGTGTCTCTCCTCTCATTAGAAGGTTAGGACCTCAGCTTTTTTATCTCACCACCCAGCACCGTACCCAGTATATTGTAGATGTTCAATAAAAGGTTAGTGAATGAGTAAATCTATTCAGAGTCTACTTATCACAGAGAAACAAAGTCATGTGCCAAATTTTTGCCAGTCTTCAAGGAGTATTGGAGCTAACAAATATTCTATTCTAGAATAGCCAATATTCTAGAAATCTGAAATTTCTAGATTGAATTTCAATCTAGAAGGCAGTTTTCTTGGTTGCTGTGAATGACATCTTGGATTTTGGTGATAGGATTAGCTTGGCAAAGTACTCCTAATACGCCAGGATAAAAAGGCTTATGCAAAAGGAGATTCTATTACATTACATCAAGAACACCTCTTTTTAAACTAACACTTAATGAGTATCTCTATCAATAAAGGCCTTTTAAAAGCTCCCCATCAAATGTTGTGAAAAATGAGAACATTTAAAATAGAGGCAAACAATAAGCCCATTCATACAGCTTCTTCACCTTGTTTCTCTAGTATCATGAATCTCAGACAGGCTCACTGACCCTTCTCTGGTGAAGTTGGCACATGCTAGCCATATTGATTGTCTGATTACAAATATACACTGTGGCAGTGAGGAACCCATTTGTCCCTGTGGTTTATATGTAGATCTCAGACTTAACACACACTCAGCTACAAAGCAATGGAACCAGATAGCAAAATGTTACTCCCTAGGAGAGTAGACTTGTGCAGAACAATGATTTCATTGTTTCATACAACCTTCTCAAGTAAATCCAAAGAGATGTTTGAAAAAGGGTTTCCTAATCCATGCTAATTTCTTAAATACCTACTCTCAGAAGAATAAATTTGCTGTCTATTCATTGATCTATAGAACACACACACACACTAAAACACAAAGTGTGTTGACATAATCCTTTCTAAACTCAAAGCCCAGAGCTGATGATGATGATGTGGTCTTATGTGTGTGTGTGTGTGTGTGTGTGTGTGTGTGTGTGTGTTATTGCATGTGAGATAATGCCATTTGAATAGCATTCAGGTAGCATTTGAATAGCATCTAGGTAACATTTTTCAGTTAGTCAATGAGGGACTCAAAATGGGAAATTTGTTCTCCTGAGTCTCTGATCAGTCTTTCTTAATGGCAGTTCTCTGTCCCTGGTCACCTCTAATCATTATCTATGTTTCTAAGAATGTCAGAATTCCTGGAGATTGACTTTCTGAATTAAGTGTATCATGAATTCCACTTCATTAGGTAGCCAATGGATTGAACATGATCAAATCAGAAATGAAAGATTCTGTAAGCTGCCCCTGCCTTTCTTTTCAAAAACATAATATTTGGGGGTCCCTGAGTGGCTCAGTTGGTTAAGTGTCCGACTCTTGATCTCAGCTCAGGTCTTGATCTCAGGGTCATGAGTTCAAAAAACAACAATAACAACAATGAAAACCCATAAATTTTTAAAAAGACAAGTTTGTCTAAAATTATGGGCAATGCATTCAGAGTTCAGAGTGACTATATTTTGGGAGTAAGGTCTAAGGTGTAAGCAGGCAGAAATTGATTCAGTCGCTACTTTCTGTTGGTATCTGTTCCATATCTTTGGTCAGTTAATTGGCTGGCTGGCTGATTACTTGGTTTTCAAACTGGCATCACTGCGTTCATTTTTCCTGTTTCTGTCTCATCAGCCTTGAGTGAGAGAACTATATAAGTGAGCAGGTACATACATACCCAACCTTACTCCTGTGTCAGGAGTACAAGTGGAAGCCTACCTACCTTATGTCTGAACATTTAAATGTTATAATTCAAGCGTGTAGACTGCTTAATGAAATACACTTTTTCCCCTATCTTAACAATACATCTCCTTAATGATAAAATATTTTTAAATATGTAAAGCTATTATCATTACAGAATTGAAAGTCTATAAAATAACAAGGATGACTGAACTTAATTAATATTGCACATGTACAGATATTCATTTGATGGGTATCCGAAGTTTAAGTAAGTAAAAGCATACTTAATTCAAAAATTATTACATATTTACTTCATGAAATTCATTTTTACCTTCCTTTTGAGCAAAATGACTAATTAAATTATTCTTATCAAGATTTCTACTGAGTTTGAGTCTATTGGTAATAATGATCTAAGGTATGAAAAATGGAAATGAAATTATGTTCAAAATATACAAAATTTGAATACATTTTAATCAAAAACATAAAGCAAACCCAAGATATAAGAAATTATTTTTCATGTGCTTTCAAAAATTATTTTTTCTCAAACATCTAAATTATTAAAATTAAAGAAAAATGCAATTTATGTTTAGAAACTGTCAAGAACATAAATTACAATTGTTAAATAAATCTTACTTATTTTCTAAAAAAGTAATTAATTAGCATCAGATGCTTCTATAAAGCTTAAACTATTCATAATTCTACCTTTAGTTACCAATATAAAGAACCATAGTTCATACAGGGAGGATTTGAAGGTAAATAATGTGCTTTTATTTTCTTTAAGTACTGCTATCACTCAAATGCTTCCTTCCTTCCTAAGCCATTTCTGACCTGCACATCAGCAGTGGCATAACCCACAAGCTTCATGGCTTGTAGATGAGGTTATCTTTTCTTCCAAAGACATAGGTCAACTTGTTTGGAGAAGTCTTTCCCTGAGGTCTGATGGGTGTTAGCATTGGGCTTGGATATTTTAGGGTTTCAGTCCTGTTGTGCAAGCTTTGAGGTCAGGATTCTAAGTCACAGAGCAGCTCCCTCCACTTCCACACATGTATTCTCTAATAAATGTAGTTGTTCCGTATTTTTGGCATGGAGGCCATTCTCAAGCCCAACTGATGTTTTTGTTTGTTTGTTTGTTTGTTTGTTTGTTTTTTAACAGTCTCATATACATCTGCTTCATTCAGGCCTTTAGAGATTCTCACTGAGATTATTGTAGTAGACTGCCAGCAGATAGCTTTTCTGCTAGACTCCAGAGTTTCTCTGTGGACATAAACATAGAATCCTGACTGGATCACTTTTTCCTTATTTTAGACCTGGAGTCTGAGACCATTTGTGAATAGGTGAGATAAAGCAAAGGAACAAAATCACACCCAAATGTATGTGTAGCTGATCTGATGTTCCTTTACCCAAAATGCATCATGAAGAAACAGGAGCTGTCTAACTTGGCAGAAACTGTAGTGGATTGATTCCAACTACTGACAGGTGAGCCATAGCCAAGACAGAAGGATCCTTTCATGATTAGTGCTTACCATTATTGCATAACTGGGCTCAGCAACAAAGCATAAACTAATAGCCAATATTAATTGAGCTTTCATTATATTCTCTGTACTTTGCTAAGAGCTTTATATGTATTATCTCATGTGATTCTAGCCACCTCCCCATTGTCTTAGAGCTAGGTACTCCTATGAAACTCCTTTTAAAGATAAAGGATGTGAGGCTTCAGAAGAGTTACGTAGCTTTCCTAAGGTCGTACAGTGTGGAAGCAATGACAATGGGACTTAAACTCAGGCTGTCCAACTCCAAAGCCTATATACTGAAAGACTATTACACTCTATTTTTCTGTGTCTTACTGGCATTGGGCAGAGGGATGGGAAGTCTGGGTCTAGGTGAGGCCAAGACAAGGAAAACTGAACCAAAAGCCAAAGTATGCCCCAAGGGAAGCAACCACCAATCCAGCATAACAAGCCCAAAGGGATATAATCACCGTTTGTGTGTTTGGGCTCCTGTGCTTTCCAAGGAGTAATGGAAGTGGACTCAGGTGGAAGTGAAGGAGACATGGAAGGGAGCTGCTAGGTGGACTTCTCAGAAGAGTATAAAATCTGGGGTGATACTTCCCATGGATTCATTGAGCCCAGATTGGGCTCCAATCTAAAGGAATTCAGAAATAAAAATATCACTGGACAGTTGCTATACACATTATCCCTCCTACTTCCCAAATGAAAAATGAAGTTATACAATTGTCCATAACTAAACAGCTAGTAAGAGATAGAAGTGGGAAGAAGAATCTAAATTAGCTTGACTCCAGATTTTAAGGTCTTTCCATTGAATATATCATGTTGCCTCTTTCACACTCCCCTAGAACCAGCTAAAGGACTAAGTGGAAAAATAGAAGCACAAAGTCTCATCCTTAGCCCCTTACTCATGTTGAATGATGTCTGTAAGAGGCCCTGCAGGTTATGGAGAAAGACCTTGACTCAGGGCACACATGTAGGTGTGGCAGGACTGGAAGCCAGTATTAATTCATTCTGGAGTCCACACATGGATGGGGCTTCTAAGCTCCCTACTTGCAGTCTGGCAAGATTGATTCACAGATTGGGCTGGGTTTGAGTTCCGTGATGGGGCAGTTAGGGACAACACATACTGAATTCTGTCCTATTGACAGGGACCATACTAGGACACTTAACCTTATTTGTGCTTCCAAGATCATGATGGTTCTTTCTTCCCACCTGGATAACCCCTGATGCCCTTGAAGCCATGCCCTGTGATACCTGTGCATGATCCAACCCATACCTAACAGACATACTCAGGACTCAGAAGGTCCTTTGAAAAGATGATGCCACTACATTACCAAAACGGCAAGGATGAAAATAAATAAATAAATAAAACATTTACTACAGGTGAGAATTCCTTTCTAGGGGGAAAAGAAGTTGGGGATTATGATGGAGTTTTAATTAAAGAATGACCAGGAGGTGCAGTGATGAAAAGGATGCTTAATGATAACGCTTTGGATGCATGAATAGAAAAAAAATGCAGGAACTGGAATCTGTAAGCAAAACTCCGTGAAATGTTTGATTTGGCTCCTGAATTGCTGATAATTGTCAGAGATAGTCTCTTTTTTGAACTGAGGTAGTCTATTGGTTGGTGTTCTTTTTAACTTCAACATCAATTATCACCATCACAGCCAAAGTCGTGAATATTCCCTGACCTATGCCTGCACAGTCATGAGCCCCATAAAGGGAATAAAGTGTGTGTGCGTGTTTGAAGGGGGGAGTCTTTTTTCCCCCGCTGGAGATTGACTAATTTGGTGCTTAATAGAAAGAATATGAGGCCTTGTACATTTGGTTTAGAGGACATAGAATTCAAATCTCAGTCATCTGCCATTCAATTTCAACCAACATGTATAGAGCACCTACTATGTGCAAGGCACTTTGGAAAGTATGAAAACAAGTAAGACAGTCCCTATCACCAGGAAGCTCAAAATATAGTGTCAAAGATAGAGGTAAGCAAGTAGTAGTCAAGTGGAACAGAATAAAATAAACTTTAAGACACAGACTCAAAGGATGCACCATGAAAGTAGAGAATAGAACCATGGTTGAGAGGATGGAGTGCTGCCAACCTTGGAGGGGGGAAAAAAGCCATTTCAGAATTCAAGTAGAATGGATCAGCAAAGGAGTTAGAAAATTTTTTAGGAAGAGAAAGAAGAGGTGAACCAATAAAGGGTGGTTCCAGGGCAGCCAATAAGTCTGCTGAGAAATGTCAATACCTACATATGGTCCCCTGACCCTCCTTCCTTTCACCATTTGTCTAATTCTCCCCCACATTGCATGGCTAGAGTTCTCACTGCTATGTTCTGTTCTTGGCAAACTGAGTCCTTACCCTTTTTAGGTTTATTGGAAGGTGTATTCATCCCTGACTTCCCCTTCCCTCTCAGCTAAAACTGATCTCACTGAGGACTTAACTATATGTTAATGTAGAGTTAACCCCACTGGAGCTGAAGTAGGCTCAGACTGGCCTGTACCCAAGGGAAGTTCCTAAGGGTGAGAATGCCAAGAGGTAGGGATAATTGAAGCCCATGCTCAAATCTGGATCCACATAGGCACACCTTAGGAAGCACTCAAGCAGTTCCTGGCACAGAGCAATAGTTCAGCCAACACCATGGTTATTATTTTATATTCCGCGTGTACTAGAAAAGATGGATAAAACTTGAGCATCAGAAGGTCTCAGTTAAATCTGTTTTTGCTTGGAGTAGGATACCTGTCTTGGTCAATAAATCCTGTGGTCACCTAGGAAATACTACCATGTAGCACTGTCATACATGTGTCCATCTAGATAGGAAAAAACATCCTGAGATTGGGAGGACAATTAAAGATTTAGTTACTCAGCCTTATCCTTTATCTATCTCTGTCTCTCCATTCAATCTCCACTCACTAAATAACACATCCTTCTGTATTTGTCATCGCTCTGTTTTGTTCTCCGTGGCTCTGGAATGTGTGTATCCCTAGTGTTGGCATCGGCACCGTGGAGACCCAGAGTCACTCTGAGTTTACTACAAAGCAACGTGGAGAGTAGCCCAGAGAACCTCCTAGCTGCCAGGCATCACCATGATGCTGGCTGTTTTGCTGGGAGTGGACTCTCCCCTTCAAACCAACCAGCAGCGTCAGGAGTGATGAAGGAGTGTGAGACAACAGGATTTAAAATCACCAATGCTTCAGAGAAGCAACTAGATGTCTGTGGATGGTGAGTAGATAAAGAAAATGTTACACAGATAGAGATGTACATCGATGAGAACATTATTCAGTTACAAAAAGAAGGAAATCCTGTCATTTGCAACAACATGGATGAAACTGAAGGGCATTATGCTAAGTGAAATAACTCAGAGAGAAAGACCTATACTGTATGATCTCACTATTTAAATGTGGAATCTTAAAAAAAAAAAAAAAAGTCAAACTCACGCAAACATTCACAAGAATGGTCGTCGCCAAGGTCTGGCAAGTGGGGGAAATGGGGAGATGTTGGTCAAAAGGCACAAACTTCCAGTTATAAGATGAATTATAGGATAAGTTCTGAGTGCCTAAGGTACATATGGTGATAATAGTTAATAATATTGTATTATATACTGGAAAGATGGTAAGAGAATAGATCTTATGCATTCTCACCAAAAAGAACAAACAAAAAACTGTGTGAGGTGATGATTATGTTAATTAATTTGATTATGGTAATATTTTCACAATGTACACTTACAGCAAATCATCATATTATGTACTTTAAATATACACAGTTTTGTCAATTGTGCCTCAACAAAGCTAGAGAAAATACGATGCAATATAAAAAGATAAAATAATCAAAACAAACATTCAAGACTTTTACGGTAGATTATCTTCAAGAGAGGAAGTGCTTCCTGAAGTGTAGGTCTGTGCTGGAAAATGGTCTGTGCTTGAAGAAACTGATTCTTGGGAAGAGAGGAAGAGCAGGAAGGTGGATGCCTGGGTGGCTCAGTCCGTTAAGCCGGTTAAGTAGTTAAGCATCTGCCTTGGGCTCGGGTCATGATCCCAGGGTCCTGCGGTCAAGTTCTACATTGGGCTCTCTGCTCAACGAGGAGCCTGCTTCTCCCTCTGCTGGTTGCTCCCCCTGCTTGTGTGTTCTCTCTCTCTCAATCTGACATAAATAAATAAAATCTTTTTAAAAAGAGAGAGAGGGCACCTGGGTGGCTCAGTGGGTTAAAGCCTCTGCCTTCGGCTCAGGTCATGATTTCAGGGTCCTGGAATCGAGCCCCGCATCGGGATCTCTGCTCAGCAGGGAGCCTGCTTCCCCCTCTCTCTCTGCCTGCCTCTCTGCCTACTTGTGATCTCTGTCTGTCAAATAAATAAATTCTTTAAAAAGAGAGAGAGAGAGAGGGCAGGCTTGGCTCCTTGTCCCAGCCTGTGGGGTCTCTGGAGAGCCTCTCACAGAGACTCTTCTCCCCCCTAAAATGTGGAAGTTGGACAGAGACACAGACAGGCTGGCAGAAAAAGCTACTGTAAGCTACAAAGTATTTCTTTTCCAGGGAATTTCAGAGGATAAAGAAAGGTTCCCTGAGGATTTCACGTCAAACTAACAGTGGAGAAAAAAAAATTAAGAGGAGAACATAAATCCAATAAGACTATACATAAAAACAACAATACTCACAGATCTAGCCTTCCACAGTTTTCAGAGCCCTTTCCTGTATAGAAGCCTACGTGTGAAGTTGAGCCAAAGGTGCAAAGATGGTGATGTCAGTGGGCTTGGGTTCAGACCCTTGCTTTTCCACTCACTGCGTTGCTGAACCCCTCAAGTTTCTGTTTCTGATGCCCTGCCACAGGGTTTTGTTGTGGGTAGAGTGAGGTAATGCAGGTAAGTTATCTACTACATGGTATTAACTTGATGAACAGTAGCTCTCCCCATCATTCATAAACTTTGCCTATGGAAGACACTGTGCAGGTGTTTGTTAAAGGACTAGCTCCATGTTGCAGATGAGAACACTGAGACTCAGAGAGGTCAAGTGGCTTACCCAAGGTCACAACTAGAAAGAGAACAGTCTTCTAGCTCCAAATCCTGAGCTCCACGCTGTCCTTTTCCATGCCACCTTTGGGGTTGGAATTGTATTTCTATGCAAGTCAGACACCAAATAAGGAAAGATATTCAGAGGGGTCCTGCCTTTGAAATCAACCTTTGATCTTAACAACAACAGCAACAAAAATACCATACTATTTTCAAGTAGAATACCTTTGCAAAATACTTTTTCCTCAGAAGCTGTTGTTCAAATCTCATACTTCTATAAAATAATTGCTTTATGCCTTAAGATTATTGACTTGTGTGAACTCAGACATTCGGCAAGTAGGCGATGTTTCTGAAGTTATTATCAGTCACTGTGTCTTCCACAGCTGGATGAAAGAATCATATCCCAGTCCTGTGGCTTTTCTAAAACGCACCATGTCTTATCTTTGACAGCAGCAGAGAATACCAGACAGGAGGGCACTAGCAAGACACTTCTGAATTCCTTCACCTACGCTAAAAACAGATGGAGATACGGTTGAAAAAATCTGGTCTGGGTAAGAATCATTACTACATCAACTACTGTAACATGGAGCAGTTGAATTTGGAGATCTTTTGGGTCTACTACACCATTTCATTCTATCCCTCCTCTGCCCAGTGCCAGTTTTATTATTGACCTCTTGAACATTTGACTGAATCTGGGCATCCTATATCAGTGCTTCCCATTGAAAAAATAAAATTGAGGTGAATTAAGACCTACTACATCTAAAATTCATAGCCCCAAGAATCCCACTCTTTGTGTAAGGTCATAGTATTGCTACCCCAGGGGCAGGGTTTTTGTCTATGTGTAAAGCCTGAAATCCAAGATTCATTGACACCATATATTTTTTTAAATTTTATTTATTTGTTTCTCAGAGAGAGAGAGAGAGAGCACAAACAAGGGGAACAGCAGGCAGAGGAAGAAGCAGACTCCCTATCGCGCTGGGAGCCTGATGTGGGATTCCATCCCAGGATGCTGGGATCATGACCTGAGCCTAAGACAAACACTTAACTGACTGAGCCACCCAGGTGTCCCTGGCACCATATTTTAAAGACAGAAGCCAACAAAGTCATTTATCTTGCCATCCATCTGTCCCTCCATTTGATCATCTCTTTATTTGTTTACTCTTCTGAAATTTATTGTCTATCTCCTACGTTCTGGGCACAACACGAGATGCAGGTGCTACTGCTGAGATTTAGAAGTTGATCTTACGGAACTTACAGTACAAAAGATGGACAAAAACCAATTTCACAAACAATTATGAGGATAAGTGTTTCAAGGAGAAGAATGCCGGGAGTGAGCAGGTAGGGTTTCCTAAGAGAGACAGTTGAGAGAATGATGGGCTCTGGAATCCAACAAGAGAGCTCTTCTTGTTTTTCCCCATACCAGCCCTGAGACAGTGAGCCAATTGTTTAATCACTCATACCTCAGTTTCCCCAACTATGTCATGGAACTAGAGCAATAATTCCCTCCAAAGCTTGTTGTCAGGATTAACGAGGTACCACATGTACAGCATTTCCAATGATATCTGGAACTAGCAGTGTTCAGCCTGGAGAGAGGAGATATACATGACCTGTGCTATCTGGAGAACCTAGCTAAGGAAAGTATAAGCAGAGACATGAAAAATAAATAAGAAGGGTAAGAAGAGTTTACAGGGGGTAGAGGGAATGGGAGAGGGAATGAGTGAAGAAAATGCAGTGAAAAAGTAGAGATTCTGAAACAGGAGGAGCCAGGGCAGAGTACCCTGGAAACAACACAGAAGGGCAGTGATGGAGGAGCATGGAAAACCAAACAGGAGAGCTGGAGATGAGGCTGGGACACCAGAGAACAAGACCCTAGAGATCCAAAATCCTTAAGACCAATTAGTTAAGGATTTTGGAACCCACCCTAAGAGCATCCAATCACTTAACCAATCATCTGTTTGACTGGAAATCCCTCAACAGAAACCCAAACATTCCATTTCCTATCTTTAGAGGAACATATGCTAATTGATAAGGAGACAGCAGGGTAACCAGCAGTAAGATATCTTGGATTTCTCTGTAAATGATGTCCTTTCCCACGTGTCTGTATCTGTATTTTTATTCTCTGTCCCTGGCAGCCATCGTTGCTGTCTTTGAATATCAAAGTAGACTTGAAGAATTGCACCTAGATAATTATATTATATTATATTATGGTTTTTAAAGACACATGATCAATTTCTATAATATATCAAGAAGAGTCTTGAAGAAACTAGCATTTAATCCTTGTTCAGTTCTATTTTTCTCTTCTCTATCCTTTCCTTGGGGCTATAAAAAGAAGCTATATTCTTGATTTATCTTATATTTTTCAAGTTTTCTTCTTTCTTTTCATTAGCTTTATAAAATTAACTTTTAATAAGCCCCAAAAGACATTACTGTTTTTCAACAATGATTTTCTTTCTTAATATCAGAAACAAACTACTAAAATGAACTGACTATGGATCTTTGACTCTTTCAGTCCTGGTTTTAAATTCTGGCTCTACTCTTACCCTGGCCAAGTTATTCCATATCCCTGAGATGCAATTTCTCAAATTCCAAAATAACTACATTAATAGTTATACTTCATTGTTGTGAGGACTATATAAAACTGATTCTCACAACAATGAAATATAACTATTAATTTAGTTATTTTGGAATATATATATATATATATAAATAAAAAAGGGAGGAAAGGAGGGACACAAGAGAGAAAGAGAAAAAAGTAAAGAAAGAGAAAAAGAAGGAAGGAAGGAAGAAGAGAAAAAAGGAAGGAAGAAAAGAAAGAAGGGGAAGGGAAGAAGGAATGAAAAGACCTCATGGAAATGAACTACATGGGTGACAAAAGATGAAGATGGCATTATGAGTGAAGTGATGTTTTTGAGAATCATTTAGATTCTGAAATTATGGAGAAAGATATATTTAAAAGTTATTTGGGGTTAAAATTTCTTCCAATGTACTTTGATATTCTTCCAGGGCAGGCACTATAAACCTATCTACCCCATCTTTTCTGAAAGGTTGAAAAATTTCTTCAATTCTTCTCTTGATTGAAAAGTAGTACCTTCAAAAAGACATCTTTGGGGGAGTCATCTAAAACGTCCCTGATGCGTTTTTGTGACAGCGGCCAAATTTCTTCCTTACATTTGTTGTCTTCTAGAACTAAAATCAGATTGTGTTGCTGGCTGTGTAGTACAACATGAAATCAAAGGAAGTGATTATGCAGAGTACTAAGTGGAAGAGGGAAAATGGAGCTGGTTTAGAAGGCAGTCATTAGTTCATTCATTCATTCATGCATTCACCGAGGTTACTCAGCATTATTCCTGAAAAATCGGTTTGAAAGGATTGCTTTTCTCCTGACCAGAGACTTGTAATGCTGATTCAATTAAAAGGTTATGTTAATAGCTCTGGTAATCCAATAAATTATTCTGAAGTATAGGCTTAAATGTTGCATTTTCAGGAATTTGACATTCAAAGGTAATGATGTTAGTTGATAAGGTTGTTCTTTGGACATGATGGCATTGCTTCTAGGTTTCTGCATTTGCCACTTAAAATTCATGAACAGTATTGTTTGAACTCGAGAACATTCATGTAAGTTACATGAAAGTCCTACAGAGGTAGGAATGCTAAGATCAGGTGTTACCTGAAAAACACAACAGCAAGAAACAAGCAGTCACTTCCATGGTTGTGACCTTGCAGAATTTCAACAGCCAGGAGAAGACTGTCCCAAATGCATATAGGAGTCTCAGGACCCTTACATTTCTCCTAGTTATTCCACTGCTGGGACAACATGGGGTGGATAAAAGTGTCTTCGGTTGTGTGTGGTCCCATGAAAATTTCCGCACACCTTTTGATGATCTGGAACAATGAAGAATGGATGTCTTTGACTGTCTCTCTTTTGTTTTGTGCATTCCTATTTTATGAGACCCTGAGGGAGCAGAATTTCACAGGGTTTAATACAGTGAGGAATCTTTCCTGATCCTTCCATTTGGGTGGGATGCCAAAACAGCAACTATACCATGCCTTGGGAATAAAAATACAAACAAACCTTAGTCTCTTCTCGTAAGAAGACTGGTGGGGGAAACAGACAACATGGTATATTATATGATTCTCTAAAATGTATTTATTTTAAAGAGAGAATGAGCGAGCATGATTGATGGTCAGAGGGAGAGGGAGAAGCAAACTCCCCACTGAGCAGGAAGCCTAATGCAGGGCTCCATCTCAAGACCCTGAAATCATGACTTGAGCCAAAAGCAGACACTTAACTGACTGAGCTACCCAGGTGCCCCCCCCACTTTAAATTTATTTGTATATATGATTAAGTGCAAAAAAATATCACTGTGTGTAAGAGGGTAGAGGAATCAGTACAGGTGCCAAATGATCCAAAGAAAGCCATTGATTTTACCTGGGGTAGGGGTAGAAGGTCAGAAAGAAATAAAATATCTCTTATGGACTGCCCATAAAATAAATAGGCCATATAAAACCTTCAGTCTTCTCACTCCCGGTTAAAGTATTGCAAAGTATAGTAAGAATGCCCAGGGCCTTTTTTTTAGAAATCTTGCCACAAGTAAAGGTGAGTGGCCTTTTATGTATCCCATCTAGGTAACTGCACTTGTCCATGAACTTTGCACCTCTGGAGAAGATGGGAGTTTCAGAGCCTGCCATAAAGAGAGAAAAAGCCAGACACCTGATTTGAAGGACCTTCCCAAAGACCTTTCAGTCTCTAGGTTAGTGTTTACTGATGCTGCTTGCCAGTGCTTTAGAGTTACACTTCCTTTCCATCTCAAAGCCTTTAATACGTCCTCTCAACCTGGCAATGGCGGGGTCATCCTTTAAGCAACAGAAATTTATTTTTTTTTTGACGCAATCAATATTTCAGATAACATTTGGCTAAAAGAGCAGGGAAGGAGCTATATTTAGACACAAAGAAGAAACAGAACCTATGCACATCTCTGTGCTGATGAGTAGAATTGAGATGAGTATGATGTAGCTCCTTCCAGGAGCAAAGCATATCCATCAATCCCAGTCTTGGCGGCAGAGGAGAAAGAGCAACACAACAGTTGTCAATGGCATTTTTAGACCCCAAATGGCAGTAGCATAAAAACAAGTACACTTTATTTTTAAGTTCGCTTAGAGGGAATTTTGAAGGCACCGCTCAAAAGTATATGAGGAGCCATCAGGATTTTTTTTTCCTAATGGTCCATAAATTGAATCTTGGAAGACAGACTGGGGATGAATATGGATGCTTGAAAATCCTTTCCAATAATGTCAGAATTTCTAAAAGATCCCGAATTCAACCATGGGTGCCAATCAAAGTATAGATGTCTGTAATCACATATATAGTACTTAATATGGATGACCTTCAATCATGCTTCCCATTTAAAAACACCCTAAGATCCCAGGGGGTTTTTGGTAGTCTTATCAAAAAGGAACATGTCTGTGCGTGAACACAGCATGCGTGCTGATACCAAGTGCTACCAAGTACTCACAAAATGCCTGCTGTAACATCAGAATCAATGTACCAAGACAAAATCACTTGGTTCTATCATTTTCCGACTGTATGCTTCACGGTCTTTTCTTTATTCTTAGGCTCTCTCTGCAAACTCAGCTAAGGAAATGATGAAAAACTATTTCCTAAATCACAAGAATAACTTTAAAAATGTCTTTTCTATATACCGTCCCATCCCTTATTCACCACAAGATATTCAATCCAGCCTCTGCTGGCCTAGGATGTACTTAGACATTTATTGGAAAGCCACCTACTGGGAGAGACATTAAGGAAGATTTTAACTTTGATCTGCTAACAATAAAGTTGTTACCAGCTTCACTGAAAGGAAATCTTTGTGTCCCTTTTCCTCTTTATTCATTCTCTGAATCTCCTTTTATTCATCTATTTTCTATACCTTTCTGTTCTTTCCCTGATCATGAGTTTGGGAGACCTAGCTTTGATGGGAGAAAATCAAACAATTCTGAACATGTTTATTGAGTGTTTACTATGTGCCAGGCATTGTGTTAAGGCCTGGGGATGCAGAAATAGACAAGTCCTAATTCTTCCCTTTTTTCATCCCTCCTTCTACTACCATCTAATCCCTTAATGTGTCCTGTTCTGTGAACATCAAAATATTCCAGCTTTATTTGCTTTTCTCCATTCTTCTGCAGCTTTGTGAATATAGACCAACATCAACTTTTGTTTAGGGCATGGATATGGTTTCCTAAGTGTTTCTCTGTTTCTGTTTTTGTCCCAATACAACTCATTTTCCTCACAGAATTCTGAGTGATTCTCTTGACATATAAATCAAATTATGTCACACTTGTGCCTTAACTTCTTCCGATGGCTTGCTATTTGGAGTAAAATCCAGAAAAGTGGTCCCTGCAGGGTCTTGTAAGATGTTATCCTTGTCCCCTCTTTAACCTCCCCCTTCACCTCTTTCCCCCACTCACCTTACTGTAGGAACACATCTTTGCATTCAGCTGCTCACACCACAGGCAAATCTCTCTTTCTAGAACATTCTTCCTCCCAGGCCTTTGGCACACACAGGTCTTTTTCTCATCCTTTGGTCTTAACTTAAATAGCTCTCTTTGAAGTGATCTTCTCAAACTGATTATCTGAAGTTGCTCTTCTCTTGTTTGTTTGTTTTTGTTCCTCGTCTTCTTCTTCTTCTTCTTTTTTTTTTTTTAAGATTTTATCTATTTATTGGACAGAGAGAAAGATCACAAGTAGGCAGAGAGGCAGGCAGAGAAAGAGGGGAAGCAGGCTCCCCGTTGAGCAGAGAGCCCGATGTGAGGCTCGATCCCAGAACCCTGAGATCATGACCTGAGCCGAAGCTAGCGGCTTAACCCACTGAGCCACCCAGGCGCCCCCCTCGTCTTCTTAATACTATGAAACCAATTTGTAAATGTTATATTAGTTTGTTGTTGTTTTTTCATTGTTGGTCTCCCCTACTAGATGTTCCATGAGAGCAGGGATTCTGACTTTCTTGTCTATCTCTGTGCTACACCCAGGGCTTAGAAGATGACTAGTTAATATAATAGGTGTTCAAAAAATATTGGTTAAAGGGATAAATACAGACATTCTCAATACTCTGAAGATACTGAGTTTCTCATATAACTAGATAGAGGTAAGTCTAGAAGGTTGAAAAGCATGCCATAGGAAAACACAACCAGGTTCCATTGTTTAAAACATTTCTTATTAAATGAAGAATGCACTCAATTTTTGGTACATTTCTAAAGAGTTTTAGAATTTTAAATAGTTATTTAAATAGAGCACCTTATTTTATCCACATAATAATCAAAATATTTTGTTGTTTTTGTTCTTCTACATCATATTGCTGGGTCATGATCCACTTTACGGATGATGGCTAAGCCATGGGAATTCGAATCACCAAGAAACGCTGAGACTGTGGTCCAAGTTCTAGCAACACTAGAATCTTCTGGAACTAAAACTTAACAATTGTCCTGATTGTCTAAATGGTTAGAGACAAAGGTGGGCAGAGAACTCTAGAGATATGAGACTAAATTCAGATCACAATTATAGAGTATGTTGTGACTCAGTCCATATTTGGTAAAGAGTTAGGTGGGCTCTTACCAGTTTAAATATAGTTTAGGCCACAGAAAAAAATCAGAGAAAGAGGAACTTCCTACGGAAAGGAAAATAGTTTCATAAACAATGAAAATGATGAAGCCACTCAAAGTGAAGCTCTTTTTTCACCATCTGTGCATTCAGACAATGAATCTGAATCATTTGTTGGCTAGCTGGTCTATTATATGACTTAGAAATCTGTTACAAAGTCTTCTCTGCAAACTCAAGAGTAATTTACCTATGTACAACACACTGAGGCCCAGAAACTTTGAGAATTGCTCACAAGGTTCCTAGTAACTGGCAGATCTTGAACTCAGAAAGTTCTTCCATCTCTAAACCCAGCGCTATTGTTGCTGGATAGAAGTTGGGACTTAAACTTCCTCAGATGGACATATTCATTTTGACAATCCCCCTGAAGCACCGGGTGATGTAATTCTCATCCAACCTTAGCACATCAGCAGTGTGTTTAGAGCAGTTCAAGAGGATAATTTAATTTCTGTAGATAAAAGGTGCCTTCTGAATGCATTGTATTGCCTTAAATGGTGAAGACACTGGGCTGGAAATGGGAAAAAGAATAATTTTAGGCATTTTCCTCATTTTGTTTAAATGGAATGAAGACTGAAGAGTCTTTTTGGCAGGAGGCCTATGTTTAACCAGTGTTACTGAATATAGAATAATCATGGGTGGGGAGTATGTTTTCCTTAATTGAGTATGTTTTCTTGAGATAAATGTGGATCCTCACTAGTCAAAGCAAAAGTTTCCAAGTTGTCTGAGGTTGTGAAAGCCTAGGAGGTAAGCTTCAGCATCCATGCAGAGCCAAGAAACACCAAGCCAAAGTGCCTACAAGAAGGTTAAAATATAACTGGCGGATTGGACCACTTCCATCCTATTCACTAACCTCGTCCTGATTTGCCTCCTGAGCATCTCTCATCACCTTTGATTAGATCACATCCAAGCTATGATCCCCAGGAGGCTTCATTCCATGCTTCCTCCACCACTGGATCACACTATAGAGCAAACACGGAGGTGTTTGTGTTTGGGCAATATGGCCCGATGTGAAAGCCAAGCAACTGGATGAACCGTTTTGGGAGCATTCAATTGTCCTTACCCCAATGGGATTAGTCCTTGAACCAAGGAGGAATAGGTTGCCTTTGTCTTCTCCCTTGTCACTACTGATCTAAGAAAGCAGAAGAGGCCAGGATGCCCACCTTGGGAGCATCCCCACGTAGGCAACTAACTTCTCCATCGCCGGCTCAGCTGCCAGAGATTAAAAGGGCAGAGAGCCTTTGAACATTGAGCTCCAAGAGCTCATTTGGCAACTGGACTGACCTTGTCCCCTTGTAGATGGTGCATTTGTTTCCTGGGGCCAGTGTAACAATGGCCACAAATGACCACAAATAGAACAGTTTAAACAACAAAAATGTCTTCCCTCACAGTTCAGGAGGTTGAAAGTCCAAAATCCAGGTGTGCTTCCTTTGGAGGCCAGAGAGGGAAGACCCATTCCAGGCCTCTCTCCTAGCTTCTGGTGATAGCTGAGAGTTCTTGGGTGTTCTTTGGCTTGAGGAAGCATAACGTCAGTTTCGGCCTGCATAGTCACAGGCATTCTCCTTTGTGTGTTATCATCCTGTAGTCCTCTCTGTGTCTGTCCCTCTGTATCTCTCTGCCACTTCTTACAAAGACACCAGTGATGGGGTTAGGATGTGTTGAGTCCCACTCTAATTCCATATTACCTCACTTAAACTAATAACATTGGAAAAGACCCTATTTCCAAATAAGATTCCGGGTAGACATGAATTTTGGAGGATATTACTTAACCCAGTATTTCCATACTGATGGAAAAAAGAAAAATTTGCCTGTATTCACTACTCAGTTTAGCCAACCAGCCATGGAATGGCTTGGCACTGTAAATGTCAGCCTAGTCATTTCCAGGCTGCCAACAAAGTATCTTCCCTCCTACATATATCAACCTAAAATATTTAGCCTCACATTTTATCCTTGTACCAAGCTTCTTTAGATGCAAAATGTCTCCCTGACTGGGTCACACATGAGTCATTAATCACAAAAACCTTAGTCTGAATTAATGTAATTAATTTTAAATTTTGCACAAGGAAATGCAGCCATGTGAAGAATCCATCCGACAACTGGATTCCATAACTGAATGAGGATCTAATTGCTTGTGGGTTATAGACAATTAGTATCCTATTGAAGGATGCAACGTTCAAGGGCCCTCCCCTCAAAATGTTGGTCAATTTGGATAGCCAGTTACCTGGTGCTTATTACTCAAAGTACGACCTACAGACCCACAGCATCAGAGCCTGTAAGAAATCCAAAATTTCTGAGGGATATACTCTAATCTAACTGAATCAGGATCTGCCTTTTATCTTGATTCCCATGACCCTGTATGCACATTACAGTTGGAAAGTGGTGTTTTGTAAAGCCCTTATATGATTGAACTGGGGGAAGCTACGAAGAGGCTTTTGTTGGGACATGCTTAGAGCATAAGCTATTGGATATTATCTTGAGGCCAAGTGAGATTGCAAAAAGGAAAGAAGCGTACTGGTGGTCTTGGGATAGAACAGAGAGAGGAGAATTTGCAACAATAACTTTTCATAGGCAGAACACAAATCTAGGCATTTTGTTTCAGATGGGTTATCTCTTTTGATGTTTGTAATAACCTAATGCATTGAATACTATTATTTTCATGACCACAATTTTTTAGAGGAAGCTACTGAGAAAGAGAGCCTCAAAAATGTACTGTCTGACACCAGAATTTCTTAACATCTATGCTCTCCTACCAGACAGTAGGTGTAGAGAACCAAACCCACTGGCAAACTGATTAACACTTGATTGTAGTTCATAGCCTTGTTAGAACTTGTGTTTCAGTCCACATTATTTTGAAAACATGAATAGTCCTGGCATGAATCCATTTTCTTCATTAAATCAAGTAGGTCAGTTGTGCATAGAACTTGCCTCATGTCCCAGACCATACATGGGGCTCTCAGACCTGGTATGTCTGCCACATCCCGCCAGCACGTAAACAGCAGGAACCAATCCTAAACCCTGTGTCTTCCCTCTCGAAAGTCTGCCTTCATGACACATGCCTGGGGATATGTGACTAATGCTGCATTTTTCCAATTTTGTCCTCTCCTAGATCTCTGAAATGATTTATTCTTGCTCAGTGACCCAGTAATTGTGTGTTACATTTAAGTGGTAAGATTTTTAGGCAGATGCCTGATGTGATCCTCGAATGGTCCCAATATTTTGCACAATTGTTTTCAATTTAGTACTATTCAAATTGTATTTGGGATGAGAAATGTGTTTTTCAGTTTTCTTTGTGTTTTGGGGGGAGGGAAAATCACCACAGATTTTTTTGTTGTTGTTTCATTTACACTTAGCTCCTAAAAATATTGCCCTCAGGATGGCTGCTTATTTGCCATGTCAAGAGTGTTTTGTTGGTTTCCTTTTAGAGAAAATCCACATACAGCCAATTTTCAGTTGGTTAGAGTGCCCCAAAGTTGTTTGCAAATTTTAAAACTCTCTTTTTCCCTAAACACCTTCAAAACAAAAGTGGAGTTCTATAGAGAGGTACTAAAGGAGATGAAATGGGGGAGTCTCAGCAGAAGGTACAGAAATCAGAAAACTAAAGTGAAACAAAGAAATGCATGGTTACTACTAGAATATTCATACTTTCAGAGAACTGACTTTCAAGTTGCACCTGACTTACATTTAACGTCAGTGATTTTTTTTTCTTACTCCCACCATATTATGTACTTATACACTTAAAAACTTGTGGACATTAATAACTGTGCATTGATATGATAACTTACCACTTTATTTAATCCTGATTTCAGGACTGAAATAGGTCCGGTCTCACTATCCTCTTTTCACTACTGGGAAAATCGAGTCCTAGAAAGGATATGTACCTTCCCCTTGATTCTACAACAGATGTTTGGCAAATTCAAAACCAGAACTCCATTCTCAAGAACTGCTTTTCCCACGACACCCACACATTGGCAGGCAGGTTGGGCAAAGAGACTGGAGAAAAACTTGAACAGGTAAGATTCGTTAAGATAAAGTCATCGCTACCAATATCCAGCATTAATTAACTGACTCATTACCGCAATAAGCTGTAAAACTTTCAGAGAAATTTTGATGACTTGTAACGAATAAGCCCGCTGGATTCCATAATCTCTAAAATGTCAGCTGAAGTGATTTCATGGAACGATGAGAACTTCAGATAAATAATTGCTAATGGCAAGACGGCAACCATCAAGTTCAAAGAGGCCGGAGCTTGCAGGAAGGTGATTTCCCCTCCTCCTGCAATCCTAAAACCATGTAGCTGATTCTCTCTGTCCTTTATTTACTTTCTAAGCAGAGAACCTAGAACATTCTGCTATGTGAGCCGAAACTACCTCTGGTCAAGTGGCTGCCTGCCCCTGTTACAGATCTCCCCCAGTTTAGATAAATAAGCATTTAGCCTGAGGATTTGTTTATCTGGTTAGGAGTTAGGCTGCTTTTACCCTTCGCTCTTGCTGTGATGTCAGAAACTAAAATCTTCTTTCATGTCCTTGTTTTTGTCCCTCTGGATGTCTTTGGGTTTTCCTAGAGGCTCCTTCATTAGACTCTGAGGCTTGCAGTACTTGTCGCTACAATCTTCTGTTATTATCCAGAGCATTATCGCGGCGTTGGTGAAGTGTGGGGTTGGGAACAGTGTTCTGAAGTCTTACGATTAGATCTTGGTCTCTCATTTCATGTGAGCTGGGTATTTCCCTTCTCTAGGTTGGCTAGGCCGTGGTAAAACCCCAGTGGGTCAGGCTCTGGTAAAAATAGTTTCCCTTTGAGGGCAGGTCTTGTTAAAGAGAATGAACGGCTCTGGGAGCACCTCACCATGTCTACTTTTCCACTCTCCCAGAAGCAGGGAAGGATCTTTCCACCTCCATCCTGGGAACCTGATGGGGCTCCTGGAGGTAAAACTCACAAAAATGTGGGGGGGCCCCTTAGGTGGGGCCTCCTAGGAGTTTTGCATTTTTAATCTTATCCTCTAGCAATTTGTTAATTACAGTCTGGGTTCTCTGACTCTGGTACCAGATTCTTCAAAGTCTTCTGCTCCTGGAAGCTGGAAGTCCCTCTCTCCAGTTTGGGGGACAGTGGTTTGCCTTGTGACCTAGGTTCGCTGTAGGATCTGGGAAGAGTTGCAGGTGTTTGGTTTGTTCAATTTTATTCTTGTTGTATGGAGGGGCGTGACAACCTCTTAGCCCTTTACGTGTCAGGCTGGAAACCAAATGTGCCCCCAGTTTATATGTACAATGTTTCTTGTCCCCATGGCTCTCCCTAAACCCAACATCTTCCCACAGGAGAGTTGTGATCTCAAGTCTGAGGATTAATAAAATCAACGGGACTGAAGAGTCAGAATTAAACACATTGGGCAAACCAAAAGGCAGGCCCCCGACTTTGAAGCTGCCTCCCTCTTTTTGAGATGCTCTGTTTCCAAACTGTCCCATGGAGGGTAACGCAGCCCTTTCAAGCCCTACTGTTTGAAATGGGCAATGATAATGCAGAACATTCTATTATGCACAGGTCAGTTGCTTTTACAAATGGGCTGGTTGTTTGGGGCTGCCTCCTGGGAAGGCAATTGAGTTGTTCTATTTTGTAGGTATGTGTGTACAAAATGCATTTGCTCCACATTCTCGAGTGTGACATTCACAGATCAGTGCCTGTCAGTGCGAAGGAAGAAGAGAGTGATGTACACAAGTTACAGAAAGGGGATGTTGGGTTGGAGGCAAAGCAGTAAAAAGGAAGCATCACTCAAGTCCCTGAGGTCACCAACAGCCACCTGGGGCTCTACAGAAAGAGAAAAAAGGGGACAGAGAACAGGGGTCTCTTTGGAGCTCTAGAAGAAGGAAAACGAGAGGACTGGCTCTATTTCTCTAAGGCGGTTCCTGTCAGACTCAAACCTGCCTCCGAATCACACAGTAAATCCTGTTAAAATGCAGATTCTGATTTCAAGGGTCTGCTCAGGATTCTGCCTTTTCAACATGCTCCCAGCTGGTGGCGACGGCACTGGGGTTTAGACCCCACTCTGAGGAGCAGGGGCCTCGCGCACCCTTGCAAAAGGACACTTCTCGGTTCCTTCCATGCATACTTCTGGAAACAGCAGCAACTACCACAGCCACCCACCTCGTTGCCTAAATATAGTGTCTGTTCTTAGCTCACTCAGGATGATCCCTTTTCCTGGACAGCTGCTGGCCTCTTCTCCATGTTTCTAAGCCAGCAGCTTCCTTCTGAGGCTCACTCACATCCCTTCCTTCGCTAGGACCCTGTCATCCATGGCTTCTTGAGCTCCTGTAGCTTCATTGGAACATGCTTGTCGCAAGCACACATTGCTCTCGACCTTTTAAATCTGTTTGTCTCCCAACTCAAGTGTAAGCCTCCTGAGTACGGGGTATGTTTTCTCACTCTTTAACTCCCCAGGACCAAAAAAGAGCGCTCGCTGCTTTTTTAGAAGAGTGTGCCCTGTAGTGAGAACAGCCCGGGGAGACTTGGGCTGTTCCTGGCTACGCCACTCCGCAGCTGTTGGCCCAGAGACAAAGCATTGCTCTTTGAGTTTCGGTGGTGGTGGTGGTGGTGGCAGTAGTGGGGAGTGGGGGTGGGGAGAGTTGCAAGGGTGGTGGCGATGGGTGTAGGATGCTTCTACTTTGCATTATGCCACTTCACTTGCACGAAAGACCTACATTACTGCCTGCTTTCTCTAACGGAAAGAAATTTGAATAGGATTTTTGCTTTTACCAAAAAAAAGTTGGCCAGCAAAAAGAGGGTTCAGAGTTTGTTCTGCAGCCAACCTTACAGAGGCAAGCAGGCACCACAAAGGGTGAGAGCGGCCCCACCCAGCTCTCTGCCCTCGAACCCCACTCAGCATCCAGCCGCCAGAGCTCTGAGCTGTGTCTGTGAGCCTCTGTGATTCATCTCGATTTATTTTTTGCATCCATTAGCAAGTTGTGTCCTAAGGCATTTTCTAGAAAAACCTAAGAGAGGTTATTTGTTGGGTCTGGGAATGCTCAAAATTTTTTCCATGTGAATTCATGGTAAAAATTAATTAATTAATGGATTATTTATCATCTTTTTTTCGCTTGTAGTCATTTTTCCTTACGAAAGTTTTTATAGGAACGCTCTGCTTTCAGATAGCAGGGGAAATGCGTATTGCATTATTTGGTGAAGAGTTCTTTGATATGTGTGGTGACAAAATATCCAGTAAGCTGTGAGGTTAGCATTAACACCTCAGGGAAGATCAGTCTTATGTTAGGTGGTGAGAAACATAGGTGCATAGCCACCTAACGTGACCTGTGAATGCAAAAGGCATGTGCTTATGACCCTGTGTTGCTTTCGCCAGCAACGTACAGGAAACTCTGGTTGGGGCAAGCTCTACAGATCGCCTGACCGGTTGGAAAGGAGACGCTAGGTCAGTCTCCGGGCAGAACAGATAAAGTGCTCAGGAGGTGATGGGACAAGGCTGCGTAGGTGTGTCCATCCACATACGCAAATTTGAATGCCAGCTCCTTGCTAGTTAGCCGTGTGACCTTGGGCGAGTTTCCCAACTTCTTAATGTCAATCAGGACAAAGGAGAATAATACAACCTACATCATAAGTTTTTTGAGAATTAAATGAAACTATGCATCTGAGAGAGTAAAGGGCCCGAGTCCAGTCACTGTGGGTTCCCATCTCATACTTCCGGGAGGGATGACACTTGGGAATGTTGCTGGGACGGGCTGTTAAATGAGGTCTAACTGTTTTGTGTTCTTCTGACTTGGTGAGTATCAACGGGCGCCTGGGTGGCTCAGTGGGTTAAGCCGCTGCCTTCGGCTCAGGTCGTGATCTCAGGGTCCTGGGATCGAGTCCTGCATCGGGCTTTCTGCTCAGCAGGGAGCCTGCTTCTCTCTCTCTCTCTCTCTCTGCCTGCTTCTCCATCTACTTGTGATTTCTCTCTGTCAAATAAATAAATAAAATCTAAAAAAAAAACAAAAACAAAATGGGACAACACCTGAGATCAGGTGGCTGGGGGACAGTGGGGAGAGGAGGACTAACTGGTCCACCTTTTGATTCCTTAGCAGGTGGTGGTATCATCACCAGGATCATCATCGTTGCCTTCTCCTTTTCCCTCCTCCTCCCCCTCCCTCCTTTCACTTCCTCTCCCCCTTTTTCCTTCTTCTTTCTGTCCTTCCTCCTCCTCTTCTTCCCCTTCTTCTTCTCCTCCTCTTCCTCTTCCTTCTCCTTCAAACCTGCTTTAAATGCAGGATAGATCAACCTTAAATGAAACAAATGACTTGTCCCTAGTAAACAGTTAATGTTTGCTCATAAAATGAATTGAATTGTATCAAACCCTTGGTTCCTCTGCAATTTGGTGGTTCTACCTGGTCTTTCTGAGCAACCTCTCATATAGTGGACTTTGCTCAGAATGTAAAGACCTATTCTGATATAATTTAAGTTCAACTTTGAATGCTTGGCTTCTACAAAACAAAGAGAAACATATCCTTGGTTGTTCTTCCCTTGAAGCAAGAGCTTATGGGAATGGTAGAGAATAAATATGGCTCCTCAACCCCTTTCAACAACACGGTACAGGAAGGCTGCATTCGACCACTCAAAAGGGGCTGAGCTGAGGACTTTTCATGGGTTTTCTTATATTACATACAATGCAGGAACCACTCGTTTAGGTGACTTAGTCATATGTAATATAAAAATAGTTACTGGTTTTTCATCATAAAAAATACGAAAATCCCAGTATACGTCTTTAGTGTTTCTTGGTTGATTTCTTCCGGAGATGTAAATTGTTCTTGGGCAAGCCCAGAGAGTTTTCTTTAGATAAGAATTCACTCAAAACTATGTTGTATTTACTCTCAAGCAACATGACCTCAGGCTGTGGGTCCTGCAGCTGCCACAGAGGGAAGCGATGTTATCACAGTGGACCCTCTGTCCTTATTCAGGAGTAATCCACTTTATGGAACCAGTGTCTTTAACTGAGGCCAAGGGATGAACACACCAGAAGCTGTGATCGGCTGATATCCAAGCTTTTCAGGCAGGTAAAGATCCTCTAGCAAAATCAAAAAGCCATTCTTGTGGATATCTCTCTCAAGGTCTTGGGGATTAACCTTCAATGTGTTTCTACGAAAGGAAAATGTTAAGAAACAAAATAAAGTGAAGAAGGGTTGGGATTAAAGGAGATTGCATTCCATTTTAAGCCCTGGGAAAACATCACATGTGCTAGTGAATTTGAGAAAGTCCAGTGGACTATTGGATAAGAGGAAATCGGCAGAGGTGGAGGTGGCTGGAAACATGGGAGCATTCAGGCTGCTGAGATAGATGGTGCCCAATTGAATGACTGGCCACCCATCCACTCGCTTCTCTGCAAACTGGCAGCTGGCAGCTGACAGACGCCTTCCTCACACAGGCTCTTGCTCAAGTGATAAGAAGTGAAAAGAGCTCAAGGCAGGACTATTTTGGGTTCCAGGGGATCTGGGTTGCTACAAGATCTGAGATTAGTTGTTGGGTTGGTGCCGGATGTCGTCCGGCAGCTCATCGTGAAACCTTGATGAGTTCAAGCCAGTTCTCAGAAATCAGCTGTGCATGTGGGCTACGGAAGAAGTTATTGGACTGTTCTGTTTCTCGGGGTTTCCCCACCCGCAGCCTAGTTCAGCTAAAAGGATAAGTGGTCTTGGCTCTGTGAGGAATGTTTTTTTTTAGAGTTATCATGTTAAAATGCTGCAGGCATCGCTCCTAGGAGTCCCTGAAGTGCCACTAATTCCAGGTCCAGCACTTCCTGCCCATCATTTTGAAATGACACCCAAACACCATTTCAGCTTCTTACAAAATGCTCGGTTCATAAACACTAAGCTGAAGCATGATATGTCAGAGTCAGGTGAATTAGTGAAAAGTGTCCACAAAATGGTATAGGTGACATGTGGCCTGAGACTTGACTCCTGGAGCTTAGCAGCTAAGCCCACAGCCTCTGGAGCAAAGGAGTCTGTCTGCTACAGTCACAGTATATATTTAACTAGTTCTGCCACTCCATGACCCTGGGAAAATTATTTAAATTTTCTCTGTCTCCATTTCCTTTTCTGTATCTTGTGGTTGCTAATACCATGTAGTATGTTCCTTACACACAATACGTGCAAGATCAGTATTAGTTACTAGTATTGCTCTTATGGTTACTGCTATTATCACAGAAAAAGCCCCAGTGCATCAAATCATCATCAAAGATTGACTTGAGTATAGAAGATCAGAGTTCTTGCTGGATTAGACTCCGGGGCCAGGCTTTCGTAATAAAGAGGAATAGTGATCACAGATGAATTATTAAGTAGAAAGAATGTCATTTTTTTATTTGAAGAGAGAGCTTAGAACAACTATTTCCAAATTTAGAATGTTCCCATTTCCCAGGTTGTAGACTGAGACTTTCGGAGCTGGAATCCACTCACTTATGACACGGAGTCTTTGCATCCCAGGTTTGCAAGCCTTCAGGGTCATCTAGCTCATCCACTGTGGGGTCCAACTCCTGCCTCAGATGGTGTCCATGGTGTCCACCTGCATTTTCCACCACATCTTTTGTCTTTCTTCTTGTCCTCCCCCAAACCCTCATGAGGTGGCAACACACATCCAGAAACTTCTGCCCACAAAGAAGAAAAGGCCAAAGAAATTCAGATTGAAACAGCAAGTGGTGTGGAGATGCCAAGGGAGGGTGTGCTGATGTTTTTTTTTTTTTTTCCCAACTTTTCAAAAATAGGAAAAAAAGAAACCTAAACAGCAGCTTAGTATATCAGTGGTATTAGTAGATTTTTCTTGTGTACTATGGGCCAAAAGAAATTACACTAATGGATGAGTCTTAATCACTCTCCTTGTTTGTGGAGTAAACTCTATTAACCACTCTTAAGTGGCAGGAGAGCCCAGGGGTGTAGTAACTCTTTTTTTTTTTTTAGATTGAAAAAATGAGATCAAAAAGAACATACTAAAATTCTTAGATATACGAATCTTCTTCTGAAACCAAAAAGTCCTACAGCAGTGAGAGACTTGGTGTAACAATTACATTTATATAAAAATACTTTTATAGAAAAAATTTAAAAATTAGCAGAAAATAAGGTCAGGATGTACCAGCTGGGTGTAGTGGTGGCTGAAAAAGCTGATGTGATCTCTGGCTATGTAAGTCCATGTATACAGAGTCTCAAAATGGGGAAGTTCTGGTTTTGCTGCTCTCTGCCATGGTCAGAACACACTAGAATCTTATATTCTTATAAGAGTACCATACTCTTCAAAGGACTATGGACACATTGGACCACAATCTGAGGAGACTGAACAGGGTAGGGAGGTAATGTTAATTGAGGTCATGTGAGAAATAGCTGAAAAAATCTGGAAAAGACCCAGAATAGGGACAGAGATACCTTCAAATGTCCATGGGTAAGGATATATCTCTGTGAGGACAGGGGTAGAATGCAGACCAGTAATTACATAGTAACAATGACTGAGAAGTGATTATGTGTCAGGCAGAAGCCAGGTAGTACATGGATTAATTTATGAGAAAACAGACTCAAAGTTCATAGTTGGGATACAAGCTCAAGCAGTCTGACTCCAAATTCCATATTCTTAATTACTGTGCTATCTTGCCAGTGCAGCAGGATATATTACAACTCAATTAAAGAAGAACTCTCTAAATGGTCCAGGGTGTTTAAAAATGATATGTTACTTTAATAAAAAATTAGTGAGCCCCCACCACTGGAAGAATCTTGGGGAGCCCTTGGATTCTTGGAGGCTAAGGCAGAGTCATGGGCCACTGGCTGAACTCTAGCCGGTGAAAGTGAGAGAAAGTGGTACACGCCACATCCAGGCTGTGCTTGAACCCCCCACCCCCACCCCCCAATGTGTGATCCTTACTCACGCTCTTGCCCCATCTGCTGACTGAAAGGGGGAAAACCTTGGTTATCAAAAGGACAGAGCCATGAGACAGAAGGAGTTTGGGTCCCTGAATGACACAGCCCCCTTCTGCTAATCTGCATTCAACTAAGGCATGAGTGAGAAATGAACATCACTGTGATGAAGCAATGAAATTCTGAGGTTGTCTGTTAAAGCAGTTACTCTGCTCTGACCAATATGAATAGTATACTGTGAGGAGAATCCAATGACTTGATGAGTGGTTGAAATACTATGTTAAAGGTCTACTCAAACTTGACATTTTCTAACTTTTAAATAATAAAAGCAAAGTGCATTTTGAGAATATCCCAGTAAAGAAACATATAACCCCGGGTGCCTAGGTGGCTCAGTCAGTTAAGTGTCTGCCTTTAGCTCAGTCATAATCTCAGGGTCCTGGGATCGAGTCCCAACTTGGACTCCCTGTTCAGTGTGGAGTCTGCTTCTCCTTTTACCTCTCTCCCTCTCTTATGTTCTTTCCTCTTGCACTTTTTCTCTCTCTAATAAATAAATAAGCAAATAAATTAAAAAAAAAAAGAAAGAAACACACAACTCAATGATCAATATATTCCTGGGCAAACAAAACAGAACAAAATCTAGAACTCAAAAACAAACAAATACTTGGCTTACATGTATCTGACCATCTAGGCTCAAAACCAACATGTTAAAAATTAAAAAGTATGAACAAGAATAAACTATAGATAGGGAGCCTGGGTAGCTCAGTCGGTTACACAACTTGCTTTGGCTCAGGTCATGATCTTGGGGTCCTGGGATCAAGCCCCGAGTTGGGCTCCCTTCTCCACAGGGAGTCTGCTTCTCCCTTTCCCTCTGCCCCTCCTCACCCCCTACTCATGCTTCCGTGCTTGCTCTCTCTCTCTCTCTGTCTCTGTCTCAAATAAATAAATAAAATCTTAAGAAAAAAAAAAAAGAATAAACTACAGGTTTGATCTTCTAAGTTACTGCAAGCAGTGAGTTTGGAAACACATTTCTTCATTGAATCATAGCCAGTCACGTATCAACACCACTGTGCCAGGCAATTTGCTAGAGATTAAAAATAAACTTACATGAAACCCCATGCTCTGTATTTGAAGAGTTCATGATATAAGTCAGTGGTCTTTAAAGTTTTGAGAATATAAAATTAACCCAGAAACCAGCTAAAAATGAGGATTTCTGGGCCCACTTCCAGAGACACTAATTCAGAGGGGGTGACAAGGGACTGTTAATCAATACCTAATACAATGTTTGTCACATAGTACCCACCCAGTAAACAGCTTTGATAAGTGAATGACTGAATTTAAGAAACATGCCCGGTCATTCTAATGCAGAAACTATGAACCACTTTCTCAAGAGAAGACCATCCAGGAAAAAAACTGAATCAGAGATCAATTAAGTAAGATGCTTTGGCTGTGTAGTTCAAAATACTCTGGAAAAAAAATCAACACTACTTCTTTATGAAGCTGACACTTATTTCCTTTTAAAGAATCTGAATTTAGTCTTAAAGTAAGTAAGAAAAAGTCTGGAACCAGAAGGGAAGTAGAGACATATCCAGGAATTTTAAGCAGAATGAGGTCATAGGAAGCTGTTCTTTTCCTGCATTTTTTTTTCTTTTTCTAAGCAGGAAAATTCCACCCAAGAAGCAAACCAGTTGATCTCGCACCTGTGCTCCTGTGTCTGGCGCTTATCTGGGTCAAGTCCGGGAGAGCAGCCCCCAGGCCCTGGAAATAGACAACCCACCCTTTAGCTGGGACACAACTGCACGTACAGCAGTTCTTATCACCAGACGTTCTTGTCCAGCATCCGTCTGGGAGCAGATTCCATGCCATTTCGGCAGCATACCAGACTGACAAAATTACCCAGGGCTGGCTATCTGACAAAAGCATCCTTTCCTTCCTATATCTGCCTCTCCATCCCAGATCCATGAGGAACCTTGAAGGTGCCCTTGCAAATGTATCTAGTGTGTTTTGCTTTTAAAAGCATCTAATAAAGCAGCCTATGGATTCAGACCACCCAGTCTCAGCTTTTACTGAGAGTTTCCTAGGCTTGGGCCCTGGGACCAAAAACATAACTGTTCTGTGCCTCAATTTACTGATCTGTAATTTGAAGATACTAGCAACACCTACCTCATGGGGTTCTTGGAGGGATTAAATGCGGTAAAGCACATTGCCTGGCACACAGGAAGTTTGGAGAAACTGGATGTCACCTGGTGGGAATTCTAGCCTTTTCTCTGGCCAGCCCACCGCCCCAGGAGAGTCCTGACTTCAGAGCTGCATGCACTGTGCCGAGGCTGTCTCAGGGAGGATTCTGGATCCCTGCTTCCTAGTGTGGGTCCTGTGCTTTCCACTAAGCTTTCCCACATGTGGCACACATGGGCTATTGGTGGTCCCCAGCCTGCCTCATTGTGAGCCTTTGTTCTAGGGCTATTATTTGTGGCCACTTTTCATAGAGGAAGGTGCCACTGTTGGATGCCTTGATGAAAGAAACACAGAAAAGCACAATTTTTCAGATTAATTCATAGACTAATTCTTAACCTTTAAGTTATATCTCTTGATCTTAGAGCCCCACATTGTGAATTTTAATTATCTTTGTTCTACAGTGTCCATGCCAGTCTCTTCCTGTGTCATACAGGATAACTGAGGCATGAATGACATCTTTCAAAAAGCACCTGCAATTCTTTTTTGCCACGTACTTAACAGATTCTTCTTAAGTACTTCAGATTACTTTCAAAAACCCACTGAAATGTTGTTCTGTGTCTTTTGCAAATGAGGAAGTTAATATTCAAATGCATTGAGTATTTTGTCCAAGGTCTCACAGCCAGAAAGTAGAGAAATGGGATTTGAATTAAAGCTCTCTTACTGCACAGTATATGCTCTTTTCAAGGCACCGGAGAATGAATGCTTGAAACAGCCTCCTTTCCTACGTTTCAGATGTTTACTGAATGCCTGTTGTCTACTAGGATCTTGAACTCACTCTGTAAGATTGCCTGAAGCCTGCTGATCGCTTGTTCTTTGACCTTCACCACTGTCTGTGGGCCTTTACTCTCCTTTGGTAAAATACTCTTTTATTAAAAATGATTACTTGACTATAAATGGATAAATCCCACAGCTCATGCTCACCAACATGGCTAATGTCAGGATGCAATGTCTGACATTATGCAAAAAGTCTTCATATCAAACAGAACCGATGGGCAAACTAACTAGGTAAGGCATCTTTATAAATTGGCTAGCCACGTTTCAAGAGGCTACTTCCTAGAGTTGAAATTTATATTGACTATCTGGGAGCTTCTCCAGATAGTATTTGGGATCTAGGTGCTGGCAGATGGCTATTACCACCCAATTTATCAATATTAGTTGAAGGACAATGGTCTTCACTTTTCTTAGGTGAAGTATATGAGTACATTTTCAGAGTAAATTTAGTTATTTTTTAAATTTTTAAAAAATTTTTTAAATTTAGGGTTTTTTTTATTCTTTGTTAGAATTAATAATATTCTTTAACACTTTGCCTCCCATAAATGAACAACTTGATTGTGATCACTAGTTCTTTTTTCTCCCTTATCCTATCAGAGGAGTTGTAGGTGGAAATCAGCATGACTGGCCAAGAATAAAAAAAGGGTTAGATTTGACTGGGAAAGTGGAGGAAAAACTTCAGTGAGACTCAAAATACTGTCTATTTATTGAACACTAGTTATGAACCCTGTTGGAAATTTGGAAAGTAATATATGTTCTCTTTCTGGGTCTCAAACATCTAGGATCTAATTGAAGAAACTGGACTAAAACATCAAATACGGTCAAACAACACTCTGTGTTAGAATCTCCATGAGCCAAAGGCTTTGGCACAGATACTTGGTAATATGAGAAGTCAGGAAAAGGAGAAATTTCTGTGGGTTAGCGTGGGTTGGGAACATGAGATGGGGAACTGACGTGTGACTGGAGAAAGGGCAAGATTCAGATAAATGAACCCGAGAAAGAGAAAGAGGGAGAGGAAGAGAGAGAAAGACATGAGGAAAAACACGTTGCCCGGAGGAAGAAGAGAAGCAGGTTGTCAGTGGACTTTGCTCTAGGGAAAGCAATGGCAATTCTTTTCTTTTTTCTTTTTCTTTTTTTTTTTTTTCAAATTTTTATTAATTTGACAGGGAGAAAGAGAGATCGCAAGTTGGCAGAGAGGCAGGCAGAGAGAGAGGGGAAAGCAGGCTCCTCGCTGAGCAGAGAGCCCAACACGGGGCTCGATCCCAGAACTCTGGGATCATGACCTGAGCCGAAGGCAGAGGCTTAACCCACTGAGCCACCCAGGTGCCCCGGCAATGGCAATTCTTAATAGGCAATTCTTAACAGAGAGCATTAAACACAATGCCCTCTGCCCTCACTGGTATGCTCAGAAATTCAAGAGTGGAAGTTCAGGCTTATATGACAGCAAATATGTTTATAGAAAAAAAAATAGCCAGTTTACTGGCTAAATATTTACTCCAGTTTTGTTTTTTTTTTTTAAGAGAAATCTATTCCACATTATGAAATATTTGTGAAAACCCTGGTTTCAAAATACTTGCTCTACTTCTCCAAGCCACACGAAGGAACACTTTTTTTTTTTCTGCCAAAATGCTCTAACCTAAGGTAGCCAGCTTCCCAATGTGTCTACTCTTAAGCTCTCTTTGGTGCCACGTGTCTCTGGTCTTTAACTAAACCTCCTGGATGATGTTCTTACAAAGATATTCATGTGATTTAGTGTCTACTTCTTCATAAACTTTACCAGGAATAGCATTTCTGGGCATTTCCATGAATCAAAATGGTCTTTCTCTCTCCTACACTTTCTTTCTCCCCAGCTCCAGCTTCTGCTAAGGCCATTCCCAATGTATAAGACATATGAAGACTACAGACAAAATACTTTGTTTCCTTAATAGTCACGAAAATTTTCAAGGTACTTGTATTAGTACAGGGAGATTTAACCTGCTTCTGAGATATATTCAAATTTTATATGTATTGTATTAAGATGAATTTCCTCTCATGTTCAGAAACATGAGAAATTAGGGTCCTGCCCAATTGTGGAAGGTCACCAAGAAAGTAATAATACCATTAATGGTAATAACAGACTGTTAATTATTAGATGTGTATTTCATTCTGATAGCATAAAGATTATCTGGGAACTTATTAAAAATGAGTATTCCTGGGTCCAACTTCAGAGAAACTAATTCAGAAGGTGTGGGTTTCACAGTACCTACCACCTAGCTTCATAACACAGATATGAGGGGATTATAGCTATACCTACTTAGTAAGATTGTTGGGTGATTTAAGTGCAATTTTACACGAAAGAAACCAGTAAGCCTTACATGCTTCACACAGAAATCAACCAACTTCAGTTATAAAGAATCTTACTATTCAAATATTTGAGTGCTTGACTCAGCTGAGAAACACCACCAAAAGTAGACTATTTTGACAGATCAAAATCTTTTGGCTATTTATGTCCAATGTTTAATGTCCCTAAATTAAACCCTTATATTAATATTCCACTTTTGGGTAACCTCCATTCAATAGTAATTGTGTCCCCAAACATTGGATGTACTTTTAACTGAGTTTCATGTCACTTTTTGTCAACTTTTTTTTCAACTGTGAGTCAGCTTAAAACAAAAGAAAACAATGCATTTTCTCTCCACTATTCACCAAGTTAGTGGAAAGTTGACTTTATGAGTAAAATCCTAATATATGTTCTCATTTTACTCGCTAAGGACATAAGAACTTGACTATTTTGTAGCAAAGAATTAGAATGGTATGAAACTATATTACAAATATCATTAAGTAATAGAATGTATTTTCTTTCACCTACCTGCCTTTTTTTTTAAGTGAGTTATTTAACTTAATTTTTTTTTAACAAAGCTTTCTCCAGTTATGGAGTCTATAAATGACATTATGGTATTGCCACAGATTCTCGCCAATTTATAAGATTATAACCTCGGCTTAATATCTTTTATAAGCTATAAATTAAACAAAGACCTGTCTGGATAAGGGCAAGCACACATAAGTGTTGCCCATCTTAGAATATTTGAGGCCTCCCATGAGAAAATCAGTAACTGCTTATTTCTTAGGACCAAGGATCTAACGTTCCTTAAGTCACCACCACACTTCACACTTATCTCCACGTGGAAATAGGTGGAAATTCACTGTTGAACTTTAGTGAGAATGACACCTCTGTCACAACTTCACAACCCCTATCAGAGCCCTCAGAGAATCTTTTCACATGGCACCAAACAATAACTTTAGAAGGTGATATTCCTAGAATGAACTGGTTTCTAAAATCAAAAAGCATAATAGTTATGGCGAGTGCAGAAGAGTGAGGTAACATTCCACAGGAGGGAAAGTCTAATGCTACCAAAACCCAAAAAAACAGTATAACCTACCAAGATGGTCCAGAAACTCAGGAAAACACAGGAAGAGATAAATAATTTGCCTTTACACCAAGCTCTTTGACCTGGTCTTTATTTTGATGATAGACTTTCATGCAGATTTTCTAGTAAAGTTATTTGTGAATCAGATGGTGGGGTTCTCAGTATTGGGGGTGTGAGACAGAAGGAGCAACCAACCCTGCATGGCCGGGGCTGAGGAGATTCCGGGGATGTGGGACATTTAGTGTTAAAACCGGAAATGTCTCAGGCACACCCGGATGCATTGGTCTCCTGCCATGAGCCTCCCCATCTCAACGGCTGACAGAACCTTTCCCAAGCTTTCCAACAAGTTGCTCCACTGCTCACCAAAACTTCCCTACCCAGGTTGGGCAAAAGCTAAAGTGCAACAAAAGCAAAGGCTTTGTTGATGTTTCTTCAGTTCCCTTCTTTGGCATCTGTTCCTTCTTTTCAGTACTCCTGTTTGTTGAGGGACCCAATGTTGTTTCCTTCCCTAGATCTGTGCCAGTTAACCTTTCTTTTAGCTCCTTCCCAAACCACTTCTATTATGTCAAAGTAAAATAGTCCTGCGTCACAATTGTTCATGGCCTTGTTTCCTGCCATATGAAGATAGGAATCAGCTTTCTTTCTTTTTTTTTTTTTTTTTAAAGATTTTATTTATTTATTTGACAGACACAAGTAGGCAGAGAGGCAGGCAGAGAGAGAGGAGGACGCAGGCTCCCTGCCAAACAGAGAGCCCCATGTAGGGCTTGATCCCAGGACCCTGGGATCATGACCTGAGCCGAAGGCAGAGGCTTTAACCCACTGAGCCTCCCAGGCGCCCCCAGCTGCTCTTTCTAATGTTTTGCTAGATGAGAAGCATCCTCTCTCAGGTTATAAAAACTACATGGGAAAACGTGACCTTTAGGTCACCCTCAGGAAGAAAACATTTTGGTCGTATGAACAGAGGTGGGGGGGGATGGGGGGAATATTCTCTCAAGTAGGACTCTAACCATCTGGGATAAACTGTCTACCTCTTACCTACATACCTTCCACAGCATGGCACCACCTGATGTACTCAGTAGATGGATATGAGATAAATGCCAAATTTCACAATGGTTAGATTCATTAAAAAGGCATTACATCAAACCTTTGTGAGAGTCTCCAGCTTTCTTCCATTCTAAATACACGTCTGTTATAAATGGATCTCGAAAGCATAAGTGCCAAGGACGTCTACATCCATGAATATTTCAATGTCTCTCATGAAATATGTTACCATCATTACCCGTACAATAGTATGGATGGTATTCTGCACAAACGAGGCACTCAATAATTATTGATTGGCCAATGAAGGGTCATTATCTAATGCACTATGATCATTTATGCCAAGGGCCCACAGGAATCAGCATGATCCCATAGGCGTCTCTCTCTCTTTCTTTCATTTTTTTTTTTTTTAAACTTTGAGAAAGAATCAGATAGTGGCTTGTCTTGGGCTATTGTAGGGAAATATGATAATAGCATAAATAAGGGGTCATAGGAAAGAAAGAATGAGAAAAAAGAATGAACAGAAGATCAGAAGCAAGCAAATCAAACCTATGAAAACCTGATTTTTTTTTTTTACATGAAAATGCACATTCACTTAAAGAAAAGGATTCCAAACAGCAAGACTTCTCTGTCCTTGGCAGCAAAAAAGCTAAACTGCCTTAGGAGATGAAGAGTAGAGTCAAAGCTGGAGTCCCTGAAACGTAAAACAAAAGCCAATTTACATTTCATTTAAGAGAAGCAAACAGATGGGCCAAATAATTTCAAAATCTAGTTTACAATGAGAAGAAGAAATCTGGAATCCAAAGTCAAATGAGTCGGAAAGAAAAAGCAAACCAATAAGAAGAAATAAACACATACAGAAGCTATGACCACCTCCCTTGGCTGAGGTAGTTTTGGAACTTCTCATTCTCCCCAGCTTCTTCTCATGTCGGGAATGGGGAAGGGGGTGGGGCAGGGGCAGGCTGAATACTTTGGGGACTGTCCCTTCCCCAGACAGCACCAAATTCATAGATCACAAACTCCAGGAGAGTGCAGAAATCTTAGTAACAGCCATAGTTTCCCTTCATCTCCAATATGACTTGAAAACAACCCTTGAAAGCGTGCTTTAGAATATCTTTGCATCCATTAATTCAAACCATGTGAAATGGCAGTTCTCATAGGTTAAAAAATGAATGCATGTTGGCGATTTCAAATGCTTGAACCTAATACATTATGGTTTTGATTACAGAAATAGTAAGATCCGAAACATGCAGTTAAATATAAAATCCGGTACATTCCTACTTCTGTGCTTCCAGAAAAGATAGTTCCCTTTGGTCACTAATTACTTCTGACACAGGGTGTGGACTTCAGGTCCGGAGCCCACAAGGTCCAGGTCTGGGCTGTTCCTCTGCCCCTCGTTAGTTCAGCTGTCTCATCCATCACCACCAGCTGAGTTTTCACATGACACATCTGTGTGGTTCCACTTTCTCTTGTTGGGATGATTTCCATTCGTCGGGCTTCGATGGCTTTATCTGTATACTCGACACACTGGTTCTAGTTTCCAAATGAGTATTGCTGTTGTCATGACTGTTGGTGCTTACCCAGAGTCCACACCTCTCTCCTGCTCTGTCTCTCCAGGACACCTCTTCTCTTTCTCCTATGCTGCCATCTCACTACGGGTGCTACCTGACTGCGTCTCTCTTTCTTCACTTCGCCACGATTCCATTGCTTGGTGTCCTGTACGCAGAGGTGGCCCTTTGTCTTTCCTCTGAAATCTCACAGTTTGAGAGGCCAACTTTTTAGCAAGACTACCGAGGAGAGAATTTCCCCATAAGAGAAACAAAGTCACTGTCATTCTCACTTCCTAGTTTCGTGGAACAAGACCCAAAGAACCCATGTCCTCAGCACTTGTAGCTGGAGTTCAAGTTCAGGCTGAGCTGGGATGATCAAATTGAACTTCTGAGTGCTGATGGAATCCTTTGGGTAGCTATACAATTAAGCAGACAGACCACCTACAAGCCTTCACTATCAATTACATCAAAAACTAAGGGGAGACTAATCACTCTATGTTATATATTCCTATCAACTCTAGCTCAAAATTCAGCATTTGTTTATGTGGAGTTGCGTGATGGCCACATGAAGGGGGGGAAGGGTAATGCGTTGCTCATGGGGGATGGGGCAACATTTAGGCAACCCCAGGTCATTATCCTGTGGCTTTCAAAGGTTCAACAAGAGGATTTTATCACAAGTCACTCTCAAGATCCCTCAGAAGTTGTGAAAAAAATTTCCAATATCCATTTCTTTATTAGATGACATTTGATGAATAAAATTGGGGTAATTTTAAATTATTTATAATTTTAAATAAAATAATTTTAAATTATTTTAAATTATTTATAATTTTAAATAAAATAATTTTAAATTATTTTAAATTATTAAATTATTTATTTAAAGTATTTAAATTAAATTATTTAAATACTTTCAAACACTGACCCTCATTTTTCTCCTGGCAATAGGGCTCCAAAGTCAAAGCCATAGGGAAGTTCTGGTATGGGCAATAGGGGACCGCACTGTCTGTAGAAAATCTGAAACCAATAATAATCCAGTCTGTTATCATGATTGCTTTGCATCATGATTCTAAACAATACTGGTGGTAATATTACTCTTCCCTGAAAAAACTGTCTTTCTTTGGTATAACTTTTAAATAATTTTTGTGGTTCCTACTGAGATGCATAATATATGGATAAGCTTCAAATGAGCACATTTTCATCATTTACCTTTTTTATTTTTTTAAGATTTTATTCATTTATCTGACAGAGATCACAAGCAGGCAGAGAGGCAGGCAGAGAGAGAGAGAAAGAGAGAGAGAAGGAAGCAGGCTCCCCGCGGAGCAGAGAGCCCAACGTGGGGCTCTACCCCAGGACCCCGGGACCATGACCTGAGCTGAAGGCAGAGGCCTTAACCCACTGTGCCACCCAGGCGCCCCTCATCATTTACCTTTTAATAAACATTGAATCTGACATGAAAATTCTTGTGGAAAAAGTTCAGCTATACAATCAGTCTCTAACTCACATGGACTCAGGGACATGCTGGGGGCAAGTTCATGACCCTCGTCTGTGTAATAATACCCACAAATCACAGATTTGTGTGCATTATCATGCATTCCCACTTCCAAATCACAGATTCAAAATCCTCGAGAACAATACAGTAATTATAAAGACAAAGAAACTGAACTAGAGTTGCTTCAATTCTGTCCTTCTGTGAGAGGGCTTGGAATTTTTTGTGTCAAAAATACCGAACAGTGAAACAGAGTAGAAACTGCAAGTTGGAATATTTTCATGTTTTAAACACAAAAATTTAATACGTGAACTATTTTTCTAAGCTTCAATGTTATCATTAAAAGTATGATTTTTCTTCTTTTTAAATTTGGCGTCAGGAAAGAGATCACTATCGTGGTTGTGACAGGGATTCTTACTAGAAATAAATTCGTAGAGGAGAGGAATAGGGCGCTGGGAATTCTGCAGCCTGCTGTCTGCACACCAGACACACTGCCCGCTGCTGCTTCTACGGAATGCTGACAATGAAGCTGGGACCTCGCTTTCATTTTCGCCCTTCTTGGAGGCTCTGTGACAGGTGTCTGAGCCTGGGCCGCTAGAGATTTGGAAGAGAAACCTCACTCTAAGCAGAGACCTGAGCAAAACCCAGGACTTTGACCCCCCCATGGCAGAAGTCCCTCAGTTGTTATTAGCAAATCTTTCAGAAGCTGCGTGGAATGACTTGGAGGTCGACCTCAGATTTTAAAAATATATACCTTGCATTCATTTGTATTATTAAAATATATAGAAAAATAATGTTTAAACATACTATGAAAAATATATTATCTGTGAAAATTATCAGCCTGCAGACTTTACACGGTGCTGGGGAAAATGAGGCTGGGTGTGCCCACGTAGACATCTGAAAGACCGGAAGACAGCGGAGCACTGTGCGAAGAGCCAAGGCCCTCGCTTCTGCTCGGTTTCATGTGCCAAGCCCATTCAAGGGGGTGGCTGAGTCTGCCTCTCATCCACAAATCATTCCTGCCTCACCTTGAGACGAGGTGAATAAAGAGCAATGCCTGTCTCACGGGAGCTCCGCGAAGCAGCCAGCTCTATACACAGCAAAAAGAGAGAGAAGCTATCTAGAATGTTTTTGTTTTCTAAAGATGTTCAAAGGCAGAAGGCACGTGTGAAAAATCTCGTGAGGAAAGAACCAGGAGCACTGACTGAGGAATGGGTGCCCATAGGTCCTGATCTGCCTGGAACAGCCCTAATCACCCACCCTTTATCCTCAGAAGGTCCCCCATCTGGAAAACACTACAATAGTTGTAAGGATTAAGTAGTAGAACTTAGCTCCATTTCATCAAGGGAAAAATAAGCTCAGAAAGCTTAAAATGCCTTATTGATGATCCCATGTATAAAGTAGCAGAAACTCTGTCCTGTCCCAAAATCTTTTTATGGATCAGATAGCTGACAGGGATGGCAAGAATCTCCTAAAAATGCTAGTTTTTCTTATTTTGCTCTGGCCAAGACCAGATTGTAGGTACCTCTGTAGATTTTCTCTGCAGCTACACTGGGGCTCCAGAAGGATATCTGCAATCTCAGAGCCACCGATGAGGCAGAAAATAAAAAGCCAGAGGACAAGCAGCCCCAACGCTAGGCTCAGAATCAGGCAGGTGTTTTTGTTCTTAGTCTGGTCATCTGAAGATACACAGCTGGGTGATTGCCAAGCCATTGGTTACCTAGGTCTTTCTATTCCATTCTGCTCTGATTTCTTGACTACTATCCTGTCGTCTTCCCTGACCATCTCATCAGGAGTCTTTTAGCTGCAAGAGACCTAAACCCAGATCAAATGGCAAGGAATTATGAGCTCAGAGAACTGAGAGGTCCCTGAGTTGGATCCAAAACTAGTGTTGGATGCAAGAACCAAACAATGTTACAGAACTTGGCACCTCCCTCCCTACCTCTTTCACATGCTTCCCATTCTACTGGATTCCTTTTCAGATGGGTTCTCCCCAGTGAAGTGGCAAAACAGCTGTTGGCAGCCCTGGGCTCCTAACACAATCTAAGTATTTCCTCTCCTCATGGTGCAGCCCAAAGCCTGGCATTAGGTTTCACTGGGCTGCCCTGGGTCAGGTGCCCATCCCCAAGAAGAGAGGAGTCGATGCCAGGAGAGCTACAGAAACCAGGCTCGGGTGGAAGACAAAGTTTGCGACCTGTCACCCAATTTTACAAATGACTAGTTTTTAAGGTGAGTGTTAATACATATAGGCCAGAGAATATTTTTAACATTAATTCTGAAGTCACACTAATTTTATTTTTTCTTGAGCAGCAAGATATGTGTCAATGCAGCTTCTTCCGGAAAGCAGTGAGAGAAAAATCCAGTTTCCTCTCAGACAGCAGATCACGAATGAACACTTGGAAAAGGAAAAATATCAAATGTTGCATCAAAGTACCTTGGAATCTTGGCAATATTTGTAAAATGAAAAAGAATCCAAAAATATTTGTTCAATTGTGTTTCTTTTTCCAGATGTGGACAATAAAATAACTATACATTAAAAAAAATTCAACCTTTCACAAAGCAACCATTAACTCGCTCTCTGAATGGAGTTTTAAAAGAACAACATGTGGGGGGGCTGAGGATTAAAAATGAGATGCCCACATTCAAACCTTAAAAATATACAGAAAAGGCTCTTCTGTGCCTCATACTGTCGCACAACTCTTTTATATTGATTCTGTGACCTCCCCAGAGAAGACCTTTGAATGTCACTGATTTCACTGATTACTGAATCTCTGTCCCTTTATACAGCTTTATATATATATTTTTATGTTGAATTTACTACTTCCTAATGTTATATTACATATTTATTTATTTTTTTTTCACTTGTCCTTTTCCCTTCGTGGCATAGAATCTCTGAGAGCTGGTCGTGTGGTCTGTTTACTGCCATGTTCTTGGGGGCTCAGTAGAGAGGGGCACACAGGAGGTGTCAGCAGCCGTCTGTTGAAGGATTAACTGTAGACGGACATCTGGAAACATGACTGATAATCAAATTTAATCACAAAAAAGGGATAAGATCTGTAATTGCATTTTATCGCTTTAAGTTTAAATTTTAAAAATTGAGCCTGGTGGAAATTTCTACCAGTTTCTTGACCTACAAAACTCTGACTTCAGGCTGCTGAATATGATCCTGAACACAAGTGTTTTTGGTAAACAAAACAGCTGTTGGTGTCTATTTTCCCCAGTGGTTATCTCACGGTTGGCCCATTCTTTAGATATTTTCAATGAAAAGCAAAAACAAAAAAAATCCAAACTTCCAACTTGCAGGCACCAGGAGGAAACCTAATTGATGATGGAAAATTTTATCTTGGGAGAAACCTTTTCAACAGTTCAACAATTAGGTCAGTCATTCTCTGTTGCTTTATTATCTCACGTAAAATAGTAGCTAAATAGAATTTTAATCATTTTTTCCATTCACTTTCATATTCTTTAGTAGTTTCCACATGATACAATGCAATAAAATAGAAAGATTAAGAAGTCAGATCTCCTGGGTTGTAATTCTGGAACCACTATTGATAGCTGTGTGAGTTTGGACAAGTTACCTATCCTTTGAAATTCTGTTTCCTTATCTGGAAAATAGAGAAAGTAACAAAAATTAGAGCACCAAAGTCGTGAGAGAAAATAAAAGGACGTAAAATTGAAAAATGGCAGCAACAAAAGTCTTCTTTAAGCATCTGTTAAAATAAGTCCTGGCCTTGAGTAAGTATTTGCTAAATCTTTTTTATTACTATTACTTCTTTTTTTATTCTGGGTTTTTGTTTTTTTTTTCTCCAAGAGTTTAAAATTTCAATTTTTTTTTGGTGTTGGTAACTTGAAACAAATTCAACACAGTTCTCTGACTTAAAAATCCAAGCCCCTATACTTAAAACATAAACCTTGAACAAATTAGGTCACATGAAAACCAAATTTACATGAGATACTATAGATTAGGGTAAAACAAAACAATGTTCACCACAAGAAAATGAAATGCATTTCAACAACTCTGTGTGTGCATGTGTGTGTGTGAGAGAGAGAGAGAGATACCCTTTGGTTGTCTATAGAAACAGTCTGCTATGATAAAGACTAAGTTTTCTAAAGAAAATGAGATAATAACAAAAGGCCTCTTTATGCTTAACTTTTATCAGGGGCAAAAAAAAAAAGAAAGAGACAAAACAGCATGAAACGATGAGAGCAAGTGATGAAAATTCATTCACAATGATTACTTTCAAGAGTAATTTCTCTAGGGTAATTCAGCGGCCTGTTACTATGGCTCTCCAGAGTGATAGCTAATGTAAATGAGGCTACTAAAAGTGGATTATCATGGTAAGAATATTCTCAACCAATAATGCAACAGAAGCCCATCCAAAGCATTCGGGGAAAATTCAAAAGAAACGCCCTCCTTTTTTTTTTAAGTTAATAGCCTAAGACACACTTCTTCCCTGACTAATAACCAGGAGGCACTTAAAAGTATCCAGCCTGGAAAAAGAAAAACAAACTCATTTGGATGAAATAGGAACCCACCTGGTTGTCACTATCTGTGTTTGATCCCAAGACTCAAAATTGGAGCCAGAATTTTTGCAAGATTGTGGCAAATGTCCCAAATTACTTTTACCCATTTTTCTTTATCTTAGGAAAAGTAATGTTTCATGGAGGGATGTCAAGAAATCCAAAATTTATTAATTTCAAAAACCTTTCTTGCAGATGTATATGTTTCTCCCAAGATTTAGTTGAAAAAACAATTAAGTACTACTGTAGTGGGAAAATTTTTTAAAGGACACCCTCTTTCACAGGCTCAGGCAAACAGTCTTTGGAATACTGGTGTCGAGTAGCTATTGTTCTTGCTTTCCAGATGCTGACACATTGGCTATTACAACTGGATTGGTTTTAAAAGAACTATGACCACCGTTCTGCTTGGAAATATTCATTGAGGTAACTGGTTTACTAGTTTCAGTAATGGCTCTGTGTGCAGGACTGAGTGGGGGGAGCACCCGATAGGGGAGCACTTGCAAGTTGTACTTAGAACACCCAGGGGACGTCTTGCAAAAGAAGACAGGTTTAAGGGAGACTTTGCATGAACAGAAGAGAAGCAATTCTGTGTAGGGCAGAGCCTCTTGTTTGGAAAGACAGAAACAAAACAGGGGATGCAAGAGACCAAATCTGTAGACCAAATCTGCAGGTAGGAGGACTGATGAAGAGAAAGAAAGTCACCTTGGCTGAGGCTCATTGGCAGAGAACCATGAACCCAGTAAACTAGTAAAGAAACCTGACTGGATTAATCTCATTAATGACAGAATGAGGAGCCATGAGCAGTAATCCAGAAATCACGGGGGTTTGATATTAAAGTCATTTTGAGATTATTTCATTTGAAAGGAGAAGGCACATGACATGCTTTAAATTCCTTTCAAGCATAGGATTAAACCAATTTATGAGTTGACTCCGAAAAATTTTAAAAGTATTTAGACCCTATTCGGACTTTTATCTAACTCCTCTTACTTCTCATTCGACCTTGGAACAGCAGGGTTGTTTTATTTCTACATGTCATAGCAAGGGACCGGATAATTGCTTGGGCTCCTGTGGAAGGCAGCCTTCAAATGGCCCCACTGGACTGAGTTTTTCTATGTTCCCGACTTCCTCATCCTCTTTTGTCTCCCCTTTGCCATTGTTAGTGATGACAATGTCTGTCTGCTCAGCCCTATGAGGTCTTCTCCCATTTCTTAAAACCCGTTTTTAGGGGAAATTTTTGAAAACTTGTCCAACAAAGCCTGATTGGCTTCCTCTCCTAGAGAATAGGCCTGCACTAGAAGAAGGAAGCTAAACTGTGAACTTTCAGGTATCAGTGAGTCAGAAAGTTATGAGTTAGTAGCAAGATTTGTCACTTACTGACCGTCTAGTATATGCAGGTTCCACCTTTTTATATGGGCAGTGGGAGTGGCAGGAACAGTGGGTCCAATACCTTTTAAGGAGGTGCTGTCTTATCCTATACAACCGTGAAATTCAAGAGTCAGACATCATCTTTGATTGTTTACAGTGGATTAGTGTACACAGCAGAAGATCCCCAGAGTCAGATAGAAATGTGCTTAACATTTTAAGGTAAGGGATACCAATATCAGGGGAAAAAAATAGAACCAAAACAAAAATTTAAGGTAGCCAAATTTTAGCAGCATAGCCTACTAATTAAAAACCTAGGTTCAAAAGCCAACTACTGGGCTTAATTCCTGTCCCTGTTGCTTACCAGCTATGTGCTCTTGGGCATTCCTCAAACTCTTTGTGCCTTAACTTGCTTATCTGAAGAAAAGGGGTGGTGATGATGATGATGATGATATATACCTTATAGGCTTATTAAGAGCACCATATAAGTTAATATTCACAAAATGCTTAAAACTCTGCTCCAGGAAAATTTGTTAATAAATAAACAACTCAGAAACCAACTCACTCCCATCTAAACTAACAGCTCTTGATCACTGGCTGTGTTCAAGAACAGGTCCTAGAATATAAGCAGATTCCATGAAGTCAAAGATGTTTGTTTCTTTTGTTCAGCCCTTTGCCTAGATCAATATCTGGTATAGATTATGCTAAAAAAAAAAATCATTGGGTGAATAAATGGGTCTATCTTAGTAGTTACACAGAGGAGTTCTGCATGAGTCCGAATTTGGACAAAGTATCTCCAAGAAATTTCCATCTTTAGGTTCTGTGATTTCTTTAATGAACTACTGCATTGAAATGATACAAAACTAAAAATGTGCCCAAAGGATTTAGGGCAATTCTTCCCTCTTCCTATCTCTTCCCTTCCCTTCTTCTCTCTTCTTCCCATCCCTTCCTTTCTTCCTTCTTTCTCTCTTTCTCTTTTCTAGCAGACGTTTCTAGTCAATCATACATTTCTCTAGATAAAAGGTTAAGCAGGAACGTAAAAGTATTCTATCCAGCGCCTCCAGTCAGTTCCACATGTGTCTGTTCATTATCTTCTTTTAGAGTTTCATATCTCCAGGCCTTTCAGTTGTGTCAGGTTGGCATTTCACTGCCCTTTATGTGTGTGACAAGTGAAACCAGAGAAAGAGAAGAGACTCGAGTGAAGAAAACCAGAATCCACACAGCAGTTTGAGGTGGTGTTCAGGTGACTCCCATACAACCTGCCTCATCAAGCCCCAGCCTCATGTCATACCTGGGACAAGCCCAAATACTTCCTTCCTTGGGGAAGAGCCCGCCCACACTAAATACTTCCCTCCTTGGGGAAGAGCCCGCCCACACTTCCGGTTGTCACCCCTCACCCCCCCACCCCCACTGTAGACAGATACACCCTCAATACCTGCAAAGCTGACCTGCATCATCTGGGAGCTGAGGTAACCTGTGACTCTGCTGCTCTCACACTGGGGATAGGTCACCCAGCAACCATACCAAAAGGAAGTAGATCCTCCAAAATACATTCACATGCTTCCCCAAGGAGTGGGACTATTCGCCTGTCTGAGGAACTGAAACAGACAGTTCAGTTACTTAGATCAATTTTTAAAATCCTGACCCCCCAGAATATTAAATCTTTGTGGTGGAATGACGGAAGCACTAACTTGACGATAGTTTCTTGGACTGTCTGTAGACATGAGAAAATAGTACTTTTAATCAGGTCAAATCGCTCTGCCTTTAAAATTCTATATTTATTCGTGTTCCCAAAGAAAAATATTCAGTTACAGTGTGGAAAAATATGATTATTCTTTTAGCTCAAGAGGCAACCAAGAGTTCTTTCTTCAAATTTTGGCATCAAATTGATCAGAAATTGGTTTTGGGAAACTGTTTCCTGTGAAGTCATCTCTGCCTGTAGGATTTTTTTATAAAAATCTGGCCTACAGAAGGAAATTCACAACCTGAGCTTTCACTGACCATGGAATCCTACTTGTGTCTCATACCTAACAGCAACTGCTACTGTTTCCTTCTCATGTACCCTGTTATGAACTTTTGTTAAGATATTTGGCATCATTTGTTTTCTCTGCCTCTAATTATATGATCTCCTCAGTTTGGCTCTAATTTTAAAATGTTGGTAAAACTTTTCACATATTAATCGTCTTTTTTTTAACGTGTCAGTATATTTAGCATTTATCAATTAAGACAGAGATCTTAACTACTCAAGTTTTTGTCACACTTAAGATTCAGAGAAGTTAAGAGAGTCTCCCAAGATCACACCTATGTAATAGAGACAGGTTTTAGCTCGTACCTGTCTGTCATAATTCCTAATTATGATATCCTATGAGTTCACTAAGAAAAGGACCTTCAGTGATCTAAGTCAGGAGTCACCAAATGTTTTCTTATTATAAAGGATGAGATAGCAGTATTGTATGCTTTATGAGCCATATGGTCTCTGTCACATCTACTTAGCTCTGTTGTGTAGACAAAAGCAACCATGGCAAAACAAATGAATGAGTGTGTCTCTGTTTTAAAAGAAGACCAAAAAACCAAACCAAAACAAAAAACCCAAAAACAAAAAAATAAAAACAAACAAAAACAAATTTATTTATAATAGCAGATGGCTGGGGCCTTGGTTCATTTGCACTTGGGACTGTCCATTTGGCCTGAGCTTTCTCATACCGTGGTGGGCGTTGCAAGGATGAATGTTCCAAGAGGGAGCCAGGGTGAAGTTGTATTATCTTTTAAGAGCTGGGCTTAAAATTAATGTAGAGTCAGCTCTATTTTATTTTTTAGAAATGAGTTAGTAAGTCTAGTCCATATTCAAGGGAAGAGGAATTAGAATTTATCTTTTTTTTTTTTTTAAGATTTTATTTATTTATTTGACAGAGAGAGACACAGCCAGAGAGGAAACCAAGCAGGGGGAGTGGGAGAAGGAGAAGCAGACTTCCCGCCCATCAGGGAGCCCGAGGCCGGCTGAATCCCAGGACTCTGGGATTTCGACCTGAGTGGAAAGCAGACGCTTAATGATTGAGCCACCCAGGTGCCTGGAAGGAGCGTCAAAAAAAATTGCAAACATGGTTTAAAATTCCAAGTGTACTTACTGGCCACAAATTATTTACATTTCTCCCACATGCAAAACGCATCCATAAATTTACTCCTTCCCGGATTCCCCAATATCTCATTAGGCTTAGGTTCAAGGTTTAGAATCTTATCCTCTAAATGAGATCTAGGTACAAATGAAGCCCCTTGTGTGAGTTTTCACCACTTTCTCAATTTGGTATCTCTATGTGGTCTTTCCAAGTGGTGGACACAGGACAGGTAAACTTCTTACAGGAGACAAAACTCTCAGAGTGACTGTCTCAGGGAACACTGGCAGAGGCTGCATGGACTTTTCCTAGTTCGCATTGGAGGTCACCAAGGATTTTCTTTCCAGCATTCTACTGTCAAGGTTGTCACAAAAACCCACCAGGTTTAAAGGGGGATAGGACATGGACTCTACCTCTAGATTTCTCCCTCTGATACAGAATTTACAGACACATTACTACCACTTGAGAAATAGTATAAGGACAGTTAATATTCGCAGGAAGGCAATCCAAAATTCTAATGATAGAGTTGGTTTCTGCCAATGATGTTAGATGTGTGAGGCAGTTGATCCATGTGGACAGTCAGGAGAAAGAGATGGCACTTTTTAAAAAAAAAGGAGATGATAACATCAACCCCTTGAGGATGTGATTAGGAGAGAAAGGTGGAGAGGACCTAGAGAAAGTGAAGATATCAAATTCTTTTTTTTTTTTTAAGATTTTAATTTATTTATTTGTCAGAGAGAGAGCACGAGAGCGAGCACAGGCAGACAGAGTGGAAGGCAGAGTCAGAGGGAGAGGGAGAAGCAGGCTCCCCGCGGAGCAAGGAGCCCGATGTAGGACTCGATCCCAGGACGCTGGGATCATGACCTGAGCCGAAGGCAGCTGCTTAACCAACTGAGCCACCCAAGCGTCCCTCAAATTCTTAACACATACAGTAGATCCATCTTTTTAGGGATGTTAGACTAAGTTATTTAGAACAAGTAAGTTTGAAAGTGATACTCTCTTTTTAGATTTAGGGAAACTCCAAGGTGTAATGCTCTGTTCCTGGAATATCAGCCCTGCAGAATGTGCTCTTTTGGAGACAGGCGGGAAATTCCCGGCTGCACAGCAGTCAATATCTTCATGCCCTGACCTACAAACGCAAATAAGGAGCTGGCTCTAAATTCTTGTTGCCGTTTAGAAAGTTAAAGGGCATGTTCTTTATGTCTTCTTTAGTTCTGTTCTTGGTAGGAGCCAACCAAGGATTAGGTTATTACGGTAATTTAACATTTATTTATCTTTCCTCTGAAAATCCTTTAACTTTTGCACAGGAACAGTCAAGTTGAGAGTCATCACAAAGATTAGGGAGGCCATACAGAGTCAAGACACCTCAATTTTGCTATTCTACTCCTGGGTCACCTTAATAGGAGTCTCTGAACTACATTTTCTTCTTATTGTATAAGGGCTAGTGAATATTGCCTTCTACTAGATTGTTCCTATAAAGTTATTCAGTTGATTACACAATTGATTCCTTTAAAAAATGCTGTATGGGTCTTGGATTAAAAAGCCAATAGAAGGGGCACCTGGGTAGCTCAGTGGGTTAAGCCACTGCCTTCAGCTCAGGTCATGATCTCAGGGTCCTGGGATTGAGTCCCTGCTGAGCAGAGAGCCTGCTTCCTCCTCTCTCTCTCTCTCTCTCTCTCTCTCGGCCTGCTTCTCTGCCTACTGATTTCTTTCTGTCAAATAAATAAATAAAATCTTTAAAAAGAAAAAAAGCCAATAGAAAACAGAAAATATATTTGAGCTAATTCTTCTAAAATCTTGCATAGTGCTACCTTTGTGGGATTAGGTGGGTGAAATCTACCTTTCTTTCTTCCTTCCTTCTTTTGAGAAGTCTAGTTTTGTTTCATCCCTTTTTTGGTCTAAACCATAGTTAGATTTAGATTAATCTCAGAAAACCCCACTATCTGGCACATTCCACTTTTAAAGAAGTTTTCATTTCTCTGGATGTGAGTGTCTGGTCTGCAACTCTGAGAGCAATCCTGTGGCGTCAGCTATGGCTTCATACGTGTTTGCTTTTGGCCTCTTCCTCTTTTTGTACTTTGTGTGAATCATTTTGCATTGCTGTTTATTTTTCAGTGGCTTCATCCTGCTTCTCCATCTGTATAGCACATGTCATGCGATGCCTGATGCGTTTGTAAGTACTCTCTCTATATCTGAAAATTGAATGTATTTGTTTTCCCATCACCTTCCCAAGTGCCTATCTATACACGTTAGGTCTGGGTTAGAAGTTGGGGCCGGTGACATTTCTAAACTGGGTACAAACACAGAAGTTCTTGTTTTTGCCGTTTCAGGAAAGTCATGTGAGTGCTGGCGATGCGGTGAGTCGGGCTGGCAGGTGCTTCAAGGCCAGTCTGCTCTACAGGACTCCAGGGAGTGCCCTGGCTGCCCTTTAGCCCACACAGCAGCAACAGGAGTGGCCAGCCTTGTTTACCAAGCCTGATTCATTTCCTATCTCTGACCCCATCTCTGCTAATCCACTGATATCATGTCACAGTATATTTTAATCTCACCTAGTTTCCAGGAAGAGACCTAATCATAATCAACTCTCACTAATGGGATACCGAGGGGGCTCCATTTGTTAAGCGTCTGCCTTTGGCTCAAGATCATGATCTCAGGGTCCTGGGATCCAGCCCTGCATCAGGCTCCCTGCTCTGCGGGGAGTCTGCTTCTCCCTCTCCCTCTGCTGCTCCCACTGTTTATGTTCTCTCTCTCTCTCAGATAAATAAATAAAATCTTAAAAAAAAAAAAAAAATCAGCTCTCACCTAAGGAGTGAAAGCCATGATATGAAAGTCTAGCATCCTGTGACAAACAAACTTGGATTAGGCCAATATTGCTTAAATGTCATTGCGAAATCCAAGGGCAATATTTACATACAGTGCCTTAATGATGACCTGCTGGATTTGGCTTCTTTAAGCGACAATCAACTGAAAACATTCCATTGTTGGGAATCCTTTATCTTCTGATCAATCTAGCTTGGCAGATCTTGTTATCCTTTATTATTTTTTAAACTATTCAAGTAAACAATAAGTGATCTTTCAGGGAAATGCTGTAAGGGAGGCAGCTTTTGGAGAGGGCCCCTTTATAGTTCTATTTCTGATATCTAATCAGTTCTCTTCCCTCTAAATAATTAGCAAGATTGTTCTATTGTTCAAATGACCTCATTTGGGACAGGGATTTTCCCCTTTGGCTTCTTCCTCTTTAATTTCTATTTTTAATGAATGTAAGTACAGTGAGAACTTACAGTGCTGATCTTCCCTATAATTGTTACCGTCAGTTGTGGACTTTCTGTATTCACAATAGTGATTCTCACAAGTTCTTTTTTTTTTTTTTTTAAGATTTTATTCATTTACTCAACAAACAGAGATCACAAGTAGGCAGAGAGGCAGGCGGGGGGTGGGGAAGCAGGCTCCCCGCCGAGCAGAGAGCCCAATGTGGGGCCCGATCCCAGGACCCTGAGATCATGACCTGAGCTGAAAACAGAGGCTTAACACTGAGCCACCCAGGCGGCCCTCTCACAAGTTCTTTAATTTACCATATGGAAGCACAGACCCAGCAGAAGGAGAAAGAACAGGGCTCCTTGAGCCTCATTCTTCCCTGTTGTGCAGAGGCCCTACTGAGTAGTCAACAGCAGCAATTTGCTTTAGATACAGATAGATTTGGATCCAGTCCTCCAAGTCATGCTACTTGGGTAAGTGACACCTCTCTGTAATTCTCAGTGCACATATGTATGTAGGAGAGTAATCATCATCTCCTGGGTCATTGTCTAGGTAAATAAGTAAGTGAGGTATTTGGCACAGATCCAAGAGCATAATGAGATCCATCAATAGTATCCGTAAGTATTACATCCAAATTTATGTCCATCCTCTGTGACTCTACTGGGGAAAAGGATTCAAAACCCACTTGACATAGGAGTGTCAAATCTTTCCATAGTCCTTTCCAGGTTCATGAGGTTCCTTTCTGAAGTTTTGAACTACAGAATATACCATTTTGGCAAGGTAGCTTCAGCAGTGCTGGTCATTTTAAGGTTTCTCCACATTCCAGAACAGTTTTCTCTTTACCTGTTCCTGGCAGAGACCATGCTAATAAATTAACAGGCTTTGTCATCCAGAGACCTGGGTGACTATGGGAAATTTATTAACATCTCTGAGCCTCCATGCTATCAGTCATAAAAGAAGTGTAAGACTTGCTCTGAAGGGTGGCCATGAATGTAAAAGAGAAGAAATGAGATCACTATGTGGAATCTTCTAGTTAACACTGAGAAATATATGAGAAGCACAACAAAGAGAATCTACCATGTCTCATTTATTCCTGCTTGTAAATGTTACATTGCTTTTCCCCCGGCCTCATTACATATGTCCCCAGTGTTTGGAGCACCTAAGCAGTAGTTGGTAATTCTTCCTTAGGGGAAGACAATAATGATGCTGAGTTGGTCTCAGCCACAGTAAACCTTTGCCCAGAGAGAAAAATAAAGTCTGCTAGCAAAGAACTGGCACCTTCCCTTACCAGCCTTTAGCAAAGACCCAATTCCCATGGGCAAAATGAGTAATTGCCACAGGAAAATAGGCCATGTGCATTTATATAGTGAGAAGTGTTTTATGGGATTAGGTGTGTGATGAAAAAGTGATCACTATAATAATTTTATAACCTAGACATAAAAGAAAGAGTTGAGAAAGACCGGATCTCTTGTTAAATATTTGTTATTTAATGTCTTTTTATCTTTGGGCAAGTCAATGTGTTTCTTATAAATCAGCAAGAAGTAGACTCAGCTATCTGAGAGGAGGAATGGACTTGAAATGCCGTGGGGCACCATCTGCCCTTCACAGAGAGGAACCAACCCAAGACCAGAGAAGGTGCATAAACGTGCTCCAGGTCAGGCACTGCCACTTGCTTTGACTACCTCTAGAGAGATCTCACACTGACACACCCTGCCTCTCTCTGGCAAGTGAAGTAAGAGTTGCCCAACTGAATCCTGAAATAACGTCGGTAATAAATGCCAGTGACAATCACCTTCTCTTTTATTATTGAGAAAATGACCATCTAAACTTGTTATCGGACCACACAGATGGAGCAAGAAGGAATATATTTTTTTCACATGTCAGAAAGCCAGGGGTAATAGAACATCCACATTCTGGAGAAAGGTGAGATAATAAATTGCTATGAAATACAGACTGCTCATGAGTTTTTTGTGAAATCCGCTTCTTGAAAACAAACAAAGAGCAGCAGAGAGTAAAATCCATAATTGTGTGCTTTCTTGTGTGGGTGTGTTTGACTGGACATACATATGATTGCATCACAGAAATGATCCACTGGATCATTCTCAACAAAGGGAGACAAGGAAAGAAACCAACATTTGGTGAGCTCTCCTTGGCCTTGGAAGTGTTTGAAAATGGCAGAATGAGGATGTGAACCAAGATTCAACTAAGTTTTAAACCTGGGTTATTTCCCAATAAGTCAAGGAAATGTCCCAACCCCACTTACTCCTGGCATACTGCCGAGCAAGCATCTCTTCCAGCAGAGTGATTATAGTTTCACAGACAGGAATTGCGTACAGGGTTGGGGGAAAGGCCAGTAGCTCCAACGTGCTTGGCATGAAGGCTTTGACTACAGGAACTAATTCAGACAGACTACTCATCGCAGTTGATTGATCAGGGAAGTTGATTTTAGTGAACACAAATCTGCAGGCATCGTCATCATACCATAACACAGACTGACTAACCTGATTGGTGAGACTAATAGTTAATCTCAGACCTTGTTTTAGAAACTAAATGTTTATTAAGATAAGGGAGAAACTTGCCTGAACACAAACTGTCAAAAGTTAAGAGGGAGACTCAGAGGAAGAGAATTCCCTTAAAATGGCAAACCAAATATTTCAAAACTAAAATTTTGATGACATATTATATGGAGTATAACCAACTCCCATATTATGAAAGTAATACATTGATAACTCATTTAAAAAAAAATACACACACAGTCCAAACTCTTTTTTTTAGAGGGGGGAGGGGTGAAGGTAGAGGGATTGAGAGAGAGAATCTTAAGCAGACTCCATGTCCAAGGCTTGAGAGCAATGTGAGGTTTGATCTTACAACCCCACGATCATGTCCTGAACTGAAATCAAGGGTCAAACTTTTAACTGACAGAACCACCCAGGTAAGTTCACGGTCCAAACTTTACACCCAAGCCTTCTTCCATCTAGTAGAATTGTTGAATTCTAAGTGTTCTTGTCCATTTTCCTTCCTCTGAGAAAGAGCATGTGCCTCCAGCAAATACATTCACTAGGAATCCAGAAGTGGAGAGCTTTGTGGGCTCAACTTTCAAGGCTACTTAGTGATACTGGGCCTAAACAAGTTGGAGCTTTTTAAAATCAAAACACTTGAGACAACCATCAACAAGAGGTTCCTTCACCTGCTGTCTTCCAACCCCCTGGCAGGACTTGACAGGGAAAGCCCTCTTCTTAGATTTGAGAACCTGGAATTCTAGCCCATCCTTCCATTTTCTCCTATCTCTCCTGCATGGGGGGTGAGGGGAGTGGTGGTCAGTGATCATCGGGTCAGTGATACTCATGGGCCATTTAGAAGGTGACATTTACTATTTATATTACAGGTAGCTTGGGACTCTTACCAAGCTGCCCTAAACCTCTGTATCACCTCTGTATCAACTCATCTGTAAAGCTGGTGATAATGAAGCCTACTTCTTGTGCCTAAGCCTGCACATTAGATGGATTAAAATATAAATCACTTAGCACATACTATGACCCACAAAATACAGATTTGTAGAACCACATTTACAGTATAACATATTCTAGTGATGCTTAAGCTTGACTCCCACTCTACTGATACCCTTTCTGGCTGCTAGGAGACCTTCTCTAAGGCCTTGGACCCTAAGCCTTAAGGGAAAGCTAAGTCTCTTCTGGACAGATTCCATGTACCTTGTATTTCTATCCTGTGTAGGTAGAAGTTAATCTCTTCCCAATCTCCTGATCTCCATCCCCCAAATCTCTTGCATTAGTTTCCTCTCGAAGTTCCTACGTGGGTTAGATTTAATGGTTCTATTTTTTTCATCACTTCTCTTAATTAATTCAAAATTTGCCAGGTTTTCTGTTAGGCCTTATTTTGTTTTCTCAGACACTTCTCTTAAACTACATCCTTTGTCCCCAGACACCTGGGATCCACATTGATTCTTCTGTTTTCCACATGTCTTATGCTGAACAATTGCATGAGCATCAGTGAGCTTCTCAACATAGGTGGGTAGAAAGTTGGGATGTATATGTGTTATTTACTCATTCATACCTCATACACTGTCAAATAAATAAATAAAATCTTTAAAAAAAAAATTCAGAGGCTGTTCATACCACTATAAAAAAAAAAATTCCAGTCCTCAAGAAACTTAATCTGGAGGGAGTTCAACAAAACTTTTAATACAATATGTCATAAAGTTTATGATGAATCAGTGGTTCACACCATTGGCTGCACATTAGAACTCTCTGATTACACTAAATAGAGAAGCCTGACCCCAACCCAGAGCAGTGTGATCAAGCTCCAAGCAGAGCCGGAGTATTGGCATATCTGATAGGTTTTCTGGTGATTCCATTGTGCAGCCAGGTTTGAGAATCCCCTGGATAGAGAAGGACACATGGGATGCTTTGAGACCACAAGGAAGAGGCTTTTATCCTAACTGATGAGCTACCAGAAGTTGCATGGGGAAATGAGACCTGAGCTAACTAAATCTTAGCAGGTGGGCTGTCCAGGTGGACATGTGGGAAAGCCATTCCAAGCAAAACGGAACAAGGTGAGTTCATAGAACTGCAAATAATTCTGAGATTAGACAGTTCTGAAGGGTTTGAACTTTATCTGGCAAGGAAAGAGGAGCCTTGGAAGGATGGTAGCAGGGAAATTGTATGATTAGTCTTCCGCACATGTGCAGTACCGAGACATCAACTGGGGAAGGAATTTTATTTTCATCATAACTTTACCTCTGTAAGAACTATCTCCTCTTTAATAAAACCTTCCAAACTGTTGGCACCTCCCTTGGTTTCAGACATTACAAACAGGAAACTCTACCCATGAGCTAACCTTTGCCCCATCCTTTCCTGAAACAAAGAACAGCTGTTCTCCCACTTGGAAATGCCTGGAGTAAAGGAGGGCCCCTTGGTATTCTCAGCTGACTGACTGCAAAGAAATGACTTGGCTTTACACAGATTAGTCACTGATACATGCAGATTATTGCAGAATCAAATGCATTGGGACATTTTAGTATTTAAAAGTGTTGTGTCTCTGATAGAGTGCTGTCATCAAGGGTAGGGGGGACACAGGGGTCATAACCACTAGAGAGAAAATACAAGGCTTTCCCAGGAAGAGGGCCTGAACCTTAAAGAAATGAAGCAGTAATGATACTTTGAGTGCTTTTTCTCTATTTTCAGTGCACAAGTCCATGCACACATCAACCAAGTCTTTGGAATAGCTTTAGCTATTGTTTGTGGTGGTGAATGTTATGTTCTTTTGGTTTAGGTTTTGTTTTTTGCCTGAAATCTAAGATGAACTGTTAGTTCAGTGACAGTATTTCAGGGAAGAAGAAGAAGGAGGAGGAGGAAGAGGAGAAGGAGAAGAAAAGAAGAAGAAGAAGAAGAAGAAGAAGAGAAAAGAAAGAAAGGAAGGAAGGAAGAAAGAGAAAGAAAGAAAGAGAGAAAGAAAGAAGAAAGACAGGAAGGAAAAGAAGGAGAGGAGGAAGAGGAAGAAGAAAAAGAAAAAGAGGAGGAAGAAAAAAGGAAGGGGAATAGAAAAGATTAAATTAGTGTGTGTTTTAATTGTAAAATACTCTGCTTCTAGAAAGGTCAAAATAGATGTTTGGGAGATGGGGAAAGGTATGCCCTGTAATGAAAATTCCCAGGAAGAAAACCAAAAATTGTTAAAGGTATACACATTTTATAATCAATGGCTTCCAAAGATCTGCTTTTAGAGAAATTTTTAGAGAAATTGTAAGCCCAGGAAGCCTGGGAGATTTACTTTAAGTTCTAGAGGGAGTTACTTGATAATGAAGTCAGAGCCAGAAACCTTATCTCTCAACCTCACGTTTGGTTTGCTTTCCATAACACCAGAATGTTTCAAGTCATTTGGAGAAGAGAAAAATAATCTCATCATTTCTCTTCATGTTTAGAGCTGAGGAAACTATTCAGAGATAAAGAATGTAAGTAAGTAAAAGATATCATAACTAAGTACGTTTTAGTGAAGAAACAAGCAAAAGATCACGGTGCTCCAGTTCCCTACAAGCACTTTTGTTAATTTATTCAATGGCTGTTATCCTGAGAGCATGACACTTGCATATCAAATTGCATTTGGTGTGTCAAAATGACTGGTTTTACTTGTTCTTTAGTTCCTAGGGCTAATTATTATTTTTAACACCTTTTGATATGCTAAATGAGCCTAATAAGAGCTGGATTTCTCATGTGTTTATTACTCATCACCATCATCTCACATGTGTACTTTTTTCCTACCTTCAAAGTGTCAATAAATGAATATATTTGAGCCTTGTAGGAACATCTTAAAGCAGCGTTTACCTCAGTGTGGCTCCCAGGAAATCTATACTTCATTGCCAGAATGCTGGTGAAAGATGTGATATCAGACCATATAGTTTCAAATCTTTCCTCTGTCACTCACCAGCTGTGTGGCCTTGAGTAAGTTTCTCAACCCTTCTGTGCCTCAGTGCCTCATCTATAATATGGAGCAACAAGAGTAGCTGTGTCATGGTCCTGTTTTTAAAACTGCATGGGGTAATCCATGCAAAGTGCTTAAGTCACCAGGTATATTCTAACTATCCTGTATTGTTAGCTAGAATAACCATTTATACATGACGTACAGTTGGTCTGTAATAACTAACACTTCATGGGTGCATATTATATTCCAAGTATTATTCTAACAATGCCACAAGTGGTAACTCACTTAATTTTCATAATGAGTTTGAGGTAAGAGCTATTATTACTATCTCTGTCCTACAAATGAGAAAATTGAGAAACAGAGAGGAAAGTCACTTGTCCAAAGTCTTGCAGCTGAGGCACTGTAGAGCCGGGACTCAAACTCAGAAAGTCTGGTTCTAGGTCTGGTTTGCTGCCTCCTGGGACAGGCTGTGTGCTAGGCGCAGGTCCTGCCCTTGGAGAGCTCACTGAAAACCAATGCAGTGGGCCCTCTGCACAATGGTGGCAGGAGAGAGAGTTCTGCACTCTTCCTGGGAGTTTGGGAAAGTGCCAGCTACTCCCAACCCTCCTATTGTTCAGGTCTGCTTTCTGTGACCTCCACGGCCCATGCATCTACACCAGGCTAAGAATCACGGTGTTACCAGACATCAGTTTCCTCCCTATGACACTTGCTACTCTATGCTGAAAATTCACACGCAGACTCCAGGCCCCTGACCATTTTTATAGACCCGTTCAGTCATTTCCATGATAACCTTTCTAATGTCCTCAATTCCCTTTCCGTGGGTTGTCAAGCAAATACATTCTTGGCACTCAGTGAGAACTCCCTGTTCAAAATGCCACACATTACAAAGTCGATGAGTCAACACACATTTCTTGAGTGTATCCAATCTATAAGCTGCAGTGCTAGAAATGAATTCACACTTCTTTTATCCTACCATGCTGTCTTTCCCGAGAGTGAGACCTGTGTTTCTTCCATGTATAGTTTCTGATAGTATATTATGATTTCTGCTTTTACAAAACAGGACGTTGTTTAACCAAGTTCTTATGGGAGGAAGCACGGCCCAGCGAGCAGAACAATGATTTGAAAGTCCTGGGTTCTATTTTCAGCTCCAGTGTTGACTAGCTGTGCATTCAGCCCTAGGAAGGTCAAAGGCAGAATGGCCTTGTGTCGGTGACTTTTTCTGTATGTACAGGACTGGATGGAAAACAAATCAGGCATCTGGCTCACAGCCTCGAAGAGCTATGGTCTTTGGAGAATAGATGTGTAGTCACACTTTGTTTTCCTTTTTAAAGCAAAAGAACAGAACAAACTCTCTGGGGGGGGGAGAATGGGCTGGCAGAGAATAGAAGAGAGAAATCAAATAACCTTTTAAACAATCTGGGGGTTAAGGGATTGTTTGAGCCATTCAGATCAAAGAAGTCTCTTTGGGGTAAGTTGGAATAGCCTGCCTTTGAAAATGCACAGGGCTAAGGTTTGAAAGATTTCTCCAAACTTGGACAATAGGAGGCATCTACAACTCTGTCTGTAGGCACCAGGCAAGAACACCAGTGGCCGAGGCTTATGGGCCAACTGGGAAGTATAGGTTTGCTCTAAAGCTCTCTTCTGCTACCCAGCCCCAGCTGCCTGCCATGAAGAGACACAGGCCATTATTGCCTGAGTAGCTGAGCTTTCAAAAGAAATGAAACAGTTAGAATTACGTCCTTAAAACTCTTGGTTTTTAAGTAATGGACACTAATCAACTTATAAAGAGGCAGTGAGTAGGCAAAGCCAAGCATACCACAGTCTGGCAATTTACTTTCCATGTCTCTTCTACCTAAGATGAGATGCCTGAATGTGGGTCAGAGAGTTGACATTCCATATTAACCATCTTTTCTTTTCCTTTTCTCTTCCTTTCTTTTCTTTTCCTTTCTTTTCTTTTCTTTTCTTTTTCTTTTTTTTTTTTTTTTTTTTTTTTCCTGGGACTCCTCACTCTAGTAGCATTTCTGGTGGCCTTAATAGCTTTGGGATCACTTGGAACCACTGTTGACAACAGGAGATGGCTAGGCAAACAAAGGTATTGTTGTAAATGTCAAACACAAATAAAAGCCAGAGGACAAGAGCAAGCCCAGCAGAGATAAGTATTTATATGGTAAATTAATTTGTTGCCTGATGGTCGTGAACTGGGCAGTAGAGCAAAGTGAGCCTCTTACAAGTGAAATTCAATCTCTGTCCACATTCTAATGGCTGTAAAACTCACCATATGAAGCTCATAATTGGTGCATAAAACTAGCACTTTCCATTTTTTTTCTTTCTTATTTTGTAGGCTTTATGCATTATTTTAAAAAGAAAACATGATTAAGCCTCCTGACTCGTTCTTATTTCATCTTTGTTTCCTCTTGCTCATTTCTCATAAGAGATATTCATGTGGATTGAGTATATTAAGTCATCTGCAATGGGAAGATGGGGCGTTTATTAAATGGGGCATTTTCTCTTGTCTAGGTGCTTCAGAAGAGGCCCAATAAAGTTGGTGCTAAGGAGCCTCACAAAGCTAGGTGGCAGCTTACATATGAAGGGACCTGCTAAGAGGTTATGGAAGTGGTTCTACCCATGTTATCACCTTGGCAGTCACCACCCCTCAAGTGCAACTTTAAAGAAGCTGACACTGAAGATTATTTGGAAGCCATAACCAATAGTAAGTGTCCCCATCCTCATTCTCAATGCCAGTAGATGTATTTCTTCCTTAATCCAAACCAAAAGAGGAAGATAGTGGAACCACTCGCAGAGGTTGATATATGTCTTCAGGACTGTATGAGACATAGGAACTGATGTCTAACTCATATTTGAAAACACATGGACTGTGACATGAACTACTCCTTTTTCAGTCCAGGACCAAGATAGGTTGGGAATAATTAGCACTTCAGAATTTGGTGGGAACCTACATCAGAATGGTAAATTGGGTCATTTTATAAGAGATTGTGTAAAAGGGTGATATGACCCCATTTGAGGGGATGTACCACTAGAAGCCAAGAGAATGAAGAGGTCATAACTGGCTAGGCTGAGAAGGCTTAACTGAAGTCAGCGGAACAGTGATTAAGAGATGCCCTACAAAGTAGACAAAGGGAGGTATCTTCAAAAAAGAGACTCACCAAATGTCCCATGAGAGCAAAGTCAGTTGGGATGTCCACTATTCAGAGGACCATGACTGATTATAATAACACGAGCAAAGTTTATTCCACCTTTCCATCTTCCCCTTGCTTGACCAACTTTCCCTGTCTCTGAAGAAAACAGAAATCACAGGTAGGGAATATGGCAACCATATGAAGAAAAGAAAGTAAGAAAATCAACCTGGCTCCTTCTCCTAGGCCCAGACATCCAACATGAGTGATAACCGAGCTGTGAGAGGAAACAGCTAACGTTCATATGGATTAGACTTTCTACTGCACCATATTATTCACTACCTTGAAAAAAAGTGGGGTTTGAAGGGTTTGTTTTGTTTTAATTTATTACCTGTTGGTAATCAGAAAAGCCAATGGAGAACTTTCCAGAGTTATATCAGTTAGTGGAACCTGGGGGTTAGAGGTGAATATCAGGTTCAAAGGGGCAGAAGCAAAATAAAAATGGCTTTCTACTTACTACATTCCAAGTCCAGCTCAGACAATAAACCAGTTTTACTTGAATATAGAAAGTATTTTTGTGGTAAGGATTCAACATAACAAGGATGCAATATGATGTCACAGTTATCTCTTCAAATTCTTATCTTTACAATTAGCTTTGCCTCCTTAAAGATATATTGGATTACAGAAAAATTTCTGCAGGATTCTAACAGATATTCCCTAAAACAACATTTCTATAGTCAAAGATACTGGTGAAAAACTAGTTTATTCAAAAAAATAAATAGGTTTTCTTACTGTAGGTCTTTTAGGAATCTTTACTAGGTTAATATGTGTTGTGAATTTACCAAAAAAGGGGGTTTGGTGTGGGTTTTTCATAGACAGATTTTATGAAGTTCAGGAATTTTCCCTCTATCCCTATACTTTGAAGTGTTTTAATCAGGAAGGGATGCTGTATTTTGTCAAATGCTTTTTCTGCATCAATTGAGAAGATCATGTGGTTCTTCTCTCTTCTTTTATTGATTTGTTCTATCACATTGATTGATTTGCGAATGTTGAACCATCCTTGCAGCCCAGGGATGAATCCCACCTGAACATGGTAGATAATCTTTTTAATGTGCTGTTGGATCCTATTTGCTAGGATCTTGTTGAGAATCTTAGCGTCCATATTCATCAGTATTGGTCTGAAATTCTCCTTTTTGATGGGGTCTTTGCCTGGTTTGGGGATCAGGGTAATGCTGGCTTCATAAAAAGAGTCTGGGAGTTTTCCTTCTGTTTCAATATTTTGAAACAGCTTCAGGAGAATAGGTGTTATTTCTTCTTTGAAAATTTGGTAGAATTCCCCAGGGAATCCAATCCATCAGGTCCCCGGCTCTTGTGTTTTGGGAGGTTTTTGATCACTGCTTCAATCTCGTTACTAGATATCGGTCTATTCAAGTGGTCAATTTCTTCCTGGTTCAATTTTGGGAGTTTATAGTTTTCCAGGAATGCATCCATTTCATCTAGGTTGTTTAACTTATTGATAATAACTGATAATAACTTACTGATAATAACTTCTGATGATTGTTTCTATTTCCTTGGTGTTAGTTATGATCTCTCCCTTTTCATTCATAATTTTATTAATTTGAGCCTTCTATCTTTTCTTTTGGATTGGTGTGGCCAATGGTTTATCGATCTTATTGATTCTTTCAAAAAACCAGCTTCTAGTTTCATTGATACGTTCTACTGTATCTCTAGTTTCTATCTCTGCCCTTCAACAGACAAATGGATAAGGAAGATGTAGTCCATATACACTATGGAGTATTATGCCTCCATCAGAAAGGATGAATACCCAACTTTTGTATCAACATGAATGGGACTGGAAGAGATTATGCTGAGTGAAATAAGTCAAGCAGAGAGAGTCAATTATCATATGGTTTCACTTATTTGTTGGAGCATAACAAATAACATGGAGGACATAGGGAGATGGAGAGAAGAAGGGAGTTGAGGGAAATTGGAAGGGGAGATGAACCATGAGAGACTATAGACTCTGAAAAACAATCTGAGGGTTTTGAAGGGGCAGGAGGTGGGAGGTTGGAGAAGCCAGGTGGTGGGTATTACGGAGGACACATATGGCATGAAGCACTGGGTATGGTGCATAAACAATGAATTCTGTTATGCTGAAAAGAAGTTAATAAAAAAATATGAAAAAAGGGGGTTGGATATAGCATTTCCAAAGTCATTTGCCCATGCAATGTTTTTATTTCTCAAAATTTAGCTTTTATTCAGTAATATATGTTGAACACCTACCATGTGCAGGCATGAGGGTTGAGTGTTGGCAGTTAGTTCAATATATCAGATGTGGTTCCTTCCCTGAAGATCTTATATTCTAATCTGCTTATTTCAGTCCCTCTTTCTCTAGAATTTTCTTTGGAGAGACCTGTTCTATGACATTTTTCCAGATTTCTGTCACTGAAAAGCTATTTGTTAACACAAATGTATGAATCACCTGAGCACGAAGTTGCCTTATAAGAGAGATTTATTTTTATAAAACATAATAAAAATATGCATTCACAACAAAGCATGAAAAAAAAAAAAATTGGTCACTTTTTCTCTCTCTCCTTGGTCAGTTTCAGTTGAGGATGAAAACCCCTGAGAAAGTCACCTCTTTTCTCTTTTCTCCCTTGATTTGATTCCTTCCCCTGTATCATACATCCAATCCCCACATTTTTTTCCTCTGCTCACTCAGGAAAGATCTGACATCAGCCAATTGAATTTGTTTGGCCTTCCTGTGAGGCATTTCCACAGAGGTTAGAGTTATATGTAATCTTGTGTTATCCCACGAGACGTTCCCATATGGGTATTTCTTAGGCTATCACTTTTCTCCATTCCCAAAAAGTCGGTCTGCATTCAATTAATTAGAGCATCTAAATCTTGATGAAGTATGTGAAAGAAAACATGGAGGATATAAATAATTTTTTTTCCTGGATCCTCGGTAAAGTTTCATGATGCCCAACATCTGCATAAGGATTAGCAGAGACTTTGTGCCCAGGTAGCTGTGAACCTATCAGATGTCAAAGGACATGGCCCACTGGGCCTAGACACATATTTCCTCTTCCCTTCTGGTGACAACAAACTTCATGGGAATTTCCATTCCTGGGAGAGACCCAAATATGCCAACTACTACAACTACTATGCCCTGAAGTGCAACCTCTTACTCTACATCATCTATGAATTGCTGACTCCTTTCTGCCAAGTTTTTCACCAACTACCAGATTCTCTGCCCAGTGAGCATGGGTCCTTATTCCTAGGGATCTAACCTATGAAACCTTGTGGGCAAGATCAAAGAATATATGCTGAATCACAGTAATTGGGTTTACAATTATTTGGATTATCAAAGTAAGTTTAGAAAAAGTATCTCATCGATTGTTTTAGGACCTTGTCCTACTTAACATATATCTCAAATATAGCTCAACTCCTTCCACCAATAACCATCACATATATCACTATTTGTGTCTAAGCCATCATCATCTAAGACCATAATAATATAGGTCTCAACTGGTCTTTCCAATTTTGTTTCTGTCTTCTCCAATTTTTCACATAAAAGAATAAGTGAACCCCCAAATAAATCAGGGTTTCCGCTTCTGACCAAAACAGAGAAACAGGAACAACTTGAAACAATTAGAATATCGAAATGTGTGTGTGTGTGTGTCCCACAGTTTTTAGATATTGACCCAAAGTTAGTACAGGACTGCAATCTCCCAAATAAAGAAAGCAACAATGTGACTAGGAGTGACCAACCATCTTTGTTTGCCTGGAACGTAGAGAGTTCCCAGAACATGAGACTTTCAGTGCTAAAAGTGAAATAGTCCTGACTAAATCAAGAAAGTTGTTCATCCTAAAAGCCCTGTGATTTCACCAGCTAACTGGTATATAGGAAGTTTCCAACTGTAGCACAGGCAAGAGGGGACACAAGTGTAGTTCATCAGACTTGATAAGTTGAGGAGATAGAGATGGAAGTTTAGGGATACAGGAGGCTAGTCTCTGAAGGGTGAGTAGCAAAAAGAAGAAAGTTGTGCACAGGAAAGCTGCACTCTAGAGATACAGAGAAGGGTTTCCTCACATTATTGGCTGAGTTATGATCTGCACATTCAGGGGAAGCAACTAACTAAAACTGGGGAAATAAATACAAGAAAGGGGTAGGTGGCAAACCCCTTAAGCTCACACAGGGCTGAGATTAGTTTGTTATCCTGAAAGCGAGAATGAAAATATGTCATAGTTCAGTGAACACTGGGTAGAATCCTCAGTGGGGCACTATCTCATTAATGGGGCAAATTAACCATAGCTTAAGGAGACTGCTCTAGACCCACTCTAACAAAGCTTACAGGATAGGATCCAACTGTTTCCAAGTAACCTAATCATATGTCAGGAAAAAAATAATCTAATATTAATTCAAAAATACAACACAATTAATAAATCCAGGAATAAATCAAAGAATACAAAAACACGCCAAAATGATGGAACCAGCAGGCATGTATGTAAAAATATCTTATATAAATATTCTTTAAATGTTAAATAAGGTAGGGGGAAAAAGAGCATGATAAGGGGAAATTTTAAAGATAAAAGCACCCAAATGGAATTCCTAGAAAAGAAAAATATAGTATATGATGTAAAAAAAATCCATTAGATGGATTAATAGCAGATTAGACACTATAAAAGAAAATATCAGTGAATTTGAACATAGAGCAAAAAGAAATCTAAAACAAACAGAAAGACTGATGAAAACAAACAAGAAATCAGTGAGATATGGGACAATATTGTGTATAAAATACATGAAATTAAAGTTCCAGGAGATGAAGAGGGGAGCAGAATATTTGAAATATTAAAATTGAAATTGAGGGGCGCCTGGGTGGCTCAGTGGGTTAAAGCCTCTGCCTTCGGCTCAGGTCATGGTCTCGGGCTCATGGGATTGAGCCCCGCATTGGGCTCTCTGCTCAGCGGGGAGCCTGCTTCCTCCTCTCTCTCTCTGCCTGCTTCTCTGCCTACTTGTGATCTCTGTCTGTCAAATAAATAAAATCTTAAAAAAAAAATTGAAATTGAAAATTACAATATTTGATTTAAATTGCAAAAAATAAACCCAACCATCCAAGAAGTTCAATGAATCTTCAGCAGAAAATAACAATCTTTACAAAAAAGTTTAAAAAATCATAATGAGGGGTGCCTGGGTGGCTCAGTGTGTTAAAGTTTCTGCCTTCCACTCAGGTCATGATCTCAGGGTCCTGGAATCAAGCCACATGTCAGGCTCTCTGCTCCTCAGGTAGCCTGCTTCCCCCTCTCTCTCTGCCTGCCTCTCTGCCTACTTGTGATCTCTCTTTCTCTCTCTGTCAAATAAATAAATAAAATCTTTTTTTAAAAAATCATAATGAGCTTGGGGGGGGACAGTGTTAAAGACAAAATCTTGGAAGCAACTAAGAGGAAAAGACAAATTACATAAAAAAGAACAAAAGGATGAAGGCATACTTCTCATCAGAAACTGTTCAAATCAAAAGATGTCAGAGAAACATCTAAAATACCGAAAGACAAAAACAAAACAAAACAAAACACCAATCAAGAGTTCTTTAAAAAGTAAAAATATCTTTCCAAATTTAAGCCACATAAAAATTTCAGACAAACATGGATGGAACTAGAGCGTATCATGCTTAGCGAAATAAGTCAAGCAGAGAAAGACAACTATCATATGATCTCCCTGATATGAGGAAGTGGTGATGCAACATGGAGGCTTAAGTGGGTAGAAGAAGAATAAATGAAACAAGATGGGATTGGGAGGGAGACAAACCATAAGTGACTCTTAATCTCACAAAACAAACTGAGGGTTGCCGGGGGGAGGGGGTTTGGGAGAAGGGGGTGGGATTATGGACATTGGGGAGGGTATGTGATTTGGTGAGTGCTGTGAAGTGTGTAAACCTGGTGATTCACAGACCTGTACCCCTGGGGATAAAAATATATGTTTATAAAAAATAAAAAATTAAAAAAAAAAAATTTCAGACAAACAAAAGGGGAGAGCATTCATTACCAGCAAATGTTCACTTGTACAAATATTAAAGAAAATTCTCTAGACAGATAAAAAATGACAAAAGGCAGAAATTTGGGTTTACATAAAGGAATAAAGAGCACAAGAAATAGATAAAATTTGGGTCAGTATAGAACAGATTTTTTTTCCGTCTTTTCCAGCCACTTTAGAAGACATGCAGCTCTTCAAAAAAAATAAGTAAATAAATAAAAGCAGTGAATTCTGAATTTTATGTTGTAAATAGAAGTGAAAAGTTTGGCAACAAAACAGAAAGGATCAAACAAGAATTGCACATATGCAATGCCGTAAGGTTCCTATATTATGTGTGACGTGTTGTAATGTTACTTAATGGCAAATTGTGAGAAGTTAAAAATATATAATGTAAACCTCAGTGCAACTGCTAAAAAAAGTTAAAAGTTATAGCTAATCATCCAATAGTAAAAATGAAACAATAATAAAAATACTCACCTGATACAAAAAAATAATGGAGAGAATAAATAAGAAAAGATAAACAAATAGCAAATAGCAATATGGAAGATTTAAAACCAATAATATCAATAACTACATTGATTGTAAAAGGTCTAGATACTTGAATGAAATGACTGATATTATTGGATTGGATAAAAAAGCAATAGCCAACTGTATGATGCCTGAAAGATACCACTTAACAAATAGATTTTAATAATTAAAAAAAAAAGAATGGCAAAAAGATACACCATGCAAACTCTAATCAAAGAAATTCTGGAGTGACATTTTATGGTTCCAATAATTATAGTTGGAAATTTCAACTCTTTACTCTCAGTAAGTGATAGCAAAAGTAGAGAGTAAATCAGTGAATATACAGAATACTTGGCCACTAGAACAACAGCTGACCTAATTAGCATTTATAGAGTACTCCATCCAACAATATCAGAATACATGTTATTCTCAAGGGCATATAGAGCATCCAATAAAATAAAGTAGACATTATTATGAGCCATAAAACAATTCTCAATACATTTAAGGGGATTAACATTATACAAAATATGTTCTCTGGCCATAAGAAATTCAAGCTAGAACTCAATACCAGAAATATATACCTGTAAAACTCTCCAAATATTTGGAAATTGACCCATGGATGAAAGAGAAAAATCACAAAAAAATACTAGAAAGTGTTTTGGTCTGAATGAAAATAAAAACAATATATCAAATTTGTGGAGTGAAACTAATGGGGCCAGTTCTTAGGGAAAATATAGCATCAAATGTCTACATTAGAAAGGAAGAAAGATCAAATCAATGATCTTAGCTTCCATCTTAGGAAACTAGAAAAAGAAGAGGAAATTAAAACCAAGGCAAGCAGAAGAGAAAAAAAAAATTAATGAAAATAAGCTACCCTAATTGAACACTTACTGTGACCCAGGCATTATCTTAAGAGACTGATGCCCAGTATCTGCTCTAATCTGGTCACAACCCTATGAGCTAGATAATAATAAGATTATGATCCTATTTTTCAGATGAGGAAATTGAACCTTGATGAGGTTCATTAATGCTTCCAAGTTCATGTAGTTAGTTAAGAACCAGAATTAGGATTTAAACTCAGACCTCTATGTAACATTCTTCAGACTTAATTAAGCATATTTATGCAGTTAAACATATTTTATTATCTTTGTTTGATATTTCTCTATTGTATATAGAAATATATAACATATATAGTATATATATGATAGAGTACATATACATATATATGTACATGTCATATATGTATTATACAAATTACATATGTTGTGTATGTGTACATATATGTATATACATACACTCACATACACAAAATCTTTATTAACTTAAAATCAGAAATCCTCATTTTCCTAGCCTGTTGGAGAATAGTTTAGAGGTTAGCCATTGCTATTGTCATCTCTGAAAATTATTCTATCAATGAAATGATCCACCATGAAGGACATCTGTGGAAACACAGTCTGTGACTAGAGCCCATGAATAATTTCCACTTGTTCCTGCCAGTCTTTTAAGCTATGTGTCCTTGAGTCACAGAGACATGGATGGGCAGCTGAGAGTATCACAGAATATTCCCTTCCTACCATAACTCACTCGAGTGTTAATATATGCTCACACAAATACATCCAACCTTCCCCAAATATTATGCAATTGAACTTGCATAATATTCTTTACTTGAGGAGCCAAATGCATTTCTCTCCAAGCACAAAGTAGTAAAGGGTACAGGATGCCTGATTCTTATTCTTATACACAATTACTCTGTCATCTTGGGCAGGTCACTTTGAGATCCTGTTTTATCACTTTGGATCTCATTTATTTACAGGTGTTAAATGAAAGGAAGGAAGCATCCCCAATATCCTTCTCGCCTACACAGTTGACAACTTTGAATGCCTTATCAGTGTGACTCCTGGTCAGTTCCCAATCTCCATGAAGGTAAAAGTCAGATGATAATATCCATCTTAACTCCTTACAATGACCTACAGAGCCCCACAGCACAATTTTCCCCCACACCCTCTGCTCAAACTCCTGTTATTTTGCTGACCAGATCTACTACTCTTCCCCTCTGTATTAATTTGCTAGGGCACCGTAACAGAATAACACAGAATGGGTGTCTGAAACAACAGAACTTTATTTTCTCACAGTTCTGGAAGCTGGAAACCCAAAATCAAAGTGCCAATGGGTTTTGTTTCTTCTGAGGTGTTCCTTCTTGGCTGGTAGGTGTCCACCTTTTTGCAGTACTCTTCATGTGATTTTTCCTTCAGTGCGGTGTATGTCCAAATTTTCTCTTCTTGTCAGGATACCAGTCAGACAAGATCAGAGCCCATCCTCATGGCCTCATTTTAACCTAATCATCTCTTAAAAGGCCCTGTCTCCAGATGCAGTGACATTCTGATATGCTGAAGGTTAGGGTTGCAATATGTGATATTTGAAGGGACGCAATTCAGTGCCCAACACCCTCACTCACTCTGCTCCTGCCAAACTGGCCTTTTTTAATGTTCTTTAAACACTCTTGCCTTTGCACTGACTATTCCTTTTCTCTCAAACAATGCAAAATACCGTAGTGTCCTCTGTAATCTTATAACTTTGAGGGTGCTCCCATAACTAGTGGGCATGTCAACCCTTGGCTAGAAACTATTTTTATAAGATTTATCCTGAACTTTTCTGGTCTTCTTCCTTCTCATTCTTTTTCAGTTTGTTCCCTTTTGCGTCCTTAAATTGTCACTCCAATGCCTTCGCAGGAAATGACTTTAGAGTTTGGCTCCCCTTGTCTCATTCCACCCAGTCAGGGTATGACTCTACTCTTCTGACATGGCCACCGTATTAAATGGGCTGATTCATCCATTCGGAAGAAGTTGAATTAATGAGTACCAGGTTATGACCCCATCAGTATTTGAATCTAGTGATACACAGGAAAACATTAAGATTAGGATTAATTGGGATTGATGAATACAGTAACGATGTACACAGGGCATTCTCAGAGCCCAGGGAAGTGACAATAAAATGAATAGACAACAAGAAGTCTTTTAGAAAGAGATGCAATAGAGCTGAAATTTGAAGACTAAACAATGGTTAGCCAGGCATAGAAGGGGGAAAAGAATTTCCCAAGCTATGACAGCATCATATGTGAAAGTCTAGAAGCATGAAACAGTATGATATTGACAAAACAGAGGACATGCTTCAGGGTATGGCTAATGAGGCTTGATTGAGGATAGATATGGGGGGGCAGAAAACAAAATCATATCTGATGAGATACTGTGACTTGGAAGCCCTGGGAAGCATTACCAAATTCTTAACAGGAGAATAATTTGGTCAAATCTCTAATTTAGAAAGTTAGTCTGCCATTTCTGAAGAGGATGGTTTATATATAAGAGCGGGTACTAGACAAAGGAGAACAGTTAGGAAACTATTATTGTAATTCTGCTGTGAAAAATAAGGATCAGAATCAAGGCAGAGGCAACACGAATAGAATGGAATGTATGTTTCCCCAATAAATTAAGGAAATGGAATTTAGGGGGTTAATGTTGGGTGTACTGTGGGAGTTGAACTAGAAGAAAAATTTGAACTAACTCCCAAGTTGCTGGGTTTGGCAATAATAGAGATGATCATATTGTTCATTATGAAAGGGAAGAGAAATAAATTCAGTTGTAGACATGCTGAGTATCTGTGAGATATCCAGAAGAGATGTCCAATAGGCAGTGATATTTATAATTTTTCTAACCGTTGAGTGAGAGTACCAAAGAGTCTTTACTGATTGAAGCCTACCTAATTGTTTTATTCTCCTTGTAAATGTTCTATTCTCCAAATCACAGCTTAGGATCTTCAGCAAAAGGAAGAATGATAGAATTCATTTGTTTGTTTTGAGACCAAGGGTAATTAAAAAGGTAAAGTACATCGACAACCCCTCTCCCTCAATGTGGCACCACCTAAGGTACAGATGTCCCTTGGGTCCCAAAAGTGTGACAAGGCACATACATTACAGTGACCATCGAGTAATCTCCTAATTTCCACTGAAAAACAATACATAATGATTAGTGCAAAAGTATAGTGTTTCACAGATAACCCAATGTTCTCTTTTGACTGAAAAACTCTAGTGAAGTAGGCAAAAGAAGTAATATATTCTGGCTTCATTTTACTGATGAGGAAGTTGACGAAGAGATCAAGTGACTTGTCCAAAGTCATACTAATCTGCAGTGAGCAGATCAAGTCTTCTGGCTCTTCATCTTGCTCTTTCCAAGACACCACACGTGCTCCCCCAGAATAGCATGCTTACAAAAGACATATAATCTACTCACCATAACAGCTTTGCAGTAATAGTTTAATCTTCTAAGTAATCAATCCCGGCTTTTCCATTTACTAGTGAAATTGCAGGTGGAAACTATAGAACTTGAAACTCTACCTTTCCCATTTCTGTATTGATCCTCTCTGAAGGTAAGTGATATTAATGGGATACATGCTATCATCTCATATTTCACAACCAAGCCCTTCAAAGTTGAGTGACCCATAATGCAGAAGGAACCAATTTCCTTCCTTGGCTCTAAAGCATCATTAATCCAGACTTCTCTGTTCTGTCCAGTTGCTTAGTGATAGCTGGCTTTCATTCTAATAATTATCATCATCATAATTTTATCACTCTATTCAGACTCCTCTAAATTGCAACGTGGCCTGGGATACCTGCTGAGATCATATTTTTATATGTAGAGATAGTGTCGTAAATTATCATCTGCAAAATCCTAACATCTCAGAAGTTATAATTCCCTGTCAAGTTCACTATGATAGCATCATAAATTGCAACACTATGTGTGGCATTGCAACAAGTTAAATATAACACATATATACATGAATCCTGCATTAATTATTGCCTTTTGGTTCTGCTGGTTTCTCAGGAATGCAGTTTGCAAAGTTTACATAAATGTTTTTATTTAGTGAGATAAATTGAGACATGAATCTTTTGTAAAAGGGAGAAAGGGGAGTAATCGGATTCTCTGCAGAGATGGCAATGTATTGGAGACAGCCGAAAATGTTTTGTCTTCATCTACTAAAAATTCCAGGCTGAAAAGAGTGAAATTACCTCCTCTCTCTAAATGCTTTTACCCTAGTGGCATTATATAATTATCCACAAAAGGGTGTGTCATATTACACAATCACTACCTTTCCCTTAGCTGGAGATTTCAACGATAAATAGATGAGAAATAATGTCACTTAGAAGGGACATCAAAAGTTCATCCAGACAAGCTTTCTTGTATCAGTCTTTCTTATAGTAAGTCAAGCAATATTTTAATTTAAAAAAATACAAAACCTTAACTTGTTCTTCTGTCTTGAAATAGGTTGGGAGATCTTTCATTCATTCTCCAACCTCATCTAATTCCACTCTGTCCAAGCACAGTCATCTTTTCAATTCACTGATTATCCCAAGATTGTTCATGTCTCAGGGCCTTTGCACATCCAGCCAGATCCTTCTTCCTGCCTACCCTCCACAACCACCATAGTCACTTCCCATTGTTTTTAACCATGTTTTTCTCTATCACTTCACCCTGTTCATTTTCTTTATGTTTATCAAAATTTGAAAAAAAAAATAAATAAGTGGTGCCTCTTATCTGTCCTCCCCAGCTCCATCAGCACTGCTAACATGTCTGAGTTGGATGTCATGTATGACCAGTGGCTAGTCCATCATTAGCGCTCAATATATATTTGTAGAATGAATGAATGAAAGGAATTTTTCCCCAAGTTTTTAGTTGTTGCCTTATATGCTTAAAAATCACTATTATAGCCTTATATTCTAAACACAAATATACTTCTATAGGTAGGGGAAACCACCCACAGACACAAGTCACTGAGGTTGTAGGTAGGGGAGTGATTACTGAGCTTTTGTGAAACATAGAATCCCTTCTGCTAATGTTCACTTCCTAGTCAGCTTCAAATAGGTATAGAAATGGAAGATGAGGTTTGAAACTGTCAATGTGATCTGATTAACCAAGATAATATGGAATTTTTTTGACCAAAAGCATCCTGCCCACTTTGTAGAATGAGATGCAGAACCTGTATTGCTTCTCTACTTCCCTCCAATTCTGTGTTCCTTAAGAAATTCCACAAACAACAATTTAAACCCAAAGGAAATAATTCCTTTATTTAACTTAAGTAACACCCAATGTAATACTATTTCTTTGTTTGGTGTTCATTTATGATGGAGAATAGCCCAACTTTTTCTTTAAAAAAAAAAATTCCTGAATTTTGCCAACAATTATTTCTAAGCTATCAGTAGCTTGATTTCTTAATCCCATCTTTTTAAAAAAATCTCTCCAATAAACATAGCTATGTTTTTTGTTTGTTTGCTTTTTAAAGATTTTATTTATTTATTTGACAGACAGAGATCACAAATGGCAGAGAGGCAGACAGAGAGAGAGGGGGAAGCCGGTTCCCTGCTGAGCAGATAGCAGAGATGCGGTGCCCAATCCCAGGACCCTGAGATAATGACCCAAGCCAAGGCAGAAGCTTAACCCACTGAGCCACCCAGGCACCCAAACATAGCTATGTTTTACAATATATAAAACACGCTAAAAACATGTTGATGCAGACCGAGATGTATTGGTAGACTGAGCAGGGAAAGTATGGTAGCACAGAGAGCACTTACTTGCCCAAAACAACCTCACCAGTCCCGACCACATGCAGGTGCATGAGTGAGGACCCATCCCCCACTTCAACTGTAGGCACGTGAATTGCTATCTGAGATGGTTCCATGTTTCAAGACATTGAGAGAAAATATAGTCATTATATCAGACTAAGGATGGGCACAGTTTTCCTGTAAAAGGCCAGAGAGTGACTATTTCAGACTTTGTGAGTCACACAATCTCTGTCACAACTACATGAACAATACAGAAATATACACGAATAGGTGTGTTATAATAAAACTTTATTTATAAGATTAGGCTGCAGGCCAGATATTGTGGCTGTAGTTTGTCAACCGCCATATTAAGGGATTCTGTGTAGCTGGTTTTGTGAGTCAGCCATAGGGTAAATTCAGTCTCAGCAAACATCTATTAAACACCTACTAAATGCACAGGTTTTCAGATAGTGTCATAACTAAGCTTCACAACAGATATGTAATTGATTGGTGCGAAAACTGAAACTGCTTGACTACTAAGTTGCATAGCCAGAGATAAATCCATTCTCCTCCTCCGGGGCTTAAGACCCTGGATTCAAACAACCTGGGTTTGAATCTTGCCTGAGCTATTTTCCAACTGTGCGCTCTATGCAAAGTCACTCAACTTTCGTGAGTCTCAGGGTCTCCTCCACCTCATACAGTGATTACCAGAACTAAGAAATAAAACACAGTGCTTAGAACAGTATCCTGTGCTCAATGCCCATGGCCAGCTTCAAACACAATTCTGTAGACGCTTAAGGTTCCAGAGAGTTCTTTTAACAGTTCCACAGGTATTTGATCCAAACAATTGCTGTTGAAACATTTTACTATTTAAAACACATTAATAAAACAAAACTTATACCCAAGCAGTGTGTACCAAATTTAACCTTTTTTCTTCCTCTTTGTATTAACATTTCCTGTCTGTTAACTTTTTTTGTGCTCAGACATTGAAGCAAAGCTTTTCCTGTTTTGTTTATTTAAAGATTTTGCAGAGAATTCAAGGTAAACTGATAAAGCTAATTATTGCCATTTTTAGCTACTTATCTATGTGAATGACAATTGTCTTGATACTGCAACCAAAATAAAAAAATATGAAATTGGAGGTTGAAGTGGATATGATTCCATCTCTAATTTCATGTTACTCGAAACAATTTCATTATTTCCATCAATGGATTTCCTAACAAGTAAATTTTAAAAATTATTTTAAAAAATCTTTATGCTAAAAATGATTCCCTGTTTTCTCTGTCTCATATGTTGAAGATTTATGCAAATTTTCATTTGGAGCTAAAAAAGACATTCCCCAGCAAAAACATTTAACTAACACATCACTAGACCAGAGTTGTTTCTTTAGATCAAGGCTTAAAATTCCTAGCATAAGAATGATTCTTACATATCTTTTTTTAAAAAATCACTCCCTGATAACCAGAAAAGGGCAAGTGGTCTTCTTCACTCTCTTCGGGGCCCACCGTCATCATAGCACTCTAGTGACCTTAATAAGTATTTCTCCCTCGATCCTCCTGACAATCCTCTGAGTTTGCCAGGAAACTGGTCTTAGTTCAGCTTCAAAAATGAAGAAACCGAATGAGATTTTTGAAAGTATAAATGACTTCCCAAGATCATACTACTAAGCAAGTGTCAGAGTCAAGACTCCAGTCAGGAGACATATGAGTACTGGTCCAGAGTTTTTCCCACCAGTTTTGATACTGAAAAGATCACTGGCACTTGGGAGTGGGGTTTTGGGAGTTCAGAGGTCAACCTTTAGCCATTGCCAAGGCTGATGGACATGCAGGCTGACCAAGCATTATCTCACTCCTTGGTTGTTTTCCTACAGGATGACCAGGCTCACTAAGGATAAAAGAATAGCCCAAGGACTTGAGTATTTTATTTGTCTGGTCTCACTTTCTGCAAGAGTCATTTGACATACCACTTTCCTAAAAGACCCACATACGGGTTCTCAACCTCAGTCCTGATCACAGTCTTCTAGACTTTACAACCCATAGGGGAGAGATGGTATTGTGCATTTATATCTATAGCACAGAGAGGCATCCAATCCACCTCTGTGAATAAATGTAGGACGGAGTCAAGCATCATGCCACGTTCTTCTTTAGACCTCTTTTCTTTTTGTTACCACCCTTTGGGGGCCATTTATGCAGGAATGTTGCAGTAAGCTTCCAAGTGATTTTTGAAATTTTGATCCTATGTCCCCTCACATTTTTTTTCTGCATTATCACCACCAGCATCTCTAGCTCCAAGCTAGAGAAACCAAGCAAGGTTTCTCTAGTGCCTCTTAGAACAACACAAGTTTCTCTTCCCAGGATCCAAGTTTCTCCCCAGTATGCCTTACTAGTATCTGTCAGGCATCCTCTCTACTCCGATCTTGTCATTTCCCAACCCCCTTCCTTCATGTACTGGGCAGGCTTGCTACTGCCTTGTGGCTTTGTCATGCTTGTCTCTTTGCCAGGTTTCTTTTCTCTCCACAAATCCAATCCTAACCTATGATTTCAGACCCAATCCAAACTTCATTTTCCATAAACTCTTCCCTAGTTATTTTAGCCCTTTATAATTTTCATAACACAAATTTTATACTTGATGACACTTATGTTAGTTTATGGGTTAGTCCAATCTCTATGAACACTGTAAACAACTGTATAAATTATACCCACGTTTTCCTACCTCCCCTACTGTAGATACCCACTAAATTAAATGCTTAATAAAATAATTCAGAGATTTAACTAAATCAGCATCAACCCAAAGCACACATAGAAAAAAAAATAAATATTTCTGAGACATGTCCCATAAATGGTCTATGCTTAGCTCAAGATAATTTTCCTCTGTACTTTCAATAAAAGGGAAACCTAGACTTTAATTTTATAGGTTGTTTTTCTTCCTTGGGCATTGCCATTGCTATTGATGTTTCCTAAACAAAATCTGCCACAGAAGCATGTATAAATGCCTAAGAATGAAACATAACCAATATCTAACAACTGACTGCCTTCTAATTGGTTAACCTAAATGAGTGACACACTAACTAGTCAAACTCCTTTCACCTGGGAGGATCTCTATTGATTTCCTTTCATGTTATCTAGAAGATTCGGAAAAGTCTAATGGCATTTCGAAAGATTTCAATGAGTGGGACATGACACTGCCTTTCACATCTACCGACTAGAAGGGAAAACTAAATACAAAAGATTCTTTTGAGTGAGCTTCTCTCTGATTTTTCAACCTATATGTATTTTTTGTAATGAAATATGAATGAAAAGCAAATTTTATTTGTATTTAAGAAACGAAGAGAGAAGTTATAGGTTATTATCGGGGTACATTTTATACCTGTTGCAGAAGATGAAGGTGCATTTTTTTGTCTTGGAGCCAATCTGTAAGTCGTGTTCCTTTAACACAGATGGAAGCCATCCCCGTTGTGGCTGTAGCCTCAGGCAGAGGAGGAAAGTGGGAGAAGGAGGAGCCCGCCATAATGTTTTATCCATTCTGATAGGTCAATATTCTTTTTTTTACCTGACTTTAATGTCTGGCTAATTGGAGAACTAGTAATGGGTTGACTGAGCAGAAGCAAACTGCTGTATTCTGTTCTCTGAACCCAGAGATAATCAAAGACCAGTATTTCATCTCTCAGCTGACCTAACTTTTGAGAGGGAAGTGAACTAGGGATGTGAGATAACTGGATAATTTGAGCATATTTTTTAAAAAAATCAACATGCCTCTTAAAATTGGTCAGACTTAGCTGATAATTTTTGTTCTCTTCACCGGTAACTTGGATTTTTTTTTTTTCTGTATTCTACACTCTTTGGTTGCTGTGGGATTTAATTTATTGGATAAGAGTAAATGACTTAAATATTAATCATATTTGTAAAAAGCACAGAAAGATGGTAAGGCTACACAACCTAGAATTATACCCCAGGGTAGAAATTGACTAGGTTAATTAGGACAGACTTCTAGGAAAAGTTAGATATTTCCTTGAATTCCCAACTGGAAATTGATACTTTTTGCGTTGTTGTTCATTAGTCATTTAAGCCTTAGTCATGTCGACTCAAGACTACCCCATTCTTGGGGCATGAAAGAAAATGATGAGTGCACACATTTGATAGGAAAAAGAGCACTGGACTGGATGGAAGCTGAAATATCTGGGCTCCAGTCCCAGTGCCTCCCTGTGTAGCCTTGGACAAGCATCTTTACCTCTCTGGTCTCCTGTCTAAGGTACACAGAAGAGTTTGAACCGGGGCAGACTTCCAAATGGTCCTCAGTTAGAAGGGGTGGTGGGTAAAAGCAATGTTTGCCTCAGAATGCCCACCGTCTCCTTTTTTATTCTCTGGGATGTTCCCCACCCCGCCATACCCCCAGATCCTCACACGGGTCATTTCTTCCTATCACTTAATTCTCTGCTATAATGCATTCCCTTAAAAGTCCCTTCCAGATAGTTCTCTTTAATGCCTCCTTTCTCAGTTACTTCCTATCCCTTACCCTGCTTTACTTTTCTTCTTGAGGTATTTCACAACTTACAAATACATACATTTTTATGCATTTCCCTTTTTATTAACTGCCTCTTACCTTGGAATATAAGCATTCTGAGAACAGGGATCTTATCCATTTTATGTATGCATAAAACTCTACGTGGTATGTAGTAAGGACTTAGGAAATGAATGAATTAATTAAAGGGATGAATGGGTGAATGGGTCCCCACCTGGCACAGGTGGCAGTATGCTGGAAGGGGGTGGCAGCTGGCACACCCCAAACAGGCCCAGCCAGTTTGCCACAGTCCCCACCACTCCTATTGTGTTCCCAGTGCTGAGTCCATGTGTTCCCAGAGCTGCATTTCTTAGATCCCACTTTTCCCACTGATGTTCCTGCGTGTTCTATGTAGGTATTTCCGTTTATGATATGATACTCCTGGGCTAAGATGTGCTCGGGCCAAAAAAAAAAAAAGAAAAAGAAAAAGTCCGCTGCTAAAAATAATTTGAAAACTCCCAGACAAGAGGACCTTTCAAATCCCTTCCAGTACTAACAGCCAGTGAATTCATGCTTCACGGCCATTCAGATCTGTAAGTATGAAATGCAAGACGTGTGTATTCAACTTCCCTTCATTGCCTCCTTTAAATGCTTTTTTTTTTTTTTCTTTTTTGATTCAATCCCCGCAGGAGCACACCACGTGAGCCCATTAGGAGACCGGCTCCTTCCCACCTGCCACCTCACGCCAGCCAGCAATCTCAGCGTCCCCACTCCACTCTTGCTCATGTAGAGCTATCCAATCCTGAGTGGCAGGACTGGCAAAGACAGCTGTTGGGCTCCCCACACATTTGGAGGAGGGGAAAATATGAGGTAGGTGGCTATATTCTTCTCCTCCTTTTTACGGAAAGAAACAGCTGCGATCTTCTTGTGTAAGAAGGAGTAAACAAAAGCTGGCAGGCCTCAGCCCCACGCAGGAGACAGCAGCGTTCAAATGGATTTTCCCCACCCCCCGGGCGCCATCCCACAACCCATGGCTCCATCCCCCACAGCCCCATCCCCCCACAGCCCAGAGGGGAAGCAAGGTCCTGGCGTGCCCTGTGCACTTGACCACACCCGTCCAAATGTGCGATTCGACCGAAGGAAACCAGTGCGATGCACGTCCTCGACCTCATTCAGCAGTCCCTTACTGGTTTTCACGAGTGGCATTGTCAAGTCGCAGGGAGGGCTGCGTGCACCCGGCCAAAACGCAGTTCCTCTGGGAGAAGCAGCATCCTTAGGTTCAAGGGTGAGCAGGCAGGCAGGAGTCTCTGTGCATGTGCACAGACTGGCTAACGAAGAAGTAGATCTCCCTGTGTTAAGAAAGTCAAGGTATGTTTAGGGGTACTCTCTGATTCAATGGTGGCTGGCTCATTCCTATTGTTTGCCCTTCGCTTTTGTTTGCTGATACAGAAAACAGTGTGTTCATTTATTCCTTTTCCCGCCCCCTTCCCTCTTAACGGCCAGGACCATCTGTCCCTCTGAAACTGTCTTTGGTTGCACAGTTTTGAATCCAGGGGACAATCCACGTGAAGAAGTGATTGTCCCTTCATGTTTTCTCGGAAGGGATTACATTTTTTTAAAAAACACCCTTTGTTTTTGTTCTTTGCACGTTCTCCAGTTGAAATACCGCACTCATTGAACTGCCAGGAATAAAGCCTGGGAGCGGACACTGGGCTGGTGTGACGTCAATTTGTTAAGCAAGGGCACTGTTCCCTAAATATGCTGGAATTGAGTGCATTCTTTATTAAGAAAAGTGGGGGGATGGCTCTTTGGATGCTTGACATAGTTATCTTTCAACCTCTTCTGCTCCATTTAAAACTAAGATTCTTTGTCTTCGTTGGTGTCTGTCATTTAAGACCATGTGGTTGGCAAGTTAATGCACTGAAGAATGAAAAAAAAAATCTTTTGTGTCCTGACCTTCATGAATTCAATAACTCAAGATGGCCACACACCTATGAGTCTGAATCAAAGATATTCACAGATCCAGTAAGAGATAAAGAAGGAATTTGTCTACAGGATTCTTTTATCCTGGAGGTGCTTCATGTCACCCAGTTGTGTGGCTGTTTTTTTTACAAAGCCATTGCCCCTTTAGGAAGTATTGATTTAGTCTGGTTAAACATGTCAAGTGAGAGGAAATGATCAATGAATCACTGCTTCAAAACATGGAATCTGCTGATTTTTGTAATCTCGAAGAGGCTGATGCAGGAGCTGGGGGGAAGAAGTGAAAATTCCAAATGGTTCCTTCATCTTTTTTTTTTTCCATGTCCATAAATGAGAACACAAGTTCAAGAACACTGTTTCCTAGGTCTCTTCCTCTGCCTGTCTACGCTATCATCACTTTTTGTTGCTGCTGTTGTGTGCGACCTAAAGGAGCATGAGATGACCTTCATCAAATATCTGGGTTTTCAATGTAATTCGTATCTTCTAAGCAAATTGGATTAGGCCAGTAATGACTCACTGCCCTGTGGTCTGGGGAAACGTTATCAGCAAAAGCATCTACCTCGGCACAAAACAAACTCAGACCATCTCCTATGGGCCCATCTTTCCCCCATCTCCTGGATTCTGGTAGCCTGTCCTGAGCCAAAGATCTCTTTAGGGACACCTGGGTGGCTCAGTTGGTTAAGTGTCCGCCTTCGGCTCAGGCCATGATCTCAGGACCCTAGGACAGAGCCCTGAATCAGGGCTCACTACTCAGCAGGGAGTCTGGCTCTCCCTCTCCTTGCCACTCCCCCCAACTTGTGATTTCTAATTCTCTCTCTCTCTCTTTCTCTCTGTCAAATAAATAATATTTTTCAAAATAAAAGAAAATAAAATAATATTTTTCAAAATAAAATAAAATAAAATCACTCTGTGCCAGACTACTTTGTGACATTTAGGAAATGGCTGAAGTCCTTACAAATCCCAGATAGATCTGGAGGAAAACCACTTTGAATCAAGGATTTCCAGGATCTCTAAAATTCAATCAGCAGTATTTCTTAAAATTAATGAAAGTCAGCATATAACAGGTTCAGCAGGGATCAGCTCAAGGGGAATTTTTGGATAAGTTTCCAGAGGTACTGACCACAAGACCACTTCTGCTGCAAAATTTCTCTGAGGTGGGGGTGTCTGCAAAGACATTGTTTCTAATTATCTTTTAATCAGAAGAAGAGCCAGCCAGCAATTTGATAAGTGTATCCTATGTGCCAGAAACCATGCGTCTATGTGATGTCTCTAAAACTCACAAGTATGCCAGGTAGGAAGTCACCACATTGTATTTTTCAGATCAGGAACCTGAGCCCTAAGAATGGAAGGTAGCATGGCCCTAGGCCACACTAGTCCTAGGTACTGTCTTTTCAGAAAAAAGCATAGATGATCCAAAAGAACCATCTTTACAAAGAAGCCTTATAGACTCAGAATGCCAATTTCTTCCACAGTGGAATGCATTCCTGATAATGAGGGAATTTGGAGAGCTCGATTAATTCCTTGCTACATCCTAGGATACTATTTACATGTTCTTAAGAGGGTCATTCTTTTTGTATACCGAATACTTATATGAAAAGATCATCACCTTATTCCATGTGCTAATTTGTAGGGAGAAGTTTATGTATTTGGGGAATTTAATTCATTCTGCATTTTATCCAGGAAATGAAAGCCAGATGTTTTTTTGGACATTTGTTACTTGCTTTAAGTAAAAGCTAAGGTTAAGATAAGAGATACATTGATTGGCCATTGCATCTTCCTCTGAAGAAAGTGAAAATTTTCATATCCTACCTTACCATACCTTCGGGACAGACTCTAATAAAAAGAAAACATTTAAAAATTCCTTGTATTTGTAGATGGCAGGGGTTGGGAAGGTGCATTCAACTAGATTAACAGAGCTCTCAATTAATCTAAATTCAAAGCAAAGGGCCTGTGGAGTGTCAGGGACCTCGAGCAAAAGCACTTTGGAGGAGAGTTCACTGCCAAGTTCACAGAGAGGTCACGGTCCTCCTGCACTCTCGAGGCCAGATCCTCGGATTTCATTTCAGGCAGCAACACTCCAACCGTAAGAGGAGCTCACTGAGCATGGTCCACGTGTGTCTGCTGGCTCGCCCGCCTGTCTGGCATCTCTGCCTCTCCTCTTCCGCACTCCCCAGCACGACCTCCAAATGGAATGAGCTGTCCTTCCAAATATCACCCTAACGCATGCAACAGCTGGAGGCAAGAGCGAAGTAGACTGAGCTCATGCAAAGGGAATTAGCATTGAGTTTTCTTTTTTTCTTTTTCTTCTTCTTCTTCTTTTTTTTTAAATCACCAAAAGATGTGTGGAAAATTCATCTTAAAAACGTTCTTAAAAATTTCATTCATAAGGGTTGTTGAACTTCTCGGAGAGTTTTAGCTTAGCAGATTTTTTTGGAAAGGATGCATAGCTAATCATTTCTCCTTCTCCCTATCCCTGAGCTTGGGGAGGATTAGAGCATCTAGCAAAAAAAGAAAGCTCACCTAGCTACCCTCTTTTTCCTTAGCAAGTCTAAGGAGCTGCACCACCATGCTCCGTGAGTTTCTCTGGAAGAACAGACAGCCGCCATATTTGCAGAACTGGCCCACGTTTTGAAGACACAGGTTTTCTCCCTTTATTTGTCCTTGAAACTGGCTTCACTCTGATTTATAAGTCAAAGAAGTGATCCGGTGTACATTTAGGGAAGCACCTCAAAATCTGTTTGGCTCTGTACAAATCAAGGATATTCCCCGCCTTCTTCACATAGTTTGATTATGACTTAGGGGACTTGGCATGAACTCAGATAAATGACTGAGACATGGTGACTTTATGCAGAACAATTTATACCACACTATCATTTTCTACTTTTTTATTTGTTTGTTGTTTTGTTTATGGGGGCGTTTTGGTGGTTCGGTCAGGGGAGTCCCAAATGCATAGGGTATCATGTCAACAAGATACATGACAAACACTGATCCTGACAGAGAGTTGTTTCATGAATTAAGATCAGCTTGGGGAGAAGCGGCTAATATGTGCTGTTGAGGTGGTCTTCTGTCCTACACTGAGTAGAGACCACAAAACTAAGAAGGACATTGGATGACAGGATCAGGATTCAGTAATTTCTTAGGAGCCTGGCATGTGGGCCAAACCCAATATGTTAACATTTGGCAATACATGTAATTATGAAATTCTGCATTTAAATAAAAACAAAAAATAATATCACCTGGAGGTAAGATTGGGCAAGTTAAATACTGGTTAAAAATATTTTGGAGGTGTGCCTTAGTGGCACAGTCAGTGAAGCACCCAACTCTTGGTTTCTGCTCAGGTTGAGATCTCAGGGTGCTGGGATCAAGTCCCCCATTGGTCTCCACGCTCAGCACAGAGTCAGCTTGAGATTCTCTCTCCCTTCCTCTCTGCTCCTTTCTCTCATTCTCTCTCTCTCTCTCTCTAATAAATAAGTACATATTTTAAAAATTATTTTGGAGATTTTTATTGTCCATCCTTAATTATGATGTAAACTCCAAAATGTCCCAAATAATCTTAATCCGAATTAATAAAAATTACAGCTATCATTTATTGAGCACCTAGTATGTCTAAGATAACAAACTCACAATGATAAGATAACTATTCCTTTTTATTCCAGAGGACAAAATGGAGGAGGTTAAGTAACCACCACCAGGACAAAATGGCTAGCAAATAGCAAGTCCAAGACTTCAGTCAAAATTGGATGCCCTAAATGAAAATAAATTTCCAATAACCAAGACACAGGCTATTCAAATCACATATAAAGAATGTTATTCATCTTAAGGAAAGAAAATTAAATAAAAACTCTAAAGGTGTCTATAGAAAGATGAACAGGATACCAAGGAAGTCTGGAAGACACACAATAAAAGGAAAAATTATAAACATATAACATGGAAAATTAAAGATTTGGAGGGATATGGGAGATATTTTTGGGTACTGAAGACCTAGAATCAACTGAAAACTATAGGCAAACAGATTTTAACCCCCAATAAACTTTCCAGAAAGTTTCCTTACAAACAGGGGAAGAGAAAGCTCTGAAATGGACTGAGTTTATTCATTCACTAGAAATATTCAAGCAGATCTGCTCAGCCATATACTAGGATTGTTCCTGGGTGAAATTCTGCCTTTGGGGATGTTTGCCCTACTCGAGGTATTCTTGATCCATGGGTGAACTTCATGAAGTCTTTGGATGCCTGTAAAGTATATGCAAAAAATGTGTGTGTGTACACACACACACACACACACACGTATATCCCCCCGGTCCCCAACCCCGGGGAAATGGTACATATACTTCTTTAGATCCTCAAAGCAATTTTATAAAACCTATGAACCAGTAAACAGAATCCCTTCCAATTATGCAATTCTGTAATTCTTGTTTGTAAAACTAGTGCTCACCTTCAAGAGGTGCACCCAACAGAATTTGTGATCGATTTAATGTTAGGGACAAAAGAGAATGAACAATTGAGGAAAAGTCCAGTGTTTTGAGCCTAGTAACTGAGAAGCTATTGATACCACTGAGAGATAAAGAAAATGGAGGAGAAGCAAGAAGTCCATTATCAGTGGAAGATAATTAAGTAGAAATAAATGGACAAACTGAAGCCTGTCTAAGATTCCGGGACTGAGTGTTCTGAGTGTGTAATCCAAATATTCTTTTACATCATGGCAGAAAAATGCTGAAATCTTGAGATGTATAAATAGAGAAAAAGCCACTTGAAATTTAGAACCATGAAATGTTGTAACTCTAACTGGCCTACAGATCACTTACCTCAACCCCCTAATGTTACAACTGAAGAAACCACATCTCAGAAAAGCTAAGAAGCATTGCCCTCTACCCTGGTACTCTGGTTGCCAACCCAAGTCTCTGTCTACAAATTTAAGGGAAAAAAGTCCAGATTTCTAAAACATTCACATTTGAAAGAAAGATACCACTTAAATTTTCCAGGGGTGGGGAGAGGGGGGAACAGTCTTAAGTATATATAATACACAAAGATCCACTTTGTTATGGTATAAGGCAAGACCATAACCCTGCCCCTTTAGAGTTTTAAGTATGAATTCCACTCTTCAGCCTGTTCTGGGGTGTTTTCACAGTATTTTTAACCTTGGTCTTCATAGTCTGATTTACGGAAAATTACACAGATTCTTAAACTATAAGGAGCAAAGAAGCCCATGACTGTGTTATTTAGAATTGGCGCACAAATCTTTCGGTTTCCTTTTACATGTTGTCTTGCCAAGTTCTAAGATCAGAGTGAGACTAGCCCTATGAGTGCTCATGCCTCCAATGATCTTTCACACCATCGCTGTCGCTCACATGGAAAGATTCTTTCTAAGCCACATAAGGTTTTCCCAGGTCCGGTTCTGAGTCAGCAGGTCTTTAGTAGATGTATAAACTTTTCCATGGCTTCTTCCCCCTCCCCACCCCAGACAAGGTCAAGGTAGGGTTGAAACAAGAAAAATTTGGAACTATTCCCATTTGAGACTTATTTCCTGAGAAAACAAACTGTTTTTCATAATCTGAAAGTTTATGGAATTTTGACATGCAAGTTACATGCGTGTGTGTGTGTGTGTGTGTATGTTCGTTTTTTGAGGAACTCCGATTAAATAAAATTTTGTTTGGGGAGTTGCTGGAATGACTCGGGTGTCAACTGCTATAACTTTAACTTTAAATATTAAACCCAAACACAGCTTCCATGTTCCAATTCATACTGAAGCTTTATAATATATGGCTTTGGAAGAGAGGGATAACGATCTCTTGGGAGAGGCAAGATCCAATTAAAATTCAGTTTGCTGTCTTTAGGAAAGACATAAGCGGTTATATATCCTTTGAGAGGGTCTTAGGAAATACACACCTGAGCTTTAAATGGCTACTCACTTGACTGCGAAGTTGAATTTCAATTCATCTGGGAGTCAGAGCCCAAGAAAGAATTCAAATAACAACACTCTGATATTTCCTGGTGTGTTACCAGGGAGAAAAAAGCTCCTGGAAAATGAATGCCTTACACATTTGTAGATATTACCAACCACTTATAAAAACAAGACCATTGTTATGCGTAAAAGTCATTCCTTTTAGGGGAAACCGAAGAGTGAATTGAAATGTGGCTGACATTTCTACCACGAGATAAAAATGTGTGTGTGTTTTTTTTTTTTTTTAAATATCGTGTTTAAGTTCTCTTAGTTAAACAAAGAAAAAAAAAAAAAAAAAACCTCTATAACCCAGTATTCATAAGCAATTCCAGACACTTCACCCATAAGATAATTCACAGGAAGACATTACACTTCTAAACACAAAAGCTATTAGCAGGTTTTTCTAATTCTCTTTTAGTTCAGTAAGGGGATTATTGGCTGTATTTCACAATCCCATATATTTTTTTTAAAAAAAAAGACAAAATATACAATAGATTGAACAGAAAACATACAAATGATTGCTATTTCATTCATTAGATGACTGCTAAGATGAAACACTCCAACAATGTACACCAGCTTCCCTGCCCCAGCTTTGTTTCCTTCCTTCTTGTTTACAAGGGTCTCATGTATTTTTTAAAATACAAAAAAGAAAAGCCCTGATATTGCCTCAGATCTACCCCATCTCACTGCCCCACTTCAAATTCGGATTGACTATAACTGTTTCTATTGGAGACCATAAACTGATGAAATAAGACCAGTGGATTTATCATATATCCACATTAAATACTAAGTGACATTGTACCAGGGGTGTTTTAGTTACAAGCCCATTTATTTCTTAAATGAATTTGCTGAACAGCGGTCTTAGTTAGAACAATGCAAGTTGATAGAATAAATAAGCCCCTAAATGTCAGTGTTCAAATTTTAATATCATCAAGGTTTCATTATCATTGACAGAAACAATGCAGTGGGAGTGATTCCTGTGATTTAGGGAGTCAGAATCCCTCATCTCCTGCCCCCACCATTTTCTGGAGCCTCAGAGCCCTCTGCATTTACGAGAGAAGGAAAAAGCAGCTTGAGAGACTCCCCCTTTTTAACCCCCTTCTGCTCACATGCTATTGGAATGAGAAAATCACATCGCCACACCTAGATACAAGATGATTGAGAAATGAATCTCACAACAGGGCAGCTGCCTTCCACTGACAACTTCACACTCCGGAAGAGATTAGCCGCAACACCTCGGATGAGATCCTGTGCTGGTCATTGTGGAATGTTTCAAACTAAACTGAGCTGGCATCTTGTCTTTCCGTGGCCTGCACTTGAGCAAATTTTCCAAGTGTCCTACTTCCTGATCAGTAATAATAGTTAATCTATAGTAAAAGCTTGATGTATATCAAGCTCGTTATGGATTCAGAGGGTGTGTAGGTGGTAACTACAGGACTCAAACCCTGCTGTGTAAATATCCATACCCGCATTCCTACCTTCTACATTCTTCTAATCAAGGACTACCACAACACCAGACAATGAAATTATGTGTGTTATACTAAACAGAACCCCAGTGTAAACTGCTGGGGTAACTACAGGTCATAAATGAGGGCCAGTTCCAACTCATAAGAAGCTGTATTCCAAAACACAATCATCTCTAAGAGAAAGATTTTGTAAAATATGCAGTGTCAATACTAAAATATTGATTAATCATTTAAAAAGAAAAGCTGATTCCATTGAAAAGGACATGCTGATTTATGTGAGTAGGTAGGTGTATAGCATTAGTGTGGGAAAAAACTATGTAAGAAAGTACTCACAAGAGAGAGCAAGATGCCCACAGCAGGGCACCCCCCCACTTTACCCAGGATGTTCTACCATATCCTCTCTGCATGTCTACCTCTAACTTGCAAACTGTCTGGATTCACATGTCCCATTGCCAGTTTGACAGCTTTTCCTCCCGCAAAAATTAAGAAAAGATTTCTCTGATTCTTGTTTCTTATTGTAATTCTCCCATGTTTTAGAGGCAGGCTTTTAAGAAAAAGAATTCCGGGTATAGAACAGTCCTTGAGGGGCGCTTGGGTGGCTCAGTGGATTAAACCGCTGCCTTCGGCTCAGGTCATGATCTCTGGGTCCTGGAATGGAGCCCAGCATCTGCCTCAGCATCCCTGCTGAGTGGAGAGCCTGCTTCCCCCTCTTTCTCTGCCTGACTCTCTGCCTACTTGTGATCTCTCTCTGTGTCAAATAAATAAATAAAATCTTAAAAAAAAAAAAAAAAACAGTCCTTGACTTGGAGCAGAAAAGGAGTGTCTTCTAGCCACGGATATAGTTCATATGCATAAATAACTTGTATACGAGTTAAAATTGAGGATAAATCACCTCTAAAATGTGTGGATGACATTCTATCATGGGAGAGAGATTACATGCAGTTTTGTAAAGGAAGTGAACTTTCAGCTAAGGCTTTTAGCAACATGTAAAATTAATTGAGTTGACCAAGTGTAGAGAAAATAGGAAATTGCCATTTGGAAGCATATGATCTACTCAGTTAGTCAACCAACAAATACGTTGAGTGCAGGGTAGGGTATAAAGTATGGAGGGAAGAGGGGGCCATGAAATATGCAAGATGGCTTCTACCCTCACTGAGGTCAGCAACTAAGAGCAAGATGGAAGAGAAAGGACAACTGGCATGGATGGAGCCCCCATGTGTGCCTGGCAACGTGCTAAGTGCATCAGCTGGATTATCTCATCTGGTGTTAATGGACGTGGAGCACTTAGCCAGGTGCCTGGCACAGAAAGAGTGTGCAGTAGTGGCATCTGTGCTTTAAATGCCAATTTTATGTGGGAGTTATTATTATCTCTGCTTTCAAAATATTGAAAGTAAGACATCATGAGCTTAGCAGACCTAATCAAAGCCCCTTAGCTGGAGAAATTAGGTGGAAAGTTCAGTAACAAAGAGAGTATTCCTGGAAGAAGATAGCCTGAGCACCCACCCTGCCACTCCTTCTACTCCCCCCATTCTAATTCTAATCAACTTCCACCTTAAACAGAGCATCTTTGGGTTAGGATGTTAGATAGGGCATGGAGGATGCATGCCAGACCTCCCATTTCTGGGGGTCCAGCTGGAGCAAGTTGGTGATGAGATGATTTCCATACACCAGTAATGATGAACTAGGGGAAAGAGTCAGAGCACCAAGCTTCCTGAGAGAGTGCAGCCTGGGAGGGAAGGGTCTATGAAGCTTTAGAGTGTAGTGCACCAGCTTGGGGGATGATCCTGGGGTCACCTGCTGGTCTCCTTGGCTTTGGAGAAGTTTGATGGAGCCAGGCAGATGCGCTCTGGTCTCTCTGCCTTTGAGACTAGCCAGCCACCTTGCCACTTTGTGGGGAAATGGCTTCCTTTTACAAATTTGCCAGTTAGGGATTGCTCGATCTCCTTCCATTCCTACAACTCAGGGTTCCTCAATGCTAACCCAGACAACTAGAACCAGGGGTCAAAAGTAAAAATAATGAACACCCCAAGGGGATGCAGGAGTCAGATTAAGGAATAACAATCTGCACACCAAGAAGAATATTCTTCTGCTAAAATAGAATGGCCAGAGGAGACAGAGAACAACATCAACAGAGTAGAAAACTCAATTACAGAGATGAAAAATAGCAATAAAATCACTTTCCATAATTTTTATATTTAAAAATGTAACTCTGTTAAGGTCAGGGTGGTCCCAGATAAGGCAGACTCAGTAACATTTGAAACTTAAAGTGACAAATGCAAATGAGTAGTTCTGAGTCTCAAAATTAGCTGATCATTGGACTCAATTGGGATGCCTGTTAAAGACACAGATTTTTCAACTTAGTCCCAAGTTTGAAACTCCAGAAGTAGAACCAAAGAAGTGGCCTTTCTGTTTGAAGTGGGCAGTGGGTTTAATTGGTGAGTACTGGTTACAGGGACCCTTGAGGGTAGAGGCAAATATTGAATGAGGTAGATCCCTAGATCTGCAGGGGCTGTGAAGGGCAGGTCATATTTAGAAATAATGGCTGATGAATATAAAACAAAGATTGATGAATGTTTCATTTGCATGATATCAATGTTTCACAGGGAGTAGTCACAAACACGTCACAACTGTATATCAAATATCAAGTCTAAAACTTCCTTATGTTTAAATCTAGCCTTAAATAATGTGAAACAGATCACATAAGTAGGAAGGTTAAGCCCTGCACTTTTTCAAAGTTTTAAAAACCTGGGTTCATCTAGTGCACGTTTCCCTCACTCTGTGTGGGTGGGTGTCTTTAATAATTGTAAACAGGCAAGTTAAATTTTGCAGGCTTACTTTTTTAACCACTGACAATGACAATGCTCCATTTGTCTTCCAATGTTCCATTTCGAAAAGGATGGATCACCGTTTTGGCAAGGTATGAAGGAACAACAATAGGGATAAATGGAGTGCTTGGAAGACAGATGTGTGGTGGTGTGTCCAATTTGATAGAATCACCCTTGCATATTTCTCTCCTACATTTCTTGAACTACACCCACTAAGGGAGACCACTAAGAAGCCAAGTAGTTCTTGGCTTTTTTTTTTTTTTTCCTTTAAAAAGACTTCTTCCAGAGTCACTGGTGTAATCAAATGATTCCTGGATCAAGAAAGATGGTTTCTGATAACTTCCAGCAGGTTGGTCCCTTGTAACTGATTTTTTTTTTCCAGGAGGTGTGATGGATTGGAACTAATGGATTCAAAAAATTTCACCACCACTTATTTACTAAAAGCAGCCAAGCTCCACAAGACTGACCTTGCTGCCTTTGTGAGACTCACAGCGTGACTACTTCTCCAAGAGCAACAAACCCAACACTTCCCTGCATCAGAATCACAGAACACCAGCCTCAAGAAATACTCTGCAACAAATAAGAAGCATTCTGTTATCAAATTTGGGACAAGAAGCACACACACACTGTCACCTCTCAGAGGACCTCGGGATACATTAGCACATGTGAGCTTCTGAGGGCCTCACAGTAGGAAAAACAAGAAACAAAAAACAAAAAATGTATAACTCTCTTTCACTCAGAATTTCTGAAATGTATTTAACCACTTATTTTAGTTCACTAAAGCTGCCTTTGGAAAGTACCACAAACTGTGTGATTTAAAGAACAGAAATTTACTACCTCACAGTTCTGGAGGCCAGAAGTCCAACAAGAAGGTGTATTTAGTTTCCTCTCAGGGTTTCGAGGGGTTCTGTTCCAAGCTCTCTCCTTGGCTTGAAGATGGCTGTCTTCATGTTCACGAGGTATTCTTCCTATGTATCCATGTCTGAATTACCCCTTCTTGCAAGGACCCTCGTCATTTTGGATTAGGGCCCATCTAAACTTGATTACCTCTGTAATGACCCCATCTCCACACAGGTCACATTCTGAGGTGCTGAGAGTTAGGACTCACATATGAACTTGGGAGGGGTAAGGACACTCTTCAACCTATCACACCACTGAACCCCTTTTGCAAATGTCATCTATGAACAGTGGGCAGCACCCATTTGGGAAAATGTAACCATGACCTCACTGGTTACCGTGCTTGTCCTTAGTAGTTCCCAAGTGCCATTTGCAGAACAAACACAGAATCATGGGGGGGTGGGGGGAGAGGAATGCACTTTTAAAAAATTGTAGATTCTTGAGTCTCACCTCCAGAGATTGAAATCCACTAGATCTAGAGAGGAACTCAGGCACTTGGAATTGTGAAACCTGCCCAGGCTCAGACATATAACCAGATTGGAGTTCTACAGCCATTTAACACTTCTATGTTATTTTTAGACTTGATTTGGGCCAGAAATCTCAGAATAGCTGCCTAAGAATTGTGCTTTCTTTTAAAATAGTGTGAACATGGGATTATTTCCTTATCTCTGTTTTTATCACATCTTGTAGCTGCCTCCATCCTTGATATAAACTACATAATGTGCATAGAGACCCTGCCTTATTCACCTTTTCTTTCTCTGTGCCTACCAGAGAACCAGCAGATAATGAGAACCCAGTAAGCATGGATTAAATGAATCAGTACCCAAAGCATTGCATGCAAACATGTACAATTATTGTATTATCTAAAAAAAAAAAAAAAAGGTCCTTGATATTGACATATCTTTAGCCTTGGGAGATTTCACCCACACCTAAGATTTTAGAACATAACCCAGGCAAACCTTCCTCACTTCCCCCTTTCTACTCCAACCTGAACAGACTTGAGTCTTGTGTTTTTAGGACATGTTTGTTTTCAGAAGACTTTATACTCTTTTCTAGACTCGAGAATTTTTGTCCATGCTATGTTGAGATTCTTCTCACTGCTCTCTTCCTCCACCCTACCCCCCAATTGCCACCACTCTTGCTAAACTAAAGTTTGTTTCCCCTGTCAGATCTGGAGTGGTGGTCCTCTTAAACATTTCCAAACAATGCTTCGGTTTTCTTTGGAGAAACTTATCACACTTGTAAAAATTACTTCAAAGGCTGCTCTCCATGCCAGACTCTAAGCTACTTATGAGTAGGCTTCACACTCATTGTGTTCATTTTTGAAAGTACAGAAACTTGTACAAAATAGGAATTCAAAGATTGATTGAGGGATGATGTACTCTAAGACGCTAACATGCTTTTCTCTACCATGGAACAGGGAGCTTCTCTAGAACAGGGACTAAGTTTAATTCATTTTTCTATTTTGGACACCTGGCAAAATGCCTGGAAGACAGAATGTTTTCATTAAATTTCCTTAAAATTGTTAAGGTTTTTTTTTATTTGTGTCTTTGTTTACTTTTGCCTAGATGAAAGCCTGGGAGGGAAAATTTAGGACAAGGGTAGATGTTGGTGAAAATACAAAAATAGAGTTGTTCTTTCTTGTCCTTAAAGCTCAGACTTAAAATATCTTTAAAATAAAAATAAACCGGAATAACAGGGAATATTTACTGGAATCAAGGCACGCCAGACAGCTGATACGATTCTAAGGAAACAAAAGGTAACAGTAAATGAAAGAAGAGTTTCAAAGTCAGTTTTTAGATTGCCAAGATCATTTCACATATAGATCTTGGCAGTTATCTTCTTAGGGAGAAACTGGAGTATTTATCGGCTGGGGATTCCACCAGTTCACTGTTTTTAAAGGCAAAGGAGATGTGCACAACCATGACACATGGGGACCATGGCCATGACCAGACTTCAGGTCACAGAAGTGATCAGAACTAAAGGTATTATCTACTTCTTTACTGGAAAATGCAGCTCAGCTTCCTAACGCTTGTGACATTCTGTGTGTGCAATTACAGGGATCAAGATCTTTCTTCCCATAATACTAAAAATTAGCTTCCTGGTCACTTGCTGTCTGTCTTTCTAAGGCAACTGTGGAAAATAAGGGGGATGGGTACCTGTTTCCTAGGGAAGGTGGAAATGGGTCTTTCCATGAAATAAAAGAGAAATTTCTCTTTCCAATATCTCCAGTGTAGAGAACTGTTCATAAGAGACTGAAGAAATCTTGCACTGGAAGAAATGGCCTTCTCAGAAGGAAAGAGATTGTGATTCCATTTACTTTCTTATGAAATGGACTTTCAACATCGTTAATGGATTGGGATGATAGCAACTGAGGTCTCTTGACAGTAAGAGGAACTAAAAAAGGGGCTCCCTGCTAGGGAAATGAAGTCTGACTTTCAGGACTGGAAGTTTGTGGCACAGAGAGGCTAAAAACAGGAATATCGCCTGGTATAAACATGGCAGCATTAGGAAAATGGCCTGAATAACTACCAAGGTGCAACCCCAGCAAGACAACCAGCACAGCAATAGATTCATGTTCTCAGGTTTTCCACTGAGATATTGGGAAACCCACAGCACATCTCCAGTGGGTCAGAATCTCCTGTGCTCGGCCACCTGAAGTCTCAAAGCAGCACTGGCTTAGCCTTTGTTCTAGATTGCTTCCTGGAATGCTGGGCCAACACAAAGAGAAGGGGAAAGTCCCGAAGGAAAGAAAAGCAAAGGTTTTGTGATCAGTTTAAATATTTTTTCTAAATGTTAGCTATATATATATATATATATATATATATATATATATATTTCAGGCTGATGAATGGACTATTTTGACCATCATGGCAAAGAATGAATTATTGGAGTTATAATACTTTCTTATTGCTGCCTTAACAAATTACCACAAACATAGCAGCTGAAAACAACACAGATTTATTATTCTATAGTTCTAGAGGTTAGAAGTCCAAAATGAATCTTACTAGCCTAAAATTAAGGTGTTGTTGAAGCTGCATTATTTCTGAAGACTCTAAGGGAGAATCCATTTTGTTGTTTTTGTCAACTTTTAGAGACTGTTGACATTCTTTGTCTGCTGGCCTCTTTCTCCATCTTCACAATAGCAGTGTAGCATCTCCAAAATCTCCCTCTTCCCTTCTCCTTGTTTCCAGAGTTATGTTTTCTTCTCTTTTTAATCTGATCCTACTGCCTCCTTCTCATAAGGACCCTGTGATTTCACTGAACCCACACAGAAAACCAAGAGAGTATACCCATCTCAAGATCTGTACTCTTAATCACATCTGTAATGTCCCTTTTGCTGTGTAAGGTAATATATTTATGGATTCAAGGACTCGGTAGGTGTAGGGATCTTCAATGTGATGGGGTGGGAGTTGGGGTAGGAGGGACATTATTCACTGTATCATATTCACCCTTCATTGTCTTAACAATGAATGACTGGTCAGCACCTATAATCACCTTAACAGACATCAGGCCTTTTTAACAGCACAGTCACTGGGCAAGACAAAGAATAGGGAGCAAGGCTGAACATGAAGTAACATAAGTTCAATGGACAAGACCTGGTGCTTCAGGTTCTGGTTTGGTTGGATGGCATGGGTATCAGTGCCATTAAGTGAAGTCAGAAATCCATGAGACGACTTCAGAAAAAATATGTGTTTGTAGATATTTTCAGTTTGAGATAGAGTATCACATAAATTAATCCAATACCAGATTCAAATCCTTATAACATATGACCATGTGTTCTATTTTAGAAGGGTTTGGCATATGTACTGTTATATATTAGAGGCTAGTATAGTTCAAAGATTTATTATGATTTTTAAGATACTGCAATGTAGATAACTTACAAGTCAATTCACTCCTCATCTGTCTTGATCTCACACCTACCAAGATGCAGAAGCAACTTTTCACCCATTTTTTTTTGAAGATTTTATTTATTTATTTGACAGACAGAGATCACAGTAGACAGAGAGGCAGACAGAGAGAGAGAGGAGGAAGCAGGCTCCCCGCTGAGCAGAGAGCCCAATGCAAGGCTCAATCCCAGGACCCTGGGACCATGACCTGAGCTGAAAGCAGAGGCTTTAACCCACTGAGCCACCCAAGTGCCCCTTTTGAAGCTAATTTTGAATTCATAATTTTATATTCTCTAAAAGGGGCCTCCAGATTCTATAAGATTTAAGATTTACAAAATCTGTCTATGCTGCCTAAATGGATTTATAAAAGCATCAAAGATGGACTCTCCCATGAGGATTTTTCATACAGGGCTCCTACATACTATTTTTGCATATAGTTATGTATAATTAATTCTCCTGCACCTGTACCATGTTGGCCAAAGTTATCCATGTCCAGCTCATTTTTATGTCCCTGGTGCCCAGAACGTTACCAGGTGTTCAGTCAGAATTTTATAAAACTGTATTGATGTATTAGATAAAGGGTAGATTCAAATTAATTCTTACGCATGATTTGATCTAATGGATAAATTAGGGACTGGCATCAGCATTAGCTGTGTAATTGCATTCACCATAACATTCATAGAAGAAATAATATTCGAGGAGCATTGTTAAGGTTGAAAACAAGATTTCTCAGTAAACCCACATCTGTCCTTTTTCCATGCTGTGAGACACTTCGGGAAGGTTTTCAACATTTGGTTGCCCAGCTGCCCTGCCAGTGACCAGAAGGACAATGTCTGTGTTTCTGACAACAGTTCAACCCAGGGTCTCTAGTTCAGCTTTATCAATAAATATCAAGGTTTACCATTACTAACATTTTGATCTCCTATTTGCTTGTTATATGTCTATTTTTCATAATTTGTAGGAGGGAGGGCCATGGTTGGTTATCATCCTTAAACCAAAACAATTCCTTCTGAAACACTGGATGCTATGACCTTGTGTTTGTTATCCTAGGTCAGAAATTCCTGCTCTGAGAGTTCTAGAGAAAGATTTGCCCATATTTGAACAGATTTTGGTGGGGGGAGGGGACCTCTAAGGTAAAGAGGTGGCTTCTGACTAGCAGAGAAATGAACAAGAAAAACCAAAAAAAAAAAAAAAAAAGTCTCCAAAATTCAGGCCAAAGAAAATAAAGAAAAGGATGAAGGAGTAGCCCAGAGGGGTTAGGCAATGGAAAACTCCAGAAGGATTAGTGGGAGGACAGAACAGAACTAAGGGCCTGAAGAATCATGGGAGAAAGAATTTTTAAAAAGCAGAGAAAAGATTCTAGCGCCCTGAGGAATGTCCATGCCCCAGGGTAAGGAGAGAAGGAAGAGGAACAGAGCAAGTCAAATGAAAGAAAAGGGTAGAAAAATGAGAAGGAGGGTTTGAAGGTTTGTGCACCGCTGCGGGTGGGCGGGTGGGCAACACACATTTATTTGTCATGTTAATGTTTACTGTTAATGTTTTTCATCTAATTCCTTTAAAATTTTTAGTTAGGACTTCTTTAACTTTAAAACAGGATCATTAGCTGGGAGTTAGTACAAATCAAACACAAAACCATTGCAAACAAGTTGGAGTTCTCATAACCCTAATCAGAAAGGCCTGTGTTGTGTTTCTAAATCCTGTCCCAAGGGTCTATGAGAAGTGTGTAATGACAGTGTTTCCATAAGAGCCTGATTTCATTCAATCACCGCTCAGATCAAATGTGGGGGAAATTTAAAAAAAAAAAAAAAAAAAAGGCTGTTTTCAAATTCAAGTCCCTCTTTGAAATTTAAAATCATATTCTTTTCTCTTTAAAGATGTATTTGAGGGGGGAGAGGGTCAGTAGGAGAGGGAAAGAGAATCTCAAGTATATTCCCCGCTGAGTACCGAGCCTTGGGTGGGGCTGTCTCAAGACCCTGAGATCAGGATCTGAGCTGAAATCAAGAAAGCTACGCTTAACCGACTGAGCTACCCAGGTGCCCCTAAAATCATAATCATATTCCAAGCCGATGTTTCATATAAATTATAAAGCAAGGGAATGAGCTAAAAGAAGCAGCACAAAGAAGATTTTAAAAGAAGCAGAGCAGGAAAAAAGACAAGCCAGGGTTTGGTTACACCTTCTTAAAAAACACAAGTCTCCTAAGTGTATCAGATCTACACCCAATGCAATGGTCAAGGGCCCTGGAGACTCACTTCAAACAGACTACCTAAGAAAACGCCATATTCAATTCAGGGTTCAGGACCACTGTAGACCCCCAGTTTAGTCATGTACTGAAGTTCCCAAACTCATCCCTCAGTGGTCACCAAAACTGTGTCAATCTCAGAAAACCCATTGCCATTCACAAAGGCCAAGGGCTTTGGCAGTTTATGCAATGGCAAACACTTGCTTCAACACCAGCACCTTCCTTTGTTGGGTATTTGAAATTCTGCAGTTGGGAGATGCTTATGTTCACATGAAAACAAATGGAAGCGAAGCCTCTTATGGTAAACATGTCTCTAGAAAAAACAAATTCCATCTTTTTACACATAGGAAACAGTAACAGCAAAATGAAGTTAATGCCTTCAACTCATTTAGTTGTAAAATTATCTGCAAGTTCTTGGACGCTGCCCTAAGAAATCATTTAATTTGGTTTATTGCAGGATGTATGGCTCTTAGAAACCTGGTTTGGGCAGTTGCATCTTTAATAAGCCTGATTTGATAAGAGGAACAGATCCTCACTAGATTGAAAGCTGTCTCAACAAATGTGGAACACTGTCTTCATTTAATTTATTTTAATCAATAGATTTATTCATACCCTGCCTTCTTCCAGAAAGGATTTAGGGCAGCTTAGCTAGTGTGAAGGTCTGAAAGTATAGGTGCTCATGAATGCCTCAGATTAATATCTAGAGCATATAACGTATCCAGATAGTTTTCAATTATCAATGTGTTAATCTGAGCTTGGAAAAAGCTTTTCAACTGCAGTGAAATATCAACTAGCTTCGAACCTGCATTTTTAGCAAGCTTTTTTTGTCATTTGGAAGCCTGTACAATGAACCTATTATACCTTTTTAAAAAAAGAAAGAAAGAAAAGCAACCTTCTGGTGTTGCTTTTGTCCATCTTATCTTATCATTCAGCAGCCTATTCAGGATCGTATGTGGGAAACTATGTGTGTAAGATTGAGCCCTATACTCCCTGTAGGAACTTCTTGGAAAAACATCCTTCTTAAATGGGCAGCTATGTGTTACAAAAAAAAAAGAGAGAGAGAGAGAGAGAGAGAAACTCTAGTTCTGTAATGAAGTTGGCTTCTTATTCAGTATGTTTCAAATCTCATGTTTAAAATTAAGAAAACTCAAAGCAGACCATCTCTAGAGATTTTCATAGCCCATTTTTTTAATGACAAATGCCTGCTTAAATTAGATTGTTAGCAAATTCTTATAGTAAGAGGGATACAGTACCATTTTTAAAATGATCTCCTATGGCTTGATATCCCTTTGTTTTTGAGATGAGTTTAAAGGGTGAAAAGACATCAATTTTCTACTAATGTATGCCAATATCACATGAACATTATAGGGATAAGAATATTTGCATAGTTCCCTGAATATATAAATATGCATGATTTGAGGGCCCAGGACAGAAATGAAAACAAATCTTTATTGAATTCTAATCTCAAGACTGAAACAGACTCATCCTGAAATCCTGTTAACTGGAGTAACCCCAGTTTATAGCTAGATTCCATCTAGGAGATACAGTGGGGCCAAAGGTCTCACTATTGCAGAATATTCATTATATAGTATTTCTGTTGACAGAAGTGAATATAAGAGCATTTGCAGATGTGACAAACAATTGGTCAGATGCCACTGGCCATTTAGAAGCCTCATTGGATTTTTCATTAAATTTGGTGACCACTGATTAACTAAGAGCCCATTCTACCACAACCATTCATTTTCCCTTGAACAATTTCACGGCCATCACTTCCATGAAAAAAAGAAAATAAAAGGTAAGTAATGATCTCAATAACATGTGAATAACTACTGCAAGCCCAGTAATTTCCATAGGGCTTATTCCTACTCTATACCATAGAGCTTGGCCACGGCCCAAGGTTCTGTTACTAAAGAATAAGGTGGGTGGGAGGGGACATGAGGGATGGCTGTTGGAAAGTCAATAGGAAACTCCATCCTCTAAGGTACTCAAATACATTAATGTACTCATCCCCACGCATGGAACAAGCTGCATCCATTTATTCCAAGCCTAGAATCTGCATACTTTCAAGTTACTACTCCTATTAAACCAAATATAAAATGGTAAATGAAGGGTCTAGAGTAACTGCAATAATAATAATTAAAGAAAACCATTTGGGGAGGAAGGAAAAGGAAATACATAGCAGTCACAGTTCCCCAGCAATGATCAAATCCTGCAGGGTGGAAACAGCACAGCCATGACAAGACCATGGCAATGGCAGCTTAATTGTTGACCTGCTGACAGCCCATGGATGGTTATAATCCATGGGAATCCTTCCATTGTCTACCATCCCCTGCAGCCCTGACACTGATCACTCCAGGAAGTTCATCTTTGTATATCATCTTTCGTAGCCACAGTCAAGGTAGACATTGTAGAGTAGTATTTCTTTCCTTGGGGTCTTAGCTTGGGGTATGTAACAAAATACCATGGACTGGGTGGTTTGAACAACAGACATTTACTTCTTCATTTCTAGTGGCTGTTAGGTCCAAGATGGAGGTATCAAAATGGTCAGTTTCTGGTAAGGATACTTTCTAGCCTAGAGACGGCCACATTTTAGCTGTGTTCTCACACAGTAAGGGTGAGAGGTAGAGAGGAGTAAGGGGATGGGGAGAGAGGGAGCTCTGGTCCTTATAAGGACACTGATCCATCATGGGGGCTCTACCCTCATGACCTCACCAAATCTAATCACCTCCCAAAGGCCCCACCATCAATCACATTGGATGTTGGGGCTTCAACACATGAATTTTGAAGGGACACAAACATTCAGTCCATAACACTTGGGGTTACCTAGCTTTGGTGGCCCACATCTAAGTGCTACAGGTTTAGGGACTCAAACTTATTTAGAGATTTTTATAGTACCAGCTATTTTTCAGATAGGCTTGGAGTTTCTTCAACTGTACATTTCTCTCAAAAATTTGGTAGATTTTCCATCTTTCTGCTGTCAGTAAGTTTCTGTACAGATAACCACAGTCAAATACTTTATCTAAAAATAGTTTTTAAGTTGGAAGACTTCCTTTAACCTACTTGATTCTGTGTTCTGTCGTTCCCAAGTCCTCCAAAGACAGGCAGGAACCTCCGATCCATTTGAAACAAAGGTCTCAGGTGGGAAGATAACAGCCTACATCCCACCTTGGTAGTTGCCCACCAGCTGTGCAGTGTGGTTGTCCCCATCGAAGGAGGCTACTATCTAAACTGCTTTAGATGTGGAGGGGTATAGTTTACTTCCAACTCAACAAAACTGCAAAGTACTAGACTTTAGAAGACCTAAATCACAGACTTCAAGCATGGAACACCTACCTAAGCAATGCAGCACCTTTTTTTTTTTTTTTTTTTTAACTCTTCTACACATTGGTGAAGTCCAGCCTGAGGTCATTTCTCACTTATAGAGCTGGCAAGACACACTGCTACATTGAATTTCACCAGTTATCAGTCCTCAGGTGACATGTTTCCTTTCAGGGAAGGTGGGAAATCAAATGTGTCACTTACAATTCTGTCCAATGAGATTCCCTTTCTGGTTGTCCTTCAGGGCAACCCCTGTGGCGACAACAATCCACTCCCAGCTGCCAACAGCACAGAGTTTTCACAGCCATCTGGAAACCACTCAGATTCTCTTCTTCTCCACCAGCCAACTTGTCATGGAAAGTATCTGATGAATCCTGGGGAGTGGGTTGAGAGAGTGCTGGTGGGAAAGGAAGAGTGGGAACCCTGGGAGTGTGGGTCATCTGTTCATTCACTTACCTAAGTGGGGAAGCCTTTGAGCTCTCCTTAAACTGATTATCAAATCAGTTCACTGATGGAATACTAAATGTCCTGCTCGGCGTTGTGGCCCAGACCCGCAGTCCCCAATATGGCAGTCACTAGCCACATATGGCTACTGGGCATCTGAATGTGGTTTGTCTGAATTGAACTGTGAGAAAAGTATGAAATGCACATACTTTGAAAACTTACTACAAAAAATGTAAAATTTGCAATAATTTTTTATTGATTACTTCTACTTGATAAATTTGATGAAGCTGTGAATTCAACCCACATTGTAATTCAGCAACCCACTAAATCAGCCTCTGCCTAATATTTGGCTGCTAGTGGTAAGAAATTGTTTGAAGGCAGTCATTGAAATGCTATGGCCTATTAACCATGACTTGAATAGAGAATCTCAAGGTTTGCACTTGCCTTTTTTTTAAAGCAATTTAGTACAATTATAAGAAGTCAGCACACCAGCTTTCTATTCTTGGTTATAAAATATCCATAAATAGATAAGTGCTAGAATCTTTTCACTTAGAAGCTCTGCTGGCAAGAACATTAGCTTTGTGAAAACAGAAAAGCATTGAAATCATAGCAAAAAAAACAAATACTTCATCCAGATCCTTGATCAGCCTAGAGCAACATTCCTAGGAATAATGCTGTTCCCATCAAGTGCCAAGATTTGAGCTGCTTTCAGTTATCTGGTGTGATACCCTCTTCTCTCTCTTTTTTTTTCCCCTCCCTCCATAAATATCTATGCGTAATCAAATGTAATTTTGAAAATTTAAGTCATTACCAGAGGACCTGGGATTATAATGTTATCTTTCTTCTCTATTCAGAAAGGATTGCATTGTTTTTTGGCTTTGGTTTTACATATACATATATACTATATCATACAAACACACACACACACACACACACACACACATACTTGTACTCTAGCTGATATTACAGTTGTATATGTATATATCTCACCACATCTCAATCTGGTTGCATCTTCTGCCTTGCAAAGGCTATCAAGTCATTTTGTGCATTTCCTGGAGCCATAGGTGTGTTTTTGTGGGAGGAAATGGAAGAAAAAACAAAACTATTCCTCCAATTTAGCTCTCATTCAAAACAGCTGGGACTGGAATAAATTTGTTTTAAGACCATGCATATATTCTTATCAAACTGAGTGAGCCAAAAGAAATATAAGTCATACACACTCAATGCACACATTTTTTTCTTCATTCTGCATATAGGAAGAGAGTCATAATTAAAAATAGGATATCAATTGGACTACAACCACTGTAAGTCTTAGAGAAAATATCATCAGAAGTGGAGAATCAAGAAAATAACAATTTTTCATTTTATTCATCATCAGAAAAGCCGTTTTTGTGGAACAGAAAAGTCAGTGGTTCTAAAACTTTACCTGAGATCTTGTCACCTGGGGTGTGTATGAGGAAGAGGGCAGGGAGGATGGGGAAGACTTGTTAAAACAGAATCTGCTGAGGGGCGCCTGGGTGGCTCAGTGGGTTAAGCCCCTGCCTTCGGCTCAGGTCATGATTTCAGGGTCCTGAGATCGAGTCCCATGTCGGGCTCTCTGCTCAGCAGGGAGCCTGCTTCCTTCTCTCTCTCTCTCTCTCTCTCTCTCTCTCTGCCTGCCTCTCTGCCTCCTTGTGATCTCTCTGTCAAATAAATAAATAAAATCTTAAAAAAAAAAATTAAAAAAAAAAAAAAAGAAAAACAGAATCTGCTGAGCTTCAACCCCAGAGTCTCTGCTTTAGCAGCTCTGAGGTGGGACCCAAGAATTTGCATTTCTAATAGGTTTATAGGTAATACTGCTATTTTTGGCCTGGGGAACCTTACTTTGAGAACCACACCTTCTTCTTCTCCCCCGCCCTCCGCCAGCTTTCACACGAATTTTACTTTAGAGAAAAGCAAGAAGTTCTGTTTCATCATCTTGGACCTTTCCAATATCTATGTTTGTTTTGTTTCTTTAAAGTCAGGGAGGCAATTGTGTGAGAACTAAATAACATTTTTTTATTTTAATTCAATCAATTAACATATAATATATTATTGGTTTCAGAGGTACAGGTCTGTAATTCATCAGTCTTATATAATACCCATTGCACTTTAGATCACATGCCTTCCACAATGTTCATCACCCAGTTACTCCATTCTTCTACCCTCTCCCCTCCAGCAGCCCTTAGTTTGTTTCCTACAATTAAGACTTTCTTACAGTTTGTCTCCTCTCTGGTTTCATCATGTTTCATTTTTTTCCTCTCTTCCCCTATGGTCCTTTGTTCTGTCTCTTAAAGTCCACATATCAGTGAGATCATATGATAATTGTCTTTCTCTGATTGACTCATTTCGTTTCATGTAATACCGTCTAGTTCCATTAATGTCATTGCAAATGGCAAGATCTCATTTTTTTTGATGATTATGTAATATTACACACACACACACACACACACAAATATATATGTATATATCTACCACATCTTCTTTATCCATTCATCTGTCAAAGGACATCTGGGCTCCCCTTTGGATTATAACATTTTTTTCTTTGTGGTAAATACCCAGTAGTATAATTGTTGGGTCATAGAGTAGCTCTATTTTCAACTTTTTGAAGACCCTCCATACTGTTTTTCAGAGTGGCTGCACCAGCTTGCATTCCCACCAACAGTGTAAGAGGTGAGAACCACATCCTTAAGATATCATTGAAAAGGAGAATGTGAACGCTTCATCTAATCAGTTCAATGCCTCCCGCTGAAAGGGAAGTGGGAAATGGTGAATCAATTTGCAATCGATTTGAGATCCAGACCCCTAAGCCATCCACCTCCTAGATTATGTCCTTTGGGAGTGTTGGCAGTATTGAGATATAAAAGATACAGTTTCAAACAACTATAAATAAATGCAGCTTATTCATCACTCTTTTAGAGGAAGTAAGCTTGAAATAAGATTATCCTGAACAATCTTCATTGATAAGGAGCCAGTAAACCCTACCTGATTTTATTTTAGTCCCCATATTAACAAGAATCTTAGTTTCTCTTCCCAATAGTGGGAGCTAAGAATAATGTGCAGAAACCCCTCAAGGAGTGATTCTGATGATGGAACAGATTAGACTGAGTCATGGTGCTAAGGTAAAGTCAAACTGGACAATTTCTTGCCCAAAGGAAAAGAATCTCTGAGTCACAGCAATATGACAGAGATTTAGTTGTAGTTTCTGAGTGCCTACCATGTTCCCCACAGATAGCAGTACTCCAACACATCTCAAACAGGGCTTTGTATGTACCAGGGCCTTAATAAACATTAAATGAGTGAGTGAATGAATGAATAAAATTAATGTCACAATGTTTGCTATATAATGTCACACAAGCTCAATGATCTTGATGTGTTAAAGTCCATGATTTAGCAGTATTTACCTCAACTTCTGTGCTTTATATCAACATAAGAACTCATGAAAGAGACACAAATTGTGACATCTGCCCAACTTACAGAAATTCTTTCAGTAGCCATCTCCAATTCTGTGGTATGTTTTAGTCTTCTTGGTCACAGAGTGGACAAGGCCAATCAATACATTCCATTTTTCTGACCGTGGTGATAGATCCAAATAGGAGGTCAGGTGATCCAATCAGGGTCAGGAAGAATCTTCCCTGGGATATTTACGACTGAAATTCCAAAAGAGAAATTGCTTGTCCTTTCTGGTCACACTGCTTATGGGATGTTACCTGGGCAGATGACAACTAGGTGAGTAGAAAAGTAAGTCAGGAGTTGAAAGGAGAGGGAAAGGGTGAGGCAAGAGGTAAAAGGCACAAATTTATGATTGTGATTAGAGAGTCATTCTCAAATTTATCTGTATTTCTTGCTGGTTTCATATCTGGATTAAAATTTCCAACCACCTTTAAACAATTTAATTTAGCCAGTGGATATGAATGAACATGACGGATGCCATGGCAGGCCTAACCCATACAATCTCTCATGCCCGATCATTCATACTCTTTCACCTTTTTCTGCCTTGTTAAGAACAAATATTACAACCTTGGAAGTTATGCTTTGAAGACAGCAGAACCACAAAAGGAAATGAGCCTAAATCTCCACTTTGTAGAGTATCATCAACTCATCAAGAAATCCAGTTTGAGGGGCTCCTGGGTGGTTCAGTCAGTAAAGTGTCTGCCTTCCGCTCAGGTCATGATCCTGGGGTCCTGGGGTTGAGTCCCACATCTGGCTCTCTGCTCAGTGGGGAGCAAGCTTCTCCTTCTCCCTCTCTTGCTGCCCCTGCTTATGCTCACTCATTCTCCCTCTCTCGCTTTCTCTCTTTATCAAATAAGTAAAATCTTTTTAAAAAAAAGAAAGAAGTCCCATTTGAACTTTCTGTCAGTTATAAATAATAGTCCATCATGCTTTAATCAGAGCATATTTTTGAATTTGTTATAGTGGCCATATAACAAAAGAATTATTTAATATATAAATGTCATTTAAAACATGAAGTTCTAAGACATTTTCTAGGGAGTGGGTTTAGATAGAGAATAGAAGTGATTTGGGCGGCATTTAAGCAGCACGGTGGATTGAGAGTCTGACTCAGCTCAGATTGTGGTCAGAGGTTGTAGGGTCAAGCCCCACTTTAGTCTTTGTGTGCTCAGTGCAGAGTCTGCTTGAGTTTCTCTCTCCCTCTCTTCTGCCCCTGTACACTATTCTCTCTCTCTCTCTCTCTTTCTCCAATAAATAAATAAATCTTCAAAAAGGAAAAAAAAAGAAAGAGTTTAGTGAAGCCTAATTCCTGAGATCCTTCAACATTTAAAAATCAGGAAAAAGGAAAATTAGCAAAAAGTCTGAGAACCATCTAGGTGAGTAGGAGAAAAGTCAGGGAGCTGTGATGTTCTAGAACTAAAGTGAAGAAAATGTTTGAGAGAAAATTACCTATATATTACATACAGTTTCTGAGAACTTTTTTTTCTGCATATCTTTCTTCAATTCTGTGAGATACTTCAGTATCCCTCCAATAAATGTCCTATTTTTTTAAAGTAATTTGAGTTCACTCCCTGTCAACCAAGAGTCTTTGACTGTGGTAGGTACCTTCCAAGATGGCTCCTGGTAAGTCCTTTTTACTGGTATTCATGTCCTTGTATAATCGCTTGCCTTCTAGTATGGGCTGAACTTACTGGTTCACTTATAATGAATAGGTTATAAAAATGAAAATAAAAGGTGGCTTTTCATCTTGGGTGTCCTCTCTCCATGCTCTCTCTTGGAGAACACCACTGCTATGCTACGGAGCAGCCCTGAATAGAGTCTCATGTGATGAGGGATCTAGACCTTCCAACACCACATGAATAGGCCTGGAAGTGGATCCGCCTACACCAGTTGAGCCTTTAGATGAGATCTCGGTCCCAGCCAACAACTTGAGTGAAACCTTGAGTCCCAGTCACCAGCTAAGCTACCTCCAGGTCCTTTACCTACAGAAACTATAAGATAAATATTATTTCAGCCATTAAGTTTTTGTGGTAATTTGTTATGCAGCAATAGATAATAACACACTGACCAATACACTTGATAAGTACAGAGATAATCCTTCCTATTAAATAGCCCTAAGTAATAAACAGTGTCAGAATGTTCTTACTATTTATGCCTCACTTAAAAATTATTTTACAGATAAAAAATCCAAGCCTCCTAAAAGCAAGGTAACGTGTCAAAATACTTGTGATTAGCACCGGACAAACTGAAATCAAACCAGCTTCATCTCTAAGTACAAGATGTGTTTGTGGGATTTTACGAGTGGCTAAGTGTTCATGTATAGAAGTAATAGGAGAAATATCTGAAAAGGTAGGCTGGGATCCAATTGAGGAAGGTCACATTGAATACTAGCCCGAGGGGCTTTTATTAAACCTTAGATAATAGGGATAAAGACTTTCTTCATGAAGGGATGATATGATGAAGTGTTGTTTTCGAAGATTTGTTTGAAGTCGGTTTAAATGTGAAGACTGAACAAAGAGGGACCTGTTAAGAAGAGCTGGTTTAGGTACATGGAAAGAAAGAAAGGGATGAGGACAATCCCCCTCAAGGAGAATCAACAGGACTTAGAGACTAATTTAAGTTTTAGTTTGGGAAAGGGAGGAAATAAAGAAGAAACCTAAATGATAAAGGGAATAGTCCTACCTAAAGAGAAACAGAGTAATCTGTATAGAGGCCATTAAAACCTTGAAACTCCATGAGTTCCCAAAGTCAGAGGGAGACAAGCAATGTACTAGACTGCTTTCAGTGGGTTTGCAACTTCTGTTCCCCACCTAGACCTTCTTAGCCAAATTTTCATTTAGTTCAGTTATCATTCTACCACCCCTCAGCCATGAGCTTCACGTGAAGTTGTTCTCAGATCCAGAAGGTGGATCCTGATGAGTCTAAGCTGATGACAGTCATTCCCATCTCCACTGGGCATGTCCACGGACACAAATCTAAGCAATGAGATTGAAGAGGTTCACTAGGAAGACCCTAAGGAGACCTGAGAGAATATGGCCTCCTGTTATCCCCTGGAAGTTGTTCCTGGTCTTGACATGAAACTTGGGACAGTCTGCCACCTTGGGTCCCTGGAGTGTCAGGCTTCACTGGGCACAAACATCCTGTGATACAACCAGAAACCAAGCCTTGGGAAATTCTTCAGATTCAGAGAACTGGAGGGGGAAACAAATCCAGTGAAACACAGAGAAATATTCGTCAGATGCTAGGAAGACAAAGAAAACCACGTTAGGCTCTGAAGCCAAGATATCAGGGAATTGAAAAAAGAAGCCAGGGATTTTGACAGGGTGTAAGTTGGGCTGAGGTAAAATTTTCCGGTGCAGGGGGAGAGAGAGAGACAAAGAGAAAGAGAGCTAGACCTGAGAGAGTACACAGGGAGGCAATCATCTTTCCAGACCAGCATATTCAAAGAGCTGCACTTGACAGGATTCCTGAGGTGATTCTGGGGTCCCCAAAAGGTTGTTCCTGAGCTATAAAATACATTCGCTTTTGAAAAACTAACATTCATAGCGGTGGCGGGAGTCTCTCAGAAACCAGCCCCAATGCAGCTGTTATTCAGATGCACCCTGTCCCTGTGAAAAGATGGGCTGAAATGGACTTTGCTTCTTGAAATTAAGTGTGATCACACTCGGCTGCGTTGGGAAGCACTGCCATTCAGACCTCAGTTAGGACAGGCTGGGAGCCATGGGGAGTTGGGAGTAGCATCTGAAGAAGAGAAGGCGGGGTGGAGAGGTTCTTTTTCTGGGCTTTTCCAGAGGGCAGCCTTAATCCCACGTGCACGCTCTTCCTCTTCCTGCTCTCACCAGATCCTTTTCACTTCTCCCTCCTAGGGAGAATCCGGACCCTTGGGTGAGAGTGGCAGGTGACTTCACAAGCCGTGGGAATTCTCTAAAGGGTACTCGCTCCCAACAGCTGTGAATTCCCAGTGTGGGCCGTGGCCGAGACAAACTGGTCATGTTCCTACCCCTACTTAGCCCTGGGGGCCCTGAAGAATCAGTGGACACTGACACTAAGGCAGTCCGGCAAAGTCAGGTCTCTCTTCCAGATACAACTCTTTTTCCAACCTGCCTTGAGGATTGGGCACTGCGATCTCCCAGAAAGTCTGGACTCGGTTTGCTCTAAGCTTAAAAGGTGACGCCAACCAGAGGCAGAGCTCAGTGATTCAGTGCAAACCTTGCTAACTGTTAGGCAACATTGAAGACTTCAGAAAATGCGAATAAAAAACACGGAGTCTTGCTTAGGCAGTGGCTCATCGGAGGGAAAAGTAATATTTCGGTTGTCAGTTGGAGGCACAGCCCGTTCTTTTCTGATGTTACAGATTTGTGGCTCTCACCTCTAGGGGCAGTTTTGACTCCTGGGGCGGGGGAGCTGGAGGAGGATGGGAGGGGTTACAGAGGGCTGACAGCGGGTGCGTGAAACACGCGCTAAAGATGCCTAGACTCAGCCAAAACAGTGTTTATTTGTTAAAAATATACTTCCCTGCGTTTAGTTTAGCAGAACTCAGCCCCCACGGAGACGGGGTGATTAGGTTTCAAGGTGTGGAGCCAGCCTGTGCTTTGGGGGGCATTCATGGGCCAGCTGCTCCCACAGCATTCATTTTATTTCCAGTCCCCAGGCTGGTTTTACACTTTGTTTTTGTGTAAGGGAATCAGGATTAGTGGGTCTTTTGTTTGTAAGGGGGAGAGGAAGAGAAGCAATTCCTTTGAGCTTCACACACAAGGGCAGCCTCCCAGGCAAAGCTCAAAGCTTTGATTTACTTCTCAGTGGCTGACTTTTTTGAGGCAAAGAAAAAAAAAATAGGATCCACCACATCGGGCTGCTCTGTCGTAAGCTTGGATGCCAATGATTGGGGTAACTGGCGTCTCCAGAATCCAGAATCCAGTTTGCAGCCACAAAGCCAGGGTTTCATTTGAGCTCCATAAGGATAAAGTGTCCCCAACCTAGTAAGAAGCGTTGGGAACATTCTTCCATGTGAAAAGAAATGCCTCATTATCACACAGCAAAAGGCATTTTTGGCTGGTCCTTGTCTTTGAGTTGAACAGAGTATGCAGATGCCTACTTGATGCTTTAGAAGAATTAACATTATTTTCACCAACTTGGAAATGCTGAAATGCTAGCAGGGTCCAAAATCCCCCATGTTGAGCAGCTTGTCCAGCTGGAGTGACCTGCCACAATGATCCCAGAGAGTCGCCTCCACTGAGCAAATCACCCAGCCTCTTCAAATGGAATAGCTAAACACACACACACACACACATAAAAATGCACACACACACACACACACTCCATGTAACTTTTTTGTTTTGTTTTGTTTTGTTTTTTTAAGACCAGGAACAAAATTACTAAGCAAAATTTCCCAATGAACACTTCTCTCTTTTGTTTTTAAGGACAGGGAAAGACAAAGTGAAAAAGGAGCCTCCCCCTATCTTCCTTCCCTTCCTCCTCACAGCCTAGAATTAAAACACTATTCTCAGGACAGAGCAAAGGTGGAAAAAGTCTGTTTACTGGCTTCTGAAGCCGGCCTGAGCACAGACTCCGGGCTGGAGTGTGACTCGGGCACACGGGGAAGTGGGGAGTAACATCGAATATTTTTTGCACCTCAGGAAGGATGGGTTTTGTTTCTCAAAAAGAGCAGAAATCCTATTTCTGGGTAGCTGTTATCAGAAACTGGTTTTAACCAAACACAGTTGGACACTGTGTGTGTGTGTGTGTGTGTGTGTGTGTGCGCGCCGTGTCTCAGTGGAAGGGGGAAGAAGAGAAAGAGAGAATAAAGTCAAATCCATTCAACCTTTCCTTCTGTATTTTATTTCATTCTGTATTTTTTTAATGTAGAAAAAACTGAAAATTTTCAGCCAAATGAAAAGCAGTAAAGTGGTTGAGAAAGACTTTATGACTAAGAGAGGATTGCAATGGAAAATATGTAAAAAGAGAACTTAAACCAGCTGGCTCATTTAATTTTGGCTTTCCCCCCTTTTTACTTTTTTTTTTTTTTCTTCAGCTTAAACTGGGGGAAAATGTCCTGTGTAAATATTCAGTGTTTTTCTTAGTATTTAGTCCTAACAAAATTCTTCACCAGACTTAGTTCAGTGGACCTCTGGGGATTGGGCGTGAACATGACATTTCACCCCTGGGTCAGAGGCCACTTCCTGCTCCGACTTATAAGTAAAAGTTCTTGCTGTCCCATGAGTCTCCTGTGCTGAGGAGTGGGAGTGGCCGCCGGGGCTCAGAGGGTCGGAACGGGGGTTGGGAGGGAAGCCCAAAGACAAGTATTTCTGACATTATTTTATTGTAAGAACACTTCTCTTCCCGTTCTGATATCCTATCCAGAAATCCAATTTCAAAACTCTTTTCCAAACCACATATTAATTAACATATTTCCAGTTTATTAATGTATTCAGGCCTTCAATAAACATCCCTTAAACACTGTCTATGTATGGAGCATTGTGTTAAGTGCTAGGAAGTTAAAGATAATTAAAATAGATTCCCTGCCTTGTATGTCCTCAAATAAGTAGGAGAGACAGGTGTCCAGACTGATAATCAAAGCATCTGCAGAGAGTTCTAGGCCATAGTGCCACAGGAAAAAAATAATGCTGCCTAGGAAGGGCATAGAAGACATTTGGGAAGTAGTGATACTGGAACTGAGTTTGGGAAGTTAAGTAAAAGCGTACCAGGAGACAGAGGAGAGGAAGAGCATTAGAGGCAAAGGGAAGAGCCATGGAAAAAGCCTTGTTTCCCCCTTGGGTAACTGGACAAGTCTGTGATGTCTTATTCTGATTGGGGTTCTAAGAACCCAGGATGAAAAATGGAGCGGGATGGGATAGAACTGACTCCCGGGGTTCAGAATTTAAAACCAAGGAGCCCCCAAAGGCAGCATTCAGGGATAGAGGTAGAATTAAACCTAGTGGAAAATCATACCTCCACAGCTTCCTAAAGGGACAGAGCAGAAACGCCAGCCCCAGTGTTAGAGCGTCAGGAGTTGGAGGCAGTGCCGGGTTGAACCTATGAGTGGGAGGAAGAGGCTGGAAAGAGGCCTTTGCACAGAGCTGTAGGGGATTTTTAGAGGCAGTCTAAGGACCCACAGTGTTAAAGGCACAGACTCTGCTCAGGCAGTCGTGGAAACAGAAAGTACAACTTGTCAGGAAATGAAGGTCGATCCTTGTGACTGATGCCCAGACAAGAGAAAAGGATGGCAGAAAAGGCAGAGTCAGGAGCTCGCTCAGTGGACTGAACCATCCTCCCAGCTAAAATAGCCATGCCCCCGGAATTGGCAGTGCCACCACTGACCAGTGTGTTGTGACATGGTAAACAAACATATTTTAAAGATTTTTTTGGTGTTTTAAAGATTTCTAGCAGCTATATGTTTATTGTATACAACTCAGAAAAAAATATGCCTTGAATACTTTAAATCCAATATTATACAGGTACAAAACTTGCTTAAGATAAGGCGTACAGGGGGGCGCCTGGGTGGCTCAGTGGGTTAAAGCCTCTGCCTTCAGCTCAGGGCATGATCCCAGGGTCCTGGGATCGAGCCCCGCATCGGGCTACTCTGCTCAGCGGGGAGCCTGCTTCCTCCTCTCTCTCTGCCTGCTTCTCTGTGATCTCCGGCTGTCAAGTAAATAAATACAATTAAAAAAAAAAAGAAAAGAAAAAGATAAGGCGTACAGGGACACTTGGTGGCTCCATTGGTTGGGTGGCTGCCTTCGGCTCAGGTCATGGTCCCAGGGTCCTGGGATCGAGTCCCGCATCGGGCTCCTTGCTCAGCAGGGAGCCTGCTTCTCCCTCTGCCTCTGCCTGCCACTCTATCTGCCTGTGCTCACTCACTCTGACAAATAAATAAATAAAATCTTAAAAAAAAAAAAGATAAGGTGTACATAGATAGTAGCATGGTGAGTTGACCTGTAGAAAAAAATTAAGAGAATACCCCAGAAAAGGTAATATACAAATATACAAAAGTTGAGAAGGTGGTTGATACATGATTGAAGTTTGAAAATGCTGGCAATAAGCAATGGGGAACCCCTGATAACTTTAAGGCATGGGATTATATTCTAGAACGTTGTTCTTGGGGCGGGGGTAGAGAGGGTCTTAGGTGGGAACTTGAGGTATTTGTTAAGGGGGAATTGCATTACCTTCCAGGTGTAGAAAGTGTGCCAACCTTGCACACTTTCAATATAAAGTCTAATTTAAATCCTAAAATACTTAGACAATTCTTCAAGCACCTCCATTTAGTAAATTGAAATACCCATGACTTTATTTTAATCTTGAACAACTCAATATATATATTTAAGTGAATAATTTTGATAAAAATATTCAGAGGTCGAAATGACTTCCACAGTGTAATGAGACGTTAATTATGTCTATTTAATGTTTGTAAGTGTGTCTTTGTAATTATTTAGTTAATTTTATTTACATAGACCCTGGTACCTTATTTTTAAAAATATCTCTGGTACCTTATGTATTAATCATTTTTTAATTTCCTATATTTTCTGATGCTTTGGCATCCAGGGTCCTTGTGGACCAAGGAGGAACTACTCCTCCCAGGATTCACTAATTCCTTGAGATACAAAACAATTTGAGTGTCAGCACAGCCTTCATATGCAAACTGACCTATCAGAGTCCAATACTCTTCTCCACCTCCTAGTATCAGGCAGTCATCTGGGACTATATCCTGTGCCCTTAATCACCCCAAGGCCAATTACTAGACAACTGGAGACCAGCCCTATAGCCTATCAGAATGATTCTAACTATTTAACCCTAAGCCTGCCTTGCCCATTTCTTCCAATGAAAACCAAAATAAACCCTCTTGCTCATTCCTTTGCCTCCTGACCAACACTGGGGGTTCTCCATGTGGCTCTGCATGACTTGACTTGTCTCTTCTTCTTATGAATCGTAAACAAATAGATTTTTTTTCAAAAGTGGTTATCTCTGTGTCTTTTATTTTACCATACCTGATCAAAGCAAATCTCAGGTACATTTTTAAATACATTAAAGAAAGTCAATAAACAAGAATATGTTAAATGAATGAATGAATAACGATCCCTATCCACTGAACACATGTTCCTCTTTTAGTTTATTAAAATTGTTCTCGTGTGGCTAAAACCCACTTACATTAGTTACCTATGGCAATCATGCTCTCATGCAACCAAGACTTGGGTTATGAGAAATTGGAATTCAGAGTAATTTACACATTGCAAAATAACACAAAGAAACTATGGCCAGCAAGATGGTGTTGTTTCTTTATTCCAGGAAGAAATCCAAAGAGGACTTTTTTCCAGCTAACACACCCATATTACTGTATCTTCCTGTATAAGATGTTATTTTTTCTATGCCAGGGTGGATTAACTGCTATAACAAATAACCTTAAATCTCAATTGCACAAGATAATAAAAATTTATTTCTTAATCACTAAAATCCAATGCAGGTGTTCATAGTTGGACAGCTCTCCTGGCTGACTCCATGACTCAGCAATCAAAGATTCCTCCCTCTTGTGATACTGTCAGGTTCAAAACTTGACCTCCAAGGTCACTAGAGGAGGTGGAAAAATTATAGGAAAGGCATATCAGATACATACCTAAATTCAAACACAAGTGTCAAATAAAATGTCTGCATACATCCTATTGGTCAGAAGTAGTCACATCTTCCCCCTCCCCCACTGAAAGATGCAAGGGAATGGGGATATACAGTCTCTGGATGGGCAGCCACTTCCCAGCAGCCCTTCTGCCCTGGGGAAGAGGAGCTCAAACCTTTGGTGGTCAGCTCACCTTTTCCACCAGTTCCAGACCTATTTCCCAGGACTACATTGTGGTGATAGAGTAACTATGAGTTGGTCAAGTGGTAAGGTAAATCAGTATTTCTTCATCATTTTTGGGATGTGAATTTGATAAAGTTGATAGACCCACTCCCTAAAAAAACATATAAGAATAAACACACCTAATTTTTGTGGCATTTCAGAAGCTCCATAGATTCCTTGAAGCCCATTCACTGAAATCCTAGAGGGTCATAGGCCTACACTTGTGGTATAGTGGAGATTATTTTATTTTGAATAGTGTTGTAAGTCATGAAACATTAGCTAACTTTTTTTTTTTTAAGATTTTGTTTATTTATTTGACAGAGAGAAAGAGCACAAGTAGCAGAGAGGCAGGCAGAGAGGAAGGAAGCAGGCTCCCTGCTGAGCAGAGACCCCGATGCAGGGCTTAATCCCAGTACCCTGGTATCATGACCGGAGCCGAAGGCAGATGCTTAACCGACTAAGCCACCCAGGCGCCCCAATCATGAGCTAACTTGAATTAAATTTTTTTAATTCAAGTATTATTAATATTAACCAAGAATTAATATTTTTTTAATTAATTGCTAGAACTAAGAATCCAGAATATCAGTAGTGTGGTATCCAACTTTTAGGGGCTAATTTTGTGCTGAACAGAAATTTCTACCTCTGTTACTGCAAAAGATTTTATGTTGATATCTTGCCATCCATCTGCCACTCTCTAATCCACTTCACATGCCAACCGGAGTGACACATTAAAAACTCAAATTTTAGCATGTCCCTTCCAAAAACTTTTCACTGAATAAAGACCTAAACCTTTAAAATGGCATAAAAGTTGCTGAGTAACCTGGCCCCACCTGCTTCTCACATTGTGCGCTGCTTTGCTTTTTGTACTTCTCACAGCTGGCTCTTCTTCTCTTCCTGCCACCGCAGAGCCTTTGCAGATGCCTTTTCAGCTTCTTTGAATTGTTTTGTCTTCATTTTTTATGTAATTAACTGCCACTTTTCTTCCAGATGTCAGCTCACCTGTCATTTCCTAAGAGAAGACCTCACCAAGACACCAAGTAAGTCAGTCCTCTACATGTTCTTACAATATGCTTTGTTTCTCTTCTAATGTTTATCACACTTTATAACTGTGTTTCTGTGATTATTTGATTTGTCTAGTCACGCCCCCTAACTGGTAGAGTTCACTAGGGCAGAAGCTATGAGCATCTGGTACCACAACTCAGTATCTGACTTAGTGTATGGACTATAATGGACATCCGGTATTGGATGGATGGATGGATGGATGGATGGATGGATGGATGGATGAATAATGCCTATGTTTTGCTCTGTATCTTGAAAAAGAAAAAATTAAGGGATAAAGGATCTTGAAACCAAGTTATCTTCTCATTCTGAGAAATGAACAGAATAACCAAGTTAGGATTTGCTATGATTTCTGGGAACTTTACAGTTAAGCAACAACTTTTACTGTGCTGTGTAACAACCTCCACTCTTAGATAACTTCTAATCCAATAGGAGAAACAAGCAGCAAAACATGTTTCCATCATTATTTTATATTGTCACAAAGAGAATGGCTCACTAATGGAGTAAGAACAGTGGAAGGAGACTCTCCTTAAAAACAAAACAAAACAAAAAGATTTCTGGGGGACCTAGTCCCTTGGTAATAGTTGAAACATCTCTAATGACACTTCTTTTTTGAAATACATTTGGCACCCTGAATGCCAACAAAAGATTTTCCCCACAAGTCTTGCTCCTCAGCTTTTCTGTTTTGTTCTGAAAAGGATAAAGCTATGAATGATGAGAAAGGCTGGGAAGCCAAGGATCAGGCCAGCATTTTAGTCCTCCAGCAGGGAACAAGACTCTAAAAAGTTCTGTCTCACACTCTGATAGGTTTTATTATTCTTCAAAATATTCAGTGTGTCTGCCTTCCATATGATTGTACATTCCTGTCAGATTTGTCCATGTGGCTTCCTCTGGAAGGTGACATGGCAGCAGAAGTGACAGATCCAGATGCTTTGAGAGCCATCATGAGTTTCCACCATCTTTTCCCTCTGACACAGGCTCATCATGTTCTCAGATGGGAATCTTTTATTAACATGGATCCCAAACTGAAGAGGTAAAGGATGGAGCCAGAGTTGACGTCAGCCAACATGGAACATGAGCGAAATAATTGGTTTTTATTCTTGTAAGGAACTGAAATTTGAGTCAGTTATTTTTGTGGCATAACCCAGGAAAAGAGGACAGATACACTTGCCTTCCCAAAAATTATATATCATTTGACTCAAATTTAGAGCTATATGGCTCATGAAAAAAATGGTCATTCCCATTTGGGTGAGTCATGCATCAGTGTTATCCAGATGCAAAACTTCAGGAAGGCACAAATGCCATCATGGGAAAATGGAATTCTCAACCAGTAAAACCAGTGGACTGACTTTTGTATTCATGGGCTTCAAAGATATGGAAACCAGCTTGCCTTGTAGCTCTGCCAGAAGTGCCAAGAGGACCCCATTTGAAATACAGAGGAAAATTTGCAACAAGTGATTGCTATCAACTAGACAGGAATTTCCTTTCCTGGTTAGGAAATTCAGCGGGGTGGTGGGGAGAGATTTATCTGCTGATCTATACTGAAACAAGAATAGTCAGAGCTCGTTGTAATATTTTTAATAATAACATTGCATAGAGAAGTATAAAAGAAACTCATTCAAGACAAAAGGAGTTTGTACAAATTAGCCAAGTTCTTGCTTAATGTTCCTTCCTCTTCCTCTTCCTCCCATTCCTGTTCCATTTTCCTTCTCTTTCTTCCTTGTCTTTTTTTTTTTTTAAGATTTTTTATTTCTTCATGTAACAGAGAGAGAGAGATCACAAGTAGGCAGAGAGGCAGGCAGAGAGAGAGGGGGAAGCAGACTCTCTGCTGTGCAGAGAGCCCAATGTGGGGCTCGATCCCAGGACCCTGAGATCATGACCTGAGCCAAAGGCAGAGGAGCCACCCAGGTGCCCCTTTTCCTTGTCGTTACCCCAAATCTACTCATGGCCATTGCTGGAAGATGCAAGGATAATAAATACAAATAGATATACAGAGACATTCTTTATTGAAAGCAAAAGATAAAATAAACATACTCTTATTTCTCAGAGTTTAGTCCATAACTCTAAAATATTAAAAGAACTTGCTTAACCCTAAGCCTCTAAAGTTTGAAAAACCTTCCAAAAACTACTTGATATTTGAGGGGTTTTGACATTTCTTTTAAGTATGCCAAAGTGTATTCCCATGTCCCCCATGAACAACTTCAGTTCAAGCTTTTCTTGAGTATCTCCTAGGATCATAAATCTGTCTTCATGTAAAACTAGTACTTATAAAGTGTGGATTATCTTATCGAAGGTAATCTTTTTGCCATGAGCTTTCTCTCCCAAGGTCAGTTCCCCTAAACACACACACACACACACACACACACACACACACACCAATATTCCTGAATTTCAATGGCGTTGCATATTGCCACTTACAAATCCCTATTGTCAAGAAATATTGCCCTTCCTCTAAATGTGCTGAGTTTTTAAAATATTCAGTAGAAGGTGTGCAAAGCTAAACTTACCATTAAATCACTCAAGTCACTTTCTGGAAGCTGAGCTTCGATACACAATTTAGACACCTCAGTGTTCAGTTCCTGAAACACATTTTAAACCAGGAGTGGGAGTGGTTCAATTTTGGTGCTATGGTATCTGAATTTGCAAAGGTTTTCTGGTAATCTAAGGAGTTGTATAGAGTTACTCTCAGCAAATATTTTGCTTTATTTTTGGAACTTTGTGATAGAGTGAAAAGAGCGCTGGATGTCAAGTTAGGAACTGGGAGATTTCAGAAAGGGTTTCATATACAATATTTTTGTAACCTAACAAAAAATGTAAATGGTTTACAATTTCATGACCATGAATATGATGAACTGCTCTTTGTTCTGAATTGCTCTAGTTCAATGTAGAATAGTTATAATCTGATCTGCATGAGAAATCAATGTTAATTATGTATACATACGAAAAAGAGTTGATTTTCCATAATGACTCCATGGTTTAAAACCATCAAAAGAAGGGGAGTATTGCAAAATTCACCACTCCAAAAATACTACAGTCCATCAATTAAGCAATACATGAAGCATGTAATGGCAGTAATTTCTGGGTATGTCAACCAAGAAACAGGAAAGCTAGTTGTTATGTTGCCTCACCATAAGAATGATGATTGTGTTAGTGCTTGGGTAGGTCATTCCCTACCCCAGCTCAAACTTTGAGGGAAGACAAAATGGATTTGCTGAGCTGGTTCTTTTCTTTAATGCCAGCTGCCAAGTAAATCAGTGTCTTAGGCTATCTGTGCTATCAAAACCACAAAATACCCAGTTTGTGACTTTAGAGAAACCAAGTCATGAAGGTGAGAACTTGAAGTGGAACTTGTAGACATCTTATTCATTCTATTCATCTTAACAATGTGATTAAAAAAACCAAGAGAGACAGGTATCTTGTCCAACACAATCACAAATCTAGTAATAACTAACATAGAAAAGGACTTTGTCCAAATCCATAAACTCCTAGCCCGGGCTTTCTTCTCTGCCATGTCACTGGGCAAACAATATCGGTTCCCAAAACCAAACCTAAGAGGAACAAGCATGAAATGTGATGTTTTTGATTAAGATTCAGAACTGTAGAATATCCCTTTGAAATTTTTAAATCTAGTACCAATAATAAATATGAAGTCCTACTAAAGAAGTTTCAGGCATGTTCATCTTCCCCCTGTGCTATTAAAAAAAAAAAAAAAAAAAGCCTGCCAGTCATATATCAAGCTACGAAGGGACATCCATAAGTTTTCTGCTCAGAGTAAACTTGCTTTACTCTTACGCATTCTGAATATTCCTTAAAGGTGAAAAATTATATGTAAGGTACAAAAGAGAAAGACATAGCTTTACGGTAAAATTATCTCTAAACCAGAAATGCTGACTTAATTTCACTTTTCTTCTTGTCATTACATTACTGTCTGCAACATTGTTTCTAGTATTAAATCTGTATTATATGGGACTCATTACTCAAATACGTGCGTATATATGTTTCATGTGGCCATAAAATACGAAACTGAGTCTTGCAAACACCCTCAAGTGAATTCAAACATACACAAGGCTGCTCTGAGATCAAGTAGACACCTGTCACTTAGATCAAAACACTACAGACTCAATGCTGGCAAACATCTGTGCAATTTCTGTTGTTGTAGTATTTGTTTTTATCGGAAGTTGTCGTCTCAGAAGTGACTTTACACAATTAAATGTAATCTTACTATCGTAGCCACCCCCTGTCTTTCACCAAAGCCTTATCACTTTTTTTATACCCCACACTTTCTTCAGACTCAACTCCTGCTTATTTCCCTCTATTAAAAAATAAAATTTGTTTCCCAAGGGCAATGTCTTGCTACCAATCAATATCACTTGGATACAATATTTATCAGGTTCTTTAAGACATTTAAAGAAAATTGAATTAGCTATGGCAAGAACATTAGAATAAGCTCACGACCTTCCAATCTCTACTACAGGAAGAGCCTGATTTCATTGATAAGAACACATTCTGGCACACTTCTTGAACACTGGTCTTTTTGACTGGAATAACCAACATCCTGTAGTTTACACTTCCATGGTTATCTCTCCAAAACTTTTCTAAAGTTGATTTGAAGCCAAAGCTGAAAGTGTTCCTGCTACACATCTTAGACCATTACGTTTTTCTTCCTTAGCAAAAAGGGTAGGAACATTTGAGCTATAATTATTTTCAGCTGCTCAATGAAGCCAAAATGCCAACAAATCTCAATTTATTAATGCTTGAAATATAACATTTCAAACATGTACCATGTATGTGTGTGCACATGCATGCATGGGCACATGAATGTGAATGTGTCTATCTGGGGATAGTGGCGTGGGGGATGTTATTTGTGTCTAATTGTTCTCAGTAAAAAAGTTTTTCAACCTGCCCCAAGACAACCATTCCAGCTAATCTGGCCTGGAGTCCTTTGGGGCACTTGGAAGAGAGCAGAAGACCCTTCATTTCTAATTTCCCATTAGCCTAGAGCCTCCTTACTTCTTCCAAATACCCTCAGTGTGGGCTGCAGAGGTTAGAACCTCCTCCGTGAGTGGGTTGCCTTTTCCACCTGGGGCTAGGGCTGCTGCTAGGAGAGAAAAGCTGTGGGCATCATATGAGAAAGGATGATTTCTTCTTTCTCTTAGAGCACCACCCTGAAAAATGAGGAGAAAAAAAAAAAAAGAGGCACAGGAAAGCGAACTCATGTGCCAACATGTTGGCAATAGAAAGTAAAAAAGGTTATCAAGTGAAGATCCGGAGTCAGGCTAACTGGGATTGAATTCTGGCTCTAAGCTTACTTTATGGACCTAGACAACATCCATAAATTCTCTAAGCCTTTGTTTTCTCATCTATAAAATGGGAATCATACTCCTGACATAGAGTTACTAGAACATGAGGAGTATTCAATGAATATTAACTAAAATTATTACTAGTGACTATCACCTATTGAGAGCATACTGGGTTTCTAAGAGCCCAGGAATGTAGCACACACATCCCTTAGAATTCTTCCCATGAATTTCTACTTTCTAAAGTGAAATAAAATGTCCACTAGCTATTTAACACTGATGTTTTGGCTAGCATGACTATTAGTTTATAGTATATATACATAAGTCATTTTAATTTTTTGTAATGGTGAATTTTACATTCTACTATGCACATGCAAATTCCTTGATATATAAAAGGAAAACTTGGCAAACATGAAAACAAATGTATAGCCTTCACTCACCCCTACTACATCTGCATTCTAGTCATTCTTCATTGTCAACCAAGACAATTCACATCCTACCAGAAAAGATAGAACAGAAGCCAGTCATGACAACCTCTTCTACCCAACTTCCAAACATAGTTACTGAGCCAAGTATACTCACACTCTATGGCAGTAAGAATGCTTGTATATTCTGCCAAGGGAACAAAAGTCATGACAGTGATGCTGAAATGCTGGCGACTTTCCTGGAGATCCTGAGGGAGAGCAGTTCCTGGGTACTTCCGGAGCTGTCAGGGATAAAATGGAGGGCCTCTTTAAGGAACTGCAGCTTTCGCGAAGATGCCTCATCTTTTTGTAAATGAGAGGGTAGTGTTTTCTTCCAACCTCCTTGGTGGCTTTCTTCAAGCTATCTCAGCTCAAGAGCATGAATTTAATTCCAGATATTTTTATTTGTGCTGTGAACCACTATAGGGATGATAGGAATTCAGGCTTAGGAATGAATGCTAAATTGCAGCATCTCCAGATTATCTACAGCCCCAGAGAGCCCACTTTGAAACCAGATTTTTAAAGGAAGTGCAATTTTGGGAGGGACCCACGATCTTTTTTTCTTCTTTCTTTTTTTTCATCACCAATAAGCAGCGTCTCTGTAATCCTTATTTTAAAAAATGTCTCATCGGTTAGTCTCTCTTAGGCATGTGCTATTACTGGTATTTCAACTCCATAAGCAATTCAACTGCAATAAGTAAACTAAAGTGATAATGATAATAATATCATAATGACCACACACCATTACATTATCAATGCCTTTCTTTCATGCCATACTTTATAAAATGCTTTCTTATATGAAGATCTCTGCCTTCTCACTCCTACCACTATTTCCCACCAGCCCTGATAAGGAAGCTTTCTCTGTAACTCTGAGAAATGTCCAGTGGGATTATTTGGAAAGACATAATTGCAGCTACTGAGAAAGAGACTCAGTGTAATTAAGATTAAATTAGGATAAAATTGTTTTCAGAGATTGATAATTGTACCCTGGGCTTTGAAACAACCAAATCTAATGTCTGTAACCTCACCCAGACCAAGGATAGGTTCATTCCCATACGTCTGCTACTGTGTGTTAGTGTATCTTGGAGTGTGGCCAATCACAGTTTTGTGAAGGTTTTCCCTACATTGGCACACAATTATATTTATCTACGATAGTTTATGTATTTGCAAATGATAGCACTTACAATCACTGCAAGCTTCTATTGAGAAAATTAACTTGTATGCCATCACTGAAAATGCTGTTTCCTCCCTCTTGGAAGTGTCATCTTGATTGCTTTCTCATCTAAACTGCTCTATCCCCTCATTGCCTTGTTTTAATATGAGCCAAACTAGACTGCTAGCACTCATCAATAGCAATAATCCCCTTTTCCTTTGAGGCACAGAGCTAGAATACATTTTTCATCTTCCATTGTGTCACCCTAGGGTAGTGCCTGTGACTGAGATCTTGACAACAGAATATAGACAAGAGTGATGGGTGCCATTTGCAGTCCTGAGATATTAGAACCTTCCACTCATGATTCTGGCTTTCTTTCCTGGCTGAATGGAGAAGAATCTGAGGCCTTAGGGTAGGCTGGTGGAAACATTACATGGAAGGATGGTGGAGGGTGGGTGGTCCCTGAACAACCATGTGGAGCCATCCCACATTAAACTATGGTGTAAGCAAGAAATAAATTTTTGTTGTGTCAAGACACAGGTTTGGTGGTGCGGGCGGGGAAGGGGAGAGGATATGTTACAGAAGATAGCATTATTTGTCAAATACTGTTTTTTCATTTGCTTCTCTTTACATGTCCACAGAATCTCATACTTTCCTCCTTTCTTTCATTTAGTCTGCAAAGAATTATTGCATGCCCAACATATGTGCTAGGAAAAGAGTACATTGCACAGTAACTATGTTCAGAGTAACCAAATGAGCAATAACCACCTTACAATTTGATAAGCACAATTCTTTAGGTCTGCTAATTATTTAGAAGATGTGTCAGGAAACTACAATCCGTTTTAGTAAATTAAATTTTGTGGGAACACAGCCACACCCATCTGTTTACATCCTATTTGTGTAATGACACAAGAAAGCAAGAATGACCAAGAAGGCCTTGCAACCTGTTTGCTTTTGTGTTATTCTGGCTGAGTTGAGTATTAATGAGAGAGACTGGATCACAGAACTTATATTATTTTCTGGTTCTTTACAGAAAAGTTTTACTGAATCCTGCTCTAAAGGATTTTGTAAAGGATTTTCAAAGAGGCTGACATACAACCAGAGTTTACTCAACAATGAAGCCCAGAAGGGAGGACTAGAATCTGAAGGGAGCCCTAGATAAAAAATAAATCACTCACCCTGACAGTGCTCTGCTTGTCCCAACTTCCAAATTACAGTGAGAAGGAGAGATGGAGGAGGAGAGGCTGAATAAGAGAACCTAATGACATAGTCTTTCACATTCTCATGATGCTCAGATTCCAGGGATCCTCCAGATTTTTATTCAAAAGTAAAACTACAGCCTAACCTCCTCCAGCTCAAATAGTGATAAAGTCAAAAAGCCTGTGTAGGAAGTTGGGAATGTGGTTTATCACAGCTAATGTAATCCAGCAAAAACTGTAATCTAGCTTCTGCTCAACACCCCTCTAGGAGAGAGCTGAATTATTAGTTCCCCATCCTAATCAAAAAGTCAGAAGAAGGAACTTACACTGTCTGCATAATGAAAAAACAAAAAATAATGTACTTCTGTCTCTACTCTTCTTTTAATACACAATATCCAGAAAACAATTTTAAAAATTATGAGACTTGCAAAGAAACAGGAAAATGTGACCATGTTGAAGAGAAAACACAGTCTAAAGAATTGGACCAGCAGATGACCAAGCTGTTGGAATTAGCAGAATAGGATTTGAAAATAACTATTACAAATATACAAAAGAATTTATAGGAAAAGATAGACATAATGGATGAAAAGATGGAATTTTCTGGGATAGAAACAGAAACACTAAAAAAGAACCAAATGAAAAAAACTATAGAACTAAAAACGCAATACCTAAAATTCTTTTCAAAAAATGGGCTTAACAGCAATAGATTAATCATAAATATGTACTGTCCAGATTTCCTGCTATGGGGAGCAAAATTGACTAATAACTTGGCTACTGTTTCTCTGGATCTATCATGGCATTTACACCAAATCCATGCTTCTTATAGGCTGTTCCCAGCCAGTGGCATAACAGGAATAGCAAAAGTCTAAATTTCCTGTATATTCCTTCTTCTTTTCTCTTCTCTCCTTCACAGACATCAAACTTTAATTGTGGTTTGAAAGTTCTCTCTCCCTACTCCTACTCCCTCATCTTTTATCATTCACAGACATTTCCCCAATATATCTTGGGAAGTCTAATACCTTTTTAATGGATCCAAACTAACACAAGAGGATTGTACACTTCAGAAGAAAGCATTAGTAAAATTAAATACAAATCAATAGAGATTTTCCAGCCTGAGTCTCAGAGAGGAAAAAGATTGAGAGGAAAATAGAACAGAGAGTAACTCAGGGATCAAGTCAAATGGTCTACTGGACATGCAATTGAAGTCTCAGAGGGAGAGAAGAGAGAAAATGTTTGAAAAGCTAATGGCTGAGTGATTTCAAATTTGATTGGAAACATCCACTCCAGAATCCTAGAAACTCAATAAGTCTCAACCAGAAAGAACACAAACCAAACAATACTCAGGTACATCGTGGTCAAATTGCTGAAAACCAGGGCTAAAGAGAAATTCTTCTACACAACAAGTAAAAAGAAGACATTGCATAGAGAAACATGATGGAGATAATTGCTGACTTTTCCTCAAAGCCCAGTAGGCCAGATGGTAATGGAACAGTATCTTTGAGGTGCTGAGAAATAGGATTGTTGATCCAGAGTTTTATAACCAGCAACAAGGCTCTTTAATTGTGAGGAGGAGATAGAGATGTTTTCAGACTGTCAAAATGAGAGAGGTTATTGTCAGCAGATTCACAGGACAGAGGATGTCAAAGGAGATTCTTTAGGTTGAGGGACGACGTTTAGTGGAGGATAGAGGCCCAGATCTACAGGAAACACTGAAGTTCAGCAAACATAATAAATATGAAAACTTTTGTTCCTTTTTTTCCAATTTATTTGGTAGAACTGTGACCATTTAAAGCAAAAATGATGGCAGAATGTTCTAGGATTTATAACATACATAGAAGTAAAAATACATGAGGATCATGGCAATCAAGATTAAAAAGGGTAAATGAGGTATATTGATGTAAGAGGTATATTGTTGTAGGTATATTGTATGTAGGCAACATATACATTGTTGCTTTGTATATGAAATGGTGTCATGTTATTTCAAACTAGACAGTGGTAAGGTGGAGGATGAGGTCCTACAGAAAGCACTAGAAAAATAAAACAAAGGTCCTACAGAAAGCACTAGAAAAATAAAACAAAGGGATAAAATTAAAGACAATAAAACCATATGACTATAATCATTTGACCATGATCTGCAGTAAGAAATACTATGTATCTATCACTACCAGTACATACGCATGTTCCCCACAACACTCTCATATACACAATCATACATACAACAAAGAAAAAATTATTCAAAGCAATGCTTAGAATTACTAAGCACAATTAATATTTCTTACTCTCTTCAATTTTTTAACATCAATCATTATCCATTGAATCGATCTTACTACCAAATTCTTATAGTGGATCACAACTTGAATTTGGAAAAACACTGTTCTATAGCTTCTGCTCTACAGCAAACTATTTACTTAAAATTTTTTTCATGTCCTTTTGTTAATTAATGTTCATCAAAAAATTGCATTAAGAATATGTTATTCCCATTTTAGAAATGAGGAAACAGAAGTGGAGAAGTTAACTAACATTGTTAAGATTGTAAGGCTGGTAAGTGAAAATGGGATTATTTCAACGTAGATATAAATATAATAAGTCTAACTGCTGTGCTTTTAACCACTATATCACATTACCTACTACCTCCACCTTGGCTGCTACATGTGGGGGCCTGGGAACCATGGATGGATGCATATAATTATATGCATTTCTCTTGAATGAAAGATTAGTTTTTATCTGTAAATGTAAAAAAAAAAAAAAAACAAAAAAAAAACCTTAAGTATGAAAGTCCTACCCAGCCCTAATTTACAGTTTGTTTTCTCATACTAGATAACTAAGATCTGCTCACATTACTTGAGCAGACGCTTTAAAAGGTTCCAGTCACTCAACCATGATAAAACTCTTACCTTCAAGGCTTCATATCCTATACTTTTCTTTGTATATGCTATTGGTGAGTGGGTGGCAACAGAAATCTACAAAACATGTAAATGAGAAACTTTAATCTACTAAGGCCATTTTTCAGTTCTAAGATTCTATAAACCTATAATTCTAATCAAGGACCCAGCCACCTGCCATTCTATAACTAAGCCACAAGATAAGTGGTTGTCTAAATTGCTTAGAAAGTTATACAAAGACAGAGGTTCCTTTGTTTCTTTGTTAGTCTGCCCTGAAGTTTTGCAAGGCTTGATGTTAATTAAAGTCTCTTGGTGCAATTTAAGCATATTCCTCTTAGTTTATTGTCCATCATATAGATAGAATAACCTAGCTTCCCGTAGGATAATCATTTTTTTCAAATACTTATATAATTGAAAATAACTATTCACTATTTAGCTTTTTCCTCTCTAGACTAAATAAATACAATCCCCTTAATCTTCCCCAGTCGGTTTGATTTTCTCTGTAATCATTTTGGTAGTGCCTCTTAGTTTCTCCACATGCATTTTAAAGGGTGGAACCCCACATTGATTGCATTACTCTAATAAGGACCTGACCAATGCCAAGTATGACTGGAGGATCTGCCTTTTTTTTTTTTGCCTGCTGTGCTCTTGCTAAAAGAGAGTTAAGTATTATATTAGCATTTCTGAAACCATTGTTGCCAGTTTTCTGGACGTCATCAGTGGAGGTTGAATCTCACTCATACCGACTGCATTGAGCCAACAGAACCAACGTGTTGCTTTCTCTGTTTTGAAATATCTGCTCACATGCTTTTATGACATTTGAATTTCTTCTTTCACGACTTGAATTTTCTTCCACCTGGTTTTTTTTTTTAATGTTTTTCTCTATTGTGGCATTATTGTTTTTATTGATTTCAGAAATTTACATTAAGGATTTCGACTCTTGTGTTTATGTATTTTTTTAAGGTTTGTATGTAATTGAATATATTGACATTTTTTCCTTTATCTTTTCTTCCATTGTTTTCATGAAAAGTTGTTTTCTAAGATCAATCAATAATTATTTATATTTGTTTTACTGTTTTAAAATTTCACACCTTCTTTCAATCAACTGTTTACTTATACAGCATTGATTTTCTTATTTATCCTAGGGTGAAATATGGTAAAAACCTCGTATGTGTGTGTGTGAGAGTTTGCCAACTTTTCCAGCTCATTCCTTTTCCATTGGTCTGTGGTACTTTCTTTATAATATATGAAATTTTTATATAATGACATGTTTCATTGTTATGTTTATATATTTCAAAGCATCAATATACACTTACATCTAAAATGCTCATAAGGAATAAGAAATATGGACATAGAAATGTCCATAGAAATATGGACAAAGACCATTCATGAAAGGAGAAATAAAATTTCTTATAAACATATGAAAAATAATTCTCTTCATAGCTAAAGAAGTAAAAAAATAGAATCATTTATGACTTCTACTGAATCAGAGAATTTTTTTTAATTATTATAATGTTATGGCTTTTGAAATGGTTTTGAAATGCATGTTTTCAAACACTGCTTCTGGCGTTCTTTTTTCTAACATTTTCTTTTGATAATTTTCAAAAGTCCAGAAAATTTTAATGTATAATACAATGAGCATCTCTACACCCCTCAACTATATTCAGTCATTATTATCATTTGCCACATTGATTTTCTCCTTCTTTTTCCATATATGCATATGTATATGTATATCTGTGTGTTTATGTGTGTGTGTATATATATATACACATATATATGTATGTACACAGACATAATATGTATAATTTCTTGCTGAATAATTATTTGTTTGTTTTTTTAAGATTTTATTCATTTGTTTGACAGAGAGAGACACAGCCAGAAAAGGAACGCAAGCAGGGGGCTGGGAGAGGGAGAAGCAGACTTCCCACTGAGCAGAAAGCCTGATGTGAGGCTTGATTCCAGGACCCTGGGATAGTGACCTGAACAGAAGGCAGACACTTAAGGACTGAGCCACCCAGGCACCCTCGCTGAACTATTTGAAAGCTAGTTGCAAACACCATGATACTTCAGGCTCAAAGATTTTAACTTGCAGCTGGAGGTGTTTCAAACATGAACAATATCTCACAAAAGCAATTTGGAAAGATGCATCAAAGCCTTCAAGACATAAAATCACCATAATAATTTCACATCTAAGCATTTGTTCAAAAAATGTTTTATTTTAATCCCTCCATCTGAGCCTTCTATTACATCCATTATAACATTCATTCTTATTTATGATTATATAGAAAACTATTCAAATCACTACAAAGAAGGTATATAAAATTACTTCTAGCTTTTGACACTAAGGGAATACATGGATGTGATAGCTTTTTTCCAGCAATGTGTTCTTTCATATATTCATTAATCCCATTAATATGTACTAAGCACTTTACTATACCCAAAGAGACAGATGTGGACTTACTCTGAAAGAGTTTATTGTCACGAGTGACTTTATAGGCCATGCCTAAAAATTTAGACCTTGCTTAAAAAGAGAAAGTGATGAAGGATTTTACATATAGGTCTAAGCTGATTTGCATTTCAGAATAATGCTAAAGACCTTTTCGATGTTAAATCAGATGGGGAAAATATTTGTTAAGGTAAACAGTTGGGAGGCCATTCCAGTAGCTCAGGTAGTTGAAATAAGAGAAGTGGACAGATTCAAAAGAAATTAACTGGAAAGACAAAATAGGAGATAAAGGTTTGCTGAAACTTTTTTTAAGGTTTATTTATTTATTAATTTAATAATTATTAAATTTATTTATTATATAATAAATATAATTATTAAAATTATTAATTATTAAAAATAATTTTATTTATTTATTAAACAGAGAGAGAGCAAGCAGGGGGAGCAGCAGAGGAGAGAGAGATGTAGAAGGACAGAAGGAGATTCCCCACTGACTGCAGAGCCTGACACAAGGCTCAATCTCACGGCCCTGAGATCATTATCTGAGCCAAAATTGAGTTGGACGCTCAACCAACTGAGCCACCTACACACCCCAGGTTTGTTGAACTTTTGAGCTATGTGAAAAAGAGGACAGGAGCTTCCCTTCTTGGTTTCTTAATTTGAGCTACTTGCTGATAGTGGGTGCCATCCGTGGTTAGAGAGGCAGAAACATAAAGTCAGGAGAGGATAGGAAAGACAATCATACGTTCAGTTTGGTGCCTGCAAGATACTCAGTAGGTTGGAGAATAGATGAGACTTGCTCTGGAGATACAGTAAGAGTTATAGAATTAGATAAAAACACGGATTTATAAGACATAAGTGTATCATCAGGAGTTAATGCTGTGGGAGTAAATGAGATCGTCCAAGAACAGTGTAGAAATTTAAGAAAAAAACTGGAACTGGATTCCCAGAAAACATTTTAGATGTAAACAGGAAAACAAAACAAAAGAAAAAAAAATCTAGACAACAATTTAAATAACCTGGGGAAGGAAGGTCTTCCTAAAAGCAAATTAGAAAGCTCAGAAATAGTAAAGGAAATGACAGCTGTACTTAAGCCCATGAATTTTAATTTTTTTTTTGACAGGTGACACCATTGAGCAAAATTAAAAGGTAACTGAAGTAGCACAATATGCTACACCAAAATATGCAACTTTGGCATAAATATTATTTGGAGCTGAAGGCAATGAGATAAGGCAAATAAAAGAAAAGCTCTCTGTCCTCCCCCTGTTTGCATAAAAGCAAGACGTAAATTTTAAAACTGCCCACGCCAGAAAGGACAGATGTAATTGTTGGAAACACCCCAGAACCTTCTTAACCCAGAGACAAAATCAGAGAAATCTAGATAACAAACATTACTGACTGGCCAGTATCATCCATTAGCTATACCTTGTATTTATCTTACAACAATCCCACCCCCTCGCCCAAGTCCTTTTCCTTTGTTTCCTCACTTCTGCAAGAATTTGTTGTTATTTTGTTAAGGCACTATGTAAGCCCAAGTTCTTACCACTTCTTGGAGTTACTCATCACTGTGTACTCCCATGTGTCTGGGCAATACATATGTTTGTAAATATCATTTTCCTCCTTCTTATTAACCTATCTTTTGTCAGTTTAATTTATAGGGCCTCAGGCAATGAACCTAAGATGGGTAGAGTGTAACAATTTTTCCTTCCCTATACCACAGACTGTGACACATATGATAAAAACTCCTACAAAATCACAAGCAGAGAACTAATGCCCCAAAGAAAAATTGAACAAGCATATAAATAAATATGTATACCAGAAAGAGAATTTCAAAAGACAGTAAACTAATGAAAATATACACAACCTGACAAGTAGTTGGAGAAATGACAATTAAAATAATGGTGGGATTCCATTTTTCATCCATCAGAGTGGCAAAAATGAAGGTATATTCAATTTCAGCAAAGCAGTAAGGAAATGAATGCACCCGCTCAGTATGTGACTGATGGAGTTGTAAATCACTATCTCGTTTTGGGAAACATAGAAATATATATTAAAATGTAAAATATATGATGAAACAACATCAATTTCATACTCAAAAGAAACAAAATTTTATGTGTATATGTGTATATGTATAAATATACGTGTGTTTGTAACTGTATATTTATTCAAAATATGTATATGTAAGAATATTTATTGTAGCATTTTTAAAGAATTGCTAAAATGGGTTGATTGTTCAAATATATAGAAATAGTTGAATTAACTGTGAATCATTTATAGTACAGAATATTATGCTACTACAAATGTAATTCATAAGATCTATATTAGCAGACCAGCAGAGATGTCCTGATGAATTAATAAGTGAAAAATAGCAAGTGTCAAATTTATGTATATAGGTTGATTCCATCAGCACACAGTTTCTCCATATATGAGGACATGCATTTAGGCTTATCTGTCCAAGCATACAGAAAAAGAAATGTGAGGATGAGCATACATTAAACTACTAAAGTTTGTTTTTCAGAGGAGTCAAAACCAGATTAGATGCAATAACGAAGATTATCAACCTTTTCTCTCTAAATCTTTGGATGATCTCAAACCTTCCTTATATTAGTAATTTTTTAAATTAAACTAAAAATTGCAAGAACAGCATACAAAATAGTAACCCGAGAACTGCCAGGAAATTAACAGATACCAATGATTTTTCATTTTTTTATATTTTACATTAAAATGTGAGTACACAACAAAAGAACATTGCTCAAGTAAAAGCACATATCTCATCTCACTACTTAACAGAGAAATTATTTTCATATCAGTGGTCCTAATTTGCACCTACATCGTTCTTGCCTGCATAGGACTCAGACATGCTGGGGCATGCAGAGCATCACAGCCACTGGGGGTTGATTTCCATGAGGAACTTCCAGCACTCCCAAGAAAATCTCACTTAAACAAGTGAGAGTAAGACTCATACTTTTGGTCCAACAGTGCAGGGAGGAGTTCTGTCATTTGGAGCACAGCGTAGGGGGAAAAAGGTGACCGTAACATCTTTCCTACTTAAGCTTTTCTGACCCAGTTGAGAAGGCAAGGTTGTACAATACGGGGACCAGTGTGGGAGAGGTGGTCCTGCAGCGGTGCCAACATGGTGGGATTTCAGGGTACATTAGCAAAAAACACCCCTCGTACCAGCTACAGTAGCAGTCACTCTGGTGGGCATGGGAGCATCCTCATATGCAGCTTATTAAGCTTTTTTCTGTCTCTTTTTTCACTTTTTTCTAGCATTATGGAAGTTTCTGCATACAGCTTTGTTTTGATGTTCAATTATTTTCCCAGAATAAATTTCCAAGGTGCGCTAATGGGTTCCAAAGACTTGAATAGTTGCATTGGTGTAATGATACATTGCCTTCTTGTTTTCCCCAAATAGTAAGCTAATTCAGCCCACCATCAGCACTGTTTGCGTGATCCAGCTTTTGTCACAAGTGGGACAGTTAAGGCGTTGTGATTTATATTTAATGTATTTTAATTGAGTATCTGCTATGTATTTTAATTGAGTATCTGCTATGGAATCTCTGCAGAGAGCTGAGATTCCATGGAAGGAGTCTGGAATCTCTTCAGCTTCATGTTCTTGGTTCCACGTGAAGGCAGTCACCATTCCATGTTTCTTGGCTGCCCGTCATTACAGTTGCATGCACTGCTGGTGTGTGTCATCATTTTGTAATGTGAAGTCTCATAAGAAGGCCTGCAGCTTCGATTTCCCTCCAACTTCCCATGTGGCCTCCTGAGTCCTGGGATGATTGTCTTTAGAAATCACTGCCCTGTCACCACCCCATAAAAAATGTACTCACAGCTAAGAAAAATCCACCTGCCATAGGATCCTGTTTCCCCTGCTTGTAGACTCTTCACTTTCCAGTGGGTCTTTGGAAGACTCTGTCCCCATCTTCTTTGCCTAAGGAAGCCATTTCTGTCCTTGTTACTGAGCTTATTTTCTAGGACTTCTCTCCCAATATTTTGAACATCCAGAGCACTTTCCTCTGTTTTTCCTTCTTCCTTTCTCCCTTCTGATGAAAGGACCCTCGTAGAAGACAGATTGCCTGGGTGACCACATCCCGCCCTCCCCTCGGGCCATTCCAATTGGTCAATCCCCAGAGCCTTGCCGGAGAGGCGAGCATCAGGTCAGCCCCCTTCTCCCTGTGCATGGGTTCTGCGATGAGGAGATCCCGGGTGAGTACCCCCACCCTAGACCCCCTCCTGCCTGGAAGCTAGTCTTCCTCTGCTCCTATGGCCCCCACGTGGAGAAGAACCGGTCTACTGCTTTCACTTCTCCTTTGAGAGTGTTCACGACAGATGATAACCTCTGTGTGTCACGTTTGATGTGATCCTTTCCCATCTGCTGACCTAAGTTATTTTGTTTGCATCATTGTACATGTGTTGACAATTCTTTATGTAACCAAATCTGTCAGTCTTTTCCTTTGTGATTTCTTCTGCCACATCAAAAGAAAAAAGGAAAAAATAATGGCTTCTCCAGATATCTGTCAGGCAATAACTTTTATTTTCTGCTAAGTTTTCTATTCTCTATCACGTTAGCCCTTTAAAATGTATTTTGATCAGGGAGGTATGAAATTGGGATACCAAATTGGTTTCTGGGTTTTTTTTTAAAGTTAAGTAAGTATCCTAAATAATGAGTATCAAATAACTCTTCACTGCTTTTTCGAGATCTTTCTTGTGATCTATTCTATCCTTAAAAGCAGCATGCTCATTTCTGAACTATGCGGTTCCATTTATCTACATGCTTCTTCAGGGAAGACCCAGCTCCACCTTAATGTTCCAGTTTGCAAAATACTAGTTAGTGTTCTCAGTCGAGTGTGGTGGTATTAAGTACATGGGCACCAGAGACAGACAGCCTAGATTTGAGCCACGGCTCAGCAATTTATCAGTCATTGTGTGAACTTGGCCAAGTTATTTAACCTCCCTTAGCCTCAGTTGGCTTATTTGTAAAATGAGGATAATAAAGACACATCTGCTTTCTGTGATGATTAGATGAGTTATTTGCTGTATGTGAAGCCTTTAGCATAGTGCTTGTCGTATAGTAAATGCTGAATAAACAGGACCTGTTTCTGCACATACAAATTATACTCATTAAATTTGAAAACCTTAAACTCAAGATTCAAAAACTCAAGATATTTGAGTCAGATTATCCTCAATCTGTAAACTGACTGAAAGAAATAGAAGCCTTTCTGATCTATCATTGCTTTCAAGGACAACAATATATACATGTTAAGACCCAGTGGGGGGAAGTGAGAGAAGGACCATAAAAAGAGAAAGGAAAAACACAGAAGAAGAAATAATACAGATGACCTAATTTAGAATCTATGCCTTTCCTTAGTAATAGTAGGTCACGGCACAGTATTTCAAAGAGTTTGTTTTTCCTTTGGCTACTTGTCATGGAGCGCTGACTTTGTGCTGAGTGGTTTCGATGCATTTACTCCGTTCATTCTTACCACCACGATGAGATACAGGGACTACTCCCTTCATCTTCAGCGGAATGAGGCTCAGAGAGGTTGTTACTAGCCTGAGGTCACACTGCAGCTTCACACCAACCGTGCAGATGAGAGTTGAAACAACATCTAGCAGACTTCGGGTCCATGCTTCGCATTCTCTTCAGAGGGACTGCTTCTCTGTGGAGGTTGTGCCCTTGTCTGGAAACAAACATGGTCACAGATCTATCGACAGCAGCAAAATGAGACCTGGACACTCTGTTTCCCTCACACACACCGTTTCATACAGATGGGCAGATTTGAAATGTCCATGCTCTAACTAGTAAATACAAATTCCAAGGTGGTGGCTCCCTCTGTCTGGGACAAGAGACAAGAGGAGCTGGTTAGAGTCAGGGGAGGGACACACAGGGAGATACAAGTTACTGGTACTAGTTTGGTCCTTAGGTTGCATGGTGGTTTCACAGCTATATTATTCTACTCTAGCATGTATCAAATTTTACATAAAAATTTCATTTTTAGGGGCTCCTGGGTGGCTCAGTGGGTTAAGCCTCTGCCTTCGGCTCAGGTCATGATCTCAGGGTCCGGGATCGAGTCCCACATAGGGCTCTCTGTTCAGCAGAGAGCCTGCTTCCCCCCCCCCCCTCTGCCTGCCTCTCTGCCTACTTGTGATTTCTCTCTCTGTGTGTCAAATAAATATATAAAATCTTTTAAAAATATATCACTTTAAACTATTAGACAAAGCCAAAACAAAAATCCTCTGGGCACATCTCAAAGGTCAAGAACATGAGCAGTCAATGAACAAGTCCTATTCTCTCTACCCCACCTCATTCTATAATGACTATCTCAACCCAGCCGAGCTCCTGACTCTTTCCTCCTGATAATCACAGCCTCCTGATCTGAACACCTGGGAGGCCCCAGACCAGATTTTTAGAAATGATCTATGCAGGAAAATAATACAAAATGTTTTTCTGTAAGAACTAGTCCTCTTTTAATCAAAGTGTCACGAGGCACAGGAGGAAAGAATTCGGGAAAGCAGGCTGTTTCACTGTCATGGATTCGAAAAGACTGCATGGAAGGGCCAGGACCACGCCGCATGCCTCTTGCAGCATCACAAGCACCGAGGCGACGCTGAGGCCGTGCACTTAGCAGGAGGACCACTGATGTTTGCACATCAATGTATGAATGGATGAGTCAAGTTTCGCCATTTGCATGGAAAATTTTAAATGTCACTCTGCTCAAAATTTGACTGTCCTGCTCAACCTACTAAAAATGTCACCATGAACCGCCCACAAACACAATCTCGTATGAATATCCCCTGTGTTCCCTAAATCCTTTGTGACCTATAGACACAATTGCTGAACATGAGTCATGCTTCTACCACTGCTCCCACACAACTGGTATTTTTAATGCCCCAGTGTTTCCTGAAGTCGAACCCTCAGGAAATGGTTTTTGCAATAATGACCTCACCCTCCCCATATTCCCCTCCCCCTACCTCAGAATCCCAGAATAACCAAACAGGTGTCCAAATACCTAGAATTACCCAAGACACTTTACAACCTGTGTTCTGTTTCCTATCGAAGTCATAAGGATAACCTCTTACCCTTCAGAGTGTGACTGGAATGTGTCCATGAACTACACACGCCCATATTTGTGCACTATTTATATCTAGATACAGTTTATTCCTAAAACTGGCAAGTGTCTCTACACACCAAAACTCAATCATTATAACAGAGTGGTTAAAGTTCCAGGCTCCATGGTCCAAGAGCCCTGAAGATTAAATTCTGACTCTCAGTAATTATGTGCTTTCAAGAAACTCATTTAGGCTTTCAGAGGCACAATATTCCCATCTATAAAATGGGAATGATAGAAGAAACAATCGCCTTGGAATGTTCCAAACATCAAATAACGTGACCCTTGTAAACTGCTAATCTCTGGTCTGACTCACAGTAAATGCTCTGTCCTTGTTAGTGGTTATTATTGCGTCAAGTTCTCCCAGACCTCAGGCCTGGTCAATGTCTCTCAGACATCATTTCTCGCTTTGTGGTAGTTGTGCCCATTCAGGGTCTTTGGGTATCCAGATACCTTCAGGAACTTACCCGGCTCAGCCCATTCTTGAGACCACCACCTGGCCACTGTCTGAGAATCAGAAACCCAAGGAGATGAAAGAGTGAGAAGGGGGCCGATCTAACCACCTGGTCCCACTTACCCAGGTTCGAAGCAAAAAAGAAGCTGCCACATGACAGTGGGAAGAGAGCTGTTTACCCAGGGAGGCACCTTTGAACCCTCCTGAGAAAAGTCCACACTTCTTTGGTAAAGAGTATGTTTGTCTTACAATGTTTCTTTACAGTGAAACTCCACAGTAATAAAGATGGTCTTGAAAATGGTGATTTGACAATGGGAAATGGGCTCCTGCCATTCACACCAGACCATCTGATAAGCTCCCCAAGGGACTTTCTGAGGCTCTTCAACCAGCACAGGACAGAGTAACCTCAAGAGGATGGATGCCCCAGGGTACAGCCAAACTGCGATTGCCCTGGAAATCGGATTCGAACAGCTCAGGTGCAAAGGAGAGAGGGAGGGGTGGATACAGCCCCAAGCCACCAACCGCACAACCTCGCAGCCCATGCTGGGCTCACACAAAGCTGCCCAGGGAAGAACTGTTCCAGGGGTAAAGGGCACAGATAGGAAGAAAAGGACCCCACTGGCACTGCCGGGGAAACACAGTGGCAGTCAGCACACGCTGGCCCTTGCTGGACATCTCTGGACTGGCTCAGGCTGAGCAAAACCTTCCTGTGCACATGGCGTGAAAGCTGACTCCTCCAAGGCCCAGGCTCCATAGAGGCTAAGGCTCAACCACAAAAAGACATGGACCTCTCTTCTAAATGGCATTTCATGGCCATCAAATGGCCATGACAGGAGGCCATCGAAGGAGCAGGCCATAGATGTAGGCTGGTGGGCGGCACTCCCAGAAATGGAGACACCTTGGCAGTTGGGGGGAGGGAAACACAGCCTCGGGTCTCTGTATTTATGAAGGACAGCATTTACCCTAACAAATGTTCCATGCATAATCTTTACGTATCATAATTTTTTTTCTGCACCTAATAGTGAGAATTACTCACTGTCCTGTGGTTCTAATTATTGGGAAAATAAAATGGCCAATACTTCCATAAATCAGCAAGTAGGCTCAGTATGATGGACAAGGAAGCCTCCAATTTACATTAGGACATTTGCTCTGTGCGACCTTGAGCATTCTGGGATCCTCAGTTTCCTCACCTATAAACCTTCTCTTTAGGGGACATCTTATGGGTTCTTTGGAATACTCCTACCCAAATTTATTTTTTTTTCCTTTTAAAATTTTTAGTTGAGGTTTAGCACACATGCAATAAAGTACAAAAAGATATATTATTCTTTGAATTTTCCACCCTTGGGGATTGGAAATATGATGGTGGGAAGATATTCTCTCTTTGTTTCAGGACGAAAGGCTATTTAATAGATGGACAGCTCGATAATCAAAGGCAGAGAGAATGTGAGTTCTATCACTCAGATTAGAACTCCCAACTCTTTTCATTAAGTTAAAAAGCTTCTGCACAGCAAAGGAAACAAACAAAACTAAAAGATAACCTTCAGAATAGGAGAAGTATTTGCAAACAACATATCTGATGATGGGTTAGTATACAAAATATATAAAGAGCTTATAAAACTCAACACCCAAAAAACAAATAACCCAGTTAAAAAATGGGCAGAAGACATGAGCCGACATTTCTCCAAAGAAGAAATAGAGATAGCCAGCTTGTAGACACATGAAAAGATGTTCGGGACGCCTGGGTGGCTCAGTTGGTTAAGCAGCTGCCTTCGGCTCAGGTCATGATCCCGGCGTCCTGGGATCGAGTCCCACATCGGGCTCCTTGCTCCACGGGGAGCCTGCTTCTCCCTCTGCCTCTGCCTGCCATTCTGTCTGCCTGTGCTCGCTCTCGCTCTCTCTCTCTGACTAAATAAATAAAAAAATCTTAAAAAAAAAAAAAAAAGATGTTCAACATCACTCATCATCAGGGAAATGTGAATCAAAACCACAATGAGATGTCACCTCACACCTCTCAGAATCACTAAAAATAATAACAGAAACATCAGGAACCAACAGATGTTGGCAAAAATGTAGAGAAAGGGAGGGATGAACTCGTGCACTGTTGGTGGGAATGCAAACTAATACAGTCACTCTGGAGAACAGTATGGCAGTTCCTCAAAAAGTTAAAAATAGAGCTTCCCTACAATCCAGCAATGGCACTACTAGGGATTTGCCCAAAGGATACAAAAATACTGATTCAAAGGGATATGTGTACCATAATGTTTATAGCAGCATTATCAACAATGGCCAAGTATTAAAAGAGCCCAGATGTCCATCAGCTGATGCATGGATAAAGAAGTTTGGTATATATATCAACTGTGGAATATTATGTAGCCATCAAAAGAATGAAGCCTTGGTAGCCTGGGTGACTCAGTGAGTTAAGCATCTGCCTTGGGCTGAGGTCAGAATTGAATCCTGCATCAGGTTCCTGGCTTATCGGAGAGTTTGTTTCTCTCTCTGACTCACTCCACCTCTCGTGCTCTCTCTCTCTCTCACTCTCTCAAATAAATAAATAAAGTCTTTAAAAAAAGAAGAATGAAATTTTGCTCTTTGCAATTATGCGGATGGAACTAGAATATATTATGCTAAGAGAAACAAGTCAGAGAAAGACAAATACCATATGATTTCACTCATATGTGGAATTGAAAAAAGCCAAAAAACAGATGAACAAAAAAGAGAGAGAGAAAGAGTGAGGCAAATCAGGAAACAGACTCTTAACTATAGAGAACACACTGAGGGTTGCTGAAGTGGAAGTGGGCAAAAGGATAGATTAAATAGGTGATAGATATGAAGGGAGACACTAGTCATAAGCATCAAGTGTTATATGGAAGTAATGAATCACTAAATCCTACACCTGAAATTAATAATACACTATATGGAACTTAAATAAAAACTTGGAAGAAAAAATATTTTGAAAGTTTATTATCCTACCCTAACTTGGAAATTTATATTATTAAGAAATTAAGAAAAGGAATTGTTCAGAGAAGATCATCTCTTAAAGGCCACTTGATAAACAGTTCAGCATTAAAAAATAATCACACCAGTAAATACATCTTTGTAACATCATTTTGACTAGGAAAATTCTATTGTGTCATATATTTAATTAATCGTCTTTTTAAAATTAATTTTTGTTTTTAATTTTTATAAATATCACTTGAGTTCACTATCTCTCCCACTGTCTTCACAAGAGGCAGACAAGAGCTTGTCTATAGATTCAGCCTAATAATTGTTCATATATATAATTATGTATTATGAATGTAGTCTTCCTAAATCCACTTCTCTGTGGGAAGCAGTGATTGTTCTTTAAGTCTCATGGATTCTTTTCTGAGTCCATTTCAGTTTAAAATCCCCTTAACGATCCTCATTAAAATATTAGACTTAAAAAAGAAAAAGAACCCCTAAGTCCCAATTCATAATGGCCAGTCCAATGTTTAGCCTGAGAGAATCCTGTGGTGATCTTATGGAGCACCTCTCCATGATGGGGACAGTCTTGCTTAAATTAGGGATAAGAGTGGAAAGAAGTACTAGTCTGAAAAGAGATTTTTTTAGGTCACACACAAATGCCTTAAAAAGATAAGCATTAACATGTCTGGGAAATTATGATTCCCTTTGACCTTCAAGATTTACTGTAATTCAATAGCTATTATTATTGGGTGCTCATTGTATGCTAAGTATGCAGAGAGTTTAACAAGGATTATCTCATTTAATCTTCAAAATAACTGATGAGCTAGGTACTCATATTACATAATTTTACCGAGGAGGAACCTGAAGTTCAGGGAGATTAAGCTACTTTCCCCAAGACATAGATGGAGAGTGGCAGAGCTGGGATTTGAATTTAAGTCCACAGATTTTATCATAACATTATTTGGTTTTCCACAAGCCGCTTCCACCTTAATCTAAAACCAAGGCATTGCCATGCCAGGAAAATGCCTACCCCAGTCAGACCTCATGTCTCTGTTGGTCTGGCCTCTAGCTTCACATGTTTTACCCTCCACTCTGCTATCCAAATCAGTCCTTCAAAATTGATCAAATGCCTTCCCCCAGCATCCTCTCCTCTGAATCCAGGTAGAAAGTTGCCATTCTATTCCTCTGGGATCTTTATCATTTTTTTAAAATGTGTATGTTATTAATTCAATGACATACAAGTTTATTGTTCTTTTGCCTCAAATAACTGTCAACTAGTAGAGGACAGAAACTATGTCTTCTCCTTCCTTCCTTCCTTCCTTCCTTCCTTCCTTTCTCTCTTTCTTCTTCTTCTCCTTCTCCTCCTCCTCCTCCTCCTCCTCCTCCTCCTCCTCCTTCTTCTTCTTCTTCTTCTGGTATACCTCCCAAATTATTGATTGTGGTACAAAAATTTTAAATCCTGTAAAACGTATATGAAAATCATATGACATTAGAGCTGTATCTTGTATTTGTTGGCTAAATTTTCCTCTTCATTTATTTCCCAAGACTTTGACCCACTTTCCCCCAGAATAAATCAACTTTAAAATTTCTTTCCCTCAAAAGACCAGAATGTTCCATCTTGCACCTTTTCCATGCTCAGACATTATGTGTGTGACAGACAGATGTTGACAAAGCAAGGGACTCAGGAGAGCAGCCCACTGCACTTCGTGACCAGGATGACAATGCTTGCACGCTAAACAGCAAACCTGCCTGGTCAATGAGCAACTTTCTCAGACTGCACTCAACCTGGTGTGTGAACAACTTAGGGAAAGAAGACTTCAATTGCATTCATAAAGTAATACCTATCCCTCTTTCCTTTGGATTGTTTGCTTATAGTCTGAAATTGCTGAACAGGTTCTGCAGGTTCTTACCCATTTGAAGAGCTTGAATCAAGAAGGGAGAGTCCCAGGTTCACCCAACTGTAAACAGTCCCTCCCAGGTCAAACTGGAGAGTCTGCCCAGGAAGGGGGGAGGGGAGGTTTCTGGATGTAACCTATTAAATGTGTACCATCCTGCATCCCCAGACAGAGGAAAAAGTGAAGATAAAACAATTTAGTGAAGAATAGTGGTCAAATTGATTTCTTTCAGTTTTTTGGCAAAACCTGAAGGTCAACTTTTTCCAAAATAATGAGACTTCTGACCTCTCTTTAGCCACTCACAACCCTAAAATGTTCTCTATCATTATGTAAACATTATCTGAAGTTATAAGGAGCACAAACACAGCCTAGTAAGCTAGATATTAACAAAGGATAGTTAAGGAAGTCAATGAGTTGGCCAGGGTTAGGTTGCCTTGAAGTAAACACCTGAGACTTATCTCTAAATTCACGGCCCTGATACATTCAGTTCACTCATGTGAACTGGGCTCTACTTTGCCCCAGCCTGTGGACAACATTGGACAAGTTCAGACTCTAGTCCTAGGAGCCTGAAGTCTGGGTAAATAAACATAAACATGAATACAGCCGCCATAGCACAATAAGGCCAGGCAAACACGGGAGGCAAGCAGGAGAAAAACTTGTTTTCAATGCTTTCAATTTTCAAAAGCACTTTTCACCCAATATGGGTCTTTGTTTGGGTTTGTTTTGGGTTTTTTCAGTCTAAAGATCTAAACTTTAGGCCCATTTTTGCCTTTCCCTGGCCATAAGACAGGAGTCTAAGCATATCACCAGTTGAACTTTGGTTTCCTCATCTGTAAAATTAGAGTGCTGGTGTAGACCAGTGGTTAGTAAAAAACTGCCTGAGGGCCAAATCCAGCTCCGACCTGTTCTGTTAATAACATTTATTGGAACGCACCCACACCCACTCAATTACATATTGTCTATGGCTGCTTTCTTTCTATGACATGGAGGCAGAGTAGCTGGGACATAAGGTTCACAAAACCTAAAATATTTACGATCTAGACCTTCACAGAAATGTTAGCTGAACCCTGGCATAAGCCATTTCTAAGGTGTCTTCCAGGGGTTCACAACATTGTATGTAGACAGATGAAAGTCTTTTGAAAACTGAAAATCACCACACAAATGTAAGGAATTATCAAAGGATGCATGCTGGTTCCAGGAAGATAGTAATTCCACATGTTTATTCTCATCAACAGCAAACATCTATTCCAATGGGTTTCAACTCTAGTTTCACATTAGAATCAACTGGAGATTTTTTTTTTTTTTTTTTTTTTTTTTTTTTGGTAATGTCAATGCCTAGGACTCAGTGTCTAGAGTTTCCTGTTTAGTTTTCATGGAATAAGGACCTGGTACAAGCAATTTTTTTTAAGTTTTATTCATTTATTTGGGGCAGGGCAAAGAGGGACAGAATACCAATTAGACTCCCTGCTGAGCTCAGAGCCCAACAAAGGGCTTGATCTCCTGGCCAGTGAGATCGTGACCTGAACTAAAATCATGAGTCAGACACTTAACCAACTAAGCCACCCAGGTGCCCCCTGGTATCAGCATTCCCAAAGCTCCCAAAAAATTCTAATATGCACTCAAGGGTTAAAACAAAACAAAACAAAACAAAAACACTGATTTATCCAAGGCTTGCACACAATTCTATGATTTGTTTTGAGACTCTAAGAAGTCATAGTTCTTCAAGTAATTTTCAATCAGGTTGTATGAGCTTAACATATAAAACAATTAATAAAAGAACTACGACACTGCTATGTATCAAGCAAACAGTATAGGTGAGTGGCTTAGATCTGCAGATTTTGCAGACCTGACCTCCATAAGTATTGTCTTAAGTACTTGTTAAATATATAAGTTTGGGGGCCCTAGACCCAGAAATTTGGATTGTGATATATCTGGGGAAAGAGCTAGGCATCAGTATTTTAAAAGCTACAGTGGTGATTCCAACCAGTAGCCAGGTTTGGAAATCACAAACTGGGATGTAGAGATTCAGCATGATATACAGAAATCTGAAAGCTCTGCCCCACATCTTTTTTCTCTTTGACTCTCCAAAGCTAGCCCAGAACCAGAATTTAGCAGGTATTTTGTAAATTTTCGATATTTAGAAATGAAATTAGGGAGTTACCAGTGAGTGTTTTGGTGGATAGAGACACCAGACTTAGGGATTTAAGCTTGACCTTGAAAGAGACAAGACTCACCATTCCATGTACATTTAACAACCATCCATTGCAACCTTCCCCACCTATCCCACACTCCCGTGTTCACTCCCAACATGACCAAAAGATTATTTCTTTGTAAATCACCCAGCCCCTGAAGCTTCCTTATTCAAACTGAAGTTCATAAGATAGCTTAAACCTTTTTTTCTGGGAGTAGATCTTTTCCGCCAACTGGGCAGGGTTACTGCCCCATAAACCTACCTTCTGTCACTAGCTTTGACTGTTGACACTGGCAATGATTAGACAGGGTTGAGCAAAGGTTATTTTGGCCATCTGTGGGGGAAAGTATGGAACATAAATAAACACCACATCTCATTACAAAATCCTGAATGTGCAAAACACAGTGGTCCAAATGTCCTGATTAGATAAGCACCTGCCACACCCACTGACTTCAAAGGGAAATCAAGCCAAATGTGGGCCCCTATGCGCCTTGTCCTGACACTTAAGCAAGTCAGATGACCTCTATTTTCACATTAAGTTAATTTCTAAAACAGCCTACAGGATCGTTATTGTTCCAGACTATTAATAATCCCCCCCCCCCCACCCATGGCCTTCCCCGAACACACTGGGAAATACTCTCCACCTACAATTCCTAGGGTTTCATAGGAGCCTTTGGCCACACCCTGAACATGTTTTTTTTTTTAATGAGCGGGTGACAGCTTCACCCTTTCCCACAGAGGAGAATAAGGTATGATGTTGATGCACAAAGATGTGGGTGTTTTGTGTGAGAGCAATTATTGACGTGCTCAGGATAAAAACTCAGGCAGACACTGGAGGATTGAGGTAATGGGCACGGAATCTCTAAGGAAGAGAGCACTAAAGTCCTCTCTGTCTTGATCCATGCATGGCATTCCACTGGACTGCCCCACATGCAGCTCTATGTAACAGCAGTGCGAGGTGGGAAGCTGTTTGTAGCCCATGGAAAAGCTACACTCAGAAGCTTTTTCATGCCAACAGGAGGTTGTGATGACAATGCAGAACCTGAAGTAATGATTCATTCAATGAGATGGCCCCCCTCTGATCAAGGGGCAGCTCAAGCACAGGTGTAGGGGATAGCTGGCTACATGGAATGGGGTCAGGGGCCTAGGAAGACCCTCTATTCAAACATGTCCTATTGTTTCCATGTGAAGGCCCTGGAATCCCGTCATGGGAACCTGGTCCTTTACCCCCTTATTGTCACAGAGGTATGAGCCATAAAGAAGACATGAGGCTGGAGGACTACGGTGGGCAGAGGGACCCTCAGATGAAGGAGGCCCTACATAGGGCCCAAAAGGTCTCTCCAGCAAGCCATAGTTCAGATGGTAAAGACAATGAAAGCAAGTGACCTCCTGTCTAGAATTAGCTGATTTCTCCTGCCCTTCCCAGCACCGGCTGAATTCACGGATGTGGAGAGCCTTAGGTTGGAAAGTGGGCTAGCCATTGACTTCCAGGCTCACCAATTCCTAAAAGCAGCCACTGCTGCGGAAGGAAGGTCAAGGCCCCAGGGGAAGCGTGGATGGAACAAAGGGAGCAAGTCCACTGGAAAGGATTAAAAATGTTTGGGGGTGTTTTGGTTTCTCGTTTTAGTTTACCATGTTCCGAGACTGCACCTATCATGGAACACTACGCGGGACCAGAGGGAGAACTACAATTGGCAGGCTCCCTGAGCTTCCAGGACAGTCAAAACGTGTGAAGCTTGAATCACAGGTACCCACTCCGGGTTACCAGGTAGGCGAGTGGTCATTCAGAAGCAAAGGTAGAAGAATTGTAGGTGTGTAAGCAATTCTGACATGTGTATAATTAAACATCTCCAGTTTATGAAAGCTCTAAATAACTTTCTGCAGAGGGAAATTTCTCCCACAGTTCACACAGACCTAGGAATGCTGTCACTCAGCAAGAGATGATAAAATTAATTACCTTAATTACCTAGAGGAACACAAGAAATATTGCATAGACCACAGTGTACCGTGTATGTTAAACCCTGACATCTTGGATGATCTTTTTCTCTGTCAGATATTCATGAGATAGGTTATACTTCAAATCATTAACATTTTAGTATGAGGGCACTTCTTTCCAGTGATGGAGTGGGCCCAGGATTGAGGTTCCATGTTTTAGTGGAAGTGACACAGGATACTAGTCTAGGAAAAAACCAGGGTGAAGGAAAGTTCCATCTATATGCCTGAAGAATTTGCCATGAATTCTACAGATATTTACTGTGCATCAACAACCAGACAATATACTTGGCACTTAGGAGGATCTACAGATGCATTATGGTACTGATGCCACACTCAATTAGCTCAAAGTACAGTGGGAGAAATGGCATAGATAGCACCGAGCTACACAAAATTAGAATGTGTTCCGAATTGACGCAAGGACTCATAGAGTCAGTAGATTCTCAGACCCCACAAAGAACTTCTAGAATCATAATATGCATTTTACCAAAACTCCCCAGGTTCTTGGTATGAACATTTGAGATACTGCTCCAAACAAAAGCATGTAGGACTTCAGGGGAAGGGACTATCACTCATTTCAGAAACTAACAACATGTTCCCGGGGACCTCCTGCTCCCTTGCAAGGGAGCTTCAAATATCACTGAGATTTCATGATGAGATAAGTGAGAGCAAAGGAAAAGGAACAGCAGGAGCCAAAGTTCAGAAGAGAAAGACTCCAGAGTTTTTCTCAGATTCGCTTGGGCTTGGAGGATGGCATAGAGACAAATTTTGAAAGCATTTAAGATACTGATATGATGGTCCTAAACAAAACTTCGGGGGATATAGTTATGGGCTGACTGCAGAGCTCCATAATAACCCTAATTTCTGATTTCATAAGACACCAAGGAATGCAAGCAGAGGGGAATGGGGAAGGTTAAGTGGGCAGTACACATTATCTTTAACTTCTCAGTAGAGTGGCTGGAACCTCTTCACCAACTTCTCCAGTCCCTTCTTCTGTCAGAATCCGTGGGAAGCTCATACGTTATCCTTACACATATGTTCTTGACCAAAGAGGAGACTCTGGCAGCCAGAGAACAAGGGGTCCAGGAAGGGCTCCAACCCTGGTGAGGAATGAGAGTGCACCTCACAAGCCACGAGGAAACTCTTCAACATACCCAGAGAACTCATGTGTTCTATTCCTTACCCGGGACTACAGACCTACAGCTCGGGGTGCAAGGCACTCTCTTTAGTTCAGGTGCATGGAGCACAGGCGCCTGCCCCGCAGGCACCAGATCTGGAGGTGACAGGTTCCATACCCCATTTTTCTCTCTCTTGTCAGTCCTCAGCTATGACTGGACTCTCTCTCACCACTAAAAGCTGATCTATGAGAACACTTACAATGTGCCAGGTACAGATCTAAGTGCCTTCTGTACTATGTCATTAACAACTACAACCACACCATGATTTGAGGACAGTTTCTGCCACTAGTTCATAGCTAAGAAAATGGCTACAGAGAAATCTAATGACTTGACTAAGGTCACTCCACTCATAAGAGCCGATGCTGGCATTTCCTTCTGTGCAGTTGACTCCAGAGGCCACACTCCTAAGAAGACGTCTCCCCAGGAGTCTTTCTTATCAGCTTACTCTGAGGCTGGAAGAAATAGTTTCAGAAAACCACCATCTGACTCATAAGTAGTGACCCTTCTATGCTATGCATATGCCCCATGCCAACCACTACGGCTGTCGGAGCTAAGTCTGCTTCCCACCTCACTCCTCATGACTACAGTTTCTGGGGCTGCCTCTAGATCAGGTCATCTTTTCAGCCCTCATTAGGTTTCATATTTGTGCCTGTTCGGAAACTGGAGAGTATACTCTAGGAAGAAATTTTTCTGTATCTAGAGCAACAGATGTGTCCATGAAGGAAGGTTCTCAAAGGTGGGTGAACCAGGACACAGAAGAACAGAATTGAATGCTATGCTTGCACAAGATAACCTAGGGGATCAGAGGGGCCTGAAGGAGGAAGGGCCTCCAGAGCAATGGATCTGACAGCCCAAAGATTATACTTGGACCGCAAAGGTGGATACGTAACCATCGGCCACTTTCAGACGTTGAAGAAGCCAAAGTGGGAAGAAGAGGTAGGAAAAGACCAGGGGTGAAGCAAAGTTAATTAATTAATTCATTTGTCCATGCTTTCATTCTGCAAATATTTATGGAGCTCCTACTCTGTGACCCTTTCATGTTAAATACTGGATCTCTGGCCTCAGGAAGCTTATGGGCTACTTGGGGACCCAGAAAATGAGCAAACCAACAGGTCTCTCTCTTCCTTTTTATATATGACAGCAGTAGACTGGGGTGGGGGGAGGGGTTATTCTATAAGAACACAGTAAAGGAAAGAAACTTCTGTCAGGGTTTCAGGCAAGCAATCTTTGAGTTTGGTGACTTTTATAGAGAGCACCACAAAACAGAAAGGAATTTGTTATGCAAAACATAGGGAGAGGGTGCAGGAGACTGCTTCGAGGAGAAAGAGGATATTGATTCTCCAGGGACAGCAGTAAGAATGAGAAGTGAGAGGAGGTGGCAGTTGCTCAGGTTGTTGGATGACCTCTGACTGTCTGCAGTCTGCAGACAATCTGTAGTGTCTGCAGACTGCAGTAGGTGGGAAGGGGAGAGTCTGCGGTAGGAAGTGGGGAAGGTA